>NC_134710.1:401475531-402188031 GCF_043290135.1 Rhipicephalus microplus | reverse complement strand
TCTGATGATGTAGACTAAAGCCCCTCCATGCGTTTTCCGCCGACTGAGTTAAGTAGCGCCAATTCGTTCTTCTCCTCTCCCTTTAGCCCCGGCTTCGAGAAGGGGCCTCATACTGCCAGTAAACCCAACTGGGTCGCCAACACAGGAATAACCTTGTTACAGCTAGGTGCAAAGTTAAGCGAGCGAATGCGGCTGTTCTTCACAGGTGCCGAGTCCCCTGTCCATCAGCTCTTACGAAGTCAACCCACTGGCTGCGTTGATGTTCGTGGCTTGGAAAGGCATAAAACGCCACGCACTTTCCGCTTTTTCTGCACCTCTACGTGCAGGTTCTCACTGCGCAGCGATTCCCCGACATTCTGGCACGTATTGTCATTCTGAAAGATCGCACTTACGCTGATGAGCACACGTCAAATCTGTCGATGCGTCACGATGAATCGCACGCAAGCTTCAACACAGTAAGGAGAGCCACTAGTGAGAGTATGACCGGGAGTCGACTCCAAACACACTCAAATCATCGACGTCATTGTTACTAGCGTATCGTCATTAAGGATGGTATACTTGTGGAATGTATCACACCGAACACGTAGCACTTGTGTCGATGTCGTAGGGCAGTCTATTTTTCGTTTAACAGCGAAAGCTGTTATAAAATTACAACTCGGACCACGCGCAGTGGTCCGCCATCGCTGCCGCTGGTGTCCAGAACCACGTCGCATGAATTTGAAAACAAGAAAACCTAGCACAAATGACACAGTGGGTCTTGAACCTGGGTCCGCTTCGTGCCGTCCGGCCAAGTATTCTACTACCGAGCTACACCCCTGCTTGTGACTTCTTGCCAAACTTCCCTTAGGATGGCTTGATATCGGGTAAGCAATCGCGTTTATACGACTTATAAAGCGTTTTAAAACAGCAAAAGAACAACGAGTCATCGCATAATGCGAATAGCGTAACGAGTGGGCCGTCCAATACTCCTACCCATCACAAAAAGTTGTTCTTGTTCCCCTACTAACTGTGGCGCATACCCACTTCAGTCATAATTCGTCATCGTCGTCAGCCACTGCATGAACAATTGGCACATAATTGCAAGTGTTTAGCGGATACCACGCTTCTCAGAAGAATGACAAAAAATAGCATAGCGAATGCCTGCCTACTACCCAAAAAATTTATTAATACTTACCTAATGGTTATCAAGCAAGTGTGCTAGCAGTAGTTACCAAATAGGTGTTTAGAAAAGGCTCTGAAAGGCCGCTGTTCTTGATTTCGCTGTGACTGTGCAGCGCCTTAAGCGCAGGTCTGGCGTTTTTTTTATCCTTAGTTTTGTATGCTGTTTAACATCGAATTACAATAACTTTCACGTGACGGATGCCATTCAAACTTGGCCAAGAAGACGTATGTATACCAAGCGATCGAATTATGGGCACACCTTGATCTTAAAATTTAATGTCACTGCTCCTTTGATAAACGTGACCGATATGCACTCAGGTGCATCGCGATGAGCCGTGTACATGAAATGTACACGGCTCATGGGCTTTCATGACATGTACATGAAAGCCGACTCATCGGCTTTCATGTAAATGAAATTAAGCTTCGTGCGTGGCGATGTAACTCGCAACTTGCGCATATGGCGGTGGAAGTGAGTATACAGTGTACAGCCTTTAATGGGTCAGGCGACTTCGGTATAGCGTGCCGCCTTCACCATATCGTTACATGCAGCACCATGGCGCTAACTTGCAGTTAAGATTTGTCAGCCGTGATGTATCGCTTATGTGATCCATGATTATGTAGTGATTCTATAACTCCAATACGTTGCTTAATAACAAGGGATATTAGGCTACAATTGAAGCACTGAGGCACTGATGAGGAAGTAAGGCCTACAAGATGAGGATTTCAACGATTAAGGACAAATTGCTTTATTATGCTCACAGAGTGATTGTAAGCACGACGAGTGAGGATTTACTTAGCTAGGGCCGTATACAATCAAGTAGTAACTAGTGCACCATTTTTTTATTACCACCACTGGTTCAGCCTTGACGTATCAAGACACGCTTATGTGATCTGATATGGTTTGTTATGTTTTTTATGCGGAGCAGTTCTTAGCAAATTTCGGCGACTTTCAGCATATCGCCTGCCTGCCTGCCTGTCTGTCTGCCTGCCTGTCTGTCTGTCTGCCTGCCTGCCTGTCTGTCTGTCTGTCTGTCTGTCGGTCTGTCTGTCTATCTATCTATCTATCTATCTATCTATCTATCTATCTATCTATCTATCTATCTATCTATCTATCTATCTATCTATCTATCTATCTATCTATCTATCTATCTATCTATCTATCTATCTATCTAACTATCTATCTATCTATCTATCTATCTATCTATCTATCTATCTATCTATCTATCTATCTATCTATCTATCTATCTATCTATCTATCTATCTAGCCCCGCCGCGGTGGTCTAGTGGCTAAGGTACTCAGCTGCTGACCCGCAGGGCGCGGGTTCGTATCCCGGCTGCGGCGGCTGCATTTCCGATGGAGGCGGAAATGTTGTAGGCCCGTGTGCTCAGATTTGGGTGCACGTTAAAGAACCCCAGGTGGTCTGAATTTCCGGAGCCCTCCACTACGGCGTCTCTCATAATCATATAGTGGTTTTGGGACGTTAAACCACACATATCAATGAATCTATCTATCTATCTATCTATCTATCTATCTATCTATCTATCTATCTATCTATCTATCTATCTATATATATATATATATCCATCCATCTATTTATCTATATATCTATCTGTCTATCTATTTATCTTTCTATCTATCTATCGGCCTACGACATTTAGCTCTCCTGGCCGTTTCAGTAATGGTATTTATACCAAAATTGGTATGCCATAAAATTACTATACGACGGTCATAACTGACTAGTCATAAAATGAAAATTATCACATTTATGTCTTGAATGTAATTATATTTTTCTCATGGTCTTGCTGCTCTTGCAGTGGTTTCCTTCACACACAATATATGAAAAATGTGGTATGGTATGATATGAGTGCATGGCGAACATAAGTGACATGCCTTAACGTGGAAATGATGATGTGCATGTTATATAATTATAATTACTTGTCACGCTCATGGTGCGCTCACAATCGTTTCGCTAGCTTCACATATACGAAATTTTGTATTACGGGACGTGCATGGATGACGAAGGTTTATGACAGGTGCGAACATGATAACTATAAGATGCGTGTCATGTAAAAACATGACAACATACTACGCTCATAGCGTGGTCGTGACCATATTTCTAGCTTCACTTATATCAAATTTGGTATCATGTGACTTGAATAGACGATGAAGCTAAATGACACCTTCAAACGTAATATTCATTATATGCATACCGTATAAAACATGACTACATGCTACGCCTATACCGCGCTCGCGGCCGTTCGCTAGCTTCACATACACCTATATGGGTATCACGTGACGTGAATTGACGAGGAAGGTAAATGAGAAGCATGTTAATCATGACATGCGTGTCATGTAAAGCGTGGCTGCACGCCACGCTCATAGCGTGCTCTCGGCCGTTTCGCTAGCTTAATATATATATGTGCCCCGCCGCGGTGGTCTAGTGGCTAAGGTACTGGGCTGCTCACCTGTACATCGCGGGGTCAATCCCGACTGCGACCGCTGCATTTTCGATGGAGGCGAGAATGCTGTAGGCTCGTGTGCTCACATTTCGGTGCACGTTAAAGAACCCCAGACAGACGAAATTTCCGGAGCCCTTCACTACGGCATCTCTCATAATCATATGGTGGTTTTGAGGCGTAACCTCCGCATATCTTTACTCATCTTCAGCTTCCTATATAATAAATTTGGTATTACGTGACGTGAATAGATGACGAATATGAATGACACGTTCAAGCATGATAATCATCACATGGAAGTCACATATGGCATAATTCACACCCACCTTCAAACGTTCTGCTGACTTCAAAGTAACATATCAACCTTTTTTATTCGGGCTTCGCTTATAATTGATTCCCACGGTACGTTGGGTCTGCCATTTTTGTTTTTCTTCCGAAGCCAAAAAAAGTGCGAGTTTCACAAGGAGTCATTATAGGGCGAAGGTTTTAGTAAACCAAAACCAACGCAAGTGAGCAGTAACGTACCGCTTGCGCTTAAATAAACTATGATGATGAATAAACTATAGTGTTTAGACTCTCACAACGACCATGGTATATTGTTATGCCAAATTTGACAGCAGTTACTTGTTCCAGTCAGTTTATATTCAAATAAATGGCTACTTTGGCTTGAAGATGATCTATACTCGAAGATGATCACACTCTCGAAGATGATGCGTGGATGACGACCGTTTTTCTTCAGCAAGGCGGAGCCCATTTTGTTTCAGCAAGAACTGGGTAGCTGGCCACGTCGTTGCTTCTAACCAAGTTATCGTTCCAACCTTGGAGCCCTAGTTAGGAGGAAACCTTGGCGGACTTTTGTACATGCACTGATTCAACAACATGGAATGCTCCATCGTGAATAATTGTGGTAGAGCTTGCTTCTGCTTACCAGTACATGCGTCACTAAGCCCTGTATTCACAAACTATAATCTAGCTCTGGTTTACTAGATTTTTTCTTTATTTTGCTTCATAAACAGATGCAAAGGCAACATTCACAAAACAAAATCAGTTATTTTGTGCTATGCATGCTGTTCTTGTGCACTGATTGTGAATTAAGGACTAAAGAACGATATGGAAAATGGGAGTTAGGGATAAAATAGGTTTGTGAATACGAGCCAAATATTCGTACGCTCGAAAGCGCTTGAGCACAGGTGCTCGCAAAATGTCTTACTGTGCCACGTTGCCCGTAAACAGCCGGAACCATGGTGATTAAAAACGAGTACCCAGATAATATAAATATTAGTATGGAAGCGGTCGGCGCACACGTTAGGCACTCCATGGTTGGCCCGCTGACGGGCGCCAGCTCGCCGTCAATCGTGAATGCCTACCGCCGAGGCGGATCGCAAGACACCGTGGATCTGACCACCTAGAGAAGCACGTATGTTCACTTACGGGCTTACGTGAGCGCTAATGACCTTTTGTGGAAGGGCGCCTATGCATGGCTATCTCACCCATAGCTATAAGTTCACTCGGCAGCTAGAAGTTCGACTACATGCCTATTTTTGTCTAGCAGGCCTGGCCCATACAACTCCAGCGAAAATTTCAATTCCCCCTAAGTGGTCGGCACAACTATAGGTTCGAGTGACAGTATCAGGAATACTGACTGAAGTGCAAATATTTCGCCTTGAAGGCTCAAACAACTTTGCTTTTTTGCTGTCACACACAAAAAACATAATTAACTACTATGTACTGAGTCTTCCATCACTTAGGGTGGGTGTTAAAGGTGGGTGGTTGATCCTGTAGAAGCTAGCACCGTGAAGACAAAGCTTTCACCCTAGATGGCACAGGCAGCCATGGAGCCTCCTACTCTTCGTCGCTAAAACTTCGATGTGGCGCTCAATAAAAGGGCCGTGTTCGACAACTCCTGGGCATATCTTTATTGTTTCATTTCTAACCTAGAGATTCGCACTACGCGAAGAGCCAGTCCGAAAAATTAGAAAGGTTCTTCTTCACATTACTGAGCAAGGACACTACATCGCATTCCTGTGACTATCAAACAACTCCGGAAATAAACACAACATGCAGTGGACACACCTATAGAGCTGTTTTTTCTGCATATGTAGAAAATGTGTCAGAATACATCCCGTTTTTCTCCAACACATTCGGTACTGATAATTAGTGAGCGTGGTAATATAATAATAAAGGTTCTAAAGCAACATGCCATGTTCACCCACACGTCTGAATCGGCTGGACCCTTCTCTACAACTTTGCTCCCATTTTGAAGACTGATATTTTTCCCATTGTAGCTTATAGTCACTTTTATGAAACTTTTTTTTTCTTTCCGAATCAGTATGAGTGCTGCCGGCAATCACTGGGACGCCAAGGAAACGTTGTTCTTTGTCGCTGTCCTCAGTATACAGTGTGCTCAAGCTGTCGCAAGCGGCTTTGTCAGCCGTTCTGAGAACATGCTCTCTAGAGACCATCTTGTAATGCCGGCCTAAAAACCCATTTTATCGGAAGTTTGTCAAGGCTGAATTTCTTACGTGTGTTGCGATCGGGATTTGCAGGCACTGGAGGTCCGGCACCATGAGATGTCAAGGCAGGAGGAGGTTGAACTTAGTAGAGAAAGTTTATTTACATTATTTACATGGCAAGACCTCTCTGGCTTGAAGGTGAGAAGTTCTACATTGAGAAGCTCTACATAGGAAGGCTCTCCATTGAGCAAGCTCAGTGAACAAGCACTCAGCCGCCCGCGAGGGCTGATTTTAAACAGTCTCGTTTCCCCAGATCCCTTGGCCGAGGAATAGGTTTATACTATTAGTATACGATATCTAGTATATCTAGTATACTATATCTATACTATACTAGAGGAACAGGTTCAATAAACGGCCCCACAGCACACACGAGGGTCATTATGTGGGCACCGCCCCCAACAAATGCACATACACAAATCAAACACGTGTGTGGTCCCGGTGATGCTGCCTCCTCTGGCGAATCTTGCTTCCAGTGAGCGGGGCGAAACGAGTTTGTCATCTAGCCGCTCATGTCGACCACCCATGCTTTGTCGAACGGTGGTCGCGGCTAGGCACCTCCGAGGGCAAATGCTTGGACATGTGGTACTGCTTTGAGCGTGGGTGGCCCATCAATCATAGCCGCACTGCGCGGTGGTCCGATGTCTACCTTCGGCAGAAACTGGGCATTGTGGCTTTTACTGTTGCACGAAGACGCCATGTGTCGCATCTCCGCGCCGGCCTTAACGGTAGCAGTGCTCCATCGAATAATTGCGCCCACGCACCGCCCAATACATGAATACAGCAGGGCGTCTTCGCGCTGCTCCCTGTTTCTACAAAATGAGGCGACAGCCTTTTTTCCGTTCTGGCGGCTGTGGCAAAAGGGTGGCTTGCTAAACTCAACAGCTCGTCCACCGACGGAAAAATTGACCTGCTTGTGACCAGCCCTACAGGTTACCCACGGAGTCTTTATTAGGTGGCGTCCTCCGAGCCACTGCCGATGACGCAATACGGCATTCTTGAATAATCCATGAACCTTATCTCTCTGGGGTAACACAGAAATACACACAACCACAGGCACGGAAGAGCACTTTGCCTGCACTTGAGACACATCGAGTCCGAAAATAATATAGAATCAACCTTGCTTAGCTGTTATAATGAAACACAAAGCAGCAATCAAAGCGTTTTTCTAAGATTCTTCTCAAGCTCCCGATTACAACTCGAGAATAATCTTCCCCAGAACTGATTTCAAGAAAATAAACACTCAAGCGATGTGCTCTCCGTAGCATACTTGTGTGCGAGCGTTAGTAATCTGCTGTAACCTACCACTCCTCATACTCCTAAAATAAGGCTTTTTGCTTCTCGCTGTCTTTTAGTCCCCAAAAATTGTGCCCCCAAAGCTTGTCGTCAATTTCCTTTAAGCAGACGAAAAACATTACTGTCGGGCTGCACCTGCATCAGGAATATTCCCTTTACACGTCCGCAAGCGCACGTTATAGTGCTCCTGCGTGCATTAACTACTAATTCTGCCTAGCGGTCACCGTCTTCATAAAAGCTACACACTAACTCCCGAACCAATAAACTCACTTTATTTACGTCCACTCCAGACACATGCAAAGAAAACAAAAAGTAACAGCGAAAAACTATTGCATGAATTCTCAAAAACTCAAAGAATATTCTTCCTTCTCTGCGCTCACTCAGAATCAGCTTCTAACGTCGCTTTTATTCGACAAATGCTCTTAGGCGTGTCGTTATGCAACCGCACAGAGCTTTATCTTGAAAACCAAAACATACGAAGCTTAGGAAATAAACAAAGCCTAGCAATTGTTACCTAAACGCTAGCTCGTAGCCGAAATACCTACAAAACACTTTCCAAAATATAAACCAACTTAAACAGTCCAAACAGAACTTCAAAACAAAAACGAACAAATTCGTGAGTGACCTCCTCTCAAAACCTAACGGCTGTTTAATCATTTTTCAGCCGTACGCATGGTGGTCGCGCTCTCTGGGCTTTTGTCATAAAACGGACGCCTCCGAACCCCACTAAGCCTTTCACTGGGGCACAGAGTTCTTCCCCTTCTTCGGCTACGTTCTGAGGACCACTGACTTTGTACTGCCACGCCCCATCAAAACTGCCGCGGAGGGAACGACGGGAGGTTGACTGCCCCCTTCCTTCTGTCTGCATTTTGGCCCAACGCGTCCTTCCTTTTCTCCTCGTCTGTTGGCTCGGACGCATGCAAACCAACTTTGGCGCGGATGACGAACACCTCATTCGGCTTACTGCGCCCCTTCCTTCTCTTTGCATGATCGCCAAGCGCACTTTTCCTTTTCGTCCGACGGCTAGGACCCATGCAAAGCAACTCTGGCACCGAGGACAAATGCCTAATTCGATAAACTGCCCTCGAACGTTTACTCACTTTCTTCAAGTGGGCAGTGCTTTTTGTCGTACTCTTGCCTTTACGACGCCGCTTCCGCCTACGCTTTTTCTTGGGGCCTATTTCTGACTCCTGCACTCGCCTATCTTGCTCACCAGCACTCTTGCTCGTTTTGCTAGCTGTCTTGCCCGTGCAGTCTAAGTGATTTGCGCACAAATCATTATCTTCATCACTCTGCAGACTGCCAGACAGCCCAACGCGTCTCGTAATTCTGCAGCTGTTTTCTTCTGAAGAAGCTAGCTCCCATTCCAGAGAGCTGCCCACAATTGCATTGTCCTCACCAATCTCTACTTTTGCTCCCACTCTTGGATTCACTCTGGGTGTTCCTGGCAAGTGGATCGAAATCCTCTTAGACACTACATGCAGGAACAACCGTAGCGATACTCTTACATGAACCAAGCTCAAATCCCTGGGAGCTGTCCACAACTACTCAACCCTGCGCTACCTCCTCACACTCTGGTGGCCTAAGGCTGGTGTTCTTGCCTAGTAGGTAGAAAGCTCCTTAGACTCCACCGGCAAGATCCAACAATGGCACACTTTCGCTTTTTGTGCGTGTCAGGTGGTCTACAACTATCTTGGCTCTTTCACTTGAATTCCTCTGGCACAGCGCCTCGCCACATTTACTATGGACTTCGTCGGCCTCTCGTCTCAGCGCAGCTTCGCTCGCAGCAGTTAACCTCGGTTCATTCATGAACCTACTGCTGCACTCGTAGGTGCACTGCGTAGGTGCACCTACGAGTGCAGCAGTAGGTTCATGAGTGTAGGTGCTGCACTCTTCCGGCGGCTCTACTTTTCCCCACATTGAACTGTTCTTCACACTTCAAGATCGTGTGCTACCTGTACCGATTGACCACTCCTCTGCTTCGCATCTAACCTGCATTCTAGTCTTTCACACTCGCGTTTGAAACTTTCATCCTCCTCAGAAATGTCTTGCATCACCTTCTTGTGTTCTGCCTCCCTTATTTTCTGTTTCTCTATTTATTCCTATTCAAACACTCTCAGAATTTGAGGGGGTACTGCAAGAACAGAGGGACTGCGTTACTCTCCTCAGAGTTCCCAAAATCTGCCGGCGAGTGGGGCAGAGTTCACCGCTGTACGTACTATCTCGTTGAATGCAGAGTAAAAGAGACTGCGAACTCTTTGCTACTCAAGTGGAGTTCCCGATCTGTGCGACTCTCGTGCTGATGGGGCGTGAATGGGATATTGCACTCCGTCCTCGCTGCGGAGTACAATGGAGCGCTTTCATGTTACCATCATTGTCACAAAGCAATATAACTGTCTCATAATAATAATAATAATAATAATATTAATAATAATAATAATAATAATAATAATAATATTAATACCTTTTGTTTCTTCAAATAAAACAGTACATGTGACTAGGCCGGCAAAGCTAATTGGGGGCTTTTGTGGCAGAGCCTGGCAGACAGCAAAACAAACCGGACGCATTACAAGATTGTATTTCATGGCCTAAGAGGGATGATAGGACAAAAAATAACGTGCATATACGATTAGAAACAACAGGGCATACAAGCAATAGGTACATGCATTATACAATAGTTACAGCAATTGAAAGTGAAAAGGTATAAAAGAAAAAAGAAGAGAATTGTAGCAAAATCTTCTTAAGCATAGTATACCACACTGGATGATTGTGCAGCATCCTGCTTGCGAATGAGTGTATATGAAATAATACACGACATGCATTACAATTGTAGACAGATACGCAGTAGCAGTTTCTTTAATTTGTATTTTGCTTTTGTGCGAAAAATTCTGGGAATAGTACATTGAAATGAGTTCGGACATTATAGGGCCGTATTCTAGTTCCATACTTTGTTGAACACCGCGGCCTCCAGTAACGTACTTTGGGCCTCAAAGAACATGAAGTAACATACGGAACCAGAAATTCTTTGGACCAGAAATGTTTTAAAACAACTGTTTGATTTAACAGATCATTGAAGTTTGGCATAAACAGCGTTTTGAAAATGTCTTTCTCAGAATTCATGTTCAGGTCGTAAAATATATATATTTTTAAATCTAACGCAATTATCTGTTTATTCTATTGTGCCATCGGACAGCACAGTGTCCGTCAATAGTTATTCCGTAACGCAGTATACTGTAACCTAAAGCGTGTGCTATCATCTTACGTACTGAAAACGGCATGTTGTATCTTATGTTATCTAATAGACATGACACATCGCAAAGTCTTTTGCAAACATGGGCGAGATGACTATTCCAGGAAAGGTCGCTGTCAATGTATAAGCCAAGGCATTTCACAACAGATGAATACTGTAATGGCCTACAAGAGCAGGATGAACAGTCAGAACAATGCAGAATGAAAGGATAGTCAAGGGTTACTTTCTTCAATGAATTATTGGTAGCGGGAGCTAGTCAAGCTGTTTTAGTGCAGCTTTTACTCCCGCCATCCTTCATGTTGTACCAGACATGAAAATAAAGATTCAATTCAATTATGGAGGCAGAATAAATTAGTTTTAGACACATCAATATTAATAAGGTTATTTCGAAATCAATCCATGGATTTAGTGGCAGCTGACTGAAGAAGAGTAATCGCCTCATAAAAGTTGTTTGCAGTCATCACGATCACAGTGTCGTCGGCGTATTTACATAGAAAAACCGGTATCGCACTGTGCTGGTCATTTACAAAAATATTGAAAAGCAGCGGACTAAGAATTGATCCCTGTGGAACGCCGGTTTTAAAGATTCGGAACGCGCTGTGAGATTGTTCAACGGATACAAGTTGACGCCTGCCTTGGAGAAAATTTGCCAACAAAGACCAGAAAGCACCCCTAAATCTTAACTGAAAAAGTTTATTCAATAACAAGGTATGTTGGACACAATCGAACGTCTTGCTGCAGTCAAGAAGGTGCGCACAGGCAACTTTGTTGTTATCAAACGCCTCGTTCAACTGATCAGAGAAGTATTCCAATAGCGTCTGAGTGCTTTTCCCCTGTGGAAAACAACACTGGTAAGGCGATAAAATGTTGTGACTATCGAGAAAGCTTCTCATCGTTAACAGCATATGTTTTTCTAGTATTTGTGCTATAGAAGGCATAATTGATATCGGACGATAACTTTCAATTTTTTCACGCGCACCACTTTTGTGTTGAGGTATAACCATTGATGTTTTCAAGTGTATGGGAATTTCTCCACTAGAAATAATGCAATTTAGTAGTGCTAGTGGAACTTAATGGGTGTATTTAAATGTACGGCGCAAGTCAGTTATAGAAACACCATCAATACCAGCAGATTTTCGCACTTCAAACTGAAAATGATAGATCGTAAGTCCTCTTGTGAGATTGAAGGTAGATAGGCCGATTCGCTAACACTGTGACGTAAAGTGCACAGGCCTACCTGGGAATTTGTGTTTTTAATTGTTCGAGAGAAAAAGTTGTGAAATTCATCAGCAATCTCCTGTGCGTTATTGGCTTGACTCGAAAAAAAGTTATTCAAAATATTAACGCGAGTGTTTGCGCCTCAAAGGTGGTAATTACCGCACAGTTTTTTTTCTGCTGTTACTGGCATCCATAAATTTAGCTCGGAAATGGGTTCGTTTAGCCGAGCGAATCACAGCATTAACCTTGTTTTTGCTTTGCTTAAATTTGGCTTGCAAGTCTGAACAGTTGGATAACGCTTGCAACCATACGCCTATATATGAGCGTAGACGCCCCAAATGTAAGTTTAATGCGGCAAGTAATAAGATTTCAGTGAATGCACTCGGAAATGCAAACAAACGTGTGCATGGATTTGTCTGCATGGTGCTCTTCTTTATCTATTCCTTTCTTTCTAAAATTCTCCCACTCCACGTGTAGGGTAGCCAGCCGGACTAAAGCTTGGTTATCCTCACTGTCTTTCGTCTTCGTTTCTCTCTCTCTCTTTTCGCTAGCAGCTCACACCTTCCTTTGTGGATACACGTACTATAACAGTAAAGCACGCCATAATACATAATAGAAACGTGCTTGTTGCTGTCGGTGTTGTCGTCATTGTTAGAGTTATTATTGTACTCAAAACATGATCCTTATATTCGTGCTAATTTTGAATGTCGCCTTCTAAGAAGGCCTAGTTGGAGATACCGGCGAATCAGCATAATAGTAATCTCCGAGAATCTACCACAGCGCCAGGACAGTGATTAAATAGCGATGAATCAATTCATGCCAACAGGTATTGTAGGGGTATCCCACCTACGAGTGTTATGCAGCCATATATACAAATCTGACAATATGAGTCTCAATGTCTTGCTTGTACTCGATGGTGCATGCGCCAAGCTTCTTTTTTCATCTGCTGGGCGTGCATGTCTGCTATACAGTGGGCGCCAAGTAGTCGTGTAGTACCGACTGACAAGCACACACGTATGGCTGCGTGTAGGGACACCTCAAGAGCCGCTCCCGGTACCCACTCGCAGTTCTCTGTCTTGGACGGCATGGACTTGCGCGCGACTCGTCTCGCGAACCGCTTCCACGTGCGCAATTGCATTAATAGGCTCTGGCGCCCCGTACTTTTCTATGACACGCTGCAGTTTTGCAGTGCACTACTATTTCCGGGATGTCACTCGGTGGTCCATCCTCTCCACCTACAGCTGCTGCAGGCCATGCTACTTTAACCATAAATATACAAAGTGGCTCGGCGCGCCGCTTCTGCTTTTTGTGCACCTCGATGAATCTTAGGTTCCTAATGGCTTCTATTATGCGATCCATTGTGAGACAACGAGCATCCCGGCAGCTTGAGGCGGCCGCCCAGGATTGGGGAGATGGGAAAGTTCCCCATTCAGGACGCTGTCCTTTATTCAGCGCCACGATCCACTCGAAATCGCGACGACAGCCAGACTCGTTCATTGTGAATCAGTCGTTCACCGATGGTTCATCTGCGTTCCTCTTTTTTTTGGCTGTTTTGGCCCTTCTTAGAAGCAGTGTGGGTCACCTTGTGGAGGTAGCCGCATTTGCCGGAGTGCGTTGGTAGGAGCTCCAGGCCCGACCCCATGCCGGCGCATGGATGGTTGCGCTTTGCCCAACGCCCGTATATATTCATCCTTATTAAGACATCGGTAATGCATCAAGCGGTGCTCTTGTCAAACAACAGATCAATAATGTCTCCATGCCGCTTTATATACAGCGACCGAAGAGAACTGGCCGTACAAGGCCTCTATACAATACGATTCCTTTGAAAGCCTATATATGTTCCTCGCTTGCTGTTGAAATGAAGTAAACGCGCCTCTACTTCTGCATTCTCAGTATACCACTGGCAAAGTGCTGTGTTTTATACACTTTGCGACCGACGTCTCCTATAATCATGTTGTGGTTTTCTGATGCTAAACCCCATATGTCAATCAAGCAATACACTCTGGGACCACTACATAACATTGAATCGCTTAAAAGGGGATAAAATGAAATCTTCATCTCTTGAGTGCGTCTTTTCTTGATGAATGAACTAGATGTTTTGTAATGTTTACGAATGAACGAGATTTTTGGTAATAGTTTAGAACCGGAACGTTTTAGTTACGTCGTAGCTTGCCTTTCGCTCGAAGCTGTGGACTTGGTCTGTTTATTTATTCTTGTGTTAGCGAGTGCAATCTTTCATGCTCGTTTATTTGCTTGTATGAATATATATCTGTGCAATTAACTGTTGATTGGTAATGTGATGCCCCACGTGTTATTGCATACAATAATAATGATTGCTGAGTTTTCACGTGCGGAGTTACAGGGCTTCACTATACAAACGTATTTATGAGTGCCTCTGTATTAATTACAATCATTTGGAGTTTTTTAATGGTCCCTGAAACCTGAGCAGTCTATAGTGTTTCTGTGCATTTCGCCCCTATTTGAATGTGGCAGGCGTCACCTGAAGTCGAACCCTCCCCCTGGAGCTGGCAGCACTGTTGTGCCATATTAGCTGTACCACAGTGGGTGCACGTTGTAGCTTTCGCATCACTCTAGAAGGCCAGTCTAATAGCCAGACTCGCTATGAGTTTCGTGCCTCTGCCTAGTGAAGAGTGGCGTCACGTGTGATCAACATCATGACACTGCTCTCCTAAATACATAAACTACACCTACTTTAACCTGTGAGGTGATTTGGCAAAGATGAAACAATTAAAATCTCGGCCGAAGAATATATATACACCAAGTCGTCTTGCTCACTTACCCCTCTCTCTCTCTCTCTCTCTCTCTATATATATATATATATATATATATATATATATATGAGATATAACAGAAAGTAATGCCAAGGAATGTACAGGGGAAGTTATTATAACCAATGGAATGTAAATAAGAAGAAAGAAGAAAGAAAAGTGGATGAAAAAATTACCAGCTGTGAGCAGGAATCGAACCCACGACCTTCGAATAACGCGTTCGATGCTCTAACCACTGAGCTATCACAGCGGTCGCCCCTCCATCCACTTTTTGAGGTTTATACGTGAATTTAGAAGTAGGAGTGACAGTCAGCGCCATCTATAAGCCAAACAACGAGTGTGAAAACACTCTTATTCGCATGTTTGGCGTCACGTAGCACGTGAACCTATTATGAGCGGGCAGCTGATTAATTGTCCCTCTTATACAACCTAAACACACCAAGTCTGCCAGTACGAGACCCTCGTTCAATGAAATATTTCATTTCATTGAACGAGGGTCTCGTACTGGCAGACATGGTGTGTTTAGGTTGTATAAGAGGGACAATTAATCAGCTGCCCGCTCATAATAAGTTCACGTGCTACGTGACGCCAAACATGCGAATAAGAGTGTTTTCACACTCGTTGTTTGGCTTATAGATGGCGCTGACTGTCACTCCTACTTCTAAATTCACGTATAAACCTCCAAAAGTGGATGGAGGGACGGCTGCTGTGATAGCTCAGTGGTTAGAGCATCGAACGCGTTATTTGAAGGTCGTGGGTTCAATTCCTGCTCGCAGCTGGTAATTTTTTCATCCACTTTTCTTTCTTCTTTCTTCTTATTTACATTCCATTGGTTCTAATAACTTCCCCTGTACATTCCTTGGCATTACTGTCTGTTATATCTCATTATTATTGTGTTAAAACACGGAAATACGAGCCCTTAGGTATACACTTCTCTCCCTTATTTCATTGAACGAGGGTCTCGTACTGGCAGACTTGGTGTGTTTAGGTTGTATAAGAGGGACAATTAATCAGCTGCCCGCTCATATTAAGTTCACGTGCTACGTGACGCCAAACATGCGAATAAGAGTGTTTTCACACTCGTTGTTTGGCTTATAGATGGCGCTGACTGTCACTCCTACTTCTAAATTCACGTATAAACCTCAAAATGTGGATGGAGGGGCAGCCGCTGTGATAGCTCAGTGGTTAGAGCATCGAACGCGTTATTCGAAGGTCGTGGGTTCGATTCCTGCTCACAGCTGGTGGTTTTTTCATCCACTTTTCTTTCTTCTTTCTTCTTATTTACATTCCATTGGTTCTAATAACTTCCCCTGTACATTCCTTGGCATTACTGTCTGTTATATCTCATTAATATTGTGTTAAAACACGGAAATACGAGCCCTTAGGTATACACTTCTCTCCCTTATATATATATATATATATATATATATAGGCTTGACAGATGACAGATATTGAAACCTCACAGATGACGATTATTGCTGTGGGATAAAAAGCAATCCTTTATACTCCCGCTTTCTTCAGATATCCTCCTTCTCATCCAGCCCTTAACAGAGCAGATGCTGCCGCTTGGCGGCAACTGCAGACATATTCATTTCCGTGCTTATACATGCTAAATCGTTTTCATACAACACTGTACCACTCCTACTGCCCCTTCTGTGGCTCTGTACCGACAGTATTCCACTCTACATGGGAACACTCTGCTTCAAAGAGGGTTCCTCCCATCCCCAATCCCACCCCTTCATCTTGGCAGTCTGCACTGGCTCAGCTTACGCCGGGAGGAACAGCAACAGCTGATCCATCGGGCTCGCAGGATTGCACAAGGCGATGGAGCCCTGGACTGAGGGCCCCACACAACGAAGGCTCTCTGTGTATACACTAGTCAGAAAAGTTTGTTCTCTCTCACGAGTGCACGTTGCTGAAATCACCTTGCCCGCATCATGCCTGCCGCGTTCGTCAGCAAGCTTTGATGAAAAAGTATGGTGATAAAATACAGCCGGTGCACTTTGTCAAGAGTAAAGAAGAGAGAAAAAATGGCAGAATATCCACGGGGTGAATGATGCAGAGTGGGGTGAAGCATGCGTCCGTCCATTCGTTTTTGCTTCCGTCCGTCCATGCGTCCGTCTGTGTGACCATCCGTGCCTCCATCCACCCATCCGTGCGTGCATCTGGTCGTGCGTTCGTACGTTGATCCATTCGTCCATCCCTGCGTTCGTCCATGCATCCGCCCCTGCGTCCGTCCATGCGTCCATCCGTCCGTACAGCCATCCGTGCGTCCGTCCATGCATCTGTCTGTGTGTCCGTTCGTCCATCTAGTCAACACTCCAAGTTTCACCATCTCGCATCTTTTCACAATATATTTCGCATATAGAAGCACCGCCATTCAGCGGACATTCCAAGGCCTAAACGAGAGCTGGCACACGCACGCTTTCTTACGGCTTGCGCTTCATGACTACTTTTCACCTTTAACCACATCGACTTCATGGTATATACTAGTTCACTGTATTCATGGCACTGCGGCCGAACGCTCCCTAAACCTTTCTAAAACCAAGGAGGTTACGCCCAGCGAGTATTTATTTATTTATTTATTTATTTATTTATTTATTTATTTATTAGAATACCCTCAGGGCCCGTAGGGCATTACAGAGGGGGTGGGTACAACATTTATAACACACAAGAAAAAAAAGACAAAATAAAGAAACAAGTGTCAGATGCGCAAATCAGGAAGGCAACATAAGTCAACTAAAAATGTATAAGAATTCAAGCACATACAAGACAAAGATAGATAATGGAAACTGCGTATAGTTACAAGCATTGCTGAGAAATTGCAGTCTTGAATAACAAAGGGTCTGTTATTGTTACAACGGAAGAGGGAAGGTGGTTCCAATCGGCGGCTGTTTTCGGTAAGTATAACGCAGCAGCCCTTTCTTGTCAGATAGTGCTCAATGTACATGTCAATAGCTGCTAATGGGGAATGAAAGACAGGAGAATTTGGCTTTTAGTCAACGCGCAAGCTGCGAATTTTTTATTGTTCAACAATAAACAGGAGAAATCTCCCACCGGCACCACCTTGCAGGTCAAAACGTAAGACTAATCACGCACTACGACTAAGACGAGGACCGAACGAGTGCCGCTTTAAGGAGCTTCACCCCAAAAAATGAAGGGGGGGGGGGGGGTATCGCCGAAGCAGCTCCCCTATGCAGTGTGCCGTGAGAAAGGGCCAATGCGGTTATTTTAGGCTGTTTCTACACAACTAAGAATGGTCCAAAGTGGAAGGGTTTGATATGGATGATAAGCGCTCTTCTAAGTTGCCGCCCATCCTGTTTCAGATGCGTATTTGTTCGCATCTTTTTTGCGACGTTCATTTTCTGAAGGATTGCTATATTCGTAACCGTGTAGTCGCGGGTGCGTTTGAATGGTTATTTTCAAAGCTGTAAAGTATTTTCATTCCAACACGTACAGCATTTGATCAAGCGTGAAATATGCACTAATGTAAATGCATTTTACAGGTGCGGCCGATATGTGATAGACTTGCGGTCTATTATAAGGGCAATAAATGAGCAGCAATATTCCTTTAATTTCCTGTTCTTCTTGCTGCCTTGTTCGCGACGCCTGCATACTGTTGTTCTTTTTTTGTTTGTAGAAAACTTTGTCCTATCACGTAAGTCTACATTTCAGTGTTACGAGTATAGCGCGCGAAAGAGGGGGGGGGGCAGGAAATATTTACAGTGATAAAAAAAATACGCAGACAGAAGCGTCAAACAGCACACTATTGCGCGCGTTTTTGAAGTTAACCGCCACAAACGAGATGGTGAACTTGTATTCAATACCACAGTAGGCAGTGTTGATTCTGTTAAAATTGTTTATGAAGTTAGATTCCCGTCAACATAATTTGTTTGAGCAAGGAGACGATTTTTTATTATGTTTTACGCGCTATTGCCCGCCATAGACTAACGGGCAACGAAAGAAGTGAAGTGTGCTCCACTACATGAATAAAAAATAAATTAGAGGGGAGCAACGGAAGGGAAATAATTGCATTTATTTCTCTTCTCTACGCTAAGGTCGCTCAATTTTCAAATGTGGGGCTGAAGTCAGTAATAAAAATAACTTGACCTCCCCCCCGCCCAGAAAATAGACAAGGTAAAATGATTGAGCAGCTTCCAATGCGACCGCCGCGGTAATTAGAATGCCGGCGTGTGCCTGCGACGAAAGGTTGCATTCTCAGCAATTCAACATCTATGCAGCACCGTTCTACAACGCATAGCCAAAGGTCAGGTCTCGCGCTGCGCGTTGCCTTCCAGAGAAAGCAAGTACACTGTGGCGACTTTCTTGCCACTGCTCTGCGTTTCCATTCCCAAGCCTGCTGATGCTGCTGGGCATGTTAACTCGCCTACACCTATTTGTGACGTACCGAGCGGGTTGGTGAGCGTAGCACAGAGGATTGTTTCTGCGTTTGCGCGAAGAAAGAAAGAAAATTCAAGTGCGTCACAGCAAAAACTATTTACGCTGTGCTAACTAAAGAAAGAAAGGTGGTGGCGGGAGGCGTGCACAGTCACACCACAACTTGGTGGAAATAATACAAGTGGTGTTTGGATAAACGGTCGCCACGTTTAAATACACTTCATATAATAAAACACTTCCAATCAAATGAAAACACACTTCAAATATAATAAAAATAAACCTATAGCGTGAAGGCGTTTTGGAATAATAGGGAGGTCGGTTTCGTATATATACCCACGTGTGTCTGGCTATTTCCTATCGCTGTTTCCGTCTTCATCGCAGGCAATTAAATCTAAGAAGCGCCTTATTATATAGTACAAGCTTTTGTTCTTTTTATAGACAACAGTGGCTGAGCTTACCCGACCCAAAGAACAGCGAGCGTAAGTTTTTCTAATGTTGCAGCAACTATAAGCGGGTGTGTATACATACGTCATGCGGAGGCACATTCCGATTCGCCGAAAATCTCCAGAGAGTAGCAGTCCCTTTCTAGAGAATCTGAGTGACGAATGAGTGTCTGTAATATTGATTAATATATTCGCTATCAAACGTGGTTCAAAATGGATAGAAACTCCGCCAAATAGTAGTGCTGTCAGCGCCACCTAGCGGCGACATTGAGCCCGCTGCCAGCTGATGCTTATGCTGCTTGCAGAAAAATGGTGACGTCACGCACATTGACATTTTTTCTGCTAGGAGCGCACGGCCAGTCAATTCAGCTGTGTCTCTGATGATGTAGACTAAAGCTCCTCCATGCGTTTTCCGCCGGCTAGGTTAAGTAGCGCCAATTCGTTATTCTCCTTTCCCTTTAGCTTCGGCTCGAGAAGGGGCCTCATACTGCCAGTGAAACCCAACTGGGTCGCCAACACATGATTAACCTTGTAGCAGCTGGGCGCAAAGTGAAGCGAGCGCATGCGGCTGTTTTTCACAGGTCTCCAGTCCCTCTGCCCGTCGGCATGTACGAAGTCAACCCACTGGCTGCGTTGAGGTTCGTGGCTTGGAAAGGCATAAAACGCCATGCACTTTCTGCTTTTTCTGCACCTCTACGTGCAGGTTCTCACTGCGCAGCGGTTCTCCGACATTCCGGCACGTATTGTCACTCTGAATGATCGCACTTACGCTGTGGAGCACACGTCAAATCTGTCTATGCGACACGATGAATCTCACGCAAGCTTCAACACAGCGAGGAGAGCCATTAGTGAAAGCATCACCGGGAGTCGGCTCCAAACACACTCAGAGATCATCAACGTCATCGTTACTAGCGTATTGTCTCTCAGGATGGTACTTGTGGAATGTATCACACCGAACACGTAGCACTAGTGTCGATGTCGCAGGGCAGTCTATTTTTTTTTTTGTTTTCTCTCCTTAGCTTTTTTACGCTGTTTGACGTCGAAACAAAATGACTTCGACGCAACGGATGCTTTTCAAATTTGACCAAGAAGACCTATGCATACCAAGTGATCAAATGATGGGCACATCTTTATCTTGTAATTTGATGTCAGTGCTCCTTTAAATAAAGTTTCAAATCCATTCATTCATATAATTAGGGGAATATGTACCATCTTTCCGAACGGAACCCTGATGGGATGCGAAGCAGCAGTGGTGTGGACAGCGTTGACCCGGTTGAAACGGGCGACGACGCTGATGCTGGAAGAGTGGTTTGAAGCGATACTCGGTGTAGCGTTTACTGAAGTGAATGTATGGTTGAAACGCAAGGACACTGGACGCGGGTTGGGTTTTGTGTAAGTTTCATCACAGATAAACGAGCCGAAAGAGTGTTTCCACTTGACGTGCGGTAGACCACTGCGGGCGGTGGAGAATGCTGAGCGAGAGAAGTGTGTTGCGAGCAGGTGGAGGGGGCGGCAGCTGCGGGCATTGCACGAGCGTGCTGCTGATGAGGGAGAGAGTGGCTTCCGTGCGCACCTGCCAGAGAAGCGGGCAAGTGCAGCGTGACGTCAACGCGCAGCTGCGGCATGACCTATTTGGCACTGCTCTAACACCTGCTGCGAGGGGAACGCGTTGCGCGCGTTCGTACGGATGCACGTTCAGCCATCAGCACATTAACTCGAACGCTTTGTTTCGTAGCATCAGCTCACTTCAACTTAGGTCAGCGCCACCAAGCGTTAAAAATAATATGCTTATTGCATTCAACAATAGGTTGAGCGCGCTGGTTTCACAAGTAAATATTTTTTTCTGGTCTGCGTGACCGGTGGGTCGAATGCTCTCTCTTGGCATCCCGATTTCACCCGTTTCGCCCGTGGCTACGTTACCACGCGCCCATGGCGTTTGTTGTCGTATATTTATCTCGACAATGAAACATTGTGTGTGATACCTTAGGCACCTCTCAAGTTTGATTTCGCAGCTGCTGCTCAAAAGAAATCGCATGTATAAAAAGCAGAGCACGCACGCGTTCATGGCGTTTGTAAAAGTTGCATAATAAATAAATCTGAAACGTGGGGGCGTTGTTCTTGGCCTGATTCGTTCATTTTCAGACAGCATGAATGAAAATGTACTCACAATTTAGAATATGCCTTCTGGCTTCTTTCACGCTGTACTGAAGAAACCTTTATCAGGAGTATCCCTTAGTAATGCCTGAATCTGGGTTATTTTCGTCGCCATTGATCTAAAAAGCCAGTGCTGATACCAGTACCACTAGAAACAGGTACCACTGCAGGGTGGATTACTCATACCGCCAAGTGAAAAATATAAACTTAACAGATTCCACACACTTTGGGTAGCAATACATTGACATTAAAAGTACTAATCGAAGTGATTTGGAGAGAACAGGTATATTTTATGTAAACTAAACTGCGCTGCAGTAGTAGTGTTTGTCATTCTATTTCAGCAGTTGTTTCATTGATTATGGGTTGCTTAGCACTAATGAATTTGGTGTATGCATTCATCTGCCTTCTATTGGTCTTAAGGATGCAAACGAGAGCAGAAAACTGGCGCATGTTCTACCCTTCTTTTTATGAATGCATCAATGAGTGCAAACTGCATCGCTCATTGTGCCGGAAATGTTAGCATGCCCGAAGGCGTGTCGAAACAGCCTCGTCTGATCATGCATCGCGTGTTTATTGAAACGCGCGCTTAATCTTTTATTTCTGTGTGACCGGGTTGCACACTCCGAATCAGTTACAGGTGTCCCCACTCGGTGTGAGCCACACTTGAAACGTTGTCGACAATCCTGGCCGTATTTTTGTGCGGCAAAAAAACTCGAGTAGTACAGTCGCCATGGGAAAAAAAAGTTAGGTCTATTGTGCAATGCCCACAGCAACGCAGTCGTGACTAGCATTGGAAATTTAGGCTTTTGTATAGGCTGAATTATGATAGTCATTTACGAATTAACGGGTAGATCGTGCCTGCTACTCTTCGTTGTCATGCTGAGAAACAAGATGACCCTTGTCAGGATATTCCCGCTACGATATCGGCAACTCTGTTTGCATGGGTGCATGTGTGTGTGTGTGTGTTTCCTGACTACTTTCTGGTGCTTGAGCGCTTCCCGGTGATAATGCTGGAACAAACTATGCAACGTGGATAAAGACGACGCGTTTCACCAAACGTCAAATTACCGAAGACAAGCGAATGTGCTCGCAGCCGTATCACTGTAGGGTATGTGTTACCTATTTGTACTGTGAGTGTTCCTATTTATGGCCACAAGTTCACGCGAAAAACAACACAATCTTTTCTAGTTGGACTGCTTGGTTTTATCACTGTCAATACCACGCGACAATATTGTAATAAGCATGACCGAAAAGATGGTAAATCTAAAGAAAATCTTACCAGCCCTACAAGTTCATGTGACTTATTCACAATACGTAATTCACAATAAGTTATTACACTCATATTGGTCGTTCATATTTTGATCATATTCAAAGTTTTCTTTTATGCAGTGTACATAAGCAGAAGTACAGATAACATATACACAATTAATCAAGTTATGGGGTATTCAAAGGGTCAGTTTTTGGGCTAGTTCGTTTATATTTTGCAGACGGTGAGTGTGGAATTGTTTAGAAAGCGTTTTTGTTGTCCGCTTTCTTCTCAACCAGTTTAGCCCTCACCCACGAAAGATTCTGAGGTTCTTAAGGGAAAAATTAAAGTATGAGGATTTCTGTGTTTGAGACTGAAACTACGGAATAGTTTCGTCAACCTGAGATTTTTTTACCGTGCCACTAACTTTATGTATACGGATCTTCTGGCATTGCGCTCCCACTTCAACACGAATGCCGTGGCCGGCAATGGAACCCATGTCCTGGAGCTTAGCAGTGCAACATCTTTCCGCTATGTCAGCACAGCCGGTGGATGATCGATTGGAAGGCATAACCCATTAAGCAGGCATAATTGACCGCAAAATTTATCCAGAGGTAAAATTTCCCCTTTGCTCTAAGCAAAAGAAGTGTCATTCGACTGTTTTTTTATAACGTGATTGTCACACGTGTAGCACTCTTTTTAGAAACTTACATTGACTCTATTTTAGTGACATTGACTCTCCTAAAGAGAGTCTATATGACTCTAAGGAGAGTCACTGGGAATCTTTGAAGAGAGTGCTACTCATATGACAATCACATGTATATATGAAAAAAAAATCACAGTTCTTAGAGGGTACAATAAAGGTTGCGAAGTTGCGTTGAATCGTGTAGGACAAAAGGTAAACGTGGTCGTGCTGTAGCAAAAGACAGAGAACAAAAGGTATGTGGCTAAACCAGAAAGGCCTCAGTGGGCAAGGACGTGAAGTAAAGGGCCACGTTATATCGGAACTCTCAAGCAGCGCCCGTTCTAAAACAGGTTACATTCACTGCCTGCAACGCCATCGTGGGGGGTTGGGGGGGGGGGAGTGTTAACGCGGTGCCATCACTCTCTTGCGAGTTAGTATTGTTTTTTTCTCTTACCAGCTGTGAGAATAAGCACGCAAGCTGTATTATTTATTTATTTATTCATTTATTTATTTATTTATTTATTTAATATTTATTTATTTTATCATCGTAGAGATCGAGTCAGATTTCTTTCGTTCGAACATTTTTTTGGCGTCGCAAAGCATAACGATATGTGGGGGCCTGCAGGCTGTTTGCAGACTGCCCTATGTTGATTTCTACAAGGCGTTAAAGTGTTCCATCCTTAGAGTGTGCATAGTTCTCGGCACATAAGAAAGGACCAAGTGGTTTCTTGGATCAGGCGCAAGTGGTTTCTGAGTATGAGGTGTTTTTGTGAATAGAACCAAAAATACTGAATATAACAAAATGAATATGGATATAACAACATATGAATGTGACGTATGAATATGGATATTATAACATATCAATATATGAATATACCATATGAATATCAATAGAACATAATATATGAAATAAAAGTGATAAAACAAATATTTCTAAAGGAAAAAAAAGTAATTTTCGGAAAACAATCTTTCAGGGGCGGCCGCCGTCCGCATATGTTAAAATCAGTTTGCTTTTAGTTAAACACTGAATTTTCACTAATTACCCCAAACGTATTCATTTTGCGACATATGTTCCAATCGGCGCATTAAATTCGTCGAGTGAGCAGGTCGCATGAAGTTCAAATGAATTTTCTAAATGGCACAAACTTCAAGGGATCATCACCAAACTAGCTATGAAATACAAGGATCTTGTAGTTATTTTCAAACCGGAGCTGTTCCATTCCACGCATTTCCTGGCTCATCCTGCCGAGAGGCAGAGCATGCCTTAAACAAAGCGGGACTCATAGGGAAGCATAGCACATTGAGTTGAGCCTGGTGGGGAAAGGGTTGCAACGTGGAGAGGGTAAAGCTTGGTCGAGAGGAGAAAAAGATCAAAAGCGAAGCTATGGAGGCCGCAAAGCAGATAAGTGGAGAGTTGGGTCGGCTGATCACCATCCTTGAAAAGCACATGTTTGCGCATTCGTTCTAGATTGTGCGGTGATGACCAAGCTAAAACTGCAGGAACTAGCTGCGTTGCTGAAACACCCTCTGCTACTTTCACTCAGCTGAAGCTGCGCATAATAGCTTTTGTGCTTCAGTGGGTTAGGTCATACAAGTAACTAAGTTGATATATGGGGTTTAACGTCCCAAAACCACCATATGATTATGAGAGACGCCGTAGTGGAGGGCTCCGGAAATTTCGACCACCTGGGATTCTTTACCGTGCACCCAAATCTGAGCACACGGGCCTACAACATTTCCGCCTCCATCGGAAATGCATACAAGTAACTACAACCGCAAAGTTTGTGTTTTTAAAGACGATAGTCTCTCATGGGGTACTTCGACGCAAAAAGTCGGTCAGTCCTTCCGCACATTTGTCTGTTTCTCTGTCGAAAAGATACCCCGAACGGCACTAAACGATTTGCTAAACGGCCAACCCTATCCAGTTTCAGCATACATACTTGTGCGATGTTCAATTAAAAAGCAATGATTGCGCATATATAAGGCACCACAACAACACGTCAAGATTTTGTATGTGTTAGTTTACACTAGAAAAGGCACACATAAGTATATATAAGGAGCGTAGCGTTTATCACGCTGCTCTGACAGGGCAACGCAATGCTCAAAAAGGCAAGTGTTTGGAATGTTTTGCTAAGACGACACGGTGGTGGCACCTGCCCATCGCTTTGCGTTCTACACCTTATCGCCTCCGATACAGGCGCGCATCATTTTCCGTGGGCGCGCACGCCTTCCTTCGTTTTCGAAGATAACTGCCAGATAGCGCTCGTGTCTGAAGTACCTCGATGCCTTGTTCGCCTTCGCAGCAAGATCAAGACTCTCTAACGCAGTGCTTCTAGAATACTATCGAATAATTTTCTCGCGCAGAACATCAAATGAACGTTCTGTTCACTCTTTCCACACGCAAGACTATACCACGTTTCGACGACAATGGCAGTGAAACATGCAAATACGGGGCCATTTTTTTCTTCTTTTTTGCCGATGGCTCTTGTCGCAATATCAGTGTAGTCCTCGCAAGCAGACAAGCCTAGCAAGCGACGCGATTACAATTATCCCTTCACAATACATCCTTAAATAATTCATTGAAATGATCATTAGCATGCCTTAGTTTGTGGTAGCAAATCGAACATATATGAGTGTTAGCCGCACTTGGGGATCTCCCTGTATTGATCTTTTTTTCTTTCTTAGCCACCCCCAACCTCCCTTCGTTAGAACTACATATCTGTAAGCTTCTTTTTTGTAGTCTCTGGAACAGCAGCCGGTATATTGACTGGCGGAATGTGAGAGGAAACTTCCGCGCAAGTTTCCGGCCGCCACGGTAAGTACGCGAACGTTCTTCGCACGAAACTTATCTGACCGAGTTGAACACTGCGTTTCACTTCAGGTCCGTGTCGGAGCATGACGTGTATATTTCGGCCTGTAAGTCACCACACAGCCCGACCTTTCTCATCACCCGTCCACGCCTGCGCACTCCGCCACGCTATTAGCTGCGTGGACGCAGGTAGTATCACCAACGCCCTTGCGTAAAACAATGCGTCTTTCGGCTTGCAGCTTTCCATCCGCGTTAGTCAAAAGTTCGCATGGGGCACGGTAACTGCAGTACGCTCGGAAAGCAGTGAGAGACAGAAGAAAAAAAAATCAGGAAGAACGAATGGGGGACTGTCGAGATGAACCTGGCTTTTTGTGTGTGTGCCTGGTGCTGTGTGGGTTTGTCAGCTTTGTTTACTCTTCTTCGCACTTCCCTCGAGTGCAGCTTTCGAACTTTGGAGAAGCTTCCAACAAATGAAACAACTCTTATTGAACTTGAAAGCTTTCATCTTAAAGCTCTGTGCTTTGAAGAACTTCGACGCAGTGTCTGTCTCTTTGGCTTCCCTTTTAGGGTTTTTATTTTTATTCCTCTACTAACTTTATATCTCTCCAGTCATCATCTTTTTTAGAATGGCTTTTACGCTGTTATTTTGTTTTTGCTCTCAGTTTTGTGTCCTACATCTTCCGACTTTGGCAACGCGTGTTCTTTCGCTGCATGCAAAAGATTTATCAATGACTCAAATTTAGTTTTTATTTCGTTCTTCTTTGTTGCGCTTATGAAAAGTTACTATTATTTTTTTTCCTGTTCTCTGACCCAGGAGTTCGACAACATGGTTTGTGAGCTTCCAAGCCTTTCCACTTTAGCATCTACCGCGGCTTACATGACACGAAAATCTGAACGACCGCCGGTGTTTCTTAAAAGTCGATGCCTCTCGGCTGCGCCGGCATTTCAATGCGGAACGCCTTCGTTTCGTTGCCCCCTTATTACTTTTACAAGCCTTTCTCCTGATCAAATGTGTGTTTCAAATATCATATTTTTATTGTAAACCGTAGGTACGTCCGTGATTGATATGTGGGGTTTAACGTCCCAAAACCACCGTATGATTATGAGAGACGCCGTAGTGGAGGGCTCCGGAAATTTCGTTCACCTGGGGTTCTTTAGCGTGCACCCAAATCTGAGCACACGGGCCTACAACATTTCCGCCGTACGTCCGTGATTATCCCTGTCTAAAGCGCTCAGAAAGTTTTGAAACGGCGCGCGGAAGTAGGTGTACCGCATAGTTATTTGTAGCGGAGTAATGACTTCTCGAGCAAAGTTGTGGCAGTACCTGCGTTGAACCGAGGTTCTTTTATAGCACGAATGACATTATCGTTTTACTTGCAAGTTCTTTTGGACAAGCATTTACTTACGCTTTTCACATTATCCAGAATGTTTGGTAAGAAAAAAAAATACAGCTGATCCGACGCACAATATACAGAAATCGATATAATCTGCAGCCAACAACAAGCTGCATGAGTCACCTTGTCTGTCTTTGAGACAAAGTGTCTTTTAGGGCGCGTCGTGTAGTTCAATATCGCATATTTTTCATGCATGCGTAGATGTACCGCACTCTGGTGTACGTCATGCTAATGAAACGTACATTGTGGTATGTACAATGCATGACCTTTCGTCTATGTTCGTCAGGCACTCATGTGATGCCGTACCAATTTGAGTATGTATCCTGGTAAGAAAACTGCCGCAATCGCATCAAGACCATATCATGCAAATGAGCCGCAAGTGACATCCATGTCAAGATTTGCTTCATACCCCTGGTCCTTTACCTTCGCTATACCAACACCTGCCATATAGTCTCGTCGCGTGATACGAATGTCGGTGTATATCAAATTGAACGCCATCGCACCATCAACGTGGCATGTCATGCTTTTATGTTATTGTCTATTGTTTATGTTTATTATACAGAAATGTCTCATCATACCAATTTTGGTGTACATTCGTTGCTGCGGTAGCTTACCGCAGCGAGTGCATTGGCAAGCTACTCGCCGCTTTACAGTTCTCGGAATGTGAATGGAGAATCCACGAAAGAAAATAATCCGGGTTTCAGAACTTCTGTGGAACTGAAAGGTGAGTGGCATCCTGAAAACAAACTTTTCCTAGCTTCACGTAGACCGTCTCAAAAGATTCGTTTTTGTGAAGGTCCATCTAGCGAACGTACCAATATATTCTATGTAATATATAAGGCATGACGCTGTGAAAGCTATGCAAAAAGTTCGTTCAGCCAAATGTGTTACTCCGCGCGTCTCGCATCTGGATTTCGTTGTGAACGTGGCCTCCGTGTTTTGATCCGGCTGCGCGCTACAGGAACAATAGTCATGGAGGCCATGATCCGAAAACATTGAGATGCTACAAGTGTACAGATCATCCCATTGATAGCCGTATAGTAAAGAGTTTTGTTCGTTTTCCACAACGCATCTTCGTTTATTACCAAGTCCGAAAAAAGAAAAAGACAGTCACATTATGGGTCGTGAGATGATTGTCTTGATGTAAACGCGTCTATACAATGAGATGTCTTGTTACCTTTCGCAGCGCTTCACATAATGTATGAAATGAAGTGTGGTTTTTCGTATTGATGGTGGTAAACACTATTGAGCTTAAAGGCTCCGCCGATTGCCCTGTTTTCCTCGCGTCAAGGCAGGTGGTCGAAGACCTCGTCTCTCAGAACTACTGCTGTTGGAGAGATCCGTACTCAAGTTCTCAAGAGGAATACAAGAGATTTATTGACATTTCTTCGGTTTGAAAGTTGGTTCTAGATCTCTTCTTTCAGGCATCGGCTTGCGTTTTTATCCCCCTCTAAGTTTTAGACTCCAAGTCTAGGGAAACCTGGGACGACGTCTTCTTCGAATCAGACGGTGAGTCCCACTTGTCACTCTGTTGGCCCCACCCTCAACACACACACACTCACACACACGCGCGCGCACACACACACACACACACACACACACACATACACGCGCGCGCGCGCACACACACACACACACACACATTTGCACAGTAAAACTTTTTGCACCCAAAAGGGTGTAAAAAGGGTGCTTTTACGAGAAAGCACCCTTTGCAACACCCTTTAACACCCATAAATGGTCGATTGAAAATAAGCACCCCTTTGTTTGGGTGCTTGCCTCGATAGCACCCTAAAATAGGTTCTAAGGGTGCTTTTGTGCCTGAGAAGGGTGTAGGTGCCGATTCATCAGATGGAATATGCAGCATAAGAAGAACACATAATTATAATTTTGGTATTTTACGTCTCAAAAACCTCGATATGATTATGAGGGTCGTCGTAGTGGAAAGCTGCAGAGATTTTCACCATTTGGTGTTCTTTAATGAGCGCTCATATCGCACAGTGCAAAGGCTTCTACCTTTTCGCCTCCGCCCTAATTCGACTGCCACGACGGGCATCGAACCCGCAACCTTCGGATTGGCGGCCGAGCAGCGCAGCAACTGCACGAATATGTGGACCTTGCGTTAAATTACAGCCTAATATACTTAGAATGTGTGAAGGTGCTCTCCGAATACAGCAGAATGTCAGCAGAAGCAAATCGCGTTTCATCTATAATGGCAATTAACTGCAATCCATGTTACGAAAGCTTTCTTTAGCGTTGGTTACAAGCTGCATGTTTCCTATGGATTATATACACACAAATAATGTTCGCCCGAGTATGGGTGTGTGTGCGTGAGCGTGCGCATGTGTTCGCGTGTAAGCGCGATTGTGTGTACACCCGTGCATGTGTGCGTGCGCGTGTATGTGCGAGTCCGTGCTTGTGTTAGGCGTGCCTGTGCACATGTGTACGCCCATGCAAGCGTGCGTTTAGGGTAGCGTGTGTGTGGCCGTATACGTGTATACGTGTATGTGTGTGCGCCTGTGAATAAGTATGCGTGTGTATCAGCCCGTGCGCTCTCGAATTTCGTGTGTGTGTGTGAGCGGGGGGAGAGGCACTGCTTCTTATTGTGTAAGGTCCCACACCTGTTCAGACTGGGAGTCTATATGGGAGGTGGCTTAAGGAATGGCGGTGCTCAACGCACTGCACACGGACTATTCAGTACATGGAAAACAGCTGCACATTTTCGTACCTGATCGTTGCTTACGAACTTGCTGTGGTAGCTGATTAGGTCCGCTGAGGTGCTTCTACGCTCGAAAACGTGGGTTATGACCAATTTTCACGGAAAGCTGTCACTGCACTTATGCACAACCATCGTTTATATTAACAACGTTTAACAAGAACGTGCCCTGCCTTTGCTACAGGTGCTTAGCTAGCTCACTGGGTAACCATATTGAATTATGTCATGTGGTCAGCAAAAAGTTTGTTATAACAACCTCGGCACGTTTCTTGGTGCGTGACAAGCCTTCTAAACATCCGTGACTGTGGATTAATTTGTTCCAGCTTCGACTACGCATTCAGTGTTTGCGGCACCATACGCGCAAGTGCCAGACACAGACAATGCAAAAAGAAATTCCTCTGGAAAAAGGTGTAGCGATGCTCTCCCGCTAATGCCACCGAGGACGAAATAATTATTGTTTCTGGCCATTCCATGGTGCACTTTGTTTTCCGCAAGTTTTGCTTCACTATTTTTCACCCACTGCAATCGCATTCCGTCAAAATACTCAAAGAACCCGAGGCTGGTAAATAACCTGCGTGGCTGTGCGACTGGCTGGAAGGAGAGTTGCTATTTACAAGGAGTCATTCCGTGTCGAACGGCCGTCCGCCGTATGTGCCATAGCGTTTGCCTTTCGGCGCCGTCCTTGCGGGTTTCCCGCTCCTTCCCCCCCCCCCGCTCAACCCGGCCAGCATTGCTCCCACAACGGCAGCGTAGATAAGCGAATAGTTGCGTCACCGAACACCTGCGTCGACAGCCTTCGCGCCGCCGCCAGTGCCTACTCCTTCTCTCTCTCAACGTCGCTCTCTCTGTCTCATCGTCTTTCAAGTGCGTCGCATTGGTCTGGGGTCTTGGTCGCTGTGTGTGTTCTAGCGAACAGGCGCATATTCAATGGTGGTCACGCATGACACCGTGTTCGAAGTGACGCTCGGATTAAGGAATATTCATGGAGTGGCGGACACGGACAACGTGGGTCTGTTAACGATGAGTGTACTGTTTTCGTAGGTAGTAATCATACAGCGCTAGCTGGGCGCCTGCAGCAGCTCTGCCGAGGTAGGCTGCCAGCCATTTACAACAGCATGCGTTCGCGGGCCTGTTGCAGATGCCCGATTAAACGTGTGACTTACCGAGTTCACACTGCTATGCGCGATGTTGTGTAAGTGCCTGCATCACTCATACAGTGATTGATGTGATCACTTAACAAGGGCGGGATTACTTGCTGATCGCACATTGTCTCTACACTGCACAAAGTGATTGATATTGTTTTAAGATGTGCTTTGGGGTACATCTTAATAACATTTCTATTAATACTCAAATGTGCAACGTGCTTCTGTAGGTGTAAGCGTAAAAAATGAAAGAAAAAGCAAAAATTATGTACACAGGCACACTGTACGAAATGGCTTTTTTTTTGCTTAAAGACGGTATAGTTGGAGGTGCTGATATGCCGCGATGCTCCCAGCACGTGCGCCTCGGTCTTTTAAGCTATTTAGGACAAGTGCCACCAGCAACAGGGAAAGATCTAGCAGACTTCCAAAGGCGCGTTGTTGTGGCCATCGCCGTGCGTTGTTTTCCCTCGTTTCTGTTTGCTGTTTTCGTGCTTCACTTTCATCTGCGATAATGTTCGGTGTTATAACAGAATCGAGAGGGTATACGTGACTGTTGGAGCTATGTGCGGTTGCTCTAGCATAAGCCATGGCTGCTTCAACGTAGTCGGCGTCCGCGCGCGTTGGTGTCGTTCGAGCGCTCTTACTTGCGTGATTGTGTTTAACTGAGTATTCTGGCACGGGTTACGTTTGTAAATCCCGTAGTCAATAATCGCTCATAGCGTGCCCCTGATTGCCATCAGAGGATAGGCTTGGTTGTCGAAATATGCCAGACGCTTTTTCTGAAAGCAAGCTTTGAAATTTTTTTTAAAAAGAAGTACTTTCATACGTGCAAGGCAGTGCCTATTGCAGGCCCGCAACTCTTTAAAAACTGGACGAGCTATCACATCTTCTATCAAATTACAACGAACTAAGATTATTGAATTATAGATGACGAATTTCTGTGCTAGATTAGGGGCACAAAACACATGTTCGCAGCCCTACGTCTAGAAAGCGAGCAAATAGGAAGCACAGCGTCAACTTTGGATTAGATTCCATTGACGTAGCGTCTTGGGAGGGTAGAAAGAACGAGAAAATTGTTCATTTTTGATGCCCTTATAGAGGCAGTCAGAATTGCACTGATTGGTGACTTGTAACAATTCCTCAGATTGTTAGAGGCGTGATTAAAGTCAGTAAATCTTTTACTTTTTTTGCAGACCTTTTCGCTAGTGCCACGCCCAAGATCATTTGTTCTCATGTAAAAGAGAAAGCAGAGATGTCTTCACTGTTTGTACATGAAGAGGTAAGTTTCTTGTGCATTTTAATTAATGTTACATGTTCTGAACGTTGTGCTTTAGGAATTGTTTTTCCCACTGGCTCACTGTCCTAGAAGGAATTTGATTCTTAGGTTTGTTCAGGCTTTCGTAAGTGCCATTTTTGAGCTGTATTCTTACACTTCACCTCATTTCGGGAATTCGCTGTCTGCTGTAAGACTCTTATCTTTATCATACGAAATTATTGGAATGTATGGGTTGTATGCTTCAAGTTCAGTGTAATGTCAATTATACGCCATTTCGAAGGATACACACTACACATTCTTTATATATGGTGCTGCCAGAACAGCACGAACATCCTTTTATGAGAAGTCATATTTGCTCTTATTACAGAATGAAAAAGTGCCGCTGACGTTCTGCGTAGTCTACCCCCCGGCCCCAGCCTAGAGCAAGCCTACTTCCTGAACCTCCACATGGATAACCGAAAAATCTTCCGTGTCAGTAATGACGAAGAAGGAGTGACAGCACTGATGAGTTGATTTTTTATTTTCAACATTGTCTACGGCCGCAAGGCCTTTAACAACCACCGTGATTGAGCGGCTTTTTCTCGGCGTGAGTTTGGAGTTTATCAAAGAAGTTGTTCAGGCAGTACGACGCTGAAAATTTTAGTGTCACAATGCCTGAACAACTTTTTCTAGTGTGGTCATGGAAGATGAACAAACATTGTTATTTGTGTAAGTTATTTTGCTTAAATATGCTGGACCATTCCATGCCAAACGTCCCAGCCACTTTGGCGACCATCTGAATTGTACTTAAAAAAAAGTGCTGACTTACTGCGTTGAAAACAGGGAACTGCTAGAATATTTCAGCGAGAAAAAAAAGTTTGTTCATGTGGCTGGCTTATAACTTCCTAGCATAATGCCGTCTGTGTGCTGTTTGTAGAAAATTTCGTTTTAAAAGTACCACTTATTTTTTCTAAAGCAAATTCGGTCTATCTGTTAAGTAAAAGTGCTTCTGTAAGGTATTTGAAGCTCAATAATAATAGTGCAACTTTTTCGCCGCATTCGCTTCCAAGAATTAAGCCAAAATGCGTTATGTTTGCATTTTTTATTGCAATATTGCACTTTGTATGAATATCTGAGCAGTGAATACTTACTTCACAGAAGGTATAATCTGAGGAAAAATTATCTTTAGACCTCTCAAGCTGCTGCAATATACGAGAAAATAACACAAATTTCACAAAATTGTGATTTTTGTCCGTATTGAGATGCAATTTGCTGCATGTTGTGATACAATTAAAACTCATCATTATACCTAAATTGTAAGAAAATGAAATTCTTTCTGTAATAAAAATCTTATCGCAAAAAGGACAGGAAAGAGCGCTGTCAACTGAATTTTATTGAAGGTGCTACGAGCGTTTTTACACTGAGCACAAGACCAGGGCTCATCTTCAACAACACATGTGTGACCATGACAAAATAATTTTAACCGAGAAAAGAATACTCTTTTTCGGAAAAGATACGTGAAGGTGTACTGATGCATTGATCCTTGGCCTTCCTGATAAAAAGTTCTAAAATCTCTCATTTTTCTGCTTGCTTTTTTTTCAAAAACCGTGTTTTATGAAACCTAGGACTACACTTACATTCTTTACGGTGTCCGGCCATGAGACTACTATAGCCCTTCTTAACATTTAAAGCATGCTGTCTTGCTTGATCATTGCAGCATTGCCCAGTTTGTGCTATGTTTACTTTTCCACATGTTAGCGGTATCTTATACACATTAGATTGGCATTCAGTTAACCTATTCTAGTGACGAATGGTGCAAGATTGACTATTCCTGTTGCTGTAAGCATGCACTTTTGAAAGCTTTCAAGGGGTGGAAAACAACAATGTCATATCTGCTGGCTCTTTTCCTAAAATTGTGAGACACCTTATGTACGTAGTACCGTGTGGCATGCAAAGGTGATTGGTCATTCTCTTTTTCTTTTGGTCATGTTTCCTTTACCTTTACTTTCTGCAGGAGGGTTTCGCAAACAAGTGTGATGATGCTGTTGGCGTATTGGCCGGTGCTATCAGCCCAGGAGTGCTAAGAATGTTCTGCCTTTTGATAGTGGGCATTGAAAATTAGTAGAAAGAGGAATTGATACCACATGTACTCAGGCCACCCTTCAGAAGTCATGTTAGCACAAGAGTGAGGTCAGGTTTAAAAACCAGAATAAAAGACTAAAAGATGCTGGGTATCCCAACAGAATCATCACACCCGTTTGCGAAACCCTCCTGCAGAAAGTAAAGTTAAAGAAGACAGGACCAACAAAAAACAATTACCAAAACCTTTGCATGTTATACCGCATCATGTGTCTCACAATTAAAAAATAGCCAGCAGATATGATATTAGCGTGTTGTTTTCCACCCCTTGCAATCTTTCAAAAGTGTGTGTACTAAACAGCAACAGGAATAGTCAATCTTGCCCCATTCGTCACGAGAATAGGTTTACTTAATGCCAATTTAACGTTTGTAGAAGTATTTTTTATCAGGTAAACCAATGATCAGTGCATCACTACACGTTCACTTATGCTTTCCGAGAGGGAGTATTCTTTTCACAGTTAAGATTATTTTGTAGTGCTCACACGTGTCGGCGCGCATGAACACGGTTCTTGTACTCCGTATAAAAGCGCTCGTAGCACATTCATTAAATTCAGTTGACAGTCGGTGCTCTTTCCTGCACTTTCTGTCTCTTCCTAAAGTTGTCGCGCTGTGACTAGCACACAACCACGATGAACCAACTCTCCCAAATTAAGCTCTTGTTACGTAACACGTAGACTGAGTTTCCTATGGAAAGAAGGAGCGGTGCTTTTAAAATAAAATTTTTCACATACAACACCTAGACGGCATTCTAGGAAGTTCAGAAGGCAGCCACGTGACCAAATAATTTTCCTCTCCTAAATATTCCAGAAGTTCACTATTTTCAATGCAGCACGAGTTTTTCGAATACATTTGAAATGGTTGCCAAAATGGCTTGGACATTTGGCATAAAGTGACCCAGCTGTGTCATTAGCCATAATTATGCATTACCTTATTTGTTTTTTGTGTGTCCTGGCTCAGTTTTGTGTTCGTTTTTAGCTTATTGTGTTTCTGATTATTGTATTGGTTTCTTAAGTATTCGCTAAAGTTGTATGTGTGAAAACCCGTATATGTTTGCATGTACATCATTTCTCATAACCAATTGGTATACATCCAGGAATACAAAGCTTAATCCACTGTGATTGTATACAGTTGAAAACACTATCCATATATATTTTTGTGTGCATCACTTCTTGGGAACGATTGTGTACATGAGGGCGTATATAGTGAAATCATGCTGATTGTATATATTTGAAAGACTTATAAGTATATATTTGCCTGTATTTCATTCCTATTAACCGATTGTGTACATGAAGGAGTATTAAACTGGAAACCACTGGGATTGTAGATACTTGAAAGAATTATAGGGATATATTAGCGTATATTACATTTGTAGTCTCTATGTACTTGAAGCAGTATACTAAACTGAAACCAGTGTAATTGTATGTTGCAAAGAATTGTCAATGAAGTGAAACTGAATAAATATAATAAACATTTGAGGTGTTGCATGTGTAGTGTGCGTATACGTGAACGTATATCTGGTGAAAAAGTTGTGTGGCAGAAGAAAAGTTTATGTTTTATTTGCCTATTAAATAAACGCAATATGCAAGGACAGCAACGCTTCATTTTCTCTAACGCGCATTATGCATATGCTGTGATGTATATATAGATCCAGCACAAGTTCATACACGATAGTACGCGTTTATATTTTTGCCCAGACGCAATGAATGGAGCTCGACGGGTGGCGCACCATTGATAATCAGGACCACTTTCTTCAAGTAGTGTGTAATGAGTGCATGCTGATATCTATTAGTGCAGTCTAAAAGAATACTGGCACCCCTGCCATAGGCACTCAACACCCTTGTGCACCCTTCTCGCACCCTCCTCAGAGGGTGCTAAAAAAGTGATGGACATCGAAGGCACCCTTCCTTAAGGGTGTTTTTGTAACACCCTACAGTTTTTTACATGTACACCCTATTCTAAGGGTGCATGAAAAAGCACCCTTTTTGGAAGGTGCTGAATTAACACCCTTAGGGTGTCGTCCACGGGACAAGCTCATTTACACCCTTCTGGGTGTAAAAATTTTTACTGTGTGTAATATTCTCGTGAAATCATCTCTTCGCGGAAAACATGCCTCCAGCATGCTGGGTGCGAGAAGTGCGTCGTCTGGGAGCTTGATGACTATCCGCAGTGTCGACTTGGGGCCGCAGGCCAGGTTCGCCCCTCACCCAGAGCATGGGTCTGGGCAGCAGGCACGGATCCGTGCACAGGCATCTTGTCAGCCGGTGACACATTGCCACAGTCCGAGACCCCACTTCCACGTATTTAGGCACTCGGAGTCGTGGCCGTAACTGAGGAATGGAGGCTCGAAGAGGCGCATTTCAGCTCCACACTAGTGACAATGATGTGCTTTTGAGCCGCGTTTGAATCTCGCGCAAAACTGCAGAACGCGACATCGCGCTTTTCCTCTTGCTGCAAAGTGTACGGGGGCTGCCCACTTTGTTCGGTTCCGGTGCCCCGCTGTGACGGCAGGTCCAGCGATTTTAACAGTTCCTCCGGTGTCAGAAAACTCTCTAATGGCCATCAACCCACTCACTGGCCATAAAGAGAGGGTCTTGGAGATGACAATGACTGCCGACATGCAGCTCAAAAACCCTCACACAAAAGGAGACAACATGAGGATAATCCCGGTGCCACAACACTACCCCGCGCAAAAGCGCCCGAAGTCTGCCTTCAAACTACCAGGCCCATCAAACAAATGTTCGTTGAACAAACTCAAAATTTTCAACGAATTTCGACCTCTCAGTGGTACTCTAAATAAAGCAAGCGACCATACTCCCCTCGAAAGTGCCACAAAATTAAGAAATTGTCACAAGTGTCAATGTAAACCAACACGAGAACTACTTAGACAACAGCTACATAAATCACGAGCAAACTGTGAAGGAATGGCTCTCTTTACAAATCAAATGAGTCTGCTAAGTTCATCGGCGTTTCGCTTTATTTTAACTTTATTATACCGTACGGAAAAGTTGTACTCTTGAAGGATAAGACTCCATCGGAGCAAGCGTTCATTTTCGTTAGAGATTTGGCGTAGCCACATCAGCGGACAGTGATCGGTCTCGAAAGTGAACTTCGTTCCGTACAGGTAACAGGACAATTTCTGCGCCGTTAACACTAAGCATGCGCACTTCTTTTCTGAGACACTGTATGCCCCTTCTCTCACTGTCAACTTGCGACTTGCATACAAAATGGATGTTCCTCATTGTCCTTTCTCACCTGACTTAATACTACACCATATCCTGGGTCGCTAGCATCAGGCTGCATTTCAAATTGCTTAGTGTAGTGAGGTGTTCGCAGCACTAGCCGTGGAACTAACAACCTCATAAGGTCTATGAAAGCACCATCTTCCTTGGCGTCCCAAATTCGCATCTGTCAGCGGGCTCGCTAGTTGAGAGTAGTTGGGTATATACCGCTAGTAATACCCCACTGGTCCCAGAAAGGAGCGAATATCTCGCTTGTTCTGAGGTCGCGGGAACTCAGCAATATGCGGGAACTCAGCAAAGTTCGGACGTACTCCGGATCCCTCTAAAGTTGTTCTCTCTCTCTTTCTCCCACCACGTGACCAAGATATGTCACTTGCGAACAGCCGAAGCTGCATTTCTCGGCTTTTATGGTGAGCCCAGCATCGCGCAGCCTTGTTAACACATTTCTCAAGTGTGCAACATATTCTTCTCATGTTTTTGAAAACATGACTATGTCGTCGAGATACGGTACGGCGTAGTCGTGAGGTCTTTGAGTACAATATCCATCAGCTTCAAAAAGTTATATGGTGTATTCTTAGGTCCGAAGCTTAGCACAGGAGGCCGAAATGTACCCACCTGAGAAATAAATGCCGCATTGTGGCTGGCACTGTCTGACAATGGCACTTGCCAATATCCCCGTACTAAGTCAAGCGTTGAAATGTAATAAGCATCACTCACTCTTTCGACCCGTTCCTCAATGTTCCGTATTGGGTACAGCTGATCCCTGGTTATTGCGTTTAACTTGCGATAATCGACACAAGAACGCGGATCCCTACCCGGCACCTAAACTAGAATCATTGGTGACGTATAATCACTTTCCATCGGCTCAATCACCTCAAGCTCCAGCATACGCTTTATTTCACCCTTCATGACCAGATGCTGGCGAGGAGACACTCTGTAAGGCTTCGATGTGATCGGCACGGCTGACGTTAGTTCAATTTCATGAGTCATCAGATTTGTCTTCCCAGGCCTGTCGGTAAAGCTGTCGCGAAATTCACCTAGCGTTTCCTTCAGGACCATTAACAGTCGTTCTTCGAAAACACCATGACTCGCAGAGAGGCCCGAAATTTCTGCCACCCTGCGGTCTGCACCCGTGTCCACTCCCAACACGGGGAGATCGTCAGCCATTTTTTCGGGTACGTTCAGCAACATGTTGACAACCTCTTCTCTTCCGACATACGGTTTCATTAGGTTGCAATAATAAAGCCTAATTCTATTTCCTCGACCAGGCATTTTTAAGGCATAGTTAAAGTCCTAAAGCTTATGCGCTACCTCTACTGGCCTCTCCTATTGAACTTCATGCCTGTTTTTCTTAACGGGCCGCAAGATCATTACTTTATCACCCTCGTTGAAAGTTCGACTCCTCGCAGTCCTATCGTAATACGCGTTCACGCTTTCTTGAGCCACTTTCATGCTTTTCTCAACCAATTGGCGCATGGCACTTAGGCGCTCAAGGAGTTGTAGTACATGAGCCACGATAGTCGGGCTCGCTCCTGTTCTCTCTCATAATTCTCGCAACATACCCAATGGGGATCGGACAGAGAGTTCTCTCCTACACCAGTGTCATGTACGGCCATTTTTGGCGACACCGCGTCACGGCAATTAACGGGCGCCGTACTCCCCCACTTACCGTGAGAACGGCGAGTGCATGAAAGGGAGCCGAGAAGTGCGGAATGGGGTGCTCTTCTTAGAGCGTCGCCGCCGACGGTCGACCCTTTTGTAACTGCGGCGGCGTCTGCAAGGTCGTAAAAGGCCGCGGTATACCCCGAACAAGGATTAGACTACGAGACGCACCGGCTGAGAGCCAAACGGTTGACCGTTCCCACGGGGAAAAGCGTGGGAAACGCTCTGGTGGCCAAGCCGTATGACAACAACCCGACAGGTTCTCACTCTCGCTAGTTGAGGGCCCTCTCCCAATTAACAAGGGTGGGGTCAAAATATTTTTGGGGCGAAGCTTTTATCAAATAAACGCACATGATTGGACCCATGTAGAGGTCTCTTGTCCCCAAGGAAGAGAGCGAGGAGACACGAGGGGGATTTAAGCGCACGATTTTGCCCTGCTAGGCAGACTAGTCGCTGACCAACATGGTGTAGAAGCAGATCAACAAGCACCTCTTCTAGAAGTTTTTAGTGTGGCTCTGTATCGGCTGGCCACCTAAACTTAGCCGTTCGTCTAGTTGTGACGCGACATTAACGGCTGCAACGTAGACATCGGGACTTCGCCTCGAGTTAGCTCAACCTGCTCGTCACCTGCAAGCACTAGCCTCCCGGAGCCACCAGCGTTGCAACACCGCCGACATCGCAGTCGTGCCAGAACTCTCTTCGACTTCTCGCATCCGATCGTCGGGGACGCAACGCGGCCGGTCATCACACGTATGCCTTCACCTGTTTATATCTTCGAACTTTCTCCCTCGTAGTCTATTGGTGTTAGTTTGTGTAGTTTGTAATTGTTCTCTCGCGTAAGCTGATTTATTGTTTTTATATGTATTTTGTTAGTTGTATTGAAGTGTTGTATTAGATCCCGTGTGCTGCAATATCACTAGAGTAAAGTTGTTTTGTTTTCTCACGTCTCTGATCTCTTCACTGTCTCTGCTTGCGTACGGAACAAACCAACCTGCTGTCATTCCCGTCGCCGACTTCGCGCTGGCGACGCTAGAGTGGCAGCTTGTAACAAAACTGGCGTCCGCGAGACAGGACGTTCCGTACAAGAGTAAGACAGTGAGGGGTGAACGAGAACCGTGCGGACAGCGTGGTGATAAAGCCGCACAGTTGAAGCGGTTGCATCCTGCATAAGATTGCGCTGGTTTTTATAGTGGAATTATAGTGACAGTTTGCAGTATTAAGTGTATAGATTTGGATAAGTGGATCGCGCACGGTTAACAGTTAGGCCTTGAGGGCGCCGAACTGAGACAATGGGTTAAGGAGCAGCAGGAACAGGCGCAGGCGTTAGCCAGAGAAGAGCGGGCACGGGCCCGGGAGGAAAAGGAAAAAGAAAGGGAGAGAGAACGCGAAGAAAGGGAGAAAGAACGAGAAGCGGCAAGGGAAGCCGGAGAACGGGAAGTGCAGTTACTGCAATTAAAGATTCGCCTCAGTGAGAGTAGCAGGGTGAGCCGATCCAGCAGTGAGCACAGCGATGCCGGGGAGTAGCCGAGTTTAAGAATACACGCAGGTAGACTGCTCGTCACCTTTGACGAAGGAAGGGACGACTTAGATGCGTTTATACGCCGGTTCGAGAGCATCGCCAGAAGGCAAAAGTGGCCTGAAAGCCAATGGGCGACGGCGCTTTCGACATGTCTTACAGGAGAGGCGCTAAGTGTTTATGGCAGGCTACCACCTACAGATGCAGCGGACTACACCAAGGTTAAAACCGCCCTCCTGAAGCGCTTTCGCTTCACGGTGGATGGGTTCCGAGACAAGTTTAATAAGGATAGGCCAGTAGGGGGTGAAACAGCAACACAGTACGCGGCTCGCTTAAGACATTACTTCGATAGATGGGTTGAGCTGTCCAAAACTGAGACAGAAATTGAGCCCCTCCGTGCATTGTTGATTAGAGAGAGGTTTTTGCATGGATTTGGTTTGAACCTGGCATTATATTTGAAAGAAAGGAGGGCGGAATCCCTGGAAGACATGCTTGAGCTGGCAGACCGGTTTTTGGAAGCTCAGGGTGGAGCAATCCTAGCGAAAACAAAGAAAGATGGTCCCATAATGGACGAAAAGGGGAAATACAAAAAAAGAGGCAACAGCCACTCACCACTACCACGGTGCTATATTTGCAATCGTGGGAATCACCCACCGCACTTGTGTCGCAACAGACCTGCCGCTAATGTAGCCATCGTCTGCTTCAAGTGTGGAAAAAAAGGACATAGGGCAAACGACTGCCGGTCAGGAGCAAATAACTCACTCCAGGCGTCCTGCCTCTACGCACCAAGGGAAACGCGTGTAGATCCCGTATGCGACGGGTATGTCGAGCTTAGGAATGGCGAAAGAGTCCCCGTCGTCAACGCCGTAAGGGTGACACCGCCGAAAAATCTGGCCGAGAACCTACCAGTGGCCACAGGGACCCTCCGAGGCACAGACATATCAGTGTTGCGGGATACGGGGTGCAACACAGTAATCGTGCGGAGGAAGTTGGTGAAGGAAGACGAGCTGACAGGTACAAGCAGACTCGTCTACTTGGTTGACGGAACAGCAAGGATGGTGCCCGAAGCACGGATTGAGGTTGACACCCCCTACTTTACTGGCAATCTGACAGCGCTATGTCTGCAAGATCCACTGTATGACCTCATTCTGGGCAATATCGATGGCGTAAGACCTCCTAATGATCCCAGAAAGGAGACTGAAAAACCTGTCGCGACAAAGGTGTTGAACGAAGAGCCTGTGGGAGCAGCTATCACCCGTTTCCAAGCACATGCACAGCCGGAAAAATTTGCCAAGCTTCGTACGCGTGGGACCACGGCGGGATTGCCGGGAGATAACTATGGCTGCGAGCAGAAGGGAGATGCGACACTCAAACAGTGTTTTGAGAAGGTCGGCAGGAAGCAAACATGCAGAAATGAGAAGGGAAGCGTCGAGTACAAACAAGAACAGGGACTGCTGTACCGACATTACACAGAGGCCAACGGACGGCTTGTACGCCAATTAGCCGTTCCGCACTGCCACCGAGAAGCTGTGCTTAAAACAGCACACGATGGTATAATGGCAGGACACTTGGGCACGCAGAAAACCAAGGACCGGATCTCGGAGGAGTTCTTTTGGCCAGGCATCACAGCTGACGTAAAAAGGTTCGTCGCCTCATGTGACATTTGTCAGCGCACCGTACCAAAGGGCCGTGTACCACATGTTCCACTGGGGAGGGCACCCATAATCGACACCCCGTTCAAGCGAGTGGCGATCGATATAGTGGGACCGATTCACCCGCCCTCAAAGCATGGGAACTGATACATTTTGATTTTAATGGATTATGCCACCCGGTATCCAGACGCAGTGGCGCTCCCGAGTATCGAAACTGAGCGAGTGGCCGAAGCCCTGGTTGAGATGTTCTCTCGATTTGGCGTCCCCCGCGAGGTACTGAGCGACCATTGCACGAACTTCACATCGGACCTGATGAAGGAAGTAGCGCGGCTCCTTTCCGTGCGCCAGCTCCACACCACCCCATATCACCCCATGGCGAATGGCTTGGTGGAAAAATTCAACGGCAACTTGAAATTATGTTGAAGCGCATGTGCGCCGAAAAACCGAGAGATTGGGACCGCTACCTGGCACCTCTCCTCTTTGCCTCTAGGGAGGTTCCGCAGGCCAGTTCGACCTTCGGAACCGTTTGGAAGAAACGTGCCGCCTGGCACACGAGGAGTTGGAAAAAGCCGGAGCACGGTACACGAAGCTGTACAATCGAAAGGCGAAGAAGCGGAGTTTCAACCCCGGAGACAAGGTACTGATTTTACTTTCCACCGACACGAACAAACTGCTGCTGCAATGGAAGGGCCCTTTTGAAGTCCGGGAAAAAAAGGTGAAGCTGACTACGTCTTAGACACGGCTGGCGGCAGAAAAATCTTTCACGCCAACTTACTAAAAAGATACGAGGAGAGGGACAGCCCCTCCACCAAGGTGTGCAACGTGACATTTGGTGTTGTGGAATCGAGCGAAGACGAGAATATTCCAACCCCTGACTGGCTGAAAGTAGAAGGGGAAGAAGACGTGAAGCTCTCCGACAAACTGGACGCTCAGCAGATCAGACAGCTGCAAAGAATTGTCAAGGAACACGCTCGTATTTTCTCGGATGTCCCGTGCAAAACTGACTGTGTCCACTGCAACCTCGAACTCACCACGAGTTACCCCGTCCACGTGAAACAATACCCTCTTCCCTTTGCAACGCGGGAAAGTGTAGGGAAAGAGGTGCGGGAGATGGAGAAGCTCGGCATCATTGAGAAATCAGAGTCACCTTATAATTCGCCAGTCATTTTGGTAAAGAAACCCGACGGGACAAATCGACTGTGTATTGATTTTGGACGCCTGAACAACGTTCTGGTGGCCGACTCCGATCCTATGACAAGAACTGACGCGGTGTTTGCTACAGTGGGAAAGAAGAAGTATTTCTCGAAGCTCGACTTCGTGAAGGGCTATTGGCAGATCCCGCTGACCGAAGAGTCCAAAGCGAAGACGGCCTTCTCGACGACATCGGGACTATATCAGTTCCGCTTCATGCCATTCGGCATCAAGACAGCGCCTGCTGTATTTGCTAAGTTGATGCGGAAGGTTGCAGAAGGTATACCCGGTGTGGACCACTACTACAATGATGTACTGGTAGCCACCGAGACATGGGAAGAGCACCTGAGGTCTCTGGGACTGCTTTTTGAGCGCATACAGAGAACCGGGCTTACAGTGCGCCCCAGTAAATGCGAATTTGGTGTAAAAGAAATCGACTTCTTGGGACACCGAGTTGGCAGGGGCAGATTGCAACCACTGGGGAAAACACTCGACAAGATCGAAGCTGCACCACGTCCTTCAACCAAGCGACAAGAGCGCGCCTTCCTCGGTTTGACCGGGTACTATCAGGAATTTATCCCGAATTACGCAGAAGTCAGCGCTCCCCTTACAGATTTAACTCGGAAGGGCGAAGCTAACTCGGTGAAATGGACAGCAGCCCACGAGGAGGCTTTTCGAAGTCTCAAACAACATGTCTCGACGGAGCCGATACTACGGCTACCAGATTTGCACCAACCATTCGTACTTCGAACGGACGCATCGGACACAAGTCTCGGAGCCGTGCTGATGCAGGCCCACGAAGGCAAGCTCCACCCCACAGCTTATGCCAGCCGAAAGCCGCTTCCACGGGAGGCTTCCTATAGTACCATTGAACGCGAATGTCTCGCGTTGGTATGGGGAATTCAGAAATTTTCCATGTACTTATATGGTGTACATTTTTGTGTCAAGACAGACCACCAGCCTCTGAGTTATATCCAGCGGGTAAAACAGCTGAACGCTCGAGTACTTCGACGGAGTTTACTACTCCAAGAGTACCAGTTCACCATTACGCATATTAAGGGTAGCGAAAACGTGGGAGCCGATTACTTGAGCCGGATATAGTTCTTGAGGTCTATGAGCATGTTATTTTTATTCCTTTCGTCGGTTGTTTACTGTTTGTATGTGCGTATTTCATTGTATAAGAAGTGTATTTTGAGTTATTTTCTTTTTGCTTGGTGCATTGGTTGTTTTACTTGTTGTAATACACATTGAAAGATTGCCCTACAGTAAAGGAGCGCACCTGTTCCGTTTTGTTTCGTAGTATACATTGGTGCAGTGTATTCTGTATTGATGGCTGCCGTACACGGCTATTTCCTCTTCTTGTTTGTATGGCGCATTGATATTGTTGCGTGTAACTTAAGCTGGTACTCTAACAATTGTTTGTTTTTTTCTTTTGTTGTTACTTTGATGCACTCTGCCTATTTATGTTGTGTATGAGAGGGACAGCCCTCATGTCTCCCTTGTTGGTGGTGTTTTGTTCCTTGTTGTCGAAAAAATTCCTCTCCGTGTGGACAAATGTTATCAGTAACATTCTGAAAGTGGGGGGCAATGTCACGGACGGCCATTTTTGACGACACCGCGTCACGGCAATTAACGGGCGCCGTACTCCCCCACTTACCGTGAGAACGGTGAGCGCATGAAAGGGAGCCGAGAAGTGCAGAATGGGGTGCTCTTCTTAGAACGTCGCCGCTGAGGGTCGACCCTTTTGTAACGGCGGCGGCGTCTGCAAGGTCGTAGAAGGCCGCGGTATACCCTGAACGAGGATTAGACTACGAGACGCACCAGCTGAGAGCCAAACGGTTGACCGTTCCCACGGGGAAAAGCGTGGGAAACGCTCTGGTGGCCAAGCCGTATGACAACAACCCGACAGGTTGTCACTCTCGCTAGTTGAGGGCCCTCTCCCAATTAACAAGGGGTGGGGTCAAAATATTTTTGGGGCGGAGTTTCTATCAATTAAACGCACATGATTGGACCCATGTAGAGGTCTCTTGTCCCCAAGGAAGAGAGCGAGGAGACACGAGGGGGATTTAAGCACAGGATTTTGCCCTGCTAGGCAGACTAGTCGCTGACCAACATGGTGTAGAAACAGATCAGCAAGCATCTCTTCTAGAAGTTTTTAGTGTGGCTCTGTATCAGCTAGTCACCTAAACTTAGCCGTTCGTGTAGTTGTGACGCGATATTAACGTCTGCAACGTAGACATCGGGACTTCGCCTCGAGTTAGCTCAACCTGTTCGAAGTCACCTGCAAGCACTAGCCTCCCGGAGCCACCAGCGTTGCAACACCGCCGACATCGCAGTCGTGCAAGAACTCTCTTCGACTTCTCGCATCCGATCGTCGGGGACGCACCGCGGCCGGTCATCACACGTATGCCTTCACCTGTTTATATCTTCGAACTTTCTCCCCCGTAGTCTATTGGTGTTAGTTTGTGTAATTTGTAACAGTTCTCTCGCGTAAGCTGATTTATTGTTTTTATATGTATTTTGTTAGTTGTATTGAAGTGTTGTATTAGATCTTGTGTGCTGCAATATCACTAGAGTAAAGTTGTTTTGTTTTCTCACGTCTTAGATTTCTTCACTGTCTCTGCTTGCGTACGGAACGAACCAACCTGCTGTCATTCCCGTCGCCGACTTCGCGCTGGCGACGCTGGAGTGGCAGCTTGTAACAACCAGCTTCGCCGGCGTGAATCCGGTCGCCTCATGTGGGACAGTCCTCAATGCAAAGATTCTCGAGTAGACAGCTCTCTCAGTCACCTCTGCACTCGTAGCACAAGACGCGTAATACTCTTTTAAGGACCGATTGCCGATTCTCTACGCTGTTGGATTGAGGATGATATGCTGAACTGTGTATCAGCCTTACGCCACACTTTCTGAGAAACGTGGTTGTCAAGGCACTATGAACACCTTGCCCTGGTCTGCCTCGTATCGATGGGGAAACTGATTCGTGAAAACGTCGTCCATCTTTTCAATAGAATAATCGCTTTCGGAAACTTCGTTGTCGGACATAGCATCGTTAGGAGGTATCGGTATCCCGACTTCCACTGCGGTAAAGGTCCCACAGTATCTATCACGAGTCACCGGAAGGGCTCCGTGATTCAGGAACTGGGTTCAATGGGGCTTTCCATTTGTCCCATAGTTTTCGAACCCGTTGGCAGCCATCACAAACTATCACCAACAACACTACGTTCTTGAAACAACCTGGCCAATAGTACTCCTTAAAAAGCCGTTCTTTTGTTTTGTTCACTCCCAGATGCCCCGACTATCCATTCCCATGACACAGATTGAGAATATCTTGACGGTAGTTCTCGGGAAGTACCAACTGTTCGAGAATTTTGCCTGTCCAGTCTCTGTAATGCCTATACCGAAGTCCCCCATTTTGTGCACAGTCACGTTGCGTCTCGCGATTCCCTCTTTGGCCGTGACCTACAAAGGTGACGAACCGAGGTCTTTCTTTTGCTCAGCACACAGTGAAGTTCTGTCTACTTGCAAAAGCCTATCAAAACTAGTCGACCCCGAAGATACCAGTAAACCCTTCTTGTCGCTCTCTAATTCGGGTCCCTCAGTTTCAGCCTCCTCATATCTATTGCCTTCGGGGATTTCCCTCTCGAGTTCAACGGTTTTGAACTCCGACCCTTCCTCCGTCATTTCCGCCGATTTCAGAATAGTTGGCTCGCTTTCAGGTATGCCGGCTTCCAAGTTTTGCGTTGGCTGAGCGTCAAGCTGGCGGGTTTTAGACCGTGTCGATGCCCGCACCCTTTCCTCTCCGAATTTCTGACCACGTTCGCGCAACAGCTGGTAAGATCGGTTAGAAAACAGATAAGGGTACTCTAAGGGAACCATTTTCTAGACCGCAGCTTCGGTTACGAGTTCGAACTGACCAGAAATAGTGACTTTTCCCATTGGAAAGCAAACACTGTGCTCCTTTAGTACCTGCTTTATCTCCTTTACCTTCCTTGTAAAATCATCAGCGGAAACATAGGACGAGTGCACGAAGTCCATGGTAGCAACGCTATCTCCAAGTACTGTGCAGGATTTTCCAATAACCTTGAGCTCATGCATGTACGGCCGAAGAAGCTCTAAGTTCTCGTCGCTACTGTCTACGTATGAAAACACGGTACGTGGCTTCTCACACTTAATTGCGTTATGTCCTAACGCCTGACAATTGCAGCACCTGAAAGGTAGCGTTGCTTCGAATTCCTTTTTTGCTGCCTTTTCGGCCGCATTCGATGTGAAGCCACCCTCGTTCGAGTGCAGGGCGTTTTCTACGGTATTTCTTGGGGCTTCTGCCTTCTCTAAATTCCTGTTTTGATCAGTTTTTCCTAATGGAAAATATTTTCGCAACATATTCCCGCGCTCTAAGTGGCCCTCCTCCGCAGTTACTTTCCTATGCCTCCCGTACTCGTTTGCCAGCTCAGAAGCCTTTTCGACCATTTCGACCCCAACTAGATCCTGTATTCATTGTTTCATGGATTGGAGAATGCGCTGCAAAAAGTGTTCAAGACACATGCATTCAACAATCCTGTCACGATTCTCCTAAACTACCGCACTCTTCAACCACTTTATGAAGTTAGTTTTCAGCCCATATGCAAACTCTTCATAGTCCTCATCGCTTTTTTTTTGCCGAGTCCATAAGCCTCTGACCGAACGCTTCAGTAGAAAGGGGGTACTTTTTATGGAGGGTCGACTTATTTTTGTCGTAGTCGTGCGCATTTTTTACGCTGTCTCGCCACAACATTGGCAGCTTCGCAAGGTAGCAACGTCAAAAGCCTTTGTGCCGGGTATCCGGAGCCCAGTTCCACTTTTCACAAGTTCTTTCAAAATGCACTACAAACAATCCCATTTTAAATGGCTGGATGCATTTGTCCTTGTGATAACCTTCCCCTCGCTTGCTCTTTCCGGAGTGCCGCTTACCGCTCCTTGTACTACAAAACGCCGCCTTTCAATTTCAAGTTCCATCTTCCTTATTTCTATTTCCTGTCTCTCTTTTTCGTACGCGTTGTTCATTTCTTCCTCCTTCAGAGTTTTCTGAACAAGCTGCCAAGTGATTTCAGTGCTCTCGGCACTGCTACCGCTTCCATCTATTTCCCTTATTAGATCGCACTTTTTCATCACTTCATTTAATTCAAGTGCCAGCTCCCCACACGACAGCAAGAATGCTATCTTTCGAAACTTCCTCAGGTCCATGGTCACTGCTTTAAACATTTGTATTGCCCTTTCAACAATGCTCACACAACTGCACTTTGCATCCAAACTCTTTTTATTTCCTAGGAATTCAAACTTTTCACCCAAAAATTAAAAACCTGGTAAATCTCAGAGCTAAACCCAAACGCTCACCCACAGTTGCAGCGCCATGTCATCAGGTCCATCCCACCGCTGTTAACAGTCGTTGTAGGTTTAGAGGCTCGGCCGACTGCCCTGGTTTCCTCGCGTCCAGGCAGGTGATCGAAGACCTCGTCTTTCAGAAGAGCTGTTGTTGAAGAGAACCGGACTCATATTCCGAAGAGGAATACAAGAGATTTATATACATTTGTGCAGTTTCAAAGTTGGTTCTAGATCTCTTCTTTCAGGCATCGGCTTGCGCATTTATGCCCCTCAAAGACCTTAGGGAAACCACGGACGACGTCTTCTTCCAATCACCTGGCGAGTCTTACTTGTCATTCTGCTGGCCCCACCCCCGAACACACACACACACACACACACACACACACACACACACACACACACACACACACACACACACACACACACACACACACACACACAGCGCGCAAGCGCTCAAATGTACTTGTAATATTCTCGCGAATTGATCGTCTCTTCGCGGAAAACAAGTTCCCAGCATGCTGGATGCGACGAGTGCGTCTTCTGCGAGCTAGAAGGCCACCCGCGATGTCGACTGGGGGCCGCAGACCTCGTTCGCGCCACAACCCAGAGCATGGGTCTGGGCAGCTGACGGCCCCGCCGCGGCGGTCTAATGGCTAAGGTACTCGGCTGCTGACCCGCAGGTCACGGGTTTGAATCCCCGCTGCACCGGCTGCATTTCCGATGGAGGCGGAAATGTAGGCCCGTGCGCTCAGATTTGGGAGCACGTTGGAGAAACATAGCTGGTCGAAATTTTCGGAGCCCTCCACTACGGCGTCTCTCATAATCATATGGTGGTTTTAGGACGTTAAACCTCACATATCAATCAATCAGTCATGGGCAGCTGGCGTGGATCCGTGCGCAAACATCTGTCAGCCGGTGACGCATAGCCACAGTCCGAGACCCCACTTCCACGTATTCGGGCGCTCGGCGTCATGGCGGTAATTGGGGAATGAAGGCTCGAAGAACCGCATTTTAGCTCCACACCAGTGAGAATGGTGTGCTTCTGAGCCGTGTTTCACCCCTCGTGCGAAAATGAAGAGCGTGTCTTCGCGTTTTCTTCTTGCTGCAAAGTGCACGGGGTTGCCCGCTTTATTCGGTTCCGGCGCCCCGCAGTGATGGGACGTCCTGCGATCTTAACAACACGAACAAACGCAAGCAAAACGCTGCTGATTGTTTTCTTGTTAACATGTTATTGCGGCTGCCGATCACGGCATTGATCTAATTAATCACTGTTTTTAGGGCTTGGTCAACCCTTTTTTGCAATGACATGTGTTCGGCTCTTTTGTTAGCTGCACAGACGTCTCTGAAGCGTTGAATCAACAAGGAGAATGATGGGGCAGTTTTATTATTTTGTAGCCCCTTGGTTGGTGCACAGCAGCTCTGTTGGAGTATATATGTGGAGTATAATCTCCCGGAAAAGCTGGATATGTGTACCGCCGTGTGCAATTTGGATGAGGACGAAAATGATGTTGACCTGTGTATTCAGATTTGGGTCCACGTAAAAGAACTTGGGGGGTCAAAATTTCCAGAGCCCTCCACTACGGCGTTTCTCATAACCATATGGTGGTTTTGGGGCGTTAAATCTAACATATCACTCAATCCAATCATGTAAAAAAAGAGCATTTTATTTCGCAATTTTAATATCTAGAAGCTTTTGTATACAATAAGGGATAGAAGCTTTCGTATACTATGTGGGAAATTGTCCTTGCCGTGCGATTTGAAGCTGTCGGCGATGAATTCTAGAAATTACGTCACCAAGTCGGGGATGTAAATGGTGGGTCTCTACGCTGCTAGAGGCTGGGGACATTGCTTGCTCTTGGTGGTCTAATTCTTGTCGTTCACCAAACAAAAATTCTCTGTATCTGTGGCCTGAACATGAGATCTGTTTTGTGCATAATGTTCTGTCGATGGTGCGACTCCGTGGTTCCGTCATCTGACGGCAAATTGTGGGCATTGAAGTATAGAAGAAATTTGTGTGGACGCGGGCTGCAGTGACCTCCGCAGAAGTATTTCGCGGTCATCCTTTCCCGTGAATCAGCGTAGACAGATACAGACTACTTTCAAGGTAGGCATACTTGAACTGCGACGATTTCTAGAGTGAGTGAGCATATATCTTGTACCGGCAGAGATATGTCTGTATAGTTTCGGCTTGAATGAAGAGTATGACAACAAGGACTCAGGCGTGAGGAACGTAGCCGGAGACAGAATGACCGCTGGGTGGACCTGTTTCATAAACGGCAATGATGAGCACAAGAATGTCACTCGGGAGCAACGTGAGCTTCTACACGCGAACATAAAAATCGATACAACGTTACTCCATTTACCAAGCGACTCTGTGGCCCGCATAAAATAACGTGGTAACATTGGAGCAGTCATCTTGCACACAGTTTAAACTAGACGAGGACTCGGCATTCCTACCTCAAGAGGCAGTAGTACTTCCAACAAGTCGTTTATGGAGCTTTCAGGCATATTGACGATGTGTGAGGTCAGTGCCGTGAATGTGAGCCACAGCACTTTGTGTAAGACACACAGGGAACTTTATTTGATACAGTTTTTTTTCCTTTCATTGACGCGTGCGTTTGTCATTTGCGTTTTCATAGGCGTGAACGCATAGAACGCATAGAGCGAATCATATGTACTTGGTGGTACACTTTCAGTCATGACAGCATAAGTCATGGTTCAGGCCTCGTCAGTTGCCTTGTGATGAACTGTCTTGTGATTGCGCTGAGCTTCTATGAAGAGTCTTACTCAGGTTGAAAAGCATGTGCGAATAAAAAACTTAATTGTTTATTTAGGTAGAATCATCCTAATTGCTAGCGTTAAGAAAGATAGGGAAGAGAAGCACGTTTTCGAATACACCAACTCTCTGGCGTTAAACGCTTTTCAACTGCCTCTTAGATTTCGGAGAACCCCTTTTGAGCGTGTAATCTTTCACCGACTGCGTGGTCAAAAGGCAAACAAATAAGTACGTACGCGTTTCCCCTCCTTTATTATGGACGGTGACACGCAGAGCGCGGCTGTTGCTCGATAAGAAAGAGTGATTAGCAATCAGCCGCTGGTCCGATACGCGACCGGGATAGGTCGAAGCAATTTATTTCCAGCACAGCGCCGTCGATCTGTTGCGCTGCGAATATGCTATGCTGAAAGCTATGTAGCATAAATAGGCGCCGTGTGATCGATGCTCGCGCCAGGGGCAAGCTCGTTAACACACGGCTAACTTCACCTTCTCCTATTCGGTGGTGCGTGCATGCATACACCGTTTAGCTAGCCCTCCCAATTTTTAGGGGGACCAAGCTTCCTTGTGGCAATCAATCGCGAAGCCACGAGGAGGGCGCTTGTACGTTTTCTCCCTCAACTCGGCACTCGCTTGCTGTCGTGCGCTCAGTTTAGCTTGTGTGTCTGGATTGGACATTGCCCGACAGCCGCACACAGTCAGCCCGACCGGGTAGATAATGTATCACTGCGTATATCCCTTTCCGAGGCGTTAACTCTCTTGCGTACACGTTTGTGCCTCGCGCGCGTCGTGCTTCGCCCTAACTTCCGGCCTAACTGCATCTAATTAAGTAATTTATTTTGCGAGCCCGTGCAACCTATGAGACGAGTAATCAATAAACGCAGGCGTAAGTTCTCTGCCACTGCAGGGGCCAGAACTATATGCGTTGCTATGGTGGTTGTATATAACAAAATTCACTGACAAAATCGCCTGCTGAGAGACGCCTAACAGGGATACCCATGCGAGGAACCAATTTCAAAGTCTCTCCGAGCGATGCGAGGATTGTAACACTGCGGAAAAAGCGATTTCGCGTGGTAAAGTCTATAAAGATAAATATATACATGTCTCAGGAAAGGATTTAAATTAAAGGCGCCTGAAATGTTCACTGCGTCTAGCTGTATGATTCAGAGGCGTGTGGAGAAATATCAAGGGCCGTAAGTATCTAGGCAAAAATGCACTGTGTTCTGAATGAACATTTTACAGGTTCGCTCTTAAAACACCGACAAAATGTCTGAAGGTTTGTCTGTATGGCAAGCGTGGCCGCCGCAGCCCAGCTCTTCATCTTACCGCCGCGCTGAATCGTACTTAGGGTGAAGTGAAGCAAGAAAAATGAAAAGAAGCTGCGGATGAAACATTTTTTTTTGTAATAAACTCTTCTCGGAGGCCATATCGTGTTTGGGGGGCTAATGGGCTTCGTTCTTTATTTCCGATGCCACATATCTGCTTGGTGTGTTCTCCGCAACGCAGGAGGACGAAGAATATCAGGCAAGCTTCACCGATGCTTTTCTGAATGAAGTCCTCCTCTCACTCTAGCAGTATTTGGGGGTCACGCGCGCCGACAAGACGCCATGAAAGGCACTTAAGATTAAAGTCCCTGTTTCCAGCGGTGGTAATTTAAAATGTTATCTTGTCGGACGAGTGGGGCCCCATTCTCCTTCTTCGCTTTCTTCTATTCGTTTCTCTCTAATGTTTTACTCGGTCATCGCGTGCAGTGTTGGCAGAATTTAGTTGTTTTCCTTTACCAAATTTCGCTTTAAAGCAAACTTATGCTTTGTACCACCTGAAAGTTTGTTCATACCGTCTTACTCGTTTCGTGCCTTGTGTAGCATTATGTAGTCTTGTATTGTTTATGTACCTTAACTCAGACATGCCCAGTGTCCTACATGTTGGACGGCAAAACTTTTGAGTATAACGTAAATTTTCTTTGCTGTAAAAAATAGGGCTACCTAAGGTGTATTTATGATACCCTGTCCTCATCACATGCAAGTTTAGGTGATAGCTGGGCTACAAACAGCTACGTGCTTGGAGTCGCAAAATGGCTATTTCACGTGCATGTAGCTGAGCGTCATACTGCGAAAAAAATATAAGTAATATACAGTCAAATTGTTTTCAATGCTGCTGATTTTTTGTCGGTTGTTTGTCATTTATTGGGTGTGCAGTAACTTTCGTATGACAGTGATAGGCGCTATGATTTTGTTTGCGGTGTGTTAAACATAGGTGTCATACATAGAAGATGGCTTCGAAATCAATGTTTGAAATATTTTTTTTATAAGGAAAGCCTTATTCTGTTTTCTGAGGTCGTAAAAGTAATCATTTTGAAAAAATCAATTTGTTTTGTTAATTTTGTTATATTTGGGCACATATGGCTCAATGGGAAAAGGACAAAATACCCTTCGTTCTATGAAAAAAACCACTTGCATTTTATTTCTTCCTCTCTCTTTCGATTTTTACCGTGTGTTTCGAATAAACCCACTGTCTCCTCCCGGCGGACAAAATTGGTGCTGCGATACGCATCGTTCGTGCTCTCGTGTCATTACTCGGAGCCCCTCATTCGCACCTAACCCATAACGGGTAAGAACCGCCACTCCGTTTTGAGCATTTAGTCTCGCTACCCGTCACGCGCACCTTCGTCGGTGATGCGTTCTTTTATCTTCGGGTCCCTGCCATCGTCAATGTTCCCTACTTCTCCTTGCCTCAAACAGCACGCCTTCGGCGTTCTTCGCAGGGTCATTAAAGAACGCAGGGCTGCCTCGAACAAGAAACTCTGCAGCTGTGCCCATGCCACGAATCTTTCATTCCAACGAACGTGACGACGTCTGTGTACAAAGGCGCTTTGGCACCCTCTTTCGAGAATGGCGTAACTTCTAATAGACACTGCGAGACAGCTATACAATATTTAGGGGGGATTTGTGAGGCACGGGAATACTTTGACATTCATTACCTGATTGTGTGCCCCATTAAATGCGAGCATAGCTATAGAGGCGCTGCTCATATAGCTTAGGCGAACAAAAGCTTGGTGTACAAAAGTGCATAACCCTAAAAAATGTTTTTTCTTCATTGTGATTGATTGATGATTGATATGTGGGGTTTAACGTCCCAAAACCACTATATGATTATGAGAGACGCCGTAGTGGAGGGCTCCGGAAATTTAGACCACCTGGGGTTCTTTAACGGGTTCATTGTGGCATTTTGCTCTTTTGAGCTTACGATGTTTTGTTGATTTTGTTGCTAATTTCACTACGTGCAGTTTCCCATAAATTATGATTATTTGGCTAGTTTGGTGACGTAGTTAAGCCTTCATCAATTACTTGGGTTTAATGTTTCTTGTGATCGTTATGGAGCCCAGTAATTATAGTACGGTTTAAACGAAAATGAATTTTTCAATTTTTTTTCTGTATACAAATACATACGCGGATCATGAAGAGTTTCAGGCTATGTTAGCTGCACAACAAGGCAAGTTTCTCGAAGAGATGCGAAACCTTGAGTGAGTTCTCCTATGCCAGAAAACAAAATAATTATTTGCGCGTTTGAGAAAACAATAATAAAGACTTGCCCTGACAGCCTTTCAGAAATTCACCAAGAGCCATCGAAAGAGTCAACGTATTCGCGAGCATCCACAACCTCCTGCGTGAAGCATCAATCACTGAATTTAAACAACAAATTTTTTCGGAAAACTCGAGGCTGTCAGAAAACAGGATCAGATGAGCATTCATGAGCATTTTAAGAGACTATTTGCAGGTCAGACCTGATCGCGCAGACCTCTTCCTTTACTCATTGTCAAAGTGAATTGGCGACACTTTTGAATGACGGCGTACTCCCTTTAAAGCCCAGGTGCCACTAGGGACGGGGAACGGAGGGGGGGGGGGTACGTGAGCATATTTTTGATATTCGTCGTTGCAGAGAAGAGCCAAAGTAGATAGGATGTGATTTCGTGAAACTCGTTAAACTATATATGGTCTGCTCTAAAGATGTGGATTTAAAAGCTTCGACGCAGTCAATATACAGATAAAGAAATTCCTTTTGTGAAACGAATGTGCGTGCTCGCTTTATGGTGCGAGAAAACATATATACACGGCGGCAACGAACAAAATGGGGAAGTCCACCGCAATCGCGGGCGGCAAGTAATCGTGCCGCAGTAAATCCTGCGATGCACAGACGATACACAACAAAAAAATGCTGAGCAGAATAAGAAGGTAAAAATATACAACAAGCTCAGCGACCCGATCGAGCAGATTTTCGCACCGCGGCAGCGGGACAATCTGGCAGTGAACGCGGCCGCGGGTGCCCGTTTCTATTTGTCCTGGCAAGCGGGCTCTTATTTCGTCGCACTACACAAGATCGGCGAGTATAGAGGTACGGCGCAATAAAACCGTCTTCTTCGAAAAGCAGCTTTCGCGGCCGAAATTTCCCACGCCACTGCCTCTTAGCCGGGTTGCTCTTCAGTCGTTGCCCCCTCTCTCTCGTTCTCGAACTATCGATATAGGCTTCTTTCGATGCTTCTCGCTTGACAGCAGGAGCTCCGAATTCGTATTGTGTCCGAAGTGACTTGCGTACGGGTTGCTCACGCGTTCACTTTCTTTACTGTGTTCAAGCGTCTACACTATAACTCTGCCGAGCTCGCATGTACTCCGTCCGCGCTGGCTCCGTGGTAAGAAAACGGAGGGCCAATGTGCCACTCATTCGAAATCACTTCTTACTCGGCGAGGATGGAATTTGAAGTGAGAAAATGGTTTCAGCCTCGCGGTAGAGTCACAAAGTCTCGTGTTGTACTGTTGTCGACCAACCAAAAAAACTGACCTTAATTAAGAAGCCGAGATTCGGCAAAAAGAAAGAGAAGAAAGGAAGAAGAAAACAAACTCAAGAGAGGAAAATGATGGCGGAGAAAAAAGAATGAAAAAGGGGGTGGATATGGGTGGAGTCGTCGGAAACACACCACTGAGGAAAGAAGTGGATCGAAAAGACGCCTGCATAAACGGGTGAGAAGGGTAACCTGAAATAAGGAGATTTTTTCTCCTCCCGCTCTATCTGAAGAGTGTCACAGGCGCGTTCTGTGGGAGGAAATCTCGCCTCCCTTACGCCAAGAAAATTCCCGGTCGTTCAGCCGCCCTCGCATCCTCGCGTAGAGTATTCAGATTGGTGCGCACGCGCCTTTGGACTTCCCTGCGTGCAACGGCTAAATGGAATGCGCGTTTATGATTGCGTATAAGAAACGTGAACGTCCTTTCCTATTGTTTTTGCGTTTCCTCCTACTGTGTCTGTATTCTTGAGCAGCGCGCACGTCCCGCTTAAAAATGGCGCGCACAGCGGGCGGGAAGCTTTGGTGTTCGCTTTGTATAGGTGTGCTCTTTATAAAAGCGGGAATCAGAGAAACTGTGGCGCAGGCTTGTTGGGGCCGGAAGACTCAACAGCGTCTTCTTCGCTGTTAGTGCGTGTAAGAGACAGTTTCTCTTTCTTTGCGCTCTTCTTTATGCTGTTTTCATGCGCGTGTTCGTATGAAAAAGAGAGAGAGAACAACAAAGCTGCTGAGACAATGCTGGGCAAGGCAATGAAGGTGCTACAACGCTTTTTCGAGGAAATGAAGATTTGTTACCACTACTGAGAGGACTATAGTTAAAAGTAAACTTGGTGACTACGTGTTTGTTCTGCCTTTAGAAAAACTTTGGCACTCCCATATGTAGGACTGTATATATGTGTATATGCTATTTCGTTTTTTTCTCTATTCTTTATTTGACAATCAAGTGGAAAGGGGTAGCCGTCGCCAAGTCACGATGACGAAACCTTCTTCGAATATTTTCTATTTCAATAAAAAATTGAGCGTGAACTAACAATGTTGACAAACAGGTTGACATTTGACGCCATGCTCAAACACAAAGGAGGCGCGAAATATACTGACATGTATACACGGGATGAGAATAAAGTAAGAAATATCAAAGTTATTACTTCACTCTGGGTGAGCAGCGCGCTCCATTCGCAAACGGATTCTCTGCAGTGAGTGAAGTGGCCTTCGTGCGCTATGTGACTTCAACGGACTATTTCTGATGAAATCGCTTGACGTGCATACATGCCGCCCCTATCACAAACTAAGCGCGCGCGCACGGGCGAGTATACGCCCTGTAGGCAGAGTACGCGTGGAGACAAGCGCACGCATCGCAACGATGTGTTTGCGCCATCTCGCTCTGAGATCGGCGTACTATCAGCGGTTAATAGTGTATATAAATAGCTCGCCGTTAGAACAATACACCGGCCCTTTTGTGGCTGAGTGGTGTAACGCCATGCGTTGCGGAGCGTGAGGTCACCCGTTCGATCCAGTTATGTGAATCACACTTTATGAACAATTATTTTACGGCTGGTGAGACTGGCGATCTTGTTATTGCTGAGCAGGCAATGGCCGTCGGGGGCAAGGCATTGCACCGCATATTCAGCCTGGAATTTGGTAAGTGGATATCGAGTATGCGGTGGATAGTCTCTTCTTGCTGCAGTTCAGGCGGGGTATGTTGGGCCTTCTTCATAAAAAAAAATGTACGGCTTTATTTGTAAACTGGGCATTCCCAGGAGGTATGCTCCGTCGTCGCTGGCACTTGACAGTTGTCGCAGTTGGGGTCAGAGTACTTTGTCGGATGTGAGAAACCAGGATTGTTGCGAAGCTTTGTGTTAGTAGTCTTTGTACGGTTATTTCGCAGAGGCGGGTGGATCTTTGAGGCAAGGCATCGTATTCTGTAGTTTTGTCTAATTTTTGTTTTGTCCACATGTTGGCATGGACACTAAAGATAGAAGTGCTTTGCGTCTTCATCCTATAGTAGTCACAAACTCACGATCTAAAAAAAGGTGGCTAATCCCCTTTTCGAGAAATGGGTATAGCACGAAAGTGAACGGTGTCTTCAGAGACGTAGTTGAGCATTCATTATGCATTGTTTCGCGCCATGGGCGAAGGAATTAACGCTACAGAATCAAATTGCTAAGTCACGCGAAGAACGACAAGCAACTCAAAATTGGCAGCGCGCGCCTCAAGTAGAAAGTATGCATGAAATGAGCAAACTAAGGACGAGCGCTGACTAACCACTGTCATGGCTCGAGACTTAAAGCACGCTGTTCAAACAGAGAAATGCACGAAACGAACGCACAAGTATATACAGGACAAGTGCCAACAACTGTCGGAATTCTCACTTCGTGTGTGAGCAACGTGCTCCTTTCGTAAACGAGGCCACGGTAGCAAGTGAAGTGACCTTTAAGCTCTCTCGAATCACAAGTCTGATCTGCGCGCACACAGAGGAGACCAAGCGCCGTGGAGGCGGTGCTCATCGAAACGTGATACCTTCGCACCATCTCGCAAGTGACTACAAAAACGCGCCAATTTGTGAAGCAGAGCACTGTCAAACGGTATGTGGTTCATATAAATAGCTTATCGGTAGCAGACGTGGCGACGTACGTTTCGTATCCTAGTGGTTAGATCCGCGCACTGTGGATTTAGAGGTCACTGGTTCGACGCCCCGCGACAGAACTTTTTCTTCTCGTTTACTTTTCTGCAGCCCGTCAGCATGTATTTTACGTCATATATCTGTGACGAAAATACGTCAGTGGAGCCGTGGTCGACACCGGCATAAAATACTTTCGTGTTAAAAAACGAGTGTTTCGAGTCATTTTCTTGGGCTCTGACTTGGCCCGGATACGCCTGTCTTTAGGAGGACATGTTAACGCTCTTTATGGATAATTGTTTGCCCCGGGATAGACCTATAGGTGGCAACACCGTCACCATGGTTGTGTGGATAGGTGGCTGGTGACGCGCATACAAATACAGGCTGCGGCGCTTTTTTATAAGCAATGTGAGCCATTTGTAGACGAAGATATCGCTGACTGCACCGTACCTGTATGTCGTTCATTGCCTAATGGATGCAAGAACCTCACAGAACGTTACTGTTATTGTAAAAAAACGCAATATGCTGAAATGAATAGTCGCGCATGGCGACAATCCGCATTTTCGCACTATGTCAGGTTTCCTGAATTTTTATTTGTTAGGGTTTAGCCTATGCCCCACCACTATGCACTGTTGTAGTGCGTCTGTCATTGTTTTTTTTCATGCACGCCATGCAGGTCTTGCATACGATTCTACCCCCCCCCCCAAAAAAAAAGATAAAGATGACTTATTCTTGGGTGATGAACTAAAATAACCACTAAACACATCCGCATTTTTCTCATTCATTTCTCAATAACATGAATAGGTGACAGTTGATAACTTTATTTAGGAAAACTACATGGCTGACAGCACTTAGCGCGATTATTTTTACTGATATATCAGTATAAAAATAACAGTTCAGCACACAGCAACCTTTATTCGATTTATTATTTGCATTGTAGTGATGGAACAAAGAATGTGTTATCTGAATGGATAGATGTAGGTTTTCTTCAAACGAAGAATGTCTGTTCCTTCCGTCATTCTACACCAATGCCGCAAAAGCACGCCCAAAAGCGCGCAAGGTAATGTAAAGAAAAGGATGATGTTTTGCGTGAAATGATACGGCATGCCGTGTGAAATAACTTTCACCATTTGAATTCCTTAAAACGAACTAAAGTCTAGCCACGTGGGTGTTTTTGTTTTGTGTGAATATCACCGCGTGTTAAAATTATGCGCGGCTACTAAAGTTTATTCACCTCCATGTCATTTCATTTTCTGTTTTTCTGTTCACCTTAAGGGCAACTTTAAGTCCCTAAGCGTCAGAATTTACTCGACAGAAATATTTTGCTGTAGTGAGACCAGCACTGTTAAATAAAAGGATGTCTGAAGCACAATTATTGCACGTAGCTTAACCGATAAGCAACAGCGCCACAGTAAGACGCCTAACAAAAAGCAACATTTCATTTATGACGGAGTCGCTCAAACGCAGCACTCACGCGATTTCTAATATTCCTCATGTTTGCCACGACACCGTGAGCCCTTTACGATGTGCTTGAACTACGAAGCGGCACCAACACCGAAATGATCCTCGCGAACATAGAGTATGAGGACGAAACCCAGCAGTCTTGGTAAGTGCACGAACCAATCTTATTATGTTGAATATACATCCGAGAAAAGCCAAATGCTTCTGTAGACCGTGTGAGGCAAACGCTCAAGCAGTTAAACTTGCGCGACCAGAGCGGGACAAGCCACTTTTTGAGGATTAGCACAACGTACGCGGGCATGCTATCCTTATGTGACTAGCAGACGACGCAGGGAGCAATCCACACTAGGCGCACTTCACCCAGTGGCCACCAGGCGTCGACTCTGCTCGATCTCGAGGCGACATTCTCGTCAGAGAGTCGTTGGATGCTGATAGCACTTAGCGTGTGTCTTTAGAGAGAGACGCTAACTCCCTTTGTCCTATACGCGGCAACTCGCAGGTCCCAAGCGAATATTATAATGAGTTTTTTTGTTTTTATTTTTAAGTGTGGAGCACTTTAGGTGGCTGGGCTTTCGTACGCTGCCATCAACGCTCGGGGAAACGCAGGCGAAACCAGATGTAGCAGAGGCAGCTGTAGCCTACTGTGCATGCGGTCGCACCAAAGAGCAGCTTTCTTCCACGTGTTCTTCGAGCGCCTCGATGATCATATTAACGCAGGCGAAACACATATAGAATAGCCGACTGTAGCATATTAAGTGCCCACTCACCCCAAAGATAATTCTTGTTCCTCGAGCTTTTGATGATCATATTAAGCGCGGACAGTACCGCTATGATTAGGCAACACGACAACACGAGTCACGTATACAAAATTGATAGAGAAAGCAAGCCAGAATTGGAAAGAAATTGAAAAGGGAAAAATAGAAAGAAAATTGAAATAAACGGAAATAAAAAGAGATAACGCACAAATAACTGGTAAGGAGGACAAGAGAGAGGAGGAAACAAAGAAAACCAAAAGAAGCAACAAAGACTGTCAGGCTCCGAGCTTTCTCCAGGCATGGTCAAGCTGCCTTAATTTTTTTTTTCCATGGAGTACACTGCGGGTGGGCGTCCACTTGACACTTACGCAAAAAGAGGTGTATATGGGCTTTCCATACACTCACAGAATTTGATGGGGTGCTGCAAGAGCAGAGACACTGTGTTACTCTCCCGAGAATTGTATAACTCCGTGGAGGAGTAGGGCAGAGTTGGCCGCGGAACATACTCTTTAGTTGAATGCAAAATAAAGAAGCCTGCGAACTCTCTGCTACTCAAGAGAAATTCCCAATCTATGTAACTCTTGTGCCGATGAGGCGTGAATGGAATCTTGCACTCCGTCCTTGCTGACCTAGCTCTTGCATGTTACCACTGACACCGCAAAGCAATATAACTGTCTCGTAGTCATACGCGTCTGAGCGTAGACGCCCTAGATGGAAGTTTAATGTGTTGAGTAATAGGATAACTTTCAGTGATAAATAAAGCATGCGTGTGTGTGATTGTCAACGTTTAGTTCCCGAAGCGCCACTACACACAACTTCGAAGCAAGTAAGAGCGGCAACATATAGACCGTCACCAAAAGTTAGTTTACCGCACAAACAGCTAATAGAATAAGGGGAATCTCGGCATATATTGTAAAAAAAAGCTGCTATGGCGCGGCTCGAACTCGCCACCTACGTATGACGAGCTTGGTACTTCACTGCTACCCCTCTTTGTGCCACGCTCATCGGTTGGTAAAAAAAACTGGGTAAAAGAATGCACGCCGTTCCGCTTAACAGGTCGTAGTTTGAACACACACGCGATTTTTGTTTCTAAATTAACCTGGTGTCTTTATAGTATGGAAACTACTGGCGTCCACGCATTACATGCCACTAATTACAATGAGCCAAGTTTCTTTCCGAATTCACAACATAGAAAAAAATATACAAAAATTACCGAGGACCTGGGGCAGATGAATTACTGTCGAGTGCAATAACTGTTACTCGCTTTTTGTGCTGGTTGACGTGTGCCGAAGTTTTATATCAACTGTAATGCTCGATAAGTACGCGCGTAGTTGATTGAAATAAGGTGTATGTTCGTGTGCAAGCGACGATACGCTTTAGTGCAGCGGCAGTGTTAGAGCATGCTGATTTGCATATGTAAACCGATAGCTGGAACTACACAGCCGATAGCTAAAAATCAAGTTGAATGGCCACAAAAGTCTCTGATCATGTTACTTTATGAACGCACACTGAACTGCAAGCCTGCGTTTCCAAGTATGATTCAACGAAATGCCGGCGAGTGCGCCCGGCGGCTTTCGGCGTTGGCCCGTGCGCGCTGCGCCGCATGCTGAAAGCGCGTCGCATCGATGCTCATCGCTCCTTGTGCGCACACCGCACGCAAAAAACAATCTTTCATTCAAGTTAATCGATGGCAAGGGTCTACTGCACAGTCAATATTACTCCTCGGCATAGCATATTATTAAAGCCAGAAGTGCCGATGGCATATATGACGGACTCGGCCACTAAGCTAGGCCAACGTTCGCTGAAAGTTGTACCAAGGGTGTTGGTTGTACTCATACGGGTCACATTTACTTGGACCGATCTCGGCACAGGTGGTTCGCGAAGGTTGACGCAGGAGCGATTCTCAAGCCTCTTGTTGTAATAAAGTGTAGACGAAGTAAGTAAAACTATAAGGATTGCCAGAGATGCGTTTGAGTTGTGGTTTTGTCGACAAGCGTTGTTGTCTTTTTTTGCGTACAAGTACACACCGCCGACGCAAGTCAGATCGGACGCCAGATCGTAGCGTTCGTAGATTATTTTTCGTCCAACACTGCTGCCAGATCTTGCCAACTGTGTTTGTAATCGCCTAAGTACAACTCTCACGCTTGAGCGAAAGTAGCTTCAACGCACTGAGCCGACATCACAGAATACCAGCTGAGAATCAGAAATCAGTATTGGAAACGGCGTTGTATGTCATGTATATTTATATAAAAGAATTGCGTGCCTACAAAGTACCTAACAATCACCAGATAGTTACTTATGCTAGATGTATATTTCCTCGTGAAAACGCGTAGTAGAAATGTAGCGTCAACCGCACTAGACGGCCGCAAGACATCATGAGTATCGATACCGGTTACTGCGGAGTTGGTTGTCCGTAGCGCGAGGGGTATATGTTCAGTGTTATTTGCTGTGTTGCGCGTACTATTGTAATGCGTAGGCCAATATGTGTTCTGCATATGTAACGTAAGCTTGAAGCAATCTATGCAGTTCACTGATTTTACAAAATGCTCGACATAAATTTTAAACATTAGTCTCAGCGCAGCAGGAGTGATTCTACTCTTGGAGGGAGTTGAAGCACTCTAGCCCTACCAGACACTAAAACTCCATAAGAGCAAAGCGCAACTCCCGCAGAGGGTGTATGAACTCTATTTCATAAGCTTGACTGTACTCTAACGAGGGTGCTTGTTCACTCTCGTTCAGCCAGAGTACCAGCACTTGGTCGAGAATGTGTGCTTACTCTGTAGAGAAGAGAGTCCCCAGCACTCCTGAAAAGAGAGTGAAATATGAGACAAGCCTCTACTCCCGCAAAAAGAGTTGCCAGCGCTTGTCTGGGGCTGTATACCTTTAATAGATACAGGTTGCTCGCCAGAGGACTGGAAGTCTGCTTACGTAATTTCAATATTGAAATCTGGTGATAATACTCAGCCCTATAAATACAGACCAATCTTTTTGACGTCCATATGCTGCAAACTTCTTGATCACATCCCATTCACAAATATAATGGCTTATCATAATTTAGATAATTGCTCCTAAACAACCAACACGGTTTGCGTCAAAACTTTTCAGGTCAATTGCAACTTTTTGAATTAATTCCTGACTTTCATTCTGCGCTTAACTCTTCCTGTCGTGTCGATGCCATCTTTATTGATTTCTCTAAGGCATTCGATAGGGTCCCCTACAAACGTTTAGAACTAAAAATTCGCAATCTGAAGCTTGAAAACAATACAACACAATGGATACTGGAATTACTTACTAACCGCTTCCAATCTGTAAAAATAAAGAGCTACATCTCTAAACCTACTAGCGTTTTATCCGGTGTTCCACAAGGCTCGGTTCTAGGTCCTCTTTTGTTCTTAATATATAATAATGACATCGCATGTAACATAAGTTCGCAAACTCGGCTATTTGCAGATGACTGTGTAATATACAAAGAAATAACTTGCCCTGCCGATAATATCATTTTACAATCTGACCTTAATAGGATGGCTGAGTGGTGCGACACGTGGCAGATGAAAATTAATATAGGGAAAACGAAGCACTTAGAATTTAGTTCTGCTCTAATCCCTTTGCATAACTCATACACCACGAATGACATTCGAATTGAATCAGTACAATCCTTTAAATATCTTGGGGTATTTTTCGCAGCCAATCTAAGCTGGACCACTCAGATTGAAAATATCACTACTAAAGCAATAAACAAACTTGGCATCCTCAAAAGGCGATTATATCTTGCCAACAAAAAAAAACCAGACTGCATTCATAAATTTCCCCGATAAGACTATCGCTAGAGTATGCTTCAATATTATGGCATCCTCACACTGAAAATTTAACTTACCTGGTTGAATCGATTGAAAACAAAGCTGTGCGCTTCGTAACATTGTCATACTCACCGTATGAAAGCGTACGTTCTATACTGAAATCACTTAATCTGCCCTCTCTTGCCACGCGCCGTAAACTCGCAAGGCTATCTAATTTCCACTCACTCTTCCACAGCAACTCCCAGTTTGCGCGCAAGCATATCTTCTCGCCATCACACATCACGCCCTGTAACAAAGTTAATCCAATCTTTCCGAGATCAAAAAAATACCAAAACTCTCCCTTAGTCCTGTCAATAAGCAACTGGAATTCCTCGCCAGCTGATGTAGCCCCTCTAACAGAATCTTCATCTTTTCTGAAAGCGGTAAAAGCGTTCTTAGAACTTCCAATCAATTAATGTAGTTATGCGGTGGTGTTGCTCATGTGAATTACTTGAATATTTTTGTGTGCGTTATTTGCGCCTACACTTGGTTACCTGGAGCCTATTGTATCTTTATTAATGTACCTTTTCTTCTGCAGAGTATATATATATGTTTTTTTCCTTATCACTACTGTTGTGTGTACTCTTTTTTTTATTTAATCTTTATATTATGATGCTCTGAACATTTAATGTGTCTTACACATATTGAAAATCTTCCTAATCCCCCCTATGTAATGCCCTCCCGGGTCCTTAGGGTATGCAAATAAATAAATAATGTCTTCATAGCTAGTCCATATATTAGTGCTAAAAACCTATGAGTTGATAGTTTACTACAGTCATGTTTAAGAAACTTCACATAATTATGGGTCTGGCTTTGCTATAGTGTGACAAAGAAAGCGTCACATAAATCAGAAATACTTCTTTTTCTGCCTCAACCTCCTGGCCCACCTGACACGGAAGCAGCTGCGTACACAAGACAAGGAACCTGCTCCATGACATGCCTTGTGAGGAAGCAGCCCTGAGTGATACACGTGTTATGAGGTACCATTACATATATGTATAAAATACTGCTGCTTACTAGTTAACTGATTTTATTTGTATACTTTGGAGAATTTCATGCATTGACTATGCATTGATTTCATGCATTGATATCTGGTGATGTTACTTCTTTTTCCAGACCACCTTGCAACGACAGGATGACTACCCTCGAATGTCCACTCTGCAAGCACGTTGAAACATCTGAACGTCCACTCCAACAGATCATCTCGAACCTCACGCATGCAATGCTGTAGTTGTGAATGTTTTGCCACGCATATCGTGGAGGGGTGCTTTAGATTGGCCACAAGCATGGGATCTACATTCAATAACGTTGAAACTGTAACACTATTAGTTGGATTGTGGGGCACTGCTGAGCTGAACAACACAGGTTTGATCCCAGCCACAGTGGCCATATTTCGATGGGGTTGAAATGCTAAGACGCTTGTGTGCTTAAGGGTTTGTTCAATTCGCCTGCACAACATGATCCATTTTACAAAGGGCTCACCTCGCCATGCGTTTCAGTGGTGCAGCAATTACATCCTCTAAACCATGCCATTCATTTTAAAAAGCACAGGAGAGGTACAGCACTAAACCTAGTGTATGATTTTTCTGTACCTGCTACTCTGACGGCGCTGGTTCGGTGCAGCCGCACCTACAGCTTAACAAACAACATAGCATTAGACGTAGGTGCTGTACCAGCCTCTACAAACGCAGCGTGTTTTGCCAAGATGTTTGCGCCTCATTAAATTAAGCGAACAAAAATAAAAATTACACCTTATCATTCACTTGTGATGCCGCACTGCTGAACTCGTGCTGCACAAATTCGGAACTTCTCGTGCAAAGCTGTAAACCAGTTTTCATTGGTGCAGGTGTACTAAACTTACCCTTAAAAGAATAAAGCTTGAAAATATGAATATTTGTCAACATGAGGTGTCAGAGCAAATGTTTTGACAAGCAGTCTTTTCTCCTGCGAGGCTACAATGTCATTTGCTTTAACCCCTCGCAGCCAGAATCAATCTAAATTTGCCCACTACTGTACGACTCATGATCGCTTCATTGTTGGCATGTGAATCGTCAGAAATTAATAATTGCATTAAAATGTGAACACACTCTCACTGCGGGGATTTACAACGTTTAGTTGTACCTTGTGACACAGTATACAATCTATACTCAAAATTATTTTGTCCTAATAACTGTGTTTAGCTCATACAATTCACGAAAAAGATGCGCCAAAGCTCATAAGGCTGCACTCAATTGTTTTAGCTTTGCACATATGCTCAATAGGCTCCCAAAATAATAAATCATAGCCGTGATGAGCACCTGCAGCACAGCTTCATCAAAGACGTGATTGCTGTCGTGAAGAGCAAGATTGTGTTCATCGGATGTGGTACTGTTTTTTTTTATATAACATAGAAACGTCCCAGATTTCTTTGAGCACATTTGCTTTTGTTTAAATAAGGTTGTTATAGCTATAGTGTCTACCACTACCAAGTGAAACTCTGTGCACTACAATCTGTGAAAAAATCTAGAAAATTTCACAGGTAGTGGAAACATACATGATCTTGACTTATCCACAGCCACACTGCAAGATAGTATGTATTTCAAGTCCTAACCTCTAAAAGTAGCAGGGGGAAAACAACTTCAGCTTTCAAGGACAAGTATACTGAAAAAGTAAACACAATAACAAGTGTACAATAATTGTGACTTTTATTGATCCAGTATTTAGCAGATTCACCCCATGTACCCCCAATTGATTTCAGAAGTGCTTGCTTGCAAGAGATTGCTCAAATTATATCGATATGTCTATGCAAAAAAGAGATTGAGCTCAGAGCTGAGCAGATAGTGTACTGTAAGAGCACCAACAAAGATGTACAAACAAGAAAATTGTACAATGCATGCCTAAGGATTATTTTATTAGAATCGGGCCTTTTCCATCTGTAAGCAAAGACCTCAGAACTGTTCCTTAAGCATACATGTTCGCTGCATACTAAGCAGACCGGTCATTACCTGCGACGAGAAGTTCTAGCTGTAGTAACTGTGCAACTTAACTCTAACAGTAAATGTAGCAAGCCTGAAATATTTTTAGGCCCATCACCTAAATACATATTACCTAGATTATGGGCCCGCGGCTGAGAATCAAAACTAGTGCCTACCCTGTCGACACGACGCGACATTGCACAATTGTGAAGTACTCAATGTAGCATTGCAGAGCGAGAAATATTCAGAACAGCAGGCATCCGCATTTGCTTACTTAACAAATTTAGCAGAACTACATTGCTCTCACTTTTCGAGCTATCTCTCGCAAATATGCACGTTTCCTTCCCGATTCCACATCATGCATTCACTTCACTTCAAGACGAACACTACAGGGAAAAGCGCAGCATCTGACGGACGAATCGCAACCTTGCCTTGAAGCCACGCTATTAAACTCGAACGCCGCAACACAGTGAGAGCGACGCTCATTCAGCTATCTCAATCTTCAGCCATATGCATATGCTTGTTAGCTTTCAAGAGTCTTTACAGATGGGTTGAAAGCTTTTGATATGTATGAGTGACTTGTTTTGTTCGGACCCGACCGTATACCTTGGTTGTACCGGCTTGGACACTCGCAATAAACGATGCAAACCGTACTTGGTTGATGTTTTTTGCCAGTCGAGGCCAGCTGGGTCACCTGGCGATAATTACAGACGCAAAGCGCGATTTAGCCGCGAAAAAAAAAATACCAGAGGAAGCGAGCAGTGCGAACCAGCTGCAAACCCTCCACCTGCAGCAAAAATACAAAAACAAAAAACATGCGTCTGTGTATTGATGATGATAGTACTACGCGCGCCATCTAGCTTCGCGGTATTGCAGTTTAGTACGCCGCCGCTACGCCTTTGCATTATGATACAACAGCCCAAAGGTACAGTTACCATTCTCTTAACTGGTGGGTGTTCTGTGGTAAAAGCACGAGAACGAGACGCCTACACAGAGTTGTGTCGCCGTCGCGTTCTCGCGCTACACACAACGTCGTTTCACCGGTATATATAAGCACCGCATTTCGACCTCCCTTGTAGCTCTAGAGGTGCGCTTTTTTTACGAATAATTAACCAATAAATATTCACGCCGTAGGTATGAATTTTGCGGTGGCCTAATCTAAACCATTCAGCACACAAGGTTTTTTTTTTTAAAACTTGCCTAATGATGAGTACTTCGTAATTATAGCAAAGCTTAATCACTAGCTGGTTGGTGCTCAGTTGCATAAACTGAATATGCAGTAGCAGTAGTGTGTGTTAATCTGTATATTGAACTAAATCGTATGCAAAGCCCGCGCGGCCTTGCATAAACACTTCAACGGCGCGCATTCCGCAGCGTCGGTGGAAAACAGCGACAACACCGCTACCGCGTTCGACCGATAGGCCTCATTCACGAGTACGGTGCGGCTTTACGATGAATGACAGCTGGCAGTCAGAAAATGCTTGCGGCTGTACAGTTTTTGTCGTCATTATTTTTCACACGCAAAGAAATGAGTGTCCGCTATTTGCGCAGTTTGAGCTACGGAGCGATAGACTTAAACGAACAAGACGGTTCGCAATCGCGGCTCCTGTTGCTCGCAATGCATGGGCATGTCGTACGCCGTTTCTGTGTGCCTCTGCCTTGTTCAGCGCTAACCTTCGCGTTAGCCATTTGACGTATGCGGTCGCATGGCGCAGAAGAGTCACTTGAAACTGTTATTTCTAGCAGCGGCATTTAGTTTCCGCAAAACACAGTATTTTGCTTTGCCGGTGGCTCATAGAGCTCGCTACAGCGGCGGGTGCGGCAATGCGTGCTCACCACGACGCTGGCTTAGTACCGAGGGCGTTGCGCGGCCTTCTTGTCGTTTAGATGTATCTGCCGGTTAAAAAATTGACCTCGTATCGGCATGTTAATCTGAAAATGTCGTCGAAAGGCGACAGTCTTGCCTGTGGAGAGAGTGAAGAAAACATTTGTTTGAAGTTCTGAGTAAGAAAATTGGTGAATGGTATTCTGGAGGCGCTGCGTTAGAGTGCCTCGAGCGTGCAGCGGAGGTGAACGAGCGCATCAAGTCACGTCACACGTGAGACATGAGCGCTATCTGGCAGTTATCCTGAAAAACGGGGCGCGCGCCCTGCGCGCGCCCGTCTCTGAGGTGATAAGGTGTGGAACGCAACGCGACGGGTAAGTGCCACCACCGTGTCGTCTTAGCAAAACGTTGAAAACACTCCCCTTTTCGTGCAAGCGTTGCATGGTCAGCGCAGCGTGATAACCGCTACGGTCCTTAGAATTACTTATATATGCCTTTTCTAGTAAACGGCGCACGTACACAATAAATATGTGTTGTTATGGTGCTTCAGATATGCGCAATAATTGCTTTTTAATTGACGATCACACAAGTATGAAGGCTGAAGCTTGAGCAACATTGGTGGGCGCTGCGGATGGGGTCAGCCGTTAGGGGTATCAGCTAGTGCCGTTCCGAGTACACTGTACCGCTAAGGGTGGACAAACAGACAAATGTACAGACAGACAGACAGACAGACAGACAGACAGACAGACAGACACAGACAGACAGACAGACCAAAATGTTTGCATCAAAGGTCCCCAAGAAAGACTATCGCCTTTAATAGCGGTGACACTGAGAGGAACCACCATCGCAGGTGGTCGGGGCGAGCGCTGTGCCGGCGGCCGGGGCAAGCGTGTTGCCGGCGCAGTTTTTGCACGCACCGCTGGTTAGCTTACGAGCTCCTGAGGTCGAGCGAGGCCTCCTTCGGATCGCTTCGAAGTTTTAGACGGTGAAACTACAGAAGCAGCTGCTGACGATCGCAACAGCTTACTTTTGTTACCATTGAAACTAATTCTTGCAATTCTTCGTGACTCGGCTCTTTGAAGCGACTTATTAGAGACATTTAGTTGAAGAATCGGGCCCATCTCCAGCGTGGTTGAACGGTGCGAATTACCTTGAAACGTTCATCTAAACACCAACCGGCCGTTGCAAAGCTTCGCTAATACTTTCAATGCCTGTCGACATATGCTTGCCCCCACAAGGCACTGGAGTTTCACACCGGTTTACTAAACAGACGCCCGTACACACACACGCACGCACGTCACGATCGAAAAGGAGTTTTTAAAACTCCCATAGGGAATTTTAACCACTTTGCCTCAAACTCTGTGGGGACTTTAACAAGGTCATGTCGTTCATAAACTCTGTCACTAGGCAAGGGGCGTTTTAGGACGACATGTTCCGAGTTCACTGCGCTACCGGGCAGCAAATAACTGTGACGGGGGAGTTTTGTAGGCTCATATGCTAGAAAAACTCCCCTGTCAACTATCGACTTTAGATATGAATTGAAAAATTAACGCTGTATTTTATGTTGCTTGTGATGCATTTCTTGGTTCGTGTGATTTCTAAGCATGCAAATTCAGATGCGATTCAAAGTATTTTTTTGGTCTCTGCTTTTTAGTGGCGTGAAGGTCGTTCGCGAATCGCTAAGGGTAGCACATTTCTGCGACGCTCTGTAACGCTATGTATACCCCGAAGCAGAACAGCTAGCAAAAATTTCGGGATCAGTTCAATATGTCCTCCTAGTTACCCTAAACTTTTGTTCTAGCTTTAGGTGCGTTATGACAAAACCTGACGCGGACAAACGTTTGATATACAAATGCTTATTTTGTTTGTCTAGAGTTTTTTTCTTTTTTTCTTATTGTATCCAACAATGGAGGGAGGAAAGTGGGCAAGAGAAAGATGACACGTAATTGTCAGTGCATTGCGTCGGTTAGTTGAATGACGACACTTTATTACTAAAATCCGAATACAGACGCGTTTTCGTTGTCGTATCTTGCAGGTACGCTATTTCAAGTCAAAACAATCGACTCAAACGGACCAACCCAATTTTATAGTGATGTTTTGCAAGATAGGGTCACCATGATTGCCGTGTATATATAGAGCACAGAGGATGATCAATACGTTGTCGACGTGCGCTGTCATCATTTTGTGTTCTTAGTTTCATGCTACTTCCTATGCCGTGCAACGGAGTTCTCTTCGTGTTTACTATACGTTAACTTTGCTGAGTTAATCGTGAGTAAGGTTTCACGCCACTTATAGGTAAGCGTCGTGGTGCCTGAAGAGCCTGAAGGGGCGTATAATAGCTGGAGTAACTGTCGGTTCTATTGGAGATGAATAATATTGGTGCTGAAGCCTGTCACCAGCGCTGGCTGATAACGAGTTGCCCTGCGAGTCTTTATTTTTCAATTTTTCTCTTTCACATCGGCAATTTGTCTGAGCTGTCTGTAAGGTAGGTGCATTTAATGTTATCTACAAGTTCGGTTTTTTGTCTCCATCTGAAGCGCCGTTTCGGTAACAAACAGAATCCTTCTTTTGTTTCTGTGTGTTCCTTGGTAGAGCGACCATAACCTTGCTCAACTGAGTGCAACAAGCGTCGCAAGCCGAGAAAAAATTTACGAAAAGAGCAAGAAATACAGCTCAGAAAGAGGAGCTGTGCTTGAAAAAGTGGAAGAATGGTGACCAAGCGGAAACGGAAGAAGCGATATGAGGCGCCGAAAGTACGGCATCGTTTACAAAGCTGACCGTCGGTTGTCTTCATCTTTAACTTCCTTTCCTATACCGCGTTGTATGAAGCTCCACAACTTTACCTGACAAACGGAAAAACTATGTGGTGGGCATTGTAGAGAATAAAAGCAGAAAAAAAAGAATGCCGCCATTATCGACGACTGGCATAGTGAAGCAGAGCATCGCCGTTGTTGTGGAAGGCATTGCAGCGTGTCAAGGAACTCTGAAATGGTGCACTACTCAGAGAGACCTTGCGATGCGCGAAAAGCAACAGGGCTGTGAGCCTTTGTGAAAGTTAGCTTGGCGCTAAGTGCGAGGAATATGTATGCCGTTTTCTCTTCATAAAGCAGCGCTCGAAATGAAGTGGTCAGAGGAGTCCGTTGGTCGGCGATACGCTTGTGGCCGTCGATTCATCCGCATTGACCGCGAGGACCTCGCGTCACTGTGATTCCGTTTATGTAATCATATGTTGCTGTAGCTGAGTTGTTGAGCACACATGCAGAGATGACATGCTTCCGTGTCTCGCACTTGTAGCTTTTGTGAAGCCCTAGCACAAATGAAGACAATGCTGTGCTAATACAAATAACTCGGCAATTGTAATTTTTTCAAAAGTTTGGGTATGTAATTCGTAATTATACAAGATGGTGCGCGATTTATTTCACAGTATAACCCTTTCACCTTGGCGATTCATTCAGACATCTTTGTATTTTGCCAGGAAATGCTGTTCATGCTACAGTAAAAAATAAGAAGTATAGAAAATTACAACCGAGTAGCTTAATAGTAAAACTATTGCCATTTTAGAGGACACGTTTTTTTTTAAATGCTAAAACTTCATTCTGTGTAAGATCATACCCATCACAGAGGCTTTGAGGTGAGAAGCATGAAATAGTCAGTCATGCGAGAGATAGACACTACTCATGGCCTACGAACTAGCCATTAAAGGAAACCGGGTGTCGACATAAAAAACGTAGAGTCGGGGCTGAAGCCTGGTTGGCCTACAACAGTATGATTCATCGCGTATTTTACTTTATGCGACTGTTTGTTCCTAATTCCTGTCTCTTCTGCATCTGCTAAACTACTGACGATTCGTTCACTAGTTCTTTGTTGTTGTTGTTGTTTTATTTAAAAACTAGTCTTTGTTTTTTTATTGCATGTCCTCAATGTCCTACACCTCAGTTGCTTTCTCTTTTGGGCATTTTTCTAACCGGCTCCCAAACGGATGACGTCAAGTTCAGAAATTTCTGTCGAGGGAATTCTTTTCCGTCGACATTAGCTCTCTCACTTTTGAGTGTCATTTAATGGCGCGAGACGAAATCTTCCCACTCGCCGGTCTCCGAGGCTGCAACAATGTCGTGCCAAAAATAACATCGGACACACGCGTTGTGTTCGGCCTAAATTTTTGTCTTCGTTTCTTCCAAATCTCTCAACTCCCGACGACTGCGACGGTCGAGGTGTCGGGGCCTCGCACCCGTCGCCTCTTTCTTTTTTCCTGCTCTCATGCCCCCTCTCTAAAGCCCTTTTTACGTGTCAACCCAACGAACGCGGATTGGACGTAAGACTCGGAAACTGGAGAGATATCGTTCCCGAAAACTAGACGGCATCGTTTTGTTCCCGGCTATGTAACTCGGCGGTGTCGAAATCTGCCCTAAATAGGGGGCTTTCGTGCCCTGACACCCTGTTTATCTCTGACAAAAAAGTGTCTCGGTCGTTTGTTCTCGGATCGCGTGCGTAGGGCCCTTTTCATCGCTGTATATGGTCCTCCCACCCCGCCCAATGAAGCTACACTCGCCATGTGCAGCGCAGCTGGCGCACGCACTTTTCTTTTGCGCAGGCAACATTCTTTTGCCTGCGCATCTCTGTGTCTTCGGTATTGCCCTTTTGTGCGCACCTCCTTCGAACTCTTCAGCCCAACATCGCCTAATGTTCATAGCGTGACAGTATACGGGGCTAGCTGTAGCCACACGCAAGTTGCTCGCCGTCGTGGAAACGCGATTCAAATAGTAATACTCTTCATTCTGGCATGTGTCAAAACAGCTACATGCCACCGAAATCAGGCAAAAGGAAACACACGTTTCCTGACTAGGCCTGTATCCCCCCACGTGAACAAAAAACAAGGACAGATGTGAGGTAAGCGAAACCATCCACTGCAGCAAAATTCAAAAACATCACTGTAAAGAATTCAAAATCCCAATCCATATAGTGCAGTCATTATTGTCACAAAGACACAGGGACGCAGGCACAAACAGGGCGCTTGCTTTCGGTACTAAAGGCCAAAAGCACGAACACCAGAGCACGCGCCCACAGAACTACTTCGTTATCCTCCTCAGAGGCTGACCACTGTGGTTGCCAGCCTACCCTGCGTCAATATATGTAACTATACACTTGAAATACAATGGAGTACAATTAGAGAACAGAAGTAGGTATTCGAAGTGGTAAAGTACACATGCACTAACATAAACATCGAAAAAATAAGCACTTCATTCTGGATTAAAGAAGAGCAATCTTACTTTATTTCCAAAATAATAAACATATCTGCCTATCTGTGATAATTCAACAACAGAAGGAAAACTGTTGTGATTTCGTGTCATAGTTGTCCAAGATCTAGTTGAAACAAACGTCGTGGTCCCGAGTGAGGTAAATATTGCTAAATAAAGCGAAATCTTGTTTTGTGCGGTTATAAATTAAAACCACCAGTTTAAGTTTGTGGCATTCAGTGAAGAGCAATACATGAAAAACAGAAAATAAACTGGTATGGCTATCTAGTAATTTTGTTAGTAGTTTCAATGATTTCTGTTGCATTGCGATATTTTTGTGCATCAGTCTTGCTACGTGTGTGCCAAACTAAGTTGCAGTATGTCATGTGGACATGAACAAGGGAAAAGTATAGCTACCTGCTTTGTGCACAGAATGTGGAAGAAGATAATTATTACGGCTTCGAGCGCCTATGGATTGAGCCATTTTCATTTTCAAATATCTGACGTGATCAAACCAGCTCACGATATTGCGGAAATGTACGCTCAGAAATTTACAACTACTATTGCATGATATTGCATGCTATACATCTCGCCGATTCGTGTGCACTGATAGACGACGCTTCCCCATCTTCCTCTTTCAAGATCGAGAAAGTGCCGGTAAGGGAGTCAACATCGCAACTCTGACAAGGACAACGACGGCCAAGCAAGCCGATGGGATCAATGGCTGATCTAGAAAAACTGAGCCGTGTTTCGCCGAGACATATGCATATTGTGCCTATGTCGCTCGCGATCTCTCCCCGCCGTATCTCGCTCTATCTTTTTTTTATATTTGCCTCGCTACGATGAAAAGGTCCTCTTTCCCACTTCGCATGCACGAAGGGTGTGCTACGAACGTAAAGATAATGTTGAACTTCATTTGAATAATGCGCCTTTGAAAGCTCCCGAAAGGGACTGCTGGAGTAGGTCAGTCATAAAGAAGAAAAGAAAACAGGCGGGCAAAAGGCAAAGGGCGTGCGGTGGTGGTGGTGGTGGCGCCAGTGGTTGTGGCACAGTAGAGTTACTGTATATGCTATTTCTAGGCATATAGTAACTCTATGGCACACAAGCCGAGAGATCGCGTACCCAGTGCTTAAGAGTGGTGGCCAGTGTGCGGAAAATAAAGCCGAAACCCGGACGGCAATTCAAGTGGAAGGAAAAAAAATAACAAAAAAGGGCCGCTCTGGTTATATGGACACACGGCGAGTCTTCCGACTCTTCTCACGCTATCGGAAGATGTGGGAGGCATAATTTGCCCTTTCTAGCCAAGCTGCATGTTCTGCGTGCCGGTGCGTCGGAGTAGCTGGCCCCGTCCGAAGGCTGTCGAGGGAGACAGAGTGCGCTTCCTTCATCGACATCGCACGGCCCCGAGGCACGGTTGCCACGATAGCGCATATATATCCCGCCTCCTTCGCGAAGACCGTTTTACATGCGATGGATTTACGATCGCAGTAAGCATCGGCACTGGCGAGAAGCAGCTCTTCCTTCTTATCCGCTCGCTGTCGCCCCGTCTTCCACGACTAAACGTTTCACCGTGGTTCGTATATTCTGCGCGTGTGCTGAGCTCTTTGTCTGCCTCGGAAGCAATGAGAAGGGGGGTTCGGGGGAGCTTGCGAAAGGTTTTCCGTCGCCGAGTCTTTGTTTTCTTGGTGAATTTGGGTGCCGAACTTCCTTCCCTTTTTAAGGCGTGGCTGTGCTAGTGCAGCAGATGACTTCTTAGCCCGCGAACGATTTAAGTCGCATCGTGGGCGATGCTCTCCATGGAAAATTCCGTATCTAGCTTTGCGTTAAGCAGCTCTACCCCTCCTTTTGTTTTCCTAAACACGAGCCTTATGAATGGGTGCGTAAGCGCGTGGAGATTTCCTAGAGAAATACAGAAATAGCCTGTAACGAGGACGATTTGGAACACGTCGGAACAAATCCTTGAGTGCCAAGTGAACCGCTTCTGCGCGCCAGCCGGATTGAGAGAAAGCGTTCTTTTGCATTGTTCCTTTTCATAAGCAGAATTACTTTAAAGTTCCTGCAGCTGTTGTTTGTGTAGCAGCTGATAGTGTCTTCTTTCAATAGTAGTGGTCTCACAACGGTCAATGCCCCGCCGTGGTGGTCTAGTGGCTAAGCTACTCGGCTGCTGACCCGCAGGTTGCGGGTTCGAATTCCGGCTGCGGTGGCTGCATTTCCGATGGAGGCGGAAATGTTGTAGGCCCTTGTGCTCAGATTTGGGTGCACGTTAAAGAACCCCAGGTGGTCAAAATTTGCGGAGCCCTCCACTACGGCGTCTCTCATATTCATATGGTGGTTTTGGGACGTTAAACCCGACATATCAATCAATCAATCACAACGGTCAAAGCTCTTCACTCGATGACGCAACATTCACTTTATTGAAAGTGCAGCGGATCCTATGTAGAACTCATAATTTTCATCACATAAATGTCGTTGTCCGTGTATACAAATCAATCAACTGGAAAAGAAGCTTCACTGCGGAGTGGACCGAGCATGGCTCTATGTGTGCTCGTGGTGAGAGCTTGACACTCTTGACCCAGGTACACTGTGCAAACAACCGAGACAAGGTGGCCGGTGCACGGCCATTCGAAATCTGTGTGTTCTCACTTGTAAATGTAGCAAGAAATACATCGATGTTTTTTTAAGATTTTCGCGAAAATTCACAATGACCCTCTTATGCATTTGCGTAAAACGACCTGAAGACAAAAGCCATGCTTTTATTTGTCTTCAATGTCGATTGTATTAATCGCCACTCACCAACTTCCGCTTCCTAAAACTTTCAGCAGCCAACGTGTTTTTGTTTTGTTTTTTTCCCCTGCCTCCATAATTGGGGTAACCAGACCTCAAGTGGTTTTTGATTGCCTCCTGGACCGGCCCATCTATGTCAAAGTGACAACGTACTGCATTGGCGCGTCAGATATGACGTCGGTTTTCGACGTCATAGTGCAGCGAAATTTCAGCGTTTTTAAAGCTAGACATCTAAAGACCCGGGAGATGAAGAGGTGTTGGAGCAACTCCGAACTGGCTAGCAATGACAATTCAACACATTGATTTTGTAGAGTATTGAAGCTTTCTTCATCTAGCACAACTTGAATCTGCACAATGCACTGCATAACGAATACAAAAAATAGAAAAAATGGCATACCATTTGGCTTGCATGACTGGTCTCCGATGGTCAGAGACGTCACTAACTTTGAATCCGTTCACCAAAAAAAAAAAAAACTCGAGTCGCTATTAAAATGCAGTTTGGCAGCTTAACTGGTACGCAGATCATGGGGGGAAGCACTGTTTTCCGCCACTTGGCAATTTGCTTTCACGGACCAATCAGGCAAGCAGAAGGTAAGCGCTTGGATTTCATTTGTAGCATTGCATCTATCTCGTGCCACTGGTGAGATCACTACGAGTAACAGCTCCGATTACTATGTGAGTGAGTTTACGTGGTCGCGTTAATCCTCCTTCACAACAAAGTTAGGGTAGTTTGCCTAAGCAGCACACTCTCGAAAACGGCCTTGACATGCAAACACGAGCTAAAATGTGGTCTCTTGCCATCCCGGAGAAGGTCTCAGCGGTGGCCCTGCCGTTCTGGGGCGCGGGGCGCACAGGAACCGACCGGACGCAGTTTCCCCTCGTCGGCACGCATTCTTCTTCGCGAGTACCTTTTTGAGAACAGTCGTAAAATAATCTCTAACAGCATTTGGCAAAAGAAGGTCTATGGTAGTAGTTGAAAAAAAAAGAAAGCTTCTATGTGACATTGCCTTCGCGACAATATATGATAACGCTGTCACATGATGGTGACTTTTCGCATCCCTCGTGTTGACACTCCCGCCGATAATGACGGTCACATTCTGCGTTTGATGAAGCACCTAAGGCTTTCCACCCAACAAAAAAAAAAGCATACTAAAGCGACCAGTGGTCAAACCTGTGAAACGCTAAGAAGCTCTTGGATCCCATTTTGACAGTTTCACCCACTTTGCGCGTATACGTTCGACTGAAATACAGTAAAAATGAGGAGAAAAGGAAAAATATGCCGAACGATTTTGATCACGTGCTAAAAATGCGAACTGAGTACCCGTTCTAAGGACTAAGTCATGGCGTTCATAAATTAGGGTCAAAAGCCAAGGCTTTCGACAAAATCCTTAGAAGAGGGCGTGAACAGGTTTATAGCTTATCAGAAATGTCTCTTCTACAGCGTCCTTAATTACGGTGACAAGCGATTACGTATCTTAGATCCACAGTTAACAAACGTGAACTGTACCTTTACATTCAGTTTTGTACCGACTGGCATATCTTATGTGATAAAATTTATTGTAACCTTCCGTACAAAACTTTCCAATACGAGCGAACAGTCGCGCTTTTCGTTTCATAAAATCATTAACAAGCGTATCATTGAAAGTTTTCATATTACTTAGGGAGACAGAAGTTGCTAAAAACCCAGTGATGAGTTGCTTGTCAGTGTACCAACCGCTTTAGTAAAACTGAGTGGAAGCACTATTGAGGTTTCCGGTATTTAGCCTGAATGGGCCTTTTCTACACTCCTAACAGCACCTCAAGTGGCGATCACCAAAATAAAAAATTGGCCCCGTATCTGCATGTTAATCTACAAATGTCGTTGAAAGATGATAGTCTTTCGTCTGGCGAGATTGAACAAAACGTTTATTTGATGTTATGCGCAAGAAAATCGGTGAATGGTATTCTGGAGGCGCTGCGTTAGAGTGCCTCGAGCGTGACGGAAGCGAATGAGCGCACCAAGTCATATCACACGTGAGACTTGAGCGCTATCTGGCAGTTATCTTGGAAAACGAAACTTGCGGCTCTGAGCATCTCAAAGGTGATAAGATGTGGAACGCAAGGCGACGGGTAGGTGCCACCACTCTGTCGTCTTAGCAAAGCGTTGGAAAAACTTCCCTTTTCGTGCAAGCGTTGCATGGCCAGCGCCGCGTGATAAACGCAACGGTCCTTAGAATAACCTATGTATGCCTTTTCTAGTACGAGACGCACATACAGAATATATACGTGGTGTTATGGGGCCTTAGATATGCACGATAATTGATTTTTAGTTGACAACTGCACAAGTATAAACGTTGAATATTGAGCAACATTGGTGGGCACTGCGGATGGGGTCGGCCGTTTCAAATATCCGCTGGTGCCGTTTAAACTGCTTAAAAGTAAACAAACCGGCAAATGGACAGACAGACAGACAGACAGACAGACAGACAGACAGACAGACAGACAGACAGACAGACAGACAGACAGACACAGACAGACTGACCTAAATTTTTGCGTCAAAGGTCCCCAGGAGAGGCTATCGTCTTTAAAAGTGATGGCTCTTGAACTGTGAAATTGTCCGCCGCATGCCGTTAGGCAACCATGGAGGCCTGCATTCGCGCCTCTGTTCCGGGCGAACGTGTGCACGTTTGTGGAACCAGATGTCACTTGGTCCGCACGTTTTATCACGTTTTGCTCACCAAAAATATGGTGCGTGGCTCCTCGAGGTTGGCACGTATGCACAGACTACCTACCCAGAAAGTACTCATTTTTCACGAAGAGATACATTTTTGAGTGTTCTCTGTAATGCGCCAGCTTTTTTCGCTTTTGACCTCTTTATTTGGTCACAGCTGCTTTCATGAAGAATTTCAGCTCAAGCAAATTTTCGTGGCATGGGTCCTTGTTCAATGTGCCGTTTCCAAACTTGATTTTAAACGAAACAGAGCGAAAGACCAAGGAGAAAAAGACACGGGGCTAAATAGAAAAGAAACTGATGTTTCGCTACCCTATACCTGAAGAACGGGGAAAACAAAGACGGTAAATATCTGTGCCACAAAAAGCAGGTGTTCTGATGTAAAATAAGTTAAAACGGTGATGTGTAAACCGATTTAGTACTTTCAGAGACAGAAATGCGCCGCATGAAGAAGCTAATCAATAAAAAATTATCGGAACCAATTTTACTTCGAAATAACAAGTTTGACGTACTTCAGGCAAAATCGGCCACAGACAGCTTGACAGGAGATATGGGGTCATACGCAAAGCTGCAGGCAATAGATTTCACAAAACGCTAGCAATTGTAAATACACTCATTATGAAAAAAATGCTTGAGTCATGGTGGAAACGATTCTTAACACTCAGAAACACAGTAAGCAATAAACACAATACGGGGAGCAGTCTCCAATGAAAGCTGGAAAAGTATTAGACTGAAATGTCAGACAGGCTCATAAAGAAAGAAAATAAAATGTTATTGAGCCATCAGGCAATATTATAAAATATTGTGGTTTTGTCAGGTGAACGCGGACCTCTGATTTCAAGGTACCAACCGGAGAACAGAAATTATTCGAGTTTTTAAGATATTGCGCATGGTTGGTAAGCAGTATTCAAGACCAGACGTACTGTAGTTTTGGCGCTTACGTGGCATAGTTCATGACATTTTACGAATGCTTTAGTCATGCAATGAATGTTTTGTATCTTTTGAAATTATGTGTTCATGCATTTAAAAGTAAAGTTTCAAATCGTGTATATTTGATGCTCCTAGGGTTATCTTGCAATATTTACACGCACAGGAATACCGAAAAAATGGAATAGGAGAAAGAACAACGTCGTAACTCGGCCGACAGAGCATCGACCGCGCTAACCGAATGCTTTAATTTTGCTTCCTATACCCACGACATGTCGCTTTTCGGTCTACTTTAATTCCTTTTCATGTAGATCGCAATTAAGTTTGCAGTTTGAAAAAAGGATATTATCAAAACAGCGATACATGAAATTGAAGAGACGTTTTGCAGACTAAGGTCTCATAGTCTGAAGACTGAAAGCGGAGCTCCTGCTACTATCCTGCAGTTCAAAACTATGAAAAATATCCTTTACTCGCTCATTGGATTCATTGTATTAAGCTTCATGAGGTTGCGTATAACAAAGAAACAAGTCGTTGATCCACTTGTTTTTGGGCGCTTTGAGCACATTCTGTCTCGGTGGCTTCAAAACACCTCCTTCTAAAACCACTCCGATTCGCTATGCGTGCTGGTTGCCGTAGTACCTAAGGCTATGTAAAGTAAATTATGAAAGGCGAGAATAAAAAGTAGCCTAACATATCGCGCCCTTCATTTCATTTGTACTTAATTATGCCAGCCCGTAGAGGTAACCGACATCTTCGCCTAATTGTCGCAGCATGCCGACAGTGAGGGCACTGATGTCTCACTGAGAGGTGAGGGGCCATCTGACGACGACTGCCAAATAGTAACGATCCGAAAGACGAAGAGACGTAACACCAGGGCCGCCTTTTCATCCCCGAAAACACCGAATGAATGAGCGCAGCGGGGCCAGAGGCCAACGCCATCATTTTTGTACTGACTCCAACGGCAACATGAAGCTCCTCAACAGGCAATCTGTTTCCGCGCTGCTCGAGAAACTGGTACGAGATGAAATCATCGACATCATAGTGAACCTGCGTGAGAATTGATTGATATGTGAGGTTTAACGTCCCAAAGCCACCATATGATTATGAGAGACGCCGTAGTGGAGGGCTCCGGAAATTTCGTGCATCCAAATCTGAGCACACGGGATGCGTGAGAATGTCATGGCGATATGTTTCGCATGCTGCCGCACTGAACGTACTACGCAACGTCACAGAAGTGGGTAGTATCAACGTCCGCACCTACGTATTGATAGGCCCCAACGTCGTCACTGGAGTCATCGACGACGTTGACGCGGCTATTGTCAGCTCCGACTTTAGTAGCCTAGTCAAGCCAGCTAATATAGCTAGTATAGTCGTCAAGGTCGCCCATTTGGGTACCTCACGCTGCGTAAAAATAGATTTTAGAGGCAACTTTATACCTTCGCACACAAAAGTGCTACCCTTTCGACACTCTGTAAGACTGTTTGTGCTGAAGCCGCTGCAATGCTTCAACTGCATGAAGCTCGGTCACGTGCGAAGCGCATGCGAAGGCTTGTGTAGCGAGTATGTTCTCCCTGAGCTGAAATCCAAACGCGGACAGTGTACAGTAAAGCCATTGTTGTCAAGTGTTCAAATTGCAATGAATCTCCCGAAGCTTCCTGAAAAGACTGTCAGGATAAAAAATAAGAGACAGCTGTATTGAGGCAAACGGCGAGAGACCATACATCGCCTCGAGAGGCCACCGACACCTTCAGAAAGCGGCGCCATCAGCGCCAACGTTAGTTAGAAAAACCCAATGGCTCGGCATCCGTAGCTCCCATTCGACGCCCTGCTTCACCTTCTCCTTCTACACCCGGATTGCATTCGGGTGGTATGAAGCAGCATGCATTCAAAAGCATGGTCTCTGCGAATTCCACGAAGCCTACATTGCCAGAGCCCAAGCCACATGGATTAGTGACGATCGGTATAACAACAAGACTATGATGGAGAAAAGTGACACAGTTTGGCATCTGTTGCCCCGTGTGCTCAGATTTGGGCGCACGTTATAGAAACCCCGGTCGTCGACATTTCCGGAGCCCTCCATTACGACGTCTCTCATAATCATATGGTGGTTTTGAGACGTTAAACCCCACATATCAATAAATCAATTGGCCTCTGTTGCCATAGTGTCAGTGGCATGCGCATTCACAGCGCACCTCGGCATTGCCAGAAGAAGTCAAGCCTATCCTAATAGTTCTTCAATAACTGTTTGACAGACTTCGAGTGTTTGTCGGCAGGCTAAAATCACCACACACTGAGACCGTACAACAGGTACAGGACGTTCTACGTCCAGTGCTTGCAAGCCTTCAGTAGGCACCATGAATTGAGAATCTACAGTGGAATGTGATGCGCCTGATGTCGTGCTTCTACTACTAACGAATGCAGCAGTCTAGTTTCAGCTCACGTATTTTTATGTTGTTTCCATCTCTCTCTTTCATCCCTCAGTCCCCTTTCCCCAGTCTAGGATAGCAAACCAGACACTTGTCTGGTTAACCTTCCTGCCTTTCTTCCCTGTTCCTCTTCCTCCTCCTCGCTTAATTGAATCGTGAGCATATTAACGGGTGCGTTCTGAGACGGTGCTTCCTCAGATCAAGCCCTCAAAATTTTTGGTTATGCCAGGCGCCGCAAGGCCGTCGCTTGATAGTTCATATAGGTTTATATTGGGCTATAGTTTAGTGTGATTGTTAATGGTGAGTTCAAAGTCATATTCTTTGTTATGTGGTTTAAAACTATATCTTTGTTTTCAACGCTTAAAGTTGATCTTTTAGAGTATAGCTATTGTTCAAGTTTAGATTGGTAAATGTTTACTGGAGTGTTTAAACTAGTTAAAGTTCATGCCTAAAAGACCTAATTGGAATTAGCAGCGTACATTGCCGGTTTCTATGAATTAGGCACTTCGCACAACTCATACATACAAAGAATGAACAAATGAGGGCCCTAAAAACCACCCCTGGCGCACTCCACGTTTTTCTGCATTAGTTATAGATGTCGGCTATTTGCTTTCGAAGAGAGAGTTTTTTTTTTTTGCATCAGATCATGGTTGACACCATCTATAACTTAGTCAGGCAACTTTGACAGCAGAATGTCATCACTGCGCAATCAAATGCTTTCCTTAGATCAGTGAAGAAAGTCAGAATAAAAAGCTTGTTTTTCATGTTGCCAAAAATGTCATTCTTGAGTTGCATTAACGCAATCTTAGTAGCTCTCTCTTTCCTAAAGGTATATCGTAAATTATTCACTTTGCGATATTTAGTAGGAAAGTTTACGAGCCATGTGTAAATAGCATTTTCAGAAACTTTCGACAAATGGCTCGAGAATAAAAGTCATTAGATCAAATGAGCTTTCTAGAAAATATCATTTCCAAGCTGGCATATCAACAAACGTCAGGCATAGTACAGCGCCCTAGAAGAAGTGGAGGAGAAGACCCGTATAGTGATTTCAGATTTGCCTATAAACTGTTTTGTACGGATTCTAACGCATATTGTGTCCGTGTACAAGTCTGTGAAGTCTAACTTGTTTTATTCATTTGTTCAAAGCAAAGAGCAATATTTAAAAAGTACGTGCATTACATCTCCACTGCTGTAAGAGGCGTCGCCTTGAACATGACATGACGCATTACGACAAGCGCTGCGCTAGAAATTCGAAGCAAGAATCGCCTTTCAGCAAACACGATGAATGTTTCAAATTACGTGAGATTTCTTGTATTCTTAAAAATGGGTTGTGCATATGTTTTTATAAAAATGCGATGTGCAATATATCCCCACCATGGAAAGTTTACCTATAAACAGGCGTTCTGAAGCTAGTAATTATAAAAGTGTCATATATAGCACTTCCTTAGAAAATCGGTATTTTATAAATAGGCGGACATTATACTTTCAACAACTTTCTTTTCCAATGACCACCCCACTATGATGGAGATGAGAGCACACAGAATAGCTAACACTTAGCCATTTCATTTTGCGCCGTTAGATTCAAGGAAAGAGGGCGCTTGTGCTTTCGTGCCCTTGTACTACTTGTACTTGAAGAATGGTAATACTAAATAGAGGAAGCGAACTCGAAAACTGTCAAGCAAGTATTTAGAAAACAACAGAATACCAAGCCAAAAGAAAAAAACGGTTAAGAAGCAGGTGAAGGAAGCAGAAATGAACATGTGGAAGATGGTAATGCTTACGAAATCATCGCTGGAGACCTAGCGAACTTTTAAGCAGGAAATTACAAGGAAAAAGATAACGGGGCTATAACGGAAGTATTGCGGACAAAGACGTACCGAGAAAAATACGAAGGCACAGACACGGTATGGCCCCGCCGCAGTGGTCTAGTGTTAAGGTACTCGGCTGCTGACCCACAGGTCGCAGAATCAAATCCCGGCTGTTGCGACTGCATTTCCGATGGAGGCGGAAATGTATAGGCCCATTCACTTAGATTTGGGTGCACGTTAAAGAACCCCAGGTGGTCGAAATTTTCGGAGCCCTCCACTATGGCGTCTCTCATAATCATATGGTGGTTTTGGGACGTTAAACCCCAAATATCAATCAATCAATCAGACACGGTATGTAGTGCATATGGAGAGGAGGATGAAATGGCTAAACATTCGATAATGTTCTGGTAATAGTTCCGCCGTTTAGTCGAAGATAATGGCGCCGAATTTTTTAAAGCATCGGAGTTTAGGGACAGTGAAGGCAAACTAGACTCTAAACGGGTCGAACTAACCAGAAAGAGGCTAACTGATTGGTGGCTACAATCAAGGCGCGAGTGAAATTTAATCCTTCAACACACAGCGATAGTACTTAACTTTATGGCTAGGTGGCGTGAGCCACCTCCGGATCTAAAGGGCACAGCCGGATACATCCATCCATCCACCCATCCTTGTGCCTCGCTAAATGTCACAAGTACCTACACCATTACCATATGACCTGACGTTGCTTTGACAGATATCTATAGACGTATTCAAATTTTGTAAACAGCGGTAGGTGACGTCACTGTCTGCGCCTTAGTAGGTCGTCGGTGCCTACTTATGTTCACGGACTTAGAATAGTTCTATAAGAACACGGCTGTGTGAGTTCTTGTGAAAAGGTTGATCCTGATGTTCTGGCTGACTTTTCAAGCAATAAATTGCGCCGGGCAAGGACATCTATATTGTGTACGTAGTAAGATAACGTATTACAATTACGTTTTAATAAGTTATCTTAGTAGTCATCGCATTCGAATGGCTACCAACTTCAGAATAGGCTACCAAGTGAAGTGCTGTCGAGAATCACGAATAATTTGGTTTGTTGATTTAGTTCGGACATTTGCAGGTATAAGAAGGTATTCGGTAGTTTGATACAGTGGAAAAAATACATTTCCTACAATATTTCTTGTTCGACAACGGTCATTTTATTACTATTACTATTATCAATATTGTAGTGGTGAATTCGCGAGGCAACGACCAGTGGGACCATCTCTGAAAGCGGAACGCGAAAGTGTACACGAGCTGTAGACACTAGACTGTACGAGTATTATTTCCTGTAGACTACAGGCGCCTAAACAACATTACGAGGAAAGATGTTAACCCTCTTCCCCGCAAAGAAGACGCTGTAGATTGTCCCCAAGGTGTAAAATTCTTTTCCTCGCTTGACCTCCGCTCAGGTAAGTGACCGGTCCTAATGGCTGAGTCTGATCGTCCGAAAACAGCATTCGTCACGCCGGACGGCCTCTATGAATTTACCGTAATGCATTCGGACTCTCCAATGTGCCCGCCACAATCGAGCGAATGATGAACAGCATTTGATGTGGTTTTAAATGGAATATATGCTTGTGCTATCTTGACTACGTTGTGGTCTTTTCACCCGATTTCACTTCGCATCTCACTCGTCTGTGTAAGATTCTACAGTCCCTTACAAATGCTAGGCTTCAGCTCAACCTGAAGAAATGTCACTTCGGGGCGCAACAACTCCCTGTACTTGGTCATGTCCTCTTCAAAGCCACGATCCCTCCCGACCCTGATAAAGCTCGTGCTGTTACCGAATTTCCTAAGCCGACTACAGTTAAAGAACTACGGAGCTTCGTGGGCCTGTGCTCCTATTTTCGTCGGTTTGTCCGGAACTTTGCTTCCATCATCGCTCCGCTCCCCAAATTCTTTGCTGGCCCTGCGGATGTTTCGAATTGGACAGCAGCCTGTGACGGATCCTCGCAACACTGCGCCAATTCCTTACCTCACCACCAGTACTGCACTATCACGGCCCTACTACGCAGTAAAAATGGGGGTAGAAAGATACCAGAGCGAGAAGCAAAAACAGGGAAATGATGGAAACTTTATTTGTGCATTCAATCGTGTCGGGGTCAAAAAAGCCTGGTCCTGCGTATCTTTTCTCTCATATATATATATATATATGTTTTAACACAATAATAATGAGATCTAACAGACAGTAATGCCAAGGAATGTACAGGGGAAGTTATTAGAACCAATGGAATGTAAGTAAGAAGAAAGAAGAAAGAAAAGTGGAAGAAAAAATAATCAGCCGTGAGCAGGAATCGAACCTACGACCTTCGAATAACGCGTTCGATGCTCTATCCACTGAGCTATCACAGCGGCCCTCCCTCCAACCACTTTTTTGGGTTCATATGTGAATTTAGAAGTAGGAGTGACAGCCAGTGCCATCTGTAAGCAAAAGAACGAGTGTGAAAACACTCTTATTGGCATGTTTGGCGTCACGTAGCACGTGAACTTATTATGAGCGGGCAGCTGATTAATTGTCCCTCTTATACAACCTAAACACACCAAGTCTGCCTGTACGAGACCCTCGTTACTTGGCATTACTGTCTGTTAGACCTCATTATTATTGTGTTAAAACACGGAAAAACGAGCCCTTAGGTATACACTTCTTTCCCTTATTTCATTGAACGAGGGTCTCGTACTGGCAGACTTGGTGTGTTTAGGTTGTATAAGAGGGACAATTAATCAGCTGCCCGCTCATAATAAGTTCACGTGCTACGTGACGCCAAACATGCGAATAAGAGTGTTTTCACACTCGTTCTTTGGCTTATAGATGGCGCTGACTGTCACTCCTACTTCTAAATTCACATATAAACCCAAAAAAGTGGATGGAGGGAGGGCCGCTGTGATAGCTCAGTGGATAGAGCATCGAACGCGTTATTCGAAGGTCGTAGGTTCGATTCCTGCTCACGGCCGGTTATTTTTTCACCCACTTTTCTTTTTTCTTATTTACATTTCATTAGTTCTATTAACTTCCCGTATACATTCCTTGGCATTACTTGTCTGTTAGATCTGCTTGATATTGTGTCAAAACGAGGAAAAACGAGCCCTTAGGTTTACACTTCTTTCCCTTATTCATTAACGAGGGTCTCGTACTGGCAGACTTGGTGTCATTAGGTTGTATACGAGGGACTATTCATCAGCTGCCCGCTCATAATAAGTTCACGTGCTACGTGACGCCACACATGCGCATAAAAGAGTGTTTCACACTCGTCGCTTGGCTTATAGCTGGCGCTGACTGACACTCCTACTTCAAAATTCACAGATAAACCTAAAAAAGTGGATGGAGGGTAGGCTGCTGTGATAGGTCAGTGGTTAGAGCATCGAACGCGCTATTCGAAGGTCGTAGGTTTAGTTCCTGCTCACGGCTGGTTATTTTTTCATCCACTTTTCTTTCTTCTTATTTACATTTCATTGGTTCTAATAACTTCCCCTGTACATTACTTGGCATTACTGTCTGTTAGACCTCATTATTATTGTGTTAAAACACGGAAAAACGAGCCCTTAGGTTTACACTTCTTTCCCTTATATATATATATATGTATATGTATATATATATATATATATATATATATATATATATATATATATATATATATTTATAAGTTGGGCGAAGAGCATGAACAAATGTCAAGCTCAAAAATTATCTCCTTCTCTCTCTATGCGTATATATGTTTCCGTACTTACCCTCGTTTTTCACCGTTAATATATATATATATATATATATATATATATATATATATATATATATATATATATATATATATATATATATATATATATATTTATTTATTTATTTAGGTTTTAACGGTGAAAAACGGCTTCTGTGCAGGGTAAGTACGGAAACATACGTACGGATTGAGAGACAACGAGATAGTTTTTGTGCTTGACATTCGTTCATGCTCTTCGCCCAACTGAGTGAGCACTCCCCGGCAGTTGTACTCTCGCATAAGAACCTGCGCACTACGTGCGCCCCGAGCATATTCTTTATACATCAATAGTCAATTCTGTCGTTCTGCGTGTGCTCTCCCGATGTTCCACCACGAGTGCTGCGCCGTCGGCCGGCAAGCATTTATTTCCGCCTGGCCACAAAACGCGCGCACTGGGCTCGTGTAAGATGGTGGCCTTCTGCATAACGTGTCCCACCGGACCAACTCGGCAAGGCCACCCGCGCGGGAGGGAAAGGAGGGGTGGAGGCCAAGCACAAAGGATTACGAGCGCGCAATGCTTCCTCAAGGAATGCACTACGGACCGAAGCTGTCGTAGAGACCGAATGCCTCGCAGATTCCAGCGGCCCCGTCCGCCTCACTGTGTGGAGGAAGAATCCCTTCGGCTGCAGCGTCGTCTTCGTTTCAATCTCGGTCCTTTTATTTTGCTCTTTTTTTCCCTCTTTTATTCGGTGCCACAAGGAAATGCTGGTGAATATTTGTTTAGTCCCTATATAAGGTATATACGTCTTACTGGACACATTCCCGGAAGAAAGCAGTGTTTACGTTGGCCACCGCGTACTCGTTGTGGTAGTTTTGTGTCTTTCGTATGGTTTGACTTTTTTATGTTGGTAGATTGCGTTTGTCTGGGCGACACTCCCAAGTTTTTGTGTTTGCAAACGTTCTGAGCGATTAACGTACCGCGCTGTTTTTTGCATCGCACGTGCGAATATAATAATGCTGCTCGATGCGTTTCGGAGCTCATGGCAAAGAACTAATTTATGTATGACGAAAGCTTTACGTTTCTCATGAGTCAAGAACTTTTAGAAATTCGGTGAGAGCTGACGACACGCCATGAAACCTTGGTAAGTGGGCGCGTCAAACTAGATAATGCAGAAAAAGAAGGCAAAGAAGAAAAAAAACTTGGCAATAAATGTCACCCAAAAGTCAGGTGATAGAAATGTGAACGCATGCGTGCATGCCGTTGGCGGCTTGAACATCATATGATGACCTCAATGCAATATATGACGGAATCAACGATCTATCCCTTTGAAGGCGTCATTATGCTACATATCAACGAATTTCGCGACATTATCATGGCACCAAGAGTACGTCATCACATGACATCGTCGCCTCAGCGGAAGTGCCGATCCCGGGGTCAGTGGAAACCACGTGAGGCACAGAGAGCTTTCAACTGCTCCGAGTCAGGAAGTCGTTCAAAACGACGTTAGCTGCAGAATTATTTCGGGTCTTGGAGGGAAGTAGTAGTACAATCGACTCAGAATAAAAAAAACCAAGGGTATCCACGGAGGGAATGACCATGAGTGGAGCGAAACTTCGAAGGGTTTTAACTGTGAATTATCCACTGGCCGCGTCCATCCGTCTGTCTGCCCATCCGTCCGTCTATTTGTCCGTCCATCCTATTGTCCATCCATCTGTATGTATGTATGTATGTATGTATGTATGTATGTATGTATGTATGTATGTATGTATGTATGTATGTATGTATGTATGTATGTATGTATGTATGTACATCTGTCTGTGTGTCTGTCCGTTCATCCGCCCGTCCGTCGATCTAGTAAACACTCCCACTGCCGCCATCACGCATCTTTTCATCATATATTTATCATATACAAGCACCGTCATACAGCGGACATTCCAAGGACTAAAAATAAAGGGGGCTACTACATACAGAAGACCCACGACCCCCGCCTTAAGGAGCTTCGCCCCTTAAAAGAAGATGATGGCAGTAGCCGTCGAGTTTTTTAAGCCAGTGGTCTATTTTGGGTACTTTCAGCAACGAATACAATACAGCCAAGTGTCAAACAAGGAACGAGGTTGCTTTGTTTGCGCAGCTACTTATATGATTAAGGTGGAGAAGGGAAGAATTTCAACATTGTCTTGCGATGGCATGTTTGCTGTTTACATTGTAGTGTTGTGGCGTAGAATGGGTGGGATGACCAAGATCAGCCTGGTGAGAAAAGCAGCACTTCCATTTAAGAAACTTGAAAGAGTAATTTATTTACATTTGGAGAAAAGGTTTACTGGTCCTCGTTGATCCGGCGCCCACCATCTTGGCAATGTCGGGCTCCTCTGGACTCTCTCCGTCCTTTTTACCCCCGTCGGTTCCGCCTATCTCCCTCTCTGACAACCACATTGGTCCATTTCACGAAAAGCAGGGGCGGCTCGCAGTAAGATCATGGGGTGTGAATTGTCAACACAGAGCCCGACTCCCCTTCAGCTCGAATGGCATGATTGCTCAGTTCTCTTAAGTCGACCCATCCGCTTCCAGAAAGAGTGTGACTCTTTCGCTTTAAGAAACAGCCGCCGCATTCCGCGGGGCTCAGTTGCATTTTTTTAGGCAATGCACAGTGCTCCCTATAGGGCTGCAGAAATTAGCTTCTTTTTTTTTCCTTTTTTAACTACTACCACCAGCAGTTGTGGTGCCAGCGCGCCCGTCTCGTGACACCATGGTCAGCTGCTAGCGTGGCTTCTAGTAACTGTCGCCGCATTAGTGGAACCCAGTTGTGGCGACAGCGCGCCGGTCTCGAACTCGTCACTGGCCGCAGGACGCAATGTAGTCCTCCCCCGCCGGAAGACTCGACTCGAGAGTGGCCAACTGTCAGGTCACCCGAAGCGTCAAGACGATATGTGAAAACATTCAGCCTTTCCTGCCGCGGTGGTCTAGTGGCTAAGGTATTCGGCTGCTAACCCACAGGTCGCGGGTTTGAATCCCAGCTGCGGCGGCTGCATTTCCGATGGAGGCGGGAATGTTGTAGGCCCGTGTGCTCAGATTTGGGTGCACGTTAAAGAACCCGAGGTGGTCGAAATTTCCGGAGTCCTCCACTACGGCGTCTCTCATAATCATATGGTGGTTTTTGGACGTTCAACCCCACAAATCAATCAATCAAAACACTCAGCCTCTCTGGGCCTCGGCACTCGCGTGTCCAGTGACCCTGTCCCTGGGATACAAAACACAAGCACACACACCTTGGTCGGCGTGCCCAAGTGACACGTCCACCGGACGATATAGCCCTCATGATTTTACCCTCTATTTTTTATGGTTATCAGCTCTTTAAAAGAAATTTTAAATGCCGTGACCTCAACCGCGATAGGAACACGTTAGTTATAAAAAAACAGCAACAAGAAAATCAGTGCGACTTCTAGAATCCGCGACTCAGTCAATCGGCATTATTATTCTGGTTCCCCTTTCTATACGTGACCTTAAAGTTATATTGCTGTAGTATGAGGCTCCATCTCAACAGCGTCTAGTTTTTATTGGACAGTTGCTTCAGCCATAAAAGGGGGCAGTGGTCAGTCTCAACCGTGAGTATTGTGCCTTCAATATAGCATCCTAGCTTTTGAATGGCCCACACAATAGACAAACATTCTTTTTCCGAGGTACTGAAAGCTTCTTCTCGGGGAGTCAGCTTCCTTCTGAGATAGAGCACAGGATGCTCTTCACCTCTCTTCTTAAGTTGGGCCAAGACGACGCGTTGACCTCGGTTGCTGGCATCGCATTAGAAAATGATTTCTCGAGTAAAGTCTGGTATGACAAGTACAATCCGAGAAGATAAAGCTTTCTTCAAGTTTTGGAAAGCTTCCTCCCTCTCGGTGGTCCAAGTTACCGCTTCCGATTCATGTTTTCGGAGGCTGTCGATTAGCGTGCTTGTAATCCCCGAATAAATTGAAATGCAGTGCTGGTAATAGCCTGTCATTCCTAGAAATATTCTCACTTCCCTTTTGTTTACGGGCATTGGAAAACTGACTATCGCCGTCACTTTGGCTTTAATTGGTTTTGTTTTCCGTGTCTCATTTCGTGTTCCAAATACGTGACACGGCCTTGGCCAAACTGACACTTCTCGGCTTTACTAGTCAAGCCCGCCCTTTTGACCCTTTCAAGCACCGTTCAAGTATGCTGCAAATACGACTCCCAGTCATTAGAAAATACGGCCACGTCATCCAGATATGGCGCCGCGAATAGTTCTAGTCCTAGTACCCAAATCAATAACCTTGAAAATGAGAAGGGTGTGTTTTTCAAACCAAAGGTCAAGGTGACGGGCTGATAATCGCCAAAGGGGTTACAAAAACTGCATTCCGACTTCCTCGTTCTGTTAAGAGCACCTGCCAATATCCCCTCACTAAATCTTGGGTATAAATGAATGTAGCCCGGCTTACAAGTTCCACCCTTTCATCTATGTTAGGCAAGCGATGCGCCTGGTCTTTTGTAATTGCATTTAAGCTGCGATAATTAACGCATGGCTGTGGTTCCTTTCCTGGCACCTAAACTGACACCAAAAGGTAGCAATAGCCACTATAGGCTTCTTTGATTACGCCAAGGCGAAACATCTTTTTAACTTTCGCCATCGTTAGGTCAGCTGTCGCAGAGACATGCGGTATGTCTTCGAGCTAAAAGGTACCTCTGTAGTGAGCTCGATATCATGTTGTACCAAATGAGTCCTTCCGATCATTTCCTCAAAACATTCGCGATATTTTTGAATCTGAAGGCTCTTGAAATCCTCGACTTTAACAGTACCCAACTCGTCTTTGTTAACTGCACACGCGACTATCTCTTCTACACTGGGGCCGGTGTTCCCACGAAAACAAGGTACCTTTGGAGAAACCTCTTCTGAAACCTTCACTGCGATGCTAACAATTGCTGCTCGCTCTAAAAATGCCTTCATTAGGTTTACGTGGTATACCCTGTGCTCACATTTTCTTCCGGGTAATCTCACGGTGTAGTTTACTTCCAAAAGGTGACTGATAACCTCGGCAGATCCATCCCTGAGGACTTCCGGCTTATTCTGGCGATTCCACCTCAAGATCACCCCTTTGTCGCCTGTGTTGAATGATCGCGTCTGAGCATTTCTATCATAGTAGCACTTTGAAGCGTTTTCTTTGCCTCTAGGTTGCCTCTCTCGATCTCAAGACACTTGTGTAACCTTAGCATTAGGTTCAACACATACTCTATCGCAATTATAGGCCCCCGGTCGTCCTCCCACAGTTCGCGGACTAGCCTCAGTGGACCTCGAAGATTTCGGCCGTACACCTGCTCTGCTGGGGCCAACCCGCTTCCTTCATGCGACACTGTGCGCAACGCAAATAGCATGCCCGGTAAGCAACAATCCCAATCGCACTTCCTTTCATGGCAAACCACTCTCAATACCTTTTTCAGGGTAGCATGCCATCTCTCCACACTGTTGCTTTGTGGGTGGTAAACCGAGCTATGCAAAATTTTAACTCCACATTTCTCAGAAAACGTTGTCATGAGAGCATTCGTGAACACCGTTCCCTGGTCTGAATGCATGTCGGCAGAGAAATTGAGAAGCAAAAATATAGAAAGTAAAGCATCGACTACCTCAACCGAAGTTGACTCCTTTAAGGGTACTGCCTCGGGGAACTTTGTTGCAGGACACAATAGTGTGAGAATGTATCTGTTTCCCGCACTTGTTTTCGGCAACAGCCCCACCAAACCCACAACAACTCTGTGGAAGGGCTCAGAAATAATGGTCACTTTTACCGTCGGTGCCTTCCATTTGTCGTTAGACACACCGGCCCTCTGGCAAGCGTCACAAGTCTTCCCGAAATTCTGCACCTCCCTGAAACACTCCCGCCAATAAAACTCCTGCAACAATCTTTTCTTGGTTTTATTTATTCTCAGGTGCCCTGCCCATGGGTGATCATGACAAAGACTGAGTAGGTCCTTGTGATGTGGTGACAGCAACACCAATTGATCGTAGCATTGTCCTTGCCTCTCTCGGTAGCCACGTTCACAAGTCCGCCGATCCCTGATCGTCGTCTGCCTTCTGCTGCTCGTCTTTCTTTCCTAGCGTCGTTAAACCTTCACGCCGTTACTGCGACAGTTGTGCCTCCCGAAGCCACGAAGTCTTTCTCAGCCAATCCGGGATTCACAGAAGTTGATCTTCCGTTCGCAACTACTTCCACCCTCGAGCTGGCAAATGTCGTGTCTCCCAGAGCCGCGTTCACAAGGCCACCGATCCCAGATCGTCGGGTCTGTCTTCTGCTGCAAGTGCCTAGTTTCCTGGAGTCATGCAAACCTTTACTTCGTTACTGCTACGGTTGTGCCTCCTGGAGCCACGAGTCTCGCTCTGCCTATCCCGGATCCACAGAAGTCGATCTTCCATCCGCAGTTTTTCGCTTGCCTTTTCTTGATCCCCCCGCTGCCACCAGTTTGTAACGTTGTGGGGTAAATTGGGTGGGATGACTAAGATAAGGCTGGTGATGAAAGCAGGACTTCCATTTAGGAAACTTGAAAAAGTGAATTATTTACATTTAGAGGAAACGTTTACTGGTCCTCGTTCATCCGGCGCCCGCCATGTCAGCTTCCTCGGGCCCCTCTCGTCCCTCTTCGTTCTTTTTACTCCATTGTTCCCGCCTCTCTCTCTCTCTCTCGGCACCTCGGTCTATTTCACGAAAGGCAGGGGCAGCTCGCAGTAAAATCAAGGGGTGTGAATCGTCAATATGGAGCCCGACTCCCCTTCAGCTCGAAGGGCACGATTGCTCAGTTCTGTTAAGTCGACCCATCCGCTTCCAGAAACAGCGGCCGCATGCCGCGGGGCTTAGTTGTGGCGCCAGCCAACACTCTCTAGACTAGCTGTGACAGCCCCGTCTCGAACACGCCACTGGCAGCGGGACGCAACACCATCGTCAGTGGTCTTGCGCAATGACGCTGAGTTGGAGGCATTTAACCACGAGGCACTTGTCTTCATCACGCACGAGACAGGGTTGGAGACTTTGTTGGGCGGAGAAAGGGGGGCAAGTTTAGGGCTTTGACATGGCGCTGGCCACGTGGAGAATGAAGTGTGGAAAGTGGGGGGGGGGGAGGGGAGTCTTGAGGCTAAAAGAAATTAGGGGAATTTACGATAATTATGTACAAAGCTGAAACATATTTCGTGTTTATTCTCAGCATGCATGTCACGAGGTCGCAGTTTGTCGACAAAAGGCAGACGCGAAACAAAAAAAAACTTTTTAATGCTGTTCTGAGGCTGAGAACTCTTAGGCAGCGCGCAAATGTGTACATCATGGTTGCTCACCAACAGACAAAAAAAAAGTCGTGCAGGGGTTCGTCGCTTAACCGGGAGGTGTTCATCGGTTAGTATAAAGGGGGAGGGGGGTGGCTAACGTCTTGCTGTCGGCTGAATACGGCCCGCTGTCTTTAGCGAATGCATGAGGGAGCGTGTGACATTAGTTGTTCAGTGGATTATATATGAAGTGCTGCTTCTAAAATAAAATTAGTTGCGAGTGTAGCGAGTGTCGTGTTTTTTTATCCTGTGTCTCCGTCGATGTTGCGCTACTACACCATATTTTAAAAACACATTATTTGTAGTTACCTGTTCCCGGCACGTCTTACATAATATACTATAGGACATGCGGTGTGACGACTAGGCTCAATTCTTTAGGTCGTGGAGCGAGTAAAAAAGCTTGAAGCATAATTGCACTATAAAAGATCCATAGTGTCATTGCGAAGTTTGGTTTTGGGACGTTAAACCCCACAAATCAATCAATCATTGCGAAGTTTGTTTAGCTCTCGTAAATGAGGCTGCTTATAAAGATTGTATAAGCGTACGGTGACGTCATAAATATGCGTGCACGTGCCGTCGCCTGGCTGTATTTCTGCAGAGCTGTACTGCTGATCGAGAACTATTGGTTTGCTCGCCAGACATTCTTCTACTTGAGATTGTTGAGTTGCGCACTTTTCAAACTAATAACTACGTCTCCTTTTACGACAGGACATAGTGTGGCAGATATTGGAGGCCTCATAAACGAACAGACGCACATGCCACACCTTCCAAAGCGTTTCGCTTATCATTTGATTTCGCGCTATATTTGTACTCACAACAGGGTAAGTTTGTCCCAAGAAAAGTGGATGTGAATTTAGCGTTTTGTCCCCGTCCAACGCAGAAGAGGCAAAATGAAACTGGGGAGGAGGGTGGACAGGTTTTGTATACTATAAAAAGTTATTCATGTATTGCGTGCACCCCGCCGTGACGTGCCGGAGTCAACAGCCATGCATGACAGCTTGAAGGTGAAGACAAAAAAAGTGAACTAATGAAAAATTGTAGGACCTGCTCACTTCGCGCAAATATTGGGCAACAAAAATAAGAAAAAAAAAAGAGCTCATTGTAGCCCACTTTCAGTATTCGTTTTCGTGACTAGGATGATTGACCGCTTTCTCCGAAGTCACACAATTTTGTGGGAAATTTACAGGAATGATGTGTCTGTTTCTTTCTGAGGCTTGTATCCCGAATTTCATCCGTGGTGAAGCGCAAAGAGATAACTACATTCTTTTTCTATTTATCTGGGCACCTCCAAGACGGGGCGCCACAGAGAAACTCGCTAAACGTCAGTGAAAGGGGGAACGTGTTAAAAGAGTGAGGCAGACAGGAAGACAAGTGCATAATTTATTTCTCACCGCATCATTTCTTGAGAGGTATGCCGACATTCTTTGTTTCCTTTTTTTCTTGCCATGCAATGACATCAATAATGTGCAAACTATGTTAAATTATATGCGTGGCCGGGAGCCAAAGCTTATTGTTTGTAGATGTTGCACTGAGGTCGTCCAGCCACTCATCAGTGTGAACTTCAGTCAGACACTCACTTAGCTGGCAATTTGCGCGATACAACGATTCTAAAAACATGTTTTAGCAAAAAACGCCATGACGAACGTAAGGACGACCGGATAAAGACAGCTTTGTGGTTTTACGGTAAGTTCCGTATTAGAAAAAAATTGGCAGATCCGGCGTACTGTGACGGTCGATGATATGCGAAGCACGATTGAGGAACATTGATATCTGATATTAAAATTATTATAACGTTATGAGGCGGATGTAAATATGCCGTACATCACTTCCATGTCATGAATATCATGTTTGCGCCTGACACTTGTTTTGTCGTCTATTCACGTCACGTAGTACCGAATTTTGTATATCTGAAACTAGCGAAAAGACTGCGGGTGCATCATGAGCGTGACGTGTAGTCTTGTTCTTACATAACACACCTATATTATGATTATCATGTTTGCACCAGTCTGTACCTTCCTCATCCATTCACGTCCCGTAATGCGAAATTTGGTTTATGTGAAACTAGAGAAATGACCACGAGCGCACCACGAGCGTAGTGTGTAGTTATGACTTACAAGACATGCATCTCATTATTTCGACGTGAGGGCCTGTCACTTATGTTTACCATGCAGTCATGTGATACCATACCAGATTTTCTATACGTCATGTGAACGAAACCACCGCAAGAGCAGCAAGACCATGGGGTGTGAATCATGACATTCATGACATAACTGTCATTATTTTCATGTTATGACTGGTTAATTATGCTCGCCCTACAGTCATGTTATGCCATACCATTTTTGATATAGATCTTATTATCGAAACCGCCAGGAGAGCCAAAAGTCGTAGGTGACTAGACAGATCGATGGAGAGATAAATAGATAGATAGATAGATAGATAGATAGATAGATAGATAGATAGATAGATAGATAGATAGATACGGTCAAAGTCGGCGAAGTTCACTAAGAAATCCTTCTCTTTTAAAAGAAATATGTATTAATCTAGAATTTAATGACGTCTATAATGAACACGTTTAAGCCAAAACTTTCACTGACCTTTCTTCGTGCTGTGATGGTCGAAGCCAGCGGCTTAGGCAACGCATGCACCGAATGTGACTTCACGTCGTCTTGACACCTGTTCAAGCTTCTGTGTACACTGGTGCTCCTTTGAGCGAATGACACGAGTTCCATAGCGAGTTCGAAGGAAAACTTCTGATAACGACGTTAGCGTGGTTTCTGCGTCACGCCACAAAGGGACCAAACTATTGGGATGTATTGCCGCAGCCGAGTATTGCGACCATTGGCGTTAGCAGGAGGTGCCACATCTGGCACGTGACCTCCCCCCCCCCCCAAATTTTCCCCGAATAGCATACAGAGTCATATATGACCATTCAAAAGGGTAGGGTAGGGTATATTGTGCATATCAGTTCTAAAGTTATGTTTTAGGACAGGCTGAAAGTATTTGCATAAAATTTCACATGCTCACGAAGAATGCCAGTGGGTATCAAATAGCGTCATTTGTTTATGTCTACGTTGCCTGTTCTTTCTATAGCCCACATCTAAAATTTAACATGAGTTTCCTTACTCAATGTACTTTTTTCCGCAACCACCGAAAGGAATGCGACTACAGTCAGCTGTGTTGTTATAAATACACGTAGGCTATATTTGAAATAAAAAAATGGGCATCGGTTAGAGAGTTACTGTAAAAAAGTTCAAATAACTGCATTCACGATTCCACAGAGGGTGCATATGGCTGTTTAATTTTTGCAGCATCACATTTATGAAAAAAACTTTGCATTTTTTTTGTTCAGATTGTTTGCAACTTGTTGAGGGTCATGTATGTAAAGTTTTATCGAAATGCATTCAATACTTTTTGACAAAAGGTATATTGAGGTTCATAAGTTATAAAGAAACGCAGCTTGAGAAAAACTAAGTTTTATGTACGTATACTGCTTGCGCAGGAAGGCGTGCGTTGCGCTGCTCTTCTCTGCTGTTCGAGGCCAGAACGGGAGTATTGCGAACCAACACGTACCAAGCCAAATACGAAGGCACCGGCACGTTATGTAATGCGCGTGGAGACGAGGAGTAAACAGCTGAACCTTTGATAGTGCTCTGTAAAAAGCTCCACTCTATCGTCCAAAATAATGCTTCAGAATTTTTCGATGCATTCGGGTTTCAGTCGAGACAAGATAGACTCGAAACGGGTAGAAATAATGAGGTGAAGGCTACCTGATTGGTGGATACAATCAGGACGTGCGCGAAATTCAATCCTTCGACACATTGTTATTGTATTTAACTCTATCGCTGGTTGATGTGAGCCTACGCGCGATCTAAAGGACATAGCCGGGTACATCCAGCCATTTATCCGTCGCGGCATTTAAACTGCTTGAAGCGGCCGCTCGATGTCCGGCTCCCATAGGTTTGTTCCCCATAGTGCAATAAATTTTTCGCTGCCACGACAATTCAATTCAAGACATATCACGCAACAACATCAACGGCAGCAGAATCGACAGCACTTGGTGCCGCGTTGGAATTTGTCATTGATCAACATACACGCAAGTGGACTATTTTCTGCGACTCTAAGGCGGCAATGCAGTCTCTACTATCAGCCTTACGCCATGGACCACACGAGCAGCTGGTACTGGAGATAGCAGAGGTTATACATCACGTGACTGAGAAAGGGCACCAAATTACATTTCAGCGGTTACCCAGTCACTGCGGAATCATCGGCAATGAACGGGCCGATCAAGCTGTCCGCTCAGCCCACACAGAAGATCATAAACTATGACTACCAGTTTCTAGGACAGATGCTGCACGACAGCTCCGCAGGCTTGCTCACCAGCAAACCACATCATAATGGAATCAGCCACATTTCAAGCATGCCCGACTGTTCTCGCTTGACCCTACGCTAAGTCTTCAAGTCCCGTCAAGGCTTTGCCGAGCAGACCAGACCCTGCTATGCAGGCTGTGGTTGGGCGTTGAGTTTACCAACGCATACGCTTTCCGCATTGGGATAGCCGACACCGCAGCCTGTGGCCACTGTGGCCAAAAAGAAACGATCCAATATATTCTTTGTGGCTGTCTAGAGTATAGTGAACAACGACTATGCCTTCGCAAGGAACTCAGCGAATTAGATAATCAACCTCTGTCGGAGCAAGGAATTCTACAATGTCGACAAGATGCAACTTCACAGAAGAAGGCCCTGAAAGCGCTACTACACTTTTTGCGATCGACCGGCCTTACTGAACGATTGTAGCTAGGACGCCTTTCCAGTGTGTGTTTTCGTTTTCACATGAGTGCGCGGTGCGTTTTTTTTTCTATCTACCCCATCTTTCTTGCCCCTATCTCCCCGCCCCCAGCGCTGGGTAGCAAACCAGATGCCAATATCTGGTTAACCTCCCGGCCTTTCCTTTCTCTCTCTCTCTCTCTCTCTCTCTCTCTCTCTCGCTGTCCAAATTGCTAATTCAACATTGTGGGGGCTTTGCCTTGCCATACCTCTTTTGAGGTGCCCACAAAAATAAAAAAAAAACAAGAAGGCTCCCTCCCCAACAAATTTTTTTGTATACGCCCTTCATCGCGACATTCGTGAAATACGCGCAGGTAGCGACCAGAGCCGATGGTCACTTGGGGCATGTGGTGACAGGGAGAGGGGCGTCCGAAATTGTTGTTCGACGCGTCATATTGTCTGCCGACGTGTTCCGCCAGAACTTAAGTTCTGACCACACGTATAGACTCCGTGTACCAAGACTGGCGTGCCGCCGCGCGGCTGTCAGAGAAGACAAGCGTTGAGAGCACGAGCAGAACGAAACACTCCCTCAACGTTCGCTAGCAACTAGTTTATCTTAATCATGAACTGCTGCGTAGTCGATTCTACCAACAAGTACAAGCTGTGTCTTGCGGGAACGAAGTTTCAGAGTTTCTCGACTTGTTCCTGCACTGTTGGGCAGTGAAATAAGTGGATCACGGCTGTGGGACGTAAAAAGTGTTTAGTTCCTATTTCCTCATTTCCTCTGCCGTCTCGCATTCTGCCGATGCGTGCTTGAATTGGTCTGAGGCATCCTCTGCAGGTGCCATAATCTTGCGTGATGCTCTTGCTGTCATAGAGCTGGTGAGAAAAGAAACGCATGCAAAAAATTCTAATTCAGATGAAGGCTGATGGAACGTTTTAATGGACCTTAATAATTACTACCTCGCCATGTATCGTTCGCAGTTTTGAGGAATGCAATGCGAGGTCAATTAATGCTTTCCTGAGTTGATGGCTCCATCAGTGAAGGGGCGAACTGAGTTACGTAGCATTTTACCCTAAACACAAATAGCCACTCTGTGGCGTAGGCGCACTAGATAGGATCAAGCTACTACGTTAGTTGGCTGGTTGGCCCTTATTAAACTGGTGCAAGGCACCATGGGGGATCAGCCATGAAATAAGCGGTGCCTTGTTATGTAATTGATTTTGTTTATAAATCTAAAATTCTTTAGCAATAGATCATTTTTAAATAACTAATTAGCTTATTCACGAAAAAAGCGTAATGTCATTGAAGAATAAGTTTCACTTACACAACCTAACAATTCAATTCGTTTCGTCTCGCGTAGCAAATCGCATAAGGCATCCCAAACGCTCCTGTGTCTAAAACCAAGTTCTGTGGCTCCAAAAGAAATAACCGCCGGAAGTAATGAATTGAATCCCATCTTTCGGATTTGGTAAATACAAAAGCCTTTTTTTTTTTTGACTGTTAAACAATCTGCATGTTAGGAAGAACTGATGCAGAGTGTAGAGTAAAGCACAACTATACATGGTAAGAAACAATGTTTTGCGAATGCATGGCGGTGTTTGTTTTGTAAAGCAACCTAAAAAGTCAAGTGATTATAGTAGATGAGAGACGCGTGATGGTGGCCAAAGTGACCGTGCCGTCGTCGTCAGCACTCTACAAGGTGAAGTGAAAGACGGAACGAGGCATGTGCCGTCCTCTCTGGACTAAATCTTCTCGCGTTCTCTTTCTCGCCCGCGCCTCAAGCCCTTAGCATGAGCTGCGTGAGTGGCGAGGTAAAGACTAAGATCATGATGAGCGACGAAGATGCCGTGACAATTTCAAGCAAAGCACTTCGCGAGATTCGGTGGCTGAAAATCGTCGTGGCACTATGCTGAACAAACGAGCATGCCAGTTTCTACGCCGAGTGGCCGTGGAGCCATCAATATTTCAAACGCTTCGAGTATTTTGCAAGTACGCGGGTAGTGGTCAAGCACTGATAATTTTCTAAGTTCGAAAGAATGACAGCTTGCCGCGCTAGTTATGCAGCAAGCCGTCTTACGCACACCTGAAACACGCGTTTAGCCGTCATTCCTGGCGACGAACGTGTGATATGTGCGGTTTACCGTCCCAAAACCGCGATTTGATTATGAGAGACGCCGTAGAGGAGGGCTCCGAAAATTTCGACCACCTGGGGTTCTTAACGTGCACCCAAATCTGAGCACACGGGCCTAGAACATTGCCGCCTCCATCGAAAATGCAGCCGCCGCAGCCGGGATTCAATCCCGGGACCTGCGGGTCAGTAGCCGAGTACCATAGCCACTAGACAGCCGTGGCGGGGCTGGCGACGGACAGCTAAGCGCTCACCAACGAAAAAAAAACGTGGCCGCTGTGATGAAGGTTTTCCCGTTTATTCATGGTAGCATCGCGCAAAATTGTCCCCCTACGATATCTTTAAATTCTGGTCGAAGCACGCACAAACCCGCCGACCACGGGTGCTTGTGCCACCATAGCTGTCAAAGCAATTAGGCACTGCTGTCTGCTACGTCTCTTCACTTTGCGCGCCCGCGACACCACAAGTGGCGCTGCGCGTGCCTTTCAAGACGCCCCTATAGGTCCCGTACGGAGTGTATACTAGTTGCAGGTTGTCAGCGCGGGGCCTTTTGACGCGGTGCCGCGCCCTCTCCCTACGAAGAGAGGGGGCACACAGCTTCGCGTATCCACGTGCCCTCTTTCTATATAAAGAGAGCACGAGGCGCCACGTCAAAAAGTCCCGCGCTGATGCGCTGCAGCGGCTACTTGTGGTCAGGCCTTTAGCCGTGTTTACCGTCACTGTAGAAAAAAATCATGTGACATGTGAACAGCACTCGTGTGTCTCATGCCTCTTTTTTGTCCTCATCTTGGGCGCATGAACCCTGCAAGTTTCATTCATACCTTTCCAACGAACCCAGACAATCACCTTTTTACTAGAACTATTCATGAGAGCTATACAATTGAAGGTCGTTATACCAGGTAGTAAACGTAAAACAGCGAAAGTGGCCGGCCAATGGCGTGCCGCCATTAGTAGGGAAAAGCAAACTAAGTTTTTCGCGTCTCATCGCTTTTGCTGCTTCGTTCGCAGCCGCAATTGGCCAGCGTCAGTGATGAATTTTCGATGCCATACGCAAGCAACTTATTTCTAGATAATGACGTAATAATTACAAAGCTTCCCATGCAATTTCAACTGGTCAATAATGAAATAAAATATGAAGCTGGGTTAATTAAAGACCAAACTTCTTGACAAACGTGCAGCGAAACAGTGGTGAACAGCGAGAATTGGAAATGACGCCCGCGCTCATCGTCTTTAATTTGCGTACTTCGTCTGCTTCGCACTCTATAGATATTACAAGACTGCAAGTTTCAAGTCCTGACATACGCAATGGCGATTGTCGCATTAACTCTTTGCGACAATTGGGCAAGGGAGCTGTGGTAATTGAAATGCTGCTTTTGCTTATACGAATGAGAGTATGTGAATGGGCCTTTTTTTTTTGGTACGGTAAGATAATTTCTAGAGAACGCCTGGGGCGCATCACACATATTCAATCACTGAGCTGAATTACTCTAAGAAGCGCACATTGCTCGAACATAAAACTGGCATGTATAGAGCTACGTAATCGACTAATCATGATTGTTTCAATAGTAATATTTGCGCGAATTAAATAACCACGCGTATTGCCCTATGGCGGACTTTAGCCGTTGATTTCATAAGGTACGTCCGTTCACAACGACTTTTTTAAGAACTAGCACCACTTTTCAGATAATTGCTATCGAAATCTTGGAAAGAATGCACTGTCCCACATTTTTGGACGTCGTTCACGTAATTTATATATATATATATATATATATATATATATATATATATATATATATATATATATATATATATATATATATATATATATATATATATATATATATATATATATATATATATATATATATATATAAATAAAATATATATATATATATATATATATATATATATATTCATATATATATATATAGAGTACGTGTTGCTGTTAACGCAATAGCGTTAAAGAGCAGAGCTCATTTCACAGAATTCATCGTCGGCGTTGGCGTGGTCACTGCTGGCTGGCTGTGAGGTAACAATCACTGCCTTGTCCGTGACCGAATACTTGAAAAAGATGCAAATACTTTGTGAAAAGAAAAAAGTGCTATATGAATGCCAGGTATACTGGCAGAAGTATCTTTTAAGCATCGTAAATTACATTGTGTGTTGCGTGGAAAAAGATTGAAATAATGTCAGGCGTGAAACCATGTGAAGTGAGCAATGAGTGCGTGTTTTGAAGGCCCGCCCATTACAAAATGCCTAAACATATTTCATCGTCTACGGCAATAGAGCCATCAGCAGAGTGAACAGCTGCGCAGGTTCCCGTGTTCCCCTACGGACGCGTATATAGTGGTGCCTGCGCTGATTCGTAAAAGGAATAATTATGACGCAGTGGGCACTTAACACTTTCAATAGCTCTTCAATGGTACATTGAAACGGCCAATGTTACGCGCGCAGGCATTCCTCTCCTTATGGCATGGTTGAGGAATCTACGGACAACCGAAGCAAGCTTGTAGTTCCGAAGGCGATGTATTCCTACGAGTCCTGATTATACGCTATCGCGATCGCCTCTTGAAAACGAATCTCCATCGTCCTCACATATTTGCCAATGTGGTTGAATAATTTGTCATTGCTCTATTTGTAGCTTGACAAGTAGTTTACTAATTATCAAAATGCCGATGGGGTGTATTTATGCATGTTCAAAAGACATCTAAGTGCGCTCTTTCAACGAAGTATTAGTTACGGTGTTAGTATTTTTTCCAGCTGACAAAAAAAAACTGTGACCTACCACGACGTCCTATTGTTATGGTGCTCAGCTCCTGACCCCCAGGTTGCGATATCCAATCCCAGCTGCGGCTAGCGCAAATTGTTTAGATGCGTAATTGCTACAGACCCGTGTACTTAGATTGAGGTGCATGTTAAGGAACCCCAGGTGGTAAAAACTTCCGTATGACTCTACTACGGTAATCTTCATAATCATATCATGGTTTGGGGGTTAACTCCTTTAACAATTGTTATTATCAGCGTTATCCACAGCTGCTCGAGGCCTACGGCAGCCAAACCGGTCTGCTGTTTCCCGAGTGCGGAAGCTATCGAAATCAATGCGCTAAATGTACACGTTTCGCAGATCATCGCCCTGTTGCATGCACACGTTATACTACGTCGTGTGGTTAGCAGTTGCCGTGGGGAGTTTTTTAGTGACCTGCTGTGTACTTCGGAAAACCCTCCAGAACGATCTAAGTTAAAGCACCGCACGTAGTAAACGCTATGAATGCAGGTTTTGACGTTGAAGTTGTTACCTCCTTACTACATAGATACTGCGTGAGGAATAATATAAAAAGAGTGTGTTCTACTTTTGTTTTACTTCTGAAACCAAGGCGTTCATTGTAGGATGGCTGTCAATTGGGTTAGTTCGTAATGGTTTATGGCGAAAAAATATATTAAATTTTCTTTTTTCCACACGTATTGGATGTAGCACCCCAGATTATCGAAACTGTTGCTGAGCTATCAATCGGTTTATTTAAATATAGTAAAGAACAGAATCGCAACTTCCTGCATGAAGCATAAATGAGACGATGTTCGCGCCGATAGAGCGCCTAAAGGGAGCGGGCTATCCAGATGAAAGCGTCTTCTTGGTTTGTGAAAAGAACTGTCGAGAAGCTAAAAAAAGAAAAGAGGCAGCACAAAAGACAGAGACAACCAAGTTGAGGGCAAAGCAGAGCGGAAAGTGGTTGTCCCTTACTTGCATAAGATCTCACATAAACAGAAAATAGTTGCGTCATGTTATGATGAAGTGCGGGATGTATTTTCAGTCTAAAACATACTGGCGAAGATTTTCCCGGTGATCCGAAGGTTGGTTGCAAAGAAATTCACAGAAAAAATTGTGGATGTGACATTAAACATGACAGAAGGTTTTTTCAGTGCGAAAAAGATGTCTCGTATGGTGTTTCTTTCACATCTGCATAGAAATACATTGGCTAGACGGGCCACTGCCTTAACATGCTTCCTGAAACAGTGAACGACGAGCGCAATAACTGAAGCCTTTTGAATTAAGAAGGCAGGAGATCGGTGTGTCAGCCAGGCTTTCTTACTATCATCAGATGCCGAATTACGTTTCTTCGGATGAAACGCAACAAAGTGTCTTTCTTGTTATTAATAAAGGAAAGTGTAAATTTAAGGGCAAATTTTTCCTGTTGGACACAATATCAATGAAAACTCACAGACAATAATGCCAGGGAAAGAACAGAGGAAGTTACTAGAAGTAATTGTAACGTGAATGTAAAGAAGGAAAAGTGAACGAAAATATAGTTTGCCGCCGCCAGGATTGGCAGCATCGGCGGAGTGATTTAGCACGTGCTTCGCAGATGTATGCCACCTTTATTTCTCTATTGTATATATTGTACCCTGTGTTTAGCTGTTAACCTTGTCTTACGGGGACGTGGTAATGTGGGATGCGTATAGGAACGTCATTTCCCCACTGAAAATTTTGAGTTGCTATTAAGCCCTCTGTCCCGTGTTTTTTTTTTTTTTTGTAAGTCTTCGTGAAAGTGGCGCTTTTTTCATGATTGAGACATTAAATGGTCTCCTAATTCTGTGAGTGGGGTGTCGCGTCCAACTGCTCATATTCATTTGCAACATGCATTACGATAAGCCATCACAAAAATCCATAACTGGTTAATTATGCTTTTAATAATCAGCATGTGATGCAAAAATATAACAAACGTGATACTGATATCTTATTTGCCGAAATATTTGATTGCGTTTTTATATATACACGTCGTGACTTTGTCCATCATTGTCAACAAAGTGCTGAAGACTTTATTGTTCAGAAATATTGGAATCGAAGTGAAAGCTACTGTTTCATGTTCGTGAATAGTGAAGCAGATATACTTTTAATGGACATGTTTTGTGCATCGGAGGCCTTCGCGATCCACTTGGGATGCCTCGCAGTTTTTGTTGGCGCCCCGGCGCTGTTACTGTGATCGTGTTCAGCGTCTCCAGAACGTACTTTAGAGTCGATGAATATATGCCTCATTGTGCACTGTGCGTTATCTATTTGGAATCCGGCTTCTTGCTAACACCTGCTATGTTTGCAAGTTTCGTGCAAGGAATGGTCACATTCATTATCATTTATAGTCGTACAGAGTTTTCCTCGGGCTTGACAGTGATGACATAACAGTTTACGGTATGTAACGTTGCGCATACAATCGGACGAACACAGGAAGAAAAGAAATGCAAACGGAAAGAGTGCCCTGCCAAATATTCTTCCTAAAAGACATTACAGTATTTAAGTTACTGTTTGTTGCCAAGAATATTGCAGTGAATTACATCGAGGAGTGGTTAGCAAAGTATTTCTTAATACCTCTCTAAATATCGTTGGCTGAAGCATTAATTACGACTTATAAAATTGAACAAACAAGGGAAAAAAATGGCAAGGACATGTTATTCTGTGTTAGAAGCCTGGAGGCTGGGAAGTTGAACAATCTTCTCTGAAAGTTTAACGTAGATGTGCCATAAATGATAGGGAGTTTTAGAATACCGTTTGTGAGCGCTGCGAGCATTGCGGGCGTAGCGGGCACCATATGAGTTTTAGAATAGCGTTTGCCCGGCTGCGATCCTCAACGCACGATCGCAGCGACACCGTAGCCTCGAAACCAGCGCTTGCGTGCCACATGTGGGCCGCCATCACCACCCGTAGCCTCGAAAACAGCGCTTGCGGGCCACATGCGGACCGCCATTACCGCACGCAATTTCGGATTTTTTGCATGCGGTCCGCAAACGCGAACGCCGACTTGCGTACGACGCATGCGCAGTGGCAGCGATTGCACCGCAAGGGCTCGCGGTGCGCTATTCTAAAACTCCCTAATGTGTACATGAATTGTTGCATGAATGGCGATCTTTTGGTAAAGTGATGTCAAAGTATTTGCTGTACTTTCCAAAATAATGCGAATGTAATATCAGCAATTTCGTCCAGTTGTAGTATGAAGTATAATTTATTTATATTGAAGAATATTTTGGCAGAACACCTAGTAATATAATTTAATCCCTGTTTTAGGGTGAGTTTTCCAACTGTGGCTCCTGCCTTCAGCTAGCGCGTTTGAGCAGCCTTTTTCCAGTGAACGCCATTTGCGTTACTCGCTGTCATTTTGTTCTTGTGTATTGCGAAATCTTTTGCGTGTTGACTAATGAGTGTACTTGTGTTCGCAGGTCGGTACTGCGGCACAGGACACATCCCGGAGATGCTGCTGAGCACAGGGTACCGCATGCTTATCGTCTACCGGACCTCGACCAACCAGAATGGTCACGTTGGCTTCAGGGCCTACTACGAAGGTACCTGTACTGCTACTGCGAATACCTAGGGAAAACTGTGTACTCCAGAAGCACATTTCACAGAAAGGCTCGCTTGTGTAGAACGAGTGGCAAAGACAGCCAAGTGACAAGTCGAAACTGGCCATTCAGGTTACCGCTTACGCGGCATGACTCACTGACCACGTTCTTTCATTGCGTGTTTTGTACTTAGCTTACGATGTACTTCGTCATAAGAATTTCTCAACCTTTTACCTTTGTCTATTTTTACATTGCTATGGCAATCCTCCATAGTGCTTAATCGAACGTGATAACTGTAACATGATTGTTCTTGGTCCCAGGTAATGCTTTTATTATATATACAGCCAAGGTTTTTGAGACATGGTTCAAATATCTCGTATATAGGTACATTATCCCGAACAAAGTGAAACGATGAAAGTTAAGCTTTCACGTTCTATCTGCAGATGGCTTCTTGTGCAGACCTGTCGTGCTGACATAAAACAGTTTCAGGCACTTATCAGCAGGGGCATATATAGAACGAGTCGTTATGTTGGGCCTTCCACCACTTCATTGATGCTTTACTAAATGAGTATGTCAATCGTTGTGTGCAGCATTGCCCTAATCAATTGCCTCCACCCGTTCAATGCAAACATATGTCTTAATGTCACCAAAATAGCGCATTGGCTAGCTCAACCCCGTTTCTTTTTTTTGCGTTTCATTTCTCTTTCATATATGCATCTGGGGTTTTCGTTGTTAAGGATTCTTGCACTGAATGTTGGTCTGGCGAAACAGTGTAGGGCCAGGTTCATAAGCTCACTCTTTAAGACAGCTCTTTTCATTTTACTGCGTGCTTAGAAAAGAAGATTGAAATGAAAACTAGCTTACAAATTCCATAATTGTATGCGGGTTTTCTGCCTGATGTAATTCAGCGAAGTTGTTTTAGAAACAGCACACTTGGCGCAACATGCGCTGTTTTGCAGATACACAAAATGACAGGGCTGTATTCACGAAACTCTTTATTCTCTAGTGCGGCTTTGCTACCTTTGCTAATAATACGTGTCGAATACGTTCCTTTAAAACATAATAATACTACGTTCCTTTAAAAACAAACAAAAAGTTCTTTCTGCCGCGCATAAACTAAAGGGTATCGACTTTTCGATTGGTGAGGACTTCTCGCCATCTACACGTTATTGTAGGAAAAAATTAATTGAATTCGCCAAACGCTTAAAGAAGCCAATAAAGTTGTCAGTGGACAAACTGCGCATTGATAACGAGACCTACATGTATGATCACGCAACGAATTTCGTTGTACTTCACAAAACATAGCAAAGAAAGCATGCAAACGCAACGGAACCCAAGTGTTCAGATTACTATAACAAGTCACCTTTCATGCAGTTATGTTTTACTAACATACGCAGCCTTATACACAAATGCGATCAGCTTTGCTCGTTCTTAAAAGATAGTAACCCTGACATTTTAGCAATAACAGAGACTTGGCTTCATTCTGATATACCCGATCACGAGCTTCTCCCCGACAACAGCGCCTACAACATATTTAGGCATGACCGCGTTCAAAAAAGAGGCGGTGGCGTTCTACTAGCTATTAAAAAAACACTGTCATCCTTTTGCGTCAATATTGACTCCACTATTGAAATTGTATAGACTGCATGCATCACATCAGCAACAAAAATATTGATAGGTGTCTGCTATCGCCCTCCCGACTCGGATATCTCGTTTGTGGAAGAGCTGCGCAAAACCATTGATTCCACAACTCGGCAATGCTCTCCTGATAATATATACTTACTCGGCGACTTTAATTTTCCCCAGTATGATTGCTTTCTCCTAACTTCTACCTGCCACAAACCAATGGAATTTGTAAGTCTAACCCTAGATTATAACCTGTTTCAAGTTGTCAAGGAACCGACTCGTGGTACAAACATTCTAGACTTAATTTTAACTAACGCTCATGAGACTGTTAGTTCTATTCTGCACGTAGATGGTTTCAGTGACCATAAGCTACTTCAAATAACACTTAGTTACTTCATTAAATACTTGGTTGATACTCATTACTTTACTTGGTTCATCATTACTTTGGTTGATAAATATATTCCCCTAAATTCTATCTCTAACGACAATAAAAATCCCTGGTTTAACAAAACGCTAAAGTCTCATAGATCAAGGAAGAAGCGGCTCTACAAAAATGCAAAACGCACTTCCAGCCCTTCAGTTGGGAAAAGTACAACGGTTCTTTTAAAGAATATTGCTCTCTTGTAAGCAAAGCGAAATCTAAATATTTTACACACGATTTGCCTTCCATGTTAAATACTAATCCGAAAAAATTTTGGCAAGTAATTTCCCCTCACAATGCTCCCACATCTGTCAGTATACAAGATGCTAACCATATGCCTCTATCAGATGTAGACAGCGCTTCAGTGTTGAACTCATTTCATCTGTGTTCACGTGTGAAGATCATTCCAGAGTGCCAGAAGTTCCCGAGTTTGATTATACATTCATAGAACCTATTGCCGTCAGCACTGAAGGGATTGCGAATCTTATTGGAAAACTTAAATTATCAACTTCTTCGGGCATTGACAACATTAATTCTAAAGTGCTCAAAAACACCTCATTATGCTCAAGTAAAATCCTGTACCACATCTTCACGCAATCTTTATCAACAGGACAACTGCCGGCTGACTGGAAAATAGGTAAAGTAGTTCCCTTATTTGAAAGTGGCAATAGATACTCACCACAAAATTATCGCCCCATATCCCTAACATGCATTTGCTGCAAGATGCTTGAGCATATTGTTTCTTCGCACATTTATTGTCATTTGGAAACCAATAACTTCTTTTTTGAGAATCAGCATGAATTTAGGCGAGGTTTTTCTTGCGACACCCAATTACTGGAACTTACCACTGATCTTCACTTCAATATGGATAATATTTTACAAACTGACTGCATTTTCCTAAATTTCTCTAAAGCATTCGACCGCGTACCTCATTCCCGTCTGATTTCAAAATTAACAGAACTTCGTTTTGATTCGCTAACCTTATCGTGGATCCGTAACTTTTTGTCTTTTCGAAAGCAGTTTACTGTGGTTAATACCTCTTCCTCTCCAATTTCCGATGTCACCTCCGGAGTGCCTCAGGGTAGCGTCTTGGGGCCACTACTTTTTATAATTTACATTAATGATCTTCCAACTAATATTTCTTCGTCAATACGGCTTTTTGCTGACGATTGCATTCTATACCGTTCTATAACTAGTACCGATGACCACCTTGATCTCCAAAAACACCCTAATCTCATTAACAACTGGTGTGGTGCATGGCAAAAGACTTTAAATTTATCAAAATGTAATGTAATATCCTTTGGTCGAAAAAAATTAACTGTTGAACTTGATTACTCCATAAATAATTCCGACGTGTCACGGTCAACTTCGTATAAGTACCTCGGCGTTCATTTCACTTCTAATCTTACTTGGGCGGCACATGTAACCTACATATCTGCAAACGCATCAAGAACACTGGGATACTTACGTCAGAACCAACGAAACGTGCCAAATAACGTCCGCAAACAAGCTTACTTAACCTTTGTTCGCCCACAGCTGGAATTTGCATCACCCATATGGTCCCCCTTCCAAGCCTATCTCATTAACCAGCTAGAAGCTGTGCAAAACAGGGCGGCACAGTTCATTTCACGTATTTGCAGTCGCCCCTCGAGCGTCACACAAATAAAACATGACCTTTCATTACAGCATCTAGACATACGGCGCACAGTTGCCCTCCTGTCTCTGCTTCATAAATATATTCACGCGTCCAGGCCACCACCCTTCCCACTAACGGCACCATTGCGCATGTATAAACGACTTCACAATTAGCGAAGCATCACACGCATCTTTGGAAAAACAAAATCATTCAATTCATCGGCTTTGCCTCGTGCCATAGCACTCTGGAATGACCTACCCGACATCATTGTCAATTTAACTAATCATGAAAAGTTTTGCGAGCAATTAACGATACATCTATCTCAATAGCATTGTATAACTTCCTTGAATTCTGTTTTTGTTCTTTGTGCTTTTTTGCGGCTGGGAAATTCTTGTTGTTGCTTGAAGCCCCTCTTTGTCATTTGTGCAACCACTGTTATTAATTCCAATGTTATTAATTGCTTTGTATTTTTATTAGGTGTTAGTTGCTCTGTAGTTGCTTTGCTTTGTAGTTGCTTTGTATGGTGACAGAGGTATCACCCACTAGCATTCTTTCCTATGTACCCCCCTTACTCTATGCTCCGTAATAGAGCCTGTAAGGTATTTTAAAATAAATAAATAAAAAAATAAATAAATAAATGTCGCGAGTTACTCTCACTTGCTCTTTTAAACAGTCCTAGCATGTGTTATTTTTTAGTGTGACAGCAAATATATGGGCACTCTCGGCTTTATTTCGCCACCGGCGTCAGCGTCAATGTCATCCACCGTGTATGTATACGTATCTATATATATGAAAACGCAATAAATAAAAAATGACCCCATATCTGCATGTTACACTGCAAATGTCGTCAAAAGACAATAGTCTTGCATCTGAAGAGAGTGAAGAAAACGTTCATTTGATATTCTGCACAAGAAAATCGGTGAATGGTATTTTGAAGACACTGAGTTAGAGTTCCCGAGCGTACAGCGGAGGTGGACGAGCGCATCAAGTCACGTCACACATGAGACATGAGCGCTATCTGGCATTTATCGTGGAAAACGGAGCGCGCTGCGCGCGCGCCTGTGTCTGAGGTGATAAGGTGTAGAACTCAAGGCGATGGATAGGTGCCACCACTGTGTCACCTTAGCAAAGCGTCGGAAACACTTGCCTTTTCGTGCAAGCGTTGCATAGTCAACGCAGCGTGATAAACGTAAGATCCTTAGAATTACCTATGTATGCCCTTTCTAGTAGAAATACACATACATGATATGGACGTATTTTTATGGTGCCTCAGATATGCGCAATAACTGCTTTTTAAATGACAATTGCACAAGTATGAACGCTGAACCTTGAGCAATATTGGTGGGTGCTGCGGATGGGGTCGGCCGTTTGGAGAATCGTTTGGCCACTTTGGTGCCGTTTAGGGCACCGTTAAGGGTGGACGAACAGACAAGTGTACAGACAGACAGACCAAAATTTTCTCCTTAAACATTGTCTTTAAAAAACTAAGAAATATTGTCTATAAAAATGCACAGAAAAAGACGCCAGCACGCAGAATCGAACGTGGAACCTGCGTGTCGTGATTGCGAGGCGTTAACCACCGAGCCACCGAAAGGTATATCCGCCACAACCAAAGCGGAAAGCTATTCATATCTAGCACTTACCGCTGTTGGCGGGCATCTCGGGGGGGGGGGGGGGGGGCGGTATCGTGTCTTTACCATTATCAGCAAGATGGCGCAGTGAGTGCGTGGCCACACTCATCTCTCACGCGTACTTTTGCCCGCGTAGAGAATAAGAGGGTGTACGCTCGCTCACGCGCCCTCATCTTGCAAGGGGGGGGGGGGATCGTACGTTTCGGCTAGCCTATGGTTTTCGTCGGAACGATTCTGGTGTAGTTACCGAGCGCACAAAGGACACTGCAATCGTTGCATAGCCTTCGTTTGCGAAAAGGGTACGCTTTTCAGACACAACGAAGTAACAACTGAAACGCTTGTTCGCGTTCATCTGTACCTGTGAATACAATTCGGGGGTCATTTGTACGTGACAAACGCGTGGCGCGTTTCAATCTGGTTGCCATTCTGCACGTGACCTTCCTATTTGTTGCTATCGCATTCATTGCTTCGGCTTTGCAGCAAAGCTGTGACTTTTTCTTGCTTTCTTTTCTTCGAGTGCGCGAACGCTTCTTCCTACATTAACATGTGCAAGTCTTTATTATACTCGGTAAACCAAATTCATATTTTGCCCACAGCAGTGCTAAAGTAACTTATTTGATTCTTTACACCTATAACCTCAATTCAAAGTCGAAGACAACGGTATCACATATACGTTGCGATGAGAGAGCACTGTACTGAGTCAGTTTCGGAAGAAAACAGTCTGATTGAAAAACGATTCATCCAAACAAGCTGCACATACCTTTCAATGCCAAATACAATAGAATACGGTTTATTTTTTAGGCATGACAAGAATTTGGGTACGTCTGAACGTAGTGCTATCGTCAGCCGTAACGGCGAGAGATACAGCAGACTTATTCAAACAGTCTGGCAAAGTTGCAGTGTCGCACTACAAACCACGTGGTTTTCAAGAATGTTTATACTTTAACAATGGGATCCCGTGTGTTTCTATGAGTGGGTTTCAATTGTCCGTGGAAGTCACACGCTTTGTAATGCTATACTGTGATTTCAACAAAATGTACCAGTGGATCTGTATTAAACATATACCCCGCATTCGTTTTTGATAACTAGCTTTTTTTAAAGAAATATAATTGTTTGTCCCCTATATCCCATTCAGTTAAGGCAGACTGCCATTTCTGTCACTGAGAGATGGCGCCATGTTCAGATGTCCCCAGTGACAGGGAATTAGAGAAGAAATGAAATACGAACATTTGTACAGCGAACTTTGATGCGCCGTCGGAAGATCCGTCTTTATGACGGGTTCACAAGGGGATGTCGTCTCGTGCAGCTGGAGCGTTGCCGCAGGAAATACTGTTTCACGATCCGATATCATCGTGCCTTTTGTAAATTGAATATTCCGAGGAATCTTAAGGTCGGCGTCTGCCGCTGTAGCTTATTTTAGGCAACCACGTGCCGGCAGCGAGCGCATACTTTCGTCACTGAATATGCCGGTCCTTCTTCAGTGATATTGGTTGAGAAGAAAAACGACTCTGGTTTGCAAACTGATTTTGCAAAGCCTGCTCACCAAGCAAACTCGCGGGCGTGTGTACAAAGGTTGCACAACTCGGCACACAAAGCATATTTTGCGAAATGAAACATGCCATAAAATACTGGGCATTGGGCACAAGTTTGTTGTATAGCATTGCGCTGAGTTGCGATAAGCAATTGATTGATTGATATGTGAGATTGAACGTTCCAAAACCATCGTATCTATATGAGAGACGCCATAGTGGAGGGCTCCGGAAATTTCGCCAAGCTGGGGTCCATTACCGTGCACCCAAAGCTGAGCACACGGCCCTACAGCATTTTCAGCTCCATCAAAAATGCAGCCGACGCAGCCGGGATTCAACTCCGCGACTTTTGCGATAAGCAACACTTTGGAAAATCAGGTCGATGCCTTAACGTTCGTTTGCGGGAGCTTGCCAATTTTCTACCCTCTGGCACTGGTAATAACCTTCTGAACATAATTAAGCAGTGCGGTTGCACACCTATGTCTATCCATAGTAGGTAATTGATTGATTTATATATGGGGTTTAACGTCCCAAAACCACCATATGATTATGAGAGACGCCGTAGTGGAGGGCTCCGGAAATTTCGACCACCTGGGGTTCTTTAACGTGCACCCAAATCTGAGCACACCGGCCTACAACATTTCCGCTCCATAGTAGGTAAGGCCACCATGATGCAGCGTCAAGAATAATTGCTTGAGATGAGTACTCTAAGAAAAAAATGGAGTTGTCGGGGAGCAGTTCTGCTACACATCAATAATGGTCATCTTACTTGCTCGCGTTTCTTTCCTTGAAAACCTGGCACTGGCCACTTTCCTGTCGGGAACGCTATGTCGCACTGATAATGTGCGTGCCGTTCACGACCGCAAAGTACCGAAATCGGGGGGATAACAGGAGGAAAGTACTCTAAGTATGTGACGATTACGTTTGTGTAACAGAACCACTCCGTAAATACTTGGTTTTTTTTTTTACTGTATACCACATTTGGAAACTTGGCCTGGAAAATGCGTAAGCGTAGCTTGTGTGTTTTTGACCCGGAAAGAGTGCGACTTTCTTAAACAGTGTTGACTCACATTGGTAGGTGCAGGGATTTAGTATGGTGCTTTTGCGCATGCTGTAAAAGATCTTAGAAGTACGTGTACAGCATGAGCTGTGAACGATATAAACGTCGATTGTTAGTAGCCACCTCCGTGTTCACTGTCTCTGCTTCTGCATGCCTCTCGGTTTTCTTACTTTTTCGATGTCTTAGTGGCTTTCCTCGAGTTTCAGGGTGTACCAACTTGTCCAACAAGCAACACTCTTGCTACCTGATGCGTCAGATAAGGTCACATGACAGCGGAAACCATGTATAAGGCACAGATTCCGTTGTGTGTATATGGAAGAGGGGACGAATCCGCGAAGATTTTTGTTCATAATTGGTCATTGTCATTGGGTGGCAGGATAATGTTGCTGTGTATTACTCAATTGGTGCTGCAGTCGTATCTTTGTTTGCCTTTGTTTTGTCACTTCCTGTCACATGCGCTTCTCTTTATTTCTTTTATATCCCCTCTCCCCTTCCAATGAACAGGGTAGCAAAGCGGAACCTTCTTATAGTTCACCTCTCTGGCTTTCATTCGTTATCTTTCTCTCCCTGCATAATGATTGGCTGAAAGTTTCTCCTACAAATAATTCTTAAGACATTGTACGCGTGCACGTGTGTGTGTTGCGCTGCGCACAACAGCAAGAATTTGTTCTTATCGTGGGTTGTAGATTTTTTTTACTACCCGACATTCTTTAAAAGGGCCCTTCCAACACTATTGAAGCACGTATGTTTTATTTGTGGTTTGCATAGACCGACAGCTAAAAATAAATTTACTATGGGTGTAAACGCCGATATCAAATTATTTAGTATTTTAATCACGCAATAATGTCGCTGCATCGCTGCTGACCACATGACCACGTATAGTAGCGCTCGCCAGAACTTTGCGGGCGGAAATGAAGCTGAAAGGTTGCCGCCATATGATTGGATAAATGTAACGTTAGAAGCGATTTTGGTGTAGGATGAAAACTGAGGTTACAGATCTGTTTCATTTTTAATCTCTGTGCTTTTTCATCCAGCCTTGGAACAGACGCTGCAACAACAACAATAAAACAGAGAGGTCACTGTGACTATAAAGCATGACAGAGACACTGACTGCCGTTTCGTCACTGGTTTTTGGCTTGTGCGGGTCAGATATCCTAACGAAATATTCCTCTCTCTCTTTCGTCCCTCTTGCTTTTGGGAGTTTGCGAGCTGTCTCTTTCCACACGTGCGCTCTTTAAGGGGTGCAGTGCACCATCTTTATGCGTCGGGCGGCTCACCGAACACCGCGCGAAGGGACAACAGCTCTTCGATGTACTGGTCGTTTCACAAGTCCTTTCTCAAAATAAAACGAAGGAGCGACTCTGTAAGTTGCAGAAAATATCTCGCTTTGACACAGCAGCTATTGCTCTCGTACTGGCAAGCCAGGCGTCAGGCACGAGCTCAACAATACTTTGAAAAAAAAAAAACAAGTAATAATGGTGTGTGAGCCTCCCCTACGTGAGCTCTTCGAGCTTATTTTTTGGGGGGCAGCGTTCCGGCGTCATGGATGAGTGAAACTTACTCAAGTGACCCCGCAAATGTCCAGTTGAGGGTCGGCATGTTTTTCTTGTTTTTTGAATTTTCTAAATCGAATAACTTCAGAATGCGTGCCGTTATTACTGCCATTTTATCTGAATCAGTGTGTCTGTGCTTCAGTCTACACAACCAACAAATTAAAAAAAAACATGAGGGCTTTAATAGTGTTAGAGGGCCCCTTTAACGTGAACAAAACTGAAAGTAAACGGGGGTTCCTGCATTTCGCCCCCATCTAAATGTGGTCGCCGTCGCTAAGAATTGAACGTAAGCCCTGCAGCTTAGTCACGAATACCTCGCTGTGTGCTAAAACACCACTGCAAGCTTAAGGTGCAGCATTGGTCTCAAAGAAATTACTTTAGCAAAAAGAGCCTTTTAGGTGGCATCGCAAAACATGGCTTATTTGCCTACAAAATAGGGCTACATTCCCAAATTTTCAGCAATTCCCATACTAGCAATTCGAGAGTAAGACGCTTGTGTCGAAGTCAGTTCAGATTTTTTTTAACAACGCAGAAGTTTCCACTTTGAGGTTTCATCACTTTTCGTATCTCCTGCGCTCTACTTATCGAGGCAGTATAGATTTTTGTGCGTTACCACACAATAATTTGTGTGCTTCCATTTTTGTGTGCTTCCGTTACCAAAACTGTGGTCGTACAGATCTCCTGTTATGCACACCTTAACGTTGTCTTCCGAATGCACCGTCCAAATTTTACACTATCTGCAATCGCGTCACTGTTAATACTAAAATTTGTGCAGACGGTCTCAAACATATTCGTCTGTAACAGGATTCGTGCGTCTGCGTAGCAGCTAAACTTTAACGTGTTTATCAAGCGCCAAATTATGGCAAAATTAACCGTGACATAAGCTAGACTTTAACGCGATCTTGGCGCGCCCCTTTGCTGATCCTCCTCACTACATTGAATTTTATTTGGGACTTCTCAGGATTATTTATTAAAAGAATAATGTTACGATGCTGCTACATACACCGAATAAGAGAACTATACTCTAACCCTTAAAAGCAAGGTCGTAACATTACCACTGAAGTAAGAAACGCTATCGAGAAGAACAAAAACATAAAAAAACGTTTTTCTTTTTTTTTCTTGCATCTACAAACTATACGTTGTTCAGCGTTACCTGCAGCTGTGGGAGGTTTACAGCGCAGAATTTTGTTTCTATCAAGTCAGTGAGGGCCCAAGTTTTGAAGCACCCACGCGCGTCGAAGTTTTCGTGCCCGAAAAATTTTAAATTGTGATCGATCACTCTTTACACGCCCCAAAGGGTTTTCAAGTAGCCGGTGGTGGTATTTCAGGAACTAAGATCGCCTAATTGAATTCTGTACATGGAGTGGTCGAGAAAACAAAGGTTTCAATCTGCTGCATACTTTAGCTTAAGCCACCCATATAATTTCTGAAACAAATGTAAACAAATGTACTGCTTACTAAATATTCCTTCGATCTACGCCGCTATATCAGACAGCGACCAGCATGGTTTTTTACCAGCGTTTTGCTTTCAACGTAAATGTGTCCTCGATTTGTAGTATCTAGCGCTTAACACGCTACGATACAATAGACAACGTCACATCTCGGCGCAGACACTTGGAATGCGTCACCTAGATATGCTTCGTATAGCCTATTCTCTTCATATATAGAGAGAGTATCTAGTACCTTCCCATGGTACATCTGCAGTGTTGTGAGAATTTCCTAGAAAGCGTTTTCAAAGAATGAGTTGTGTAACATCTGTAACTGCTTCTGGCATACCATGAGCAACATTGTGTCGCTCCTAGCCTATTGTTGCGACCGGGGTTTCCAGACACCGGAGGTCCGGGATGAAGTTGTCGAGGCAGGAGGAAGAGAGACTTGAAGAGGGTTTATTTACAATATGTACATTGCGAACTCCCTACACGGTGAGCTCTCAAACGTGGCAGGCCTCTACATGTCTCCTAACATAGCGCTACATGGTGCTTGGTTCTACATGGTTCTGCTCGGTTCTGCTCTCGAAAAAAAGCACACACGAATGAGCCGTGGGGGCTCATTATAAAGGGTCTGTCCTCCCCAGATCCCTAGATCGGGGACCGCGTACAGAGGGCACCGTCCAACCACGGATCACACATTACCCGCGAGGGTGACGAGCACGCACGGTCCACGTGAACGTTCAAAATTGAAGCGTGGTCACTGCACGGCCATGTGGCACGAACGTGGCTCCTCCTCGTCAAGGGGTGTCGCTGGGCGAGGGGTCTGAAGTTGATGACTGCATCCATCGAAAGGGCCGCCGTAAACAAGCTTCAAATGGTCGCCGAACGACTCGTTCAATTAGCGGGACGATTTCCGGCCGCCGCCGCCGCCGTCATCTTCCAAAGAAGAAGCGGCACTTGTGGTCTCCCGAACTGCTCACGGTGTCGTGGCGGCAAGACGCCGCACCCTCCGGCCAGGGGGGAACAATACATGGCGGACACAGGCCGCCAACCCGTTTGGCGACTAAAAAGGAACATCAAAAGGAACGCCGATCCATTGTCAGACCTGGCGCCGGTCCTAACAGTAGGCAGCCGGTCGTTCGGTTACTTGTTTGAAGATTAAAGGAGCGCCGCTCCCTCTTCCGCTCTGGCGCCGGTCACAACAGCTCGTCCGCCGGCGGGAGAAGCGACCTGAGGGTGACCAGCTGCACAGGTTGCCCGAAGTGTCGCTGTGTAGTGCTGTCTTCCAGGCCACTGCTGATGACGCTCAGCCAAGGACTCTTTCCCTCTCGCTCCTTGTGGCTCCCCTCTGGGAAAAGCATTCATACACACCACCACAGGCACGGGAGAGCACCCTGCCCGCACTGAGACACGTCGAGTCCGACAAATTATCCAAAAGCAACCTTACTTAAGCGGTATTACCAAACACAAAGCAGCAATCGGGACGTTTCTCTGAGGTTTCACCAAAACTCCTAATCCCGATCCGATAATAATCTTCCCATCAAACTGCTTTCAAGAAAACTAACTGTCAAGTGATGCGCTCACCGTGGCATACCCGAGTGCTTGCGTGAGCAATCCGCCGTAACCCACCAGGTATCATACTCATAAAATAAAGCATTTTACTTCACGCTATCTTTTAGTTCCCGAAATTTAGTGCCGCCAAAGCCAGTCGTCAATTCCTTTTGAGAAGACGAAAGCATAACTGCCGTGCTGCACCTGCATTAGGAACATCTTTATTATATATCCGCAAACGCACATCACAGTGCTCCTGCCTGGATGAGATACCACCTAACCGTTCCCTTGCTGTTGCCACTTTCACAAAGCATACATATAAACTCACGAGCTAGCTTTTCTTACACACCGGACACATGCGAACAAAACATTAAATGAACAACAAAAAAAAGTTTCGCATGAATCCTGAAAAATCTCGCAAGCAATAACTTTGCGTCTCTACGCTCAGTCATAATTAGTTCATAACGTTGCTCCTGCTCATTTACACGTATCTACCATGACGCAGGCTCCTATGCGTGTCGTTTATGCAATCGCACAACGCTTACCTTAGCTAAACGTACAACGCCCAAGAAATGAACAAAACCAAAATTGTGTTACCTGAACACTATTTGGTAGACGAGATTCTTAAAAAAACACATTAAAATCCAAAACAACTTAAACAGTCAAAAGCAAATTTCAAAACAAAATAAATCCACTAATGACCATCGTCAAAAGCTCACGGATGTCTACTCCTTTTTGGGACTAACGCGCGGTGTCGCGTCCTGTGGGTCTTTCTAGGCGAACGGGAAATGGAACAATGGCAAAACCCATTCGCTTCGCCTCCGACCCCCGCAAAGCTCTGCGCTGACAACCTGCGTTCTTACTCTCGCTGAGTACCTCGCACTCCCGCAGTCCATCAAACATGCCGTCGATAGAGCGACGAAAGGGTCTGCCTTTCTACCCAACGTGCTTTTTTTTTTTTTTCGTTTTGTCCGGCGGCTCGGACGCATACAAACCAACTCCGGTGCCGATGACAAACGCCTAATTCTGTACGCTCTAATGCGTGTCACTATCCTTCCAATAGATCTATACAACGTATATAGGCTACCAAAATGATAGAGCGCTAACGAAAACAAAGTACAAACGAGTTATTTACAAAATCACAAAAACAAACAAAATGTTCCTTTCAACAGTCCCGAGTCGACGTTTTCCGAGAGGCTAACAGCTGTTCGCAACAACTCTGAGTCGAACTCGCGGTGGTCGCGCCCGGAACGATTTTCTCGAGAAACGGGGTCTACAACACGCGTCAATCGCCCTGCTACCGAACCCCGCGACGTTCCTCGAAGCCGACTTGCTGTCGCTTCCTGCCCCTCGAAAACCACCGACTCTTTTGCCCCGCACCCCGTCCAATGCACCGCGAGAACAACGGAAGGGTCTCTTGCCCTTCGACCACTTACGCACACCATGCGCTTCTCTTTTCTTTGTTCTCTGGCCGCTTGGACGCTTGCGATACGGCAACTTTCTTGAAATTTCGCTCCGCCATTTGAATACATTCCTCAAACGCGTCGCGATTTTTGCCTGCCTGTTTTTACGGCGCTTTCTCCGTTTTGCACGTCTCTTGGTGCCGTCTACGGAGCCTTTCGCCCATCTCTGATGCTCACCAGCACCCACATGCTCATCTGATTTTTCGCGCGGACTGTCTGGATAATTGCCTAGCAATCTATCCTTCAAACACTGCCGCGTACGATGCGCTTTTCTTTTCCGGCGGTTCGGACGCACACGATACAGACCCGTCAGAGATGACAACGGCACTTTTCTCGCGATTTTACCACGCCGTTTGAAACCCTTACTCAAACGCGTTGTGCTCATCTCGAGCTTTGCCTTATTGTTGCCCTTCGGACGCTTTCTCCCCTGTGCACGCTTCTTTGTGCGGACCTGGGAGCCTTTCGTCCTACTCTGACGTTCTTCATCACCGATATGCTCCTCCGCCATCTCGCGCGCCCAGTCCTGATGATTGCCTATCAGTTCATCGTAAGACCGCGGCCGCGTAGATTGCGCACTTCTGTTCCTTACTCTCCGGCCGCTCAGACGCCTGCGATTTAAGCCAGTCAGAGAAGACAACGGGCCCTTTCTCGCAAATCCGCCACGCCGTTTGAAGGTCCTCGTCAAACGCGCCGCGCTGATCGCGAGCCTTGCCGCGCTTCTGTTTTTCGGACGCTTTCTCCGTTTGGCACATTCCTTGGTGCCAAACCTGGAGCCTTTCGTCCGCCTCTGACGCTCATCAACATGGTCTACAGGGCTGCAAGGTTCGATGGAACACTCTGTTAATCTTAACTTCGTTTCCCCCACCACGGAACCCTCACACCCTGCTGTGACCGCGAGCTCTTTTCCCTCAGAATGGGTTAAAACCTGTTCCATTCCCTTACAGGCACCAGCCTTCTCTTTGGCCTCAAACGGCACCGCCGCTATATCTACAGATATCAGACCCGCAGCACTCTCTTCGGCCCTAAACGGCACCGCTGCTGAAACGCACCGTTCGTGCGGTACATCTGCAAATTTCTGACCCGTAGCCCTCTCTTCGGCCTTAATCGGCACCGCCGCTACGTCGCACCGTTCGTGCACTTCATCTACAGATGTCTGACCTGTAGCCTTCGCTTCGGTCTTAAACGGCACCGCCGCTACATCGCACCGTTCGTGCGCTACATCTACAGATGTCTGACCTGTAGCCTTCGCTTCGGTCTTAAACGGCACCGCCGCTACATCGCACCGTTCGTGCGCTACATCTATGGATTGACCACTCTGCTGCAATGCCACCAATTCACAATTAAGCCTTTCTATCTCTTCATCTAATTCCTGCATCCTTTTTATATGTTCTTCATGCCTGCGCTCAGCTTCCAATTCCTCCTGGCGCCATCTTTCCTTTCTTTGCGCCCTTTGTACTTCCTCCTCCTGGTCCAATAAGTACATATTCCCGAAGTGCTCGATTTCCTCATTGTCACTATTGCTTTCGAGAATCACTTCGCGGAGTTTAGAAGCAGGCATATCATCATTAAAATCTAGCTCCAGATCCCAACACAGGTTCAGCAGGTTCTCTCTCGTCAATCTCGTAAGATCCATGGCGACTACTTTGCTTTGGCTCAGCTGTGACAAAACACAAACCCACCAGCGCCTCAATTCTGGGTCTAGAGAAATTGAAGCCTGGCAAATCTCACAGCGGAGACCACAAGCTTAAGCACCCAAGTAGCACTACGTGGCCAACATCCCTCTCTACTTTTTCTTGTTAATTTTTCACTCCTGCTTTTTACAACATCCTAAAATTTAACCCGCAACGTACCCTTAGAAATTTTGAAACATTACCCCTTGTTCCTATTGAATCATCTAAGCTTTCCTGCTTTAGCGTACTTGCTCAGATAATCATCCAGTGCTGCCTTGTGCTGAGATAACAACCACAGTGGCCAGGCAGTTGTTGGTTATATCTATCTTTTAACGAATTTAGGCTAAAAGACTCGATATATCTCAAGCACAAAGCCAGGCACTCACCCCATTACGTGCGGTGGTGGTACGCTGCTTCGATCCCGCCGAGTTCCAGGGCTTTCGGCTGGCCTCCGGTACATGTCGCTCTCCGTCGCAGACTCGTATCCCACCGCTGCCAACCAGTTGTTGCGACCGGGGTTTCCAGACACCGGAGGTCCGGGATGAAGTTGTCGAGGCAGGAGGAAGAGAGACTTGAAGAGGGTTTATTTACAATATGTACATTGCGAACTCCCTACACGGTGAGCTCTCAAACGTGGCAGGCCTCTACATGTCTCCTAACATAGCGCTACATGGTGCTTGGTTCTACATGGTTCTGCTCGGTTCTGCTCTCGAAAAAAAGCACACACGAATGAGCCGTGGGGGCTCATTATAAAGGGTCTGTCCTCCCCAGATCCCTAGATCGGGGACCGCGTACAGAGGGCACCGTCCAACCACGGATCACACATTACCCGCGAGGGTGACGAGCACGCACGGTCCACGTGAACGTTCAAAATTGAAGCGTGGTCACTGCACGGCCATGTGGCACGAACGTGGCTCCTCCTCGTCAAGGGGTGTCGCTGGGCGAGGGGTCTGAAGTTGATGACTGCATCCATCGAAAGGGCCGCCGTAAACAAGCTTCAAATGGTCGCCGAACGACTCGTTCAATTAGCGGGACGATTTCCGGCCGCCGCCGCCGCCGTCATCTTCCAAAGAAGAAGCGGCACTTGTGGTCTCCCGAACTGCTCACGGTGTCGTGGCGGCAAGACGCCGCACCCTCCGGCCAGGGGGGAACAATACATGGCGGACACAGGCCGCCAACCCGTTTGGCGACTAAAAAGGAACATCAAAAGGAACGCCGATCCATTGTCAGACCTGGCGCCGGTCCTAACAGTAGGCAGCCGGTCGTTCGGTTACTTGTTTGAAGATTAAAGGAGCGCCGCTCCCTCTTCCGCTCTGGCGCCGGTCACAACACTATCTATAACCTTGAAAATGTAACGAAATGGTTATATCACGACGTGTTGCCAAATCGTGGGAATATTTGTATAATGTCACTAACCGCAAAAAGTGATGCATCGTATAGGCAATCTACTCTGTCGCTAAAGATGACACAGGGAAACGTTTACAAACTGCACCGTATTGTGGGCTTTCTGAAACAATAATACTTTCCATTTATCATACCACAACGGCATGTGCACCTGATGTGTTTTTATGAAATGTATGAGAATACTGAATACAACAGTGGTCTAATTAGATCGATAGCAAACATTTAGTGCTGGAAAGGTGAAAAGAAGAAAAAAGAACTATAGAACAACTTGTATGTTACTGAATATTCGCTGCTAGCGTTGACGTCAGTGTGGCAGTCCGCATGAAGGCACGCGCATTAAGATACCATGGCGCTGTGCGCACGGTACGCTGTGGAATTTAGGGAGATAATGCGAGAAGGCGTGCCGTCGCCGAATGGAGAGTGGGGAGACAGTGAGTGCGCCCTGAGAAGGTAAGGGGGAGGTGAGAGCGAGTGCGGCAATCACCTTACGATAGATGCAGCACTCGATGGCTTGTATAGCCACCGAGTGTTGCACGCATATCCGGGTGGAATGAAACTGAGGTGAGGCTCGCATTTTGATATATACGTCATGGAGCTTTGGCTCATTAATGCACTGTCAACTGTAATGGCCATGTATTTTATCAATAGGTCAGCAAAACTGTTGGAGCTCACTAAGACTCACTCATGTAACATATATTTTGCTCTTAGGGCTCACTCGAACTCAGGCTCACCAAACTTTCCGTAAGACGGACTCACTCTGACCCGCATTTGCGAAATATTTTTCAAGCAGACTCGTACTGGAACTCACCAAACCATGAGCACTTGGTCTCACTCAGACTCACGGCTAGATGTGAGTCTGAGTAAACCGACTCATGAGTCCGGTGGCGTAAAACGGGCTTTTTTTTTAATATGGGGTCGATGCATTTCAACACCAATAGCTGGCGTGATTGGTGCTCCGCTTGGCACCTATGGTCTCGTAAGTTCAAGTATGAGATAAGAATGGTTCCAATTCAGAAAGAAAATCTTTAGTGACTGTGATAACTCACTCGAGATATTCTTATAAAGAATTGCGAGGAGTCTCTAAGAGTGGGGTAGGATGTCATGGCAACCCCTTTTCCGTATCTGACGTCTCTGATCAATAAATATCGAGTTTGTGTATGAACGCCCGTGCTTAGAAGTATGTGCGAGTACAAACGTAAGCCGACGTAAGGCTGCCAGTAATGCTGAAGTTATTATTATTATTATTATTATTATTATTTGGTTTTAGTACAAAGACAGAGGAAATAGGGAGGGAACAGGCTGACAACTGCCACCTATGAGGCCCAACGCCTGCCTGCTCCTTCGGAAAGGGGACGCATAGAGGAAATAAGAAAAGACAAAAGAAATGTTAAAAAAGAGGAAAAACACGCCCACGCAAAAAATAAATAGTTACATGAGAAATGTCGATAAACGTGACGCCAAGTCCGTTTTCGTTAAGAAAGTTAAAATGGTTCTCTGAGCCTGGTCTCGCCTAGAAGCACATTCTCATAGGAACAAGCTATCTTCAAGGATTGTGGATTTTAGTCCAATCAGTCCATAGTCCTTTTTGGTTGTGCTCGCTGTGAGGACTTGAAGGTGACTATCAAAATTTTCAAACAGGTGCGACTGGGCTAGCTTGACTGGGCCAGTCGAAATATTGCCGAAACAGGCTGGTCAGACGTTTTGAGCACTCCGGGAATGGAAAGATAAATAGGGAATATGCATTTGTTGTCTCTTTTGCACAAATGAAAGAAGTAAGATCTGCCTAACTGCACGTAAAAAATGCGGCCATTTTCCCAATGCGAGTTTGAGTTTTGAGAAGTAAACAGATGTCACACAATTCGAGAACAAGTATATTGAATTTGGTGTCGGCATGAAAAGTCTTCCCCACTGCATGTGACCTTGTGAAATCACGGGATGCGTTTGCTAATTCCCATGTCTCTAAATAAATGAGCGCCAGTAGTTTTTAAAACACTTGCGGGGAGTACAAGCATTTCAGCAGTGTACAATAACGTTCCCGATTTCGGACTGGACACCACATTAATTTTTCGAAATTCATAGAATATTTTGCGTACCCGATTTTCTAAGTATCTGTGTATTACGTTTTACGTTGTTGTATATTGATTTGGTTTGTCGTATAGGTGACTATAAACGTATCTCTGTGTTTTCTAGTTGTTTTCTGACGTTTACGCTTATATAATTACCTGCATGAGTACCGTAAAGTTCCCATTTACTCTGTCAACTGTCTTGCGTTTTTTTCGTGAGTGGTTATAAGTAGAGGCCGGACTTTTAGGCACCAAAAAGTGTGTTTTAGACACCAAAAACAGGCAGGTAAAACACTGTTTTAGGCCCTCAAAATCTTAATTAGAAGCGCAATATACATAAAAAATTGAAATATCCGGAAACAACGACGTCGGTGACTTGTTTCTACAGCAAAAAGCAAAAAGATAGATTTTTTAATATAGCAGAAATGTACCAACGATTGAATATAGGCATGCATTTCCCGCGTGATTCACAGTATGTGGTCTTTCGTTTTGTTGTCTCGCATTGTTTGTCAAGTGTCCACCATTCAATTAACACTCTCCTGGGTCTCTTTCGTTTTGTTGTGGCTGGGAAGGGCAGCGCAAGAGCAAATAACCAGACCACTGATACCCCAGACGAGAGCTAGGCATGCTAGGTCTAATCGCGTTGGACCAATTTTTTTCCCATTGGTGAACACCTTAAAGGGCCCCTCACTGGGTTTGAGCATTTTGAGCTGACAAGTGTAATGGTGCACTGGGCACTTCGGATCATTTTTGCGAAGATTTGCAAAATTACACACCGCAGAAAAACGCTCAATTTCGAATGAATGCCACTCTCCCTTTTCGCGGGCGTGCGCCCCAAGATCTAAAGAGTGACGTACAGGAAGAAATAGTACTGTTTTTACGTCGCTCTTTTACGTTGCCACTGGTGGGCGGACGTCGCTCGCATACCATACGCTCTTCATCAGAACTTCGTTAAATGCTAGCTATAATTAGAAAAACAGACGAAAAAGGTCCCGTCTTCTGATTATATCCTGCATTTAAATGATACCTCATTAGGATCGTTGAACGTGTCATTACTTGGCATGTAGAATATGGGTCTTCTGTTGAGTAGCATGAATAAGGAGTACTTTGGTTTGGGCTAGCTGCTACTTATCATTTTGAAAGGGAAGTGCAAAGCCAAAGGGAAAATAAAGACAGCGCTCTTTGTCTCTACTTCTTTCTTTCCCTGTGACTTTGCACTGCCCTTTCAAAATCAACATAATGACTGAAAGCTAAGAAAACTAATAAAACACACAAACAGAATCTCAGCTTGCTATTATTTTCATTTTTATTTTGAATAGCCTCGAGATGCTATTCACTAATCGGCCCTCATTTCACGTCCGTCCCGGTGGAACAGTCGCTATAGGTTGCTCCGCTACTGTCTCGAATGCCGCGCGTTCACTTGTGGCCGCGGCCGTCACATCTACATTGAGGTGAAAAAGTAGATGCCCATGTACTGCGAAATTTCAGTGCACGCAAAAGAACACCAGTTGGTCAAAATTTGCGGAGACCTCTACTACGGCATCCCTCATATTCATATCGTGTTTTTTTTTACGTGAAACCACACATGCTACCACTGCTCCTCCTCCTCCTAATACTACTACTACCACTACCACAACTACTACTACTATTACTACTGCTACTACTACTTCTATGACTACTACTACTACTTCTATGACTACTACTACTACCCAATTTTGCTTGAGTTCGTCTTCTAGTCGTTCCTGCAACCTGCCTTCGCCAACCCTGACAACGCTTAGCTTAATTGTGTTTGGTGCGTTGTCTCTGGTGGCAGTTTAAGTGGAGTGACGTGGTGTACCGCGGTCACAATACATAATCCTTGCCATCTTCTCCTAAACTACACACACTGACTCATCCATCTTACAGAAACTGGTAATACAAAACACAGAGCGCCGAATCGACATAACATCGATGGCGTACGCGTACGAGTAGGCTGGGGCACGTCGTGCGCGCGTGACCTTGATTCCGCATGTTGTTCTTGGTGCGTATCCGTCATGGGATTCTCCAGCCCTGATACCGAAGAAATCAGGGAAGGAATACGACTCACGATGGTCACGTGTGACGAGAGGCAAGGGATACAAGCTTGCTTCCTCGCATCATGCTTTGGTGGCTCGTAGAGAACCAATTTGAAAAATCAGTATGGCAGAATGTTATTCATTGGGTACGCAGGAACTTCTAGTGTCTAACTACAACTCACTATGCCACCTAGAGACGGATGCTTAAAAAGTAAAATACAAACAAAACAAAATACGCGTGCGCATCACTTTTTTTACCCGAAGTCACTGCAGCAGATGGGTTACAATATCAAAGACAACACTCCTTCATTGGCACAACAAATTTTGTTCTCTTTGTAAGCCATTTTGTTCTGTCATGAAACAAACAGTAAATGAATTATTAGAAATATTATATCTGATATGACATTTTAAATTTGTAATTACAATTGCAGAAACAAGACTGTATAGGCAAATTTGATATTTGAGATTTGGTTTATTTCACTCTAATCGATACATAAAAATATATACAGTGTGAACAAAGGTCGAATATAAAAGAGGAACGTATCATACATGGTGAGGATAGCAGGGTAAAAGCTGCAATATCTGCGGCTTGACAAACTCCGCCATCCCGACACAATGGCAGCAACGTGTGGTACAGAGACAGGTTTAATTAAGGTAAAACATTTCAACTCGCACTGCGAAAATCACTACAAACACTAAAAAACAATTTTTATTGGAAAACTAAACATTAATTGAAACCATACTTAAAATAGAATTTTTAGGCTTTACACGTAGAGTATCGCTTGTCAATTTGAACCTATTTAGTACAGTGAGTAGGCAAAATTGTAGTAGATGTAACCCATATAGTTTGCACGAGGCCGTGGAATATACCAGCTGGCAGTGTGCCTGGTTGAACGTGTGAAAGGATTTACAGTTAAATTGGCAAATGCAAGTATGTGGTGGCTTTTACCAATTAGTTCTGATCTGAATGTTGTTAAGAGACAGTATTCATAGAGAAATTCAATTTTTATGATCGTCAATCTTGTGAAAGAATCAGACAATATGTATTGTAAGAAATATTTGAGATGGCACGTATTGCATTTTTTGTGATATTATGAAGTTATGTAATAATTTTTTGTGCTGGTCCCAAAACTAATCGACAATAGCCTAAGTGGGTATCAAATAAGCATGATATATGTTTTTGCTGTTCTGATAATATGCGTTGACGATTTCCGAGAATTCCCACTACTCTGCAAAGTTTGCTCCTTATGTAATCGGTGTGATGCTCCCAATACATGTGCTCGTGAAACACAACTCTTAGCGTCTTTGCAGAGGGGGAGAATTCTATTTTAACAATATTTAAATAGAATAAATTAAGTATTGGACATGGCGTAGATTTCGCTCTGAAGATAACAGCTTTAGTTTTGGAACAGTTTATACATAAGGAGTTTTTTTACTGTCGAAGAATAAAACTTGCCTAATGTATCATTTGCCAATGATATGATATTGTCAATGTTCATTCCAGAATGAAAAATCATATTGTCTGCATAAATAACATACTCTACTGATGTGTTTATTCTAGAATAACAAAAGTGAGCCGAGTATGCTACCCTGTGGTGCGCCGTCTTATTTTTCCTAGCGGGGATAGTTCCTTCATTATTGACACACACTGGTGTCGGTCAGTCAAACAACTTTCAATCAAACTTAAGGCGACACCGCGAACGTCATAGCACTTTAACGTTTGCAGTATAGTTGCATGATTTATATCATCGAATGCCTTGGAGAAGTCTATAAAGACACCTAACATTATTCTTTTCGCTTCTATAATTTTTAATACTAATTGCTTTTGATACAGCAGCACACTTTGGTTTGAGAGGCCAGGCCTGAAACCAAATTGAGATGGTGCTATAATCTGGTTTTCATCAAAAAACCTTGACAGCGTAATAAAAACAATTTTTTCTAGACACTTTGAGAACTTTGGCAATATAGAAATTGGCCTGTAATTTCTCAGAATATTTTTATCTCCCCCCTTATATATTACTGTTACTTCAGCAGTTTTTATGCGCTGAGGAAAAGTACCGGTACTCAAAGCAAGATTATATATGTATCTTAAGTACGGACTGAGAAGATCAATAACAAAAATATTTGGTTGTTTTTTAGGCCATTGATGTCCTGTTTCTTACTTACTTTAAAACGTTTAAATACACTTATTACCTCATGTTCATCTGTCGGAGTGTTAAACAGAGAATTCACGGTAGAAGGGGGCAGGTAATTCTGAGTATCAGCATCGTATTTGCTATTTACTAGCGTAGTAAATGCTCATTATATTTGTTTGCCAATGCTGCTCCTCTGTACACATTATCGCATATAGTAAGCTCATCAATGCTGTTTTCGGACTGCCATCTATATATCACAGCGTTTAATCTGTTCCCCATCTTCTTCACCTTTATCACGCCGTCAAACATAGTAAAATAGTATTTGGGTTTGGGTTGTCTCCGAAGCTTCGTCAAATTATTTCGTTATGCTTTGAAAGCCGTGAGTGTAGCTGGATCACGCCGTGAAAGCTTATTTTTTTCTTTTATGATTTTAAGAATGTAGCGGGTCATCTATGGTTTACGCGCTCGTTTAGGTTTTTTGAAGGTTTTGTTTGGGAAGTGTTTTTTGTGTACTGAGCTTAATATCTCTATGAAAGAGTCATATGCTAAGTCAGGTGAAAAAGACGAGAAAACATCCCCCCAATTTAATGTGCTAATTTCATCTCGGAACGACAAAAGTGAACTTAAATTAATTTGTTGAAATTTTATTTCTGATGAAGTACTGGGCTTTTTTTTTCAGGTGTCTAACCAAAGCAAGGTATATGGGATGATGGTCACTAACTGCTGTATTAAAAACCCAGGAATATATCTCTTCAGTTGTAGTGTTTGATAAAAACAAATCTAATAAAGTTGCGCTAGTCGGCTAATTCTGGTAGGTACTGAAATTTTATTAGAAATAAAATTTGAATCCAGGAGAGCCAGTAGATCTGAGCGTTTTGTCGTGTTCTCTAACATATCTACGTTTCGCCGCCCACAACGAATGTGTCTTGTTCGTTGTTTATAAATGTCCTGAAGTTCACTAGATACTGAAAAAAACTGCTAATGTTTCCTTCTGGTGGCCTGTATACTGCAGAGAACACAAAATTTTCACATCCTAATGAAAGTATTTCAATATCATTAGAAGACAAAGACCAATCAGTCATATATTTGCAAGTGATATTGATTTTAACATAATTGCAAACACCATTACCTCTTCGCTATTCTCTATTCAGGTTAACAAGGTTATAGCTCTCTATAATAATGATATCTACGTCATTTCAGTACCATGTTTCTGTAAACGTGATAATCGAAAACTTGAAACAAAATCCTTCAATGAAAGTAATTAGGTCGTCTTCTTTAGATCATGCTGATTGAACAATAATGTGCAGAAATGTAAAGGCCAATTGCACTGGTCAGCCATTAATTATCGAATGCGAGTTTTACCATGAAATGCTTGACATAGGAGTTTTAACCGCAGTTAAATTTGACACGATGATGGTAATTCTCATCTTAGTTCATTTTTCATATTGTTACAGCTATCAGTTTTGAGTGATGGTCTAGGACAAACCTTGAAGCCCGGTTCTTTTTTTTTATGTTTGTCACTTAAAGACATATGACAAGGGATCTCATACGAAATAAGCGTATCCAAGCATATGGTGAATGATGCTTAATACACCGGTGATTGTGTACATGCCAGCACCTCTCTCAGGCTTCGCTGTATAAAGTATAACGATTTGATGACCTTCTACACCACTGAATCAACAGGAGCATTCCATGAATGGTTTTCCATGGTTTTTTACTCGTTCTCCAGCCACCTGTGGCTTCCCAAAAAAACCTGCTCTTCCTTTCCCACCGCAACACCCAGGTTTTCATGAAGGTTTTTCAGTTCCTCCACAGCACTGGACAGCTATTTGTAGAAGGTGGTCGCGGTGTCCTCGACCATAGACGTCGCTTGTATTTTCTCACCCAATCTTTAATTTTCTCTCCTTCTTCCCTTGCAGACGCTGAGACATTCTTTCACTTAGGGCTGCAGAAACAGCGTCTTTTTCACTCCTCTTGCTCCTCCTACAATCGATCGAAGCATGTCAGCTTTGTCTTCGTTGAACATTATAGTGTTTGGAAATATCAGTGTTGCATTTTTTACGTGAATAACGGCTTCACACTACGCTCGAAAACGAAATTTGGGCTTGAATAGCGGTCATATACGCGCGCATTTAGAAAATAGGTATCTATAGGCACTTACAGACATTTAGTCACAAACGCCCAAAAGAGGCATTTATCGACACCATAAAAACAATATAAAAGCCCTTCTTAACTGCAATTCATGCTCAGATGTCAAAATGACATGATAGGAACGCAAGGAACAAAACAGGCATTCGTCTGTAACCCGGTCTCGAATTATAAGCAAACGTTGGCGAGATTAGACAGTCGCCTGTGTTCTCTCATCTGCTGAACCATGTTAATTATCTGAAAATGACACACAACCACCCAGGAAAGGCTATACACGGCAACCAGAAATAATGAGACCACATCCAGGCTAGCCATGTCAGTCCGAATTTCACCGCCTTTATTTCTTCATCTCAAAAACCGTGTTCACTGCGAGCTAGTACGAGCAACATAAAACAAGTAAAATAAATGTACGCACAAACATCGAGTAAGCGTAGGAAATAATTTTTCGCACTGCGCTTTACCGTACTCCGCTGTATACACGTCACCAACATCTTTACTGTGGAATAGCGTATAATCAGTGTTGCTTACACGAAATTGTTTTTCGTCCGATTCCGCTGGTGTCAACGTTTTGCAACGAAGAAATAAATACTGTTTACCTAGCGCGTTTCGATATGTTGGAAGCGTTGGACAATGATATATTGTCGACGCAGGCGTTAGAGACCGGGCAAGGAGGCCTGAACACGTATATTTTAGGCTTCTCGTCTCTCCGTATAATATTATCATTTTTTCTCTTGTATCCTTTTGGTACAATTTACTTCCAGGCAGCAATATTGACAACAACAAGAACAACGCGGAGTAGAATTAATAAAAGCGCACTTAAGAATACACCGCAAAAAAAAAAAGAACAGAAGCGCCTATTTAATGATCCGCTTAGAGAAAAGTTTGCTTCTTTATTTTTTTGTCTGGCTGTTCCGTCTTGTTCTCTCGTAACTGAAAAGTTCATCAGTTGCCGTAGAATCAGGTGCTCCGCGCGTTACTGTGCCTCTGCTATCGAAGTCTCTTTCGTTCACTTCACCAAACAACGCTTCTGCAGCAGGCAACGCAATCTGCGCTGGCTCCGAAAAACACCATTCTTATTAGGTTTTTCTTTTTATGTGTGTTTCGCAGCGGTCACTTCGAGGTCTCAGAAAGCTAAGGGTCCGTACGTTGTTCTTTCGGTGTTTCTCTTTTTTACTCTCTGGTTATATTCTCGCGTACAAATCGCATTCTGCCTCCGTGTGAACGCCACGCGCTTGCTCCACCCACGAGAGGACCAGCGCAATGATGCGGCATTCATTATCTCCACTCCCTCCACACTCTCTTTTCTATCACTTGAGATGGAAGACAGGTGAGAAAAAACAAAGAACAGGTGTGATTATCGACTGCCCTGTTTGCACGCGGGGACCATTTTGTGCTAGCGGCAGAGGCGAGATATAGAAAAGGAAAGAAACGGCAAGCATGATGAGACCACGCCGCTTTTTTCGCGTTACAGTGAAGTCTCATTCACCGTTTTTAAAGACGATAGTCTTTCTTGGGGACCCTCTACGCCTTTCGTCTGTCTGTCTGTCTGTCTGTACACTTGTCTGTTTGGCCAACCTTAACGGTAGCCCAAACGGCACCAAAGCTACCAAACGATACTCCAAACGAACGACCTCATCCGCAGCGCGCACCAATATTGTTCAGTGTTCAGCGGTCATACTTGTGCGATTGTCAATTAAAAAGCAATTATTGCGCATATCTGAGGCACCATAACAACACGTCACTATTATGTATGTTAATATTTTACTGGAAAAGGCATACATAGGTAGTTTTAATGATCGTAGCCTTTATAACGCTGCGCTGGCCATGCAACGCTTGCACGAAACGGCAAGTGTTTCCAACGCTTTGCTTACACGACGCGGTGGTGGAACCTACCCGTTGCCCTGCGTTCTGCACCTTATCACCTCAGAAACGGGCGCGAACGGCGCGTGCCCCATTTTCCACGATAACTGCCAGATAGCGCTCATGTCTCACGTGTGACGGGGCTTGATGCGCTCGTTTGCCTCCGCTGCACTCTCGAGGCACTTAACGCAGCGCCTCCAGAATACCATTCACCAATTTTCTTGCGCAGAACATCAAATAAACGTTTTGTTTGATCTCTGCAGACGAAGAACTATCGTCTTTCGACGACATATGCGGTGTAACATGCAGATAAGGGGCAATGTTTTTATATCTTTTTCAGGTTCGGTGAATTTTGTTTATGAATGGCCACTTTATTCGACGCTTTGTTCGCTCGACCGTCGCCATCGGACAAACTGGTCGTCGTCGTCCCCCAGCTTCCCCCCACCCCTGATCATGGAATTTAGCTCTTAGTAAAAAGTGTTGGTCGTTGCCGCGTTGTACTGAAGTAACATAATCCTAGAAAACCTAATTACACTTTTATCGGGTCCGGCGAAACAGGCGACGAAAACTAAGGACGGAGAAACGTGCATGTGAACACTCACGCAGTGCGCATAAAAAGTTAATAATAATAATAATAATAATAATAATAAAATTTTTTATTGATATCATTATTATTATTACTAGTATTGTTATTTGTACTAGTGGTAGTAGTGGCAAAGCCAGCGCATAGCGTTGAATAAGAAATCAGAAGCGCTAAAAACGGACTCTAAGTTTGAGGTTATACAAAAATTTAGCTAAGTTTTAACCATATGACAGGAAAGTAGCGGCCATCAAAATAGAAACCGGTACATGAGATTGTATGTACATATATATATATATATATATATATATATATATATATATATATACATATATATATATATATATATATATATATATATATATATATATATATATATATATATATATATATATATATATATATATACTGTAGAAGATTTTATGATGGGCACGCCGTACTTGGGAAGAGAAAAGACACAACTTAGCAGTTGTCTTCGTCTTATTTTCGACGGTTTCAACTGGTGGACCGCTCTTCGTCAGGGTTTGTGAATAAACCTGACGAAAACCTGAATTCACAAACCCTGATGAAGATTGGTCCACCAGTCGAAGCCGTTAGAAATGAAAGAAAGACAACCGCTAAGTTGTGTCTATACTCTCTCTCTCTCCACATACACCTATATATATATATATATATATATATATATATATATATATATATATATATATATATATATATATATATATGTGTGTGTGTGTGTGTGTGTGTGTGTGTGTGTGTGTGTGTGTACCTTAGCCTCTGCAGTAGCCGAGTACCTTAGCCTCTAGACCACCGCGGTGGGGCCACTTGATTTCGTTACGGCTCGCTTTCTAATACTCTGCGCGAAAGAACCACACGTGTATACTCACTGGTATTTATTTATTTAGTTAGTTAGTTAGTTGAAATTATTATAGCCTAAATGTCCCAGAGATGAGTTTCGAAATTAAGGGTGGACTGATACATAGCATTAAATGTGTATGTCCTCGATCGCTGCTTTGAAGTCGATGATGTTGAAAGGTTTCACATCGTAAGTAGGAAGGCATCCTGCTTTCAGAGAGACGTTTAGCCACTTCGATCGAAGCCCCTTCCCTATCCGGCGCCCAGAGGGAAGTGATAGGTCGATTGCAGTTAGAGTGAAATGTGTTCGCAAGTAAAGAGCGTGCAGCATGCGCGCGTGGCGAAGCTGCTTTTTAAGAAGTACCGCGCCAGGGCGTGGAGCCCGGTGAAAGCGAAACCTTTCAACCACGCAATATGTTCTCAATGGTAGCGCCAGAGTTCTTTTTACCGTGAATTGAACTGAAAGGCTTAAGTAGCATTTTATTCCATCCTGTAAGTTGCAGCAAATATCTTGATTTTTCATGGCGTATACTTTAAGCACTTTGACTCAATATAGTAGCCCTATAATATAGCCACAAGTCTAATATATTCTATCTATAAGGCTCCAAAACTGGAATGTCGCACCGGCGTCGGTTTTCTTCTCTGTTCTCTTTTAACTGGCTCGCTGTGGAGACATTAGCATTCAAATTACCTCGGCTGCTTAATTTCTATGCGCATGGCCACGAAAAAAAGAAAAAGTGTTTACTTAATATAAAAAATTGTTAACTGAAGAAAAAAAAACTCGCCAGAACTGCGTGGAACGTGCAGCACAAGCACAGGGAAAGCTCGAAGAGTGTCCTTTTAGAGCCTTTTTTGAACACTATTTAGGTACCTGCTACAAGTATGCTTGCTTGGTACCCACTGCGCCATAAATAATCATAATATCTGTGTAGTAGGCTGGCATTCACTATGCAAACCTTCGTATCCTTCTTAATTCTTTGGAGAAGCGTGGTATCCGCTACTGGCATATAATCTTGTGCCAATTTTACATGAAGTAACTGATTACGACGAAAAATTAGGGGTGAAGTTGGTATGCTTCCCAGGTAAAAGAGGATCAAGAAGAAGTTTCTGTCAAGGATCGGAGCATTGGACGACCCACTAGTTATGAAATTCGCATTTTGTGGTGCATGTTTGCTTCATCGGTGTTCTAAAACGCTTTATTACGCGTGTTAACGCGATTCCTTTCCCGACTTGAAGCCTGCCTAAGGCAAGTTTGAAAGTATACTTTCAACTTGCCTCTACCACTGAGCCACGTTGGTGCTTGGAAGTTTCAAGCACCGAATGTCACTGTGACCTTGTTGTTTTTTATTCACTGAATTTTTTTTCTTACCTTGTGCGAAGTGGTTACGGACAATGACGGCGGCGGCGGACAAGTATTACACCGCATGTGACACGTATTGGCATCTCATAACAGCTTTCGCTTTAAAAATGGTGACTGATACCCTTATAAAGGAATCATTCTAACGGGAATCATTCTTACGTAAAGTTAAACGTGGCTTTACACAGGTATCGGCGCACTTATTGTGCATTGTTTCAGCAACAGCAACACATTTCTAAGTCACGTCAAGAAGAGCAAGCATGTTGTAACTTCCAGCGCATACCTCGAGCCAGAAGCGCGAACGAAATAAGCATAAACCGGACGAGGGCGGACTAACAAGTGTCACATCGCGACATGTAACTTCCGCTGTTCAAACTGAAAAGAAGACGCACAAAACGAGTGTACAGGTGTACGCAAGACAAGTGCAAAAAACTGTCACAATTCTTTCTGTGCCGTGTGTGAGCAGTGTGCTCCTTTCGTAAACATGGCCGCGACAGCATCCCAAATCACGAGTCTGATAAGCACACACGCAGGAGAAACCACGCTCCGTAAAGGCGGCGCTTCGTGGAGGCGACGACTTATGGAGCGCACCTAATGCGAGCGCGTCGTGCCATCTGATCACTGATAACGAAAATGTGCTAGGTTTCGAAGGTCTGAGAACTCGGAAACGGTGAATGGTATATGTAAATACTTGCCGATAACATTTCCAACAGCGCACGTTCTTTGGCGCAGTGGGTAGCGCCCCGCGCTGGGAATCGAGAGGTTGCAGGATCGATTCCGCGTGGCAAATGCTTGCGTTCTGGTTTTGTATCTGCCATTTCTCTGTATATATTTTTAATGTCACTTCCGTGACAGAAGTACGTCAGCAGAGCCGTGGTGGACCCTGGCGTAAAACACATTCTCGATAAAAAATTGGCCCCGCATCTGTACGTTTCACTGCAAAAGTCGTCAAAAGACGATAGTCTTTTGTGTAGAGAGAGTGAAAAAAACGTTTATTCGATGTTCTGAACGAGAAAATTGGTGAATTGTATTCTGTAAGAGCTCAATTCGTGCAGCGAAGGTGACTAAGCGCATCGAGGCACATTAGACACTAGCGCGATCTGGCAGTTATCTTCGAAAACGAAGGAAGGCATGTGCGCCGACGGAGAAAGATGCGCGCCTGTCTCGGAGGCAATAAGGTGTAGAACGCAAAGCGACGGGCAGGTGCCACCACCGTGTCGTCTTAGCAAAGCGTTCGAAACACTTGCCTTTTTGAGCTACGCTTTGCACTGTCAGCGCAGCGTGATAAACGCTATGGTCCTTGGAATTACTTATGTGAGCCTTCTATAGTATAAACATACACATAGAAACTATCGACGTGTTGTTATGGTGCCTCGAATATGCGCAATAATTGCTTTTGAACTGACAATCGCATAGGTATGAATGCTAAAACTTGAGCAACATTGCCGGGCGCTGCGGATGAGGTTGGCCGTTTGACGTATCGTTGGGTACCATTTGGGTATCGTTACGACGGACGGACAGACAGACAAACAGACCAAAATTTTTGCGTCGAGGTACCCCAAAAAAGACTATTGTCTTTAAAAAACACTTCCCTACTGACATAAGCAACGGCTTCCGAGGTGGCGGGGGCGCCACATGCTTCTCCGGCCGCCACAGTCACCACCACACTGCCCAGCCGAACCAACGAGTATCGCCTCGCGCGTTCGCTCACCGCGAGAGAGCGCATTCACTGTGGTTTCTGGTGGTGGCGGAGAGCGCGGTCGAGCGCAGGAGATTCCAACTTGCGCATGGTTTTTTACGGCTTACGAGCAAAAATCACCACCGGAATCTTCTGGCTGCACTGAAGACAAGTATTATAGCGGAAGCTGTTCACACCTGGCTCACACGTCCCCCCACACCTCTGTGCCCAACCTCAATGCGGATGTCCATCGTGTATAGCGTGAGGTCTCATTTTTCGCTCTCGCCTAGAAAGGTCCTCTTCAGAGTATTGGCATCCCGCGAAGGGCTGGTCAGATAAGGATAGAATGACTCGATACTGCGAAATTACGAACTTTTATAAAAATATATGTGTATTTATCCTCCACAAAGGCCCAAACTCGACAGATCAGAAGTGGTAGATTGGAGACAATTACAAACCCAGACCTTCCTTAACCCCATTCATTTTATCTGGGTATACCCAGATGTCTATTCAAAGGACACTTGAAAATTTAGTCGCTGGACTCACGCATCACTTAGTCACAATCTCTAAGTATGTGCACCTTTGGAAGAAGAAAATACAAACTCCCCAGAAGAGGCGGTGGCGCAGTCGACGGCTGCGCTGCAGCACCTCAAATGTCTAGGTTCAACTGTGTGCTATCCAGGATAGCCCACGAGGTGTCAAGGAGACAGGGTCTTGGTTGGTCCTCCTTAGGAGCGGCCTGGACTCACGCTCCAGGCCGCTAATCAATGCTCCAGTTCATTACGAAAGCATGTTGTTGATCACTTATTAACTATGGCGCATACCCACTTCAGGCATAATTACTAAACGTCGTCAGCCACTGCACGGACAATTGCCACAAAAATTCCTTGATCTGTTTAGCGGATATCACGCTTCTCAGAAGAATGACTAAGGATAGCATAGCAAATACTGGCCTACTTCCCAGCAATTATTATTATTAATGCTGTAGTGGATACCCAACAAGTGTGCTCGCCGCAGTTACCCAATGAGTGTTAAGAAAAGGCTCTGAAAGGCCGCTCTTCTAGCTTTCACTGTGCCTTCCGCCCAGGCCTGGCCTTTCTTTTAAAGGTGACCTGCAAAACTTCTTGAGCATGCATGGTCAGAAAACGCTGCCGATTGATAGTTGAGGCTCCTGTTGCGGCCCGGCGTCTACCGGACGCGTCCCCGTTGACGTTGGCTGCCGACACGTCAGGGTTGCGTCGGACCCGGATTCCTTTGGTAGCTTGGCGCAACTTCGGGGGGGGGGGGAAGAAACGAACGCTGAGAAGATGGGGAGACGAAAAACAAACAGGTTTATGGCAATATTTACCACTATTTAAAGCGCGGAGAGGTTTAGAGTTTCACAAACCGCGAGCGTGGTAGTTGAACCGTTAAACGCGTGGTTCACAAAGTCCAGCACTTTCAAGCGTCGTTTTAAGCCATGTTGGGCTACTCCTCCTTGACCGAAGCACCAATCACGCACCAGATACCGCTCTCCAGGGCTCCAGTCAGTAACACAAGGTCACCGAATAGAGGTCGCATCTACTGACGCATTGCACTCTTGGCCAGTTTCACTGAGGAAAGGAGAAGCGGGATCCAGCCCGGATCAAGGAAGCGGTTGGATTGCTGCTGCCGTTTTTCCCCGGAAGGGCAGCCAAGGAGTAGAGACTTTATACTGATAGACACGACCTGCGTGGTCGTTCTGCTTTGCCGTCTCGCCAAACAAGCCATCAGGAGGGAACGCCCGTAGAGATATTGGCTCATGAACTGTCGGAGTTGCCACATTGTTATTCTTTTGTTGCTTTTCGCCGCTGGACGCTCGTTCCGAGACAAAATAACTGAGGTTTCCGGAACATGGGAACGCCGATCGGCTCCGTTTCTCATGGCCTGCATGGTGACCGCAGAGGAGGGTCACAACACTTTCCAAAGCTTGCGAGCCAATTAGTATTTCACATTAAATTTCACAATATTTCACAATCAGTAATTTACGATAATTTTACAATAAATAGTCAATCAGTTGGAAATTGCTTTCTCTTCCTTCGACAAATGACGGAGAAAGCTCAAAATCGCGCGTAGAAGGCCTTCTGTGAGCCATGGCCCTATTTTATTATGGCGTGCTCGGTCATTACAAGAATCTCTGCGTGGAGCAGCGACTTGTCCACGCGTGCTCGCGAGAAAAGGGAGCGTATTAGATGAAAAAAAGAGAAAAAAGTGCTCGACGTCACGAGGCGCGCGTGACATATTTTATTTGCCCGTACTCCCCCACCCTTAGTTGAATTCCAGCGCTTTCTTCGGGATGAGAGAAGACAAAATTCGAGTGCAGCGAGTGAAAAGTCTTTGTAACTCGGCAGCTAAAAGACGGATTCCTAAAATTTTTGCGGCGTAGAATTAGTGAGGCAATACGCTATTTTAGTAAATTCAGTCCATGGTTACTTGAAAAGGTGTTTGAAGGCCCTTTAACGCGATAGCGTTAGAGAGCTCGTTTCGCAGAATTTCCAGCTTCGGCGCTGTTTGCTGTATGCGAAAACTTATCTTTGTGTGAAAGCAGAGTCGAGAAAGATGCAAATAAAAAATAATAAAAAATTCTAGGCCTGCGTGCTGACATAACCAGGGCCGTTTGCGTGGAAAGCAGGTGTTCTAGCACAAAGCCACGCTTCTGCTTGTGAATGCAGGGCAAATAACTTCCTCTGCTACCCTATGCAGTGAAAGTAACTTTCAGGCTTCACAAACACACGCCTCCTGTATACATGTTTTACAATACAACATGAAATATTGCTGTAATAATACGTGGTACAATCGCACATTGCCATCGGGTACCAGACACGGCATTAAAATACTGACTTCATAATTTAGAGCCAGTCACCCACTAAAAAAAGCACACACTTTACTCCACCTTTAAGGTCACGTAGAGGGTGCATAGCAAGTTCAAAAAATTTCATACACTAAGTTGTTGAAATATGCATTAGGAACAGAATATTATAGCGTATTCAACTGTTAAAGGTCCCCCGATGTTTTATTGCACTAGCAAATTTATGGATACTCTCGGCAAGATTTCGGTGCCGCCGACGTCCTCTGTTATTCACCTTATATGTGTACGTTGTTATATATGAATACGCAAGAGAGAAAAATAATCCAGAAAAGGGCTCTGGTTAGCGGAATCGAACGTTCCACCTCTTGCTTGGGAGTGCGTGACGCTAGCTACTGAGCCACGAAGAAGCACCTCCTCCAAACTTGAAATGGCAATTTATATCTACCACTTACCGCTCGCAATGCCCGTCTCGGAGAAACAATTGCGTTTTCAGCATTACCAGCGAGATGGCGCAATGAGCGCGCCTCACCAGATCATCGCGACGCGACGATCTGGTGACACGCGTACGTTACAATGTACGCGTTGTAACGTACGCTTTGCACCGCTGTTGCAACGTACGCATTGCAACGGCGGTGTAACGTATACCTACGTTACAACGCGGCGTTGTAACGTATACACCACTGAGACGGTCATTACCGCATCAAAAATGTTGTCATTAAAGGACAAGCGGTGTACTGCATCCATGGCTAGTGGTCACACTTGTGGTAAGCACCTAAATAAAATATAAAAAGCGTTAACAACAAACATCTAAACGAAGTCGACGCGATGACAGAGACAAAGTCTGGCCTGCATGCTGCGTCCTCTCCGAGTAACAAGTGGAAGAATAAAAAAAGAAAAAAGACGTGACATCCGAAATGGCAAGCGTGCGGTAAGGTTTTGTTTTCTCGGAGGCTTCAAGAGAAAAAATATCTGTGGCAGTAGTCAAAAGATGGCGCAGACTTCGAAATGCTGTTGGCATACTGTGCATAGCTTAGGGTCAACGTTTTTGCAAAAACCTGATATGCTCTCGTAATTTTTCCATTCATCATCTAGCAACCGTTGCTAAACTTCCGATTGTCTCAGAATCAGATACAGTATATTTATGTGTGCGCATGTTGTGGTACGGCCACGAAACGTAAAAACAAAGTTGACCAAAGCTTAATTGTCACTGGTGCACTATGGTCAGTCGAAATTCATTGCTTTATAAGTTTGTGCCTTTTCCTTGTGGGGTATGAGTAAACACCTCTAAGTGTGTGCTGCTGTGATGAGTGATCGATTGTACCTTTGTTCATTGTATGCACTTTGTGTGTAAGTGTGCTGTGTCCTTATGTGCATGTGTAGCTATATGCATTACTTCAGCATATTTAAGCGTCCATTGTCAGCGAGTATTCAATGACTTGGCTGACTCGCGAACTATCCGCTAGGGAGCCGTGCAGGTGTGTCAACGTACGTCGCCGAAGGCAGCTTTATTTTTTTAGTATCTTTCAGTCCCTCCAGATGGCGCCAGCTACCACCTACTTCATGGCTGTGATGCTCTCTCACCTCCAGCTACCTATATAACATGGAACATCTATCTATCAAAACTGCACTGCTTAGCTGGTATAGCTTCGCTGTGATCGAGTATACGGTTTGGAGGCACATCTCCTGGCCTGTGGCCCGTAAACACGTGGATAACGTCGCTACTCTGTGTGCATCTGCGAGAAATAAATACAGCAAGCCTAGCATTCACTCTACGGGTGAGAACTCTGCAGTATCAGTGTTTTTGTGAAGTGAAGGTCGTCTTGCTGGCCGAACAGAACCTACTAGCTCCGTCGTTCAGTTTCGCGATGTTTTCATCACCACAGTTTCGTCTGCTTGTTTTTATAATAATTTCATTTGATATAGCTCAGCGGGACCGTTGTTTTATAATTGCCAGTGCCGTGTGCTCCTAACCAATCGAGAATTGATTCATTCGCTAGGCCTACTCGCTTCGATAACCTGGTGTCAGCCATCATGATTCTGATGGGGAGAAACAGTTTCTCCGAGGCAAAAGGGAGCTACATTTCTTCATTTTAAGACAACATTGGAGACATCGCCACTTCTCCATAAATAGAGAGAACGTCACTCCATTTTTAAGAGTGTTGAAGAATTAAAAGTGCCAATTGTCAATGCTATAGCGCGCAGTGTTTCAAACCACTTACACTAAACCACTTACGCCGTCTTTAACCAGCAAAACAGTTCGATAGTATTTCTTACAATTCCCAACGTATCCACTGAACACTGTAAAACTGTAGGGCGAATAGGCGAGCATAAGTGACCAGAACGCCCCTCTAACATCCCCTTGGTCGTCGCAGAAACAGCGACGTTCAGCCTAGATGTAGTCTAGACGTATGGTGGTCGCCGGACCCTCCTCCCTGTCTCCTGCTTTGTGGCGAAACGGGAGGTAACTGGAAAGGGAAACTGGAAACGCCTCACGCGCGAGTGCGAAGCGTTGTACGCTGCGGGGAGCGCGGCTTCCGTGCCAGCTGTCATTGCATAAGTGCGTTTGCGACGATTCTCGCATCGGCGTTACAATCGAAAACAACACTGGTTTCATGAAAGGAAAAAAAAGAGCAATCCATTTGCCGAGTGTCCCCCGCGATCGGAGAAGTGGCAATCTTCTGACTTTGCTTGCGAATCGAGCTGTCATTCTTTTTCTTCGCCAGTGTCCCTCATACTATAGAGCCCACTAACTCCAAAGTATTGCAAGTTTCCAGCACATACTGATCTCTTGCAGAGGTATCGCAAATGTGAAAGTGCTCTATTATGAGCGGTGCATATCTGCAGCAAAAAAGCCCATGTCTACAGCAACAATAGCCCCAGCATGCACTTTGCTTCTCCTACACCTTGACCCGGCTTTTGTTTAGAGAAATTTATTCTCACAGACAGTGAACATAAATTACAATCCAACAGAACATTGCGACAGAACACAACATCCACAGACACACCAAAAGTTGTTACAAAAAGATATGTGTACATATGTAAACGGAACACAACATACACAACTTACCCAACTAAACAGGAATTGTTACAAAACAATGTCTACATATGCACAATACGTGGTAAACGAAGAACACACAAATGAAATGTAGAGATCAATATGTCTGATATTTACATAGTATTTACAAGGTATTTGTATGAGTACTAAACAAAGATTATTCTACCAATACCAGGCAGGCCTGAAAACAAGCCTTACACGTCTCTCACAGATGAACAGAAAACGGCAGGACCAGTGTCGAAGGAATTCCTCCTCACCCAGAAAGAAGAGTTCCTCCGACAACACAGATATTATTTCTTTGTACAGTCGCTCCAAAATCGGGAAGAGAGCACGGCGGCGACGACCTGCTGCAACAGCTTCACAACGGTTACGCCAAAGACAGTGGGCGCCAGCAACAATAAGAAGGCAGGCAAAGCGGCCTCGAGAACAACGTCCAGAAGAAACAAAGCGGTTTACTCCGAGGCCACGAAATCCTGCATGCACAGCCCTCCAGAAAACACGAGCAACGACACATTGCCTTAACACATGCTGATTTGTTTCCCGTAGGGAGCAGTTGGGACATGTTGATGACTGGACCATTCTCCACCTTTCTAGGCGGTCAAGGGTAGGAAGAACGCCCCACCCAAGCCGCCACATGAAATCCCGGAGGTGGCCAGGTAGAAATTATGCCGTCAGCGCGTCCAAGACACACGACTAGAGCGGGTGCGGCGTGCTGGAGGAACTAACGGGAGCAACAACGCGGCTGTTGTGTCAACGGTAGAATTGTCTAACACATCTAAATCAGGGCAAGTCGACTGGATATGACGAAAAAACGCGACAGCTGTTGCATAAAACGAAGAAAGTACTAATGATTGTGGGCCGTGATTAAGGCGCGCATTAGGCAATAAATACCGAAGGTGAGTGCCTAGAAAATAATATGCCAGAGTTCGCGCGGGGGATTCCTCTCCTTGTACGAGGCGCAACAGGAAGCGCAGGGCCAATAGCCGGCAGCGTATTGATACCGAAGGAAAAGCAAAACCTCCCTGGGAACGCTGCTGTCCTAACACCGCACGAGAAACCAACTCAGTGCCGCCAGACCAAAAGAAGGAACACAAGGCAGACTGCAATGACCTCACGATGCGTAAAGGCGGCTGTTGCACGTGAGAAAGGTACCAAATGCGGCCGCAGAACACAGTCTGCGCAAGATACCTCCGCTCAAGAAGCGGGAAGTCGAATTCCCGGGCGTTCTCAATTTCTTGTTTTACTTCATCGAGGGCGTTTGAACAAACGGAGTTACAAATGCCGTAGTGGTTGTATAGAATTCCTAAAATGCGAAGAGACGCAGCCGGCTGAAGAAGAGATGTGGACCTAAGTGTGCAGTTGGGATAGCCGATGAACAAATACCGGGATTTAGAGAGGTTTAGCGCGGCGCCTGAAATGTCCCCATACTGGGAGAATAAACGCCGGCTATGAGAAAGACTATCTTCATCTGAAAGGTACAGGGTTATGTCGTCAGCAAAAGCTGTGACTTTTATGGTACTGCTGCCGGGAAGCGCAAGACCCCGGACATGCGAATCTGCTTCTAGAGCACAAAAAAATGGCTCAAGGCTGAGGACAAATAGAACAGGAGACAAGGGGCATCCTTGACGGACCCCACGTGTAATAGAAAAGGCAGCACTCTCCCAACCATCTAGAATTAGTGTGCTTTTTATACCAGAGTAGGTATGTCTAATTAATTCAACAAAAGTACCGGGAAAACCAAGGGCTGTGAGCACTTTAAAGATATACGTGTGCTCTAGTCGGTCAAATGCTTTCTCTTAGTTTAAAGACACAAGGAGACCACGCGCAGATTGCGACAGAGTATAGGCTATGATGTCCCGGGTGGTAAAGGACAAACTGTGTATTTCCCGTCCAGGCATAGATGAAGCCTGGTGATGACCCACCAGGGTGTTCAACAGAGCCTTCAAACGTTGAACGATCACCGTCGCGAATATCTTATAGTCAACGTTAAGAAGCGTGATAGCTCTCCAGTCTTCAGGATTAGCAAAAGAAGCATCATCTTTTGGAATGAGCACAATGCGTCCATCTCGAAAACTTGATGGAAAGACATCATCCTCGAAGTATCGCCCGATAACCGCGGTTAATGCAGTACCAAGCTCATTCCAAAATGATAAGTAAAATTCAACTAGAAAACCGTCTGGCCCAGGGGCTGTCCCCCGTTTCATAGATTGTAGTGCTGCCTTTACCTCTTCAACTGATGGAGGGACGTGCAGATAATCAGCAGCTTGTCGAGGAACGCGAGGCAAACCTCTAAACATAGGCGGTATTATATCACAGTTTGTCCGCTTGTCCGAACATGACATCTCTTCAAAATGCGCCAGAAAGAGAGATCGATCACGCTTAGGAAGCGGCTGTGTAGGTGGTGTCTGCATGGTCGGAAAAACAGGTGATTGTGACTGCCTAAAATAAGATTGCCTCGCAGAGCGTAACACCTACGGGTGGGCACAAGGGTTGTGCCTACAACGCCATGCAGCCGCCGCCAGAGACGAGGTGGCAATCAAACGCTGGAAGCGTTCACGTAATTCATGTTGCCAAGCTCGCATCAAGGGAGACGGCGTTTCAGCGCACAATGCGATGCGTAACTTCGCTGCAGTATCGGCCAGCTCCTCAGAAACGTGACGACGAAGGGAACGCCCTTCAATTGAGCAGTGCAGGCGGCACTGCGTTTTAAGCGCATCTCAATCAAACAAAGCAGACGCAGCGAGTGACACGCGTATTGCACGGGACAAATTTGAGCGAGACCACGCGTCCTGGAGGACGCGAACATCAAGACGCCATGGTTTGTCCGAAAAAGAAAATGGAATTTTTAGTTCTAATAGAATCGGACGATGGTCAGAGATGTACACAGGCGAAGTTGGGATGGGCGGAACACGTAAGTCGGAGACAAATGTCTATAAAGCACGTGGAATATAAGCCCGGTAGAGTCTGCTGGAGGAGTGTCCGCGGCGCCATGTCCAAACAAAAGTATTCCCGTGTATGACATTATGCGCATCCAGCAATAAAAAATGCTGGACAAGGCGTCACAGCTCACGTGAATTCCAAGCAGACCGACCCCAGCCAGGACCTTGTACATCGCATCGCGTATTTAGCACACAGTTAAAGTCTCCAATTAGAATTACATGACGACCGTCTAGGAAAAAAACATTTAAATTTCGAAAAAATCATGAGACTGTCCAGTTTGTGTAGGCGCATACACACATAGTATCCTCATTCGAAAAGAAAAGTAGGTACAATCTAGAGCAATAATTCTACCGAGGCCGTCATAAACAACGTGGTGACCTCTCAATAAAGCCCGAATAAATATAATGATGCCTACTCCCGTAAAACAAGTTGTAGCGAAAGAAAAATAGCAATCTAAGTTAAACTTTTGTTTAAAAGCCCTAACGTCGGATAGTGAACAAAAATTAGTTTCCTGCAGGCATAAAACATCACAATTTGCAGCACCCTAATCAGCTCGGCCTGCTTTACCGGACTGCGAAAACCTTTTACGTTGATGGAAATAATATTCAATGCGGTAGCCATCGTAAACAATAAAGACAAATTTGGATACTAGACTCACAGTTCTGACAGACGCGGGAGCGGGTGCCCCGCAAGCAGCTCAATCACTTCTTACGACCAGGCGACCCACCGGAAGCGCGGGGCTTCCGGGGCCGCATCTGCAAAATAACTCGAGGTTTTATAAAATCATGCAAAACTTTTTTTTCCACATGAAAGCTACGCCAACATCACATCAGCCTTCATGGATGAATGGATGGATGGATGGATGGATGGATGGATGGATGGATGGATGGATATGGCTGTACCCTTTAGATCAGGCGGTGGCTAGCGCCACCAAGCCGTAATACCTGATGAACCAAAAACGATATTTATTTTTTTTTAAAAAAAGAGTTTAAGGATTCATACTTTGCAGTGAAGAGTTTAATTTTCACCCGTGCCTTGACTTTAGCCACCAATCAGATAACCTCCTTCCAGTTAAGTCTACCCGCTTAAAGTTTATTTTGCCCTCCCGGTCCCTAAACCCCAGTGCTTTGAAAAACTCTGCGCCATCATTCTGAACTATAGGGTGAAGCCCTTTACAGAACATTATCAAGTGTTCAGCAGTTTCTTCTTCCTCTCCACACGCACTGCATACTGTGTCTACCCCTTCGTATTTGGCCCGATATGTCTTGGTTCGCAGTACTCCCGTTCTGGCCTCAAACAGTAGAGAACTACCCCGAGTATTATCATAGATCCTTTCCTTGACAATTTCCTGCTTAAACGTTCGATAGATCTCTAGTGCGGACTTCTTAATCATGCCTATTCTCCACATGTCAGTCTCCGTTTCTTTCACTTTCTTTTTAACCGATAGTTCTTTTTGGTTTGGCCACCTGCTGTTTTCTAAGTATTTACCAGTCAACTTCCTTGTTCGCTTTCTCCATTTTGTATCGACATTCTTCATGTACAAGTAGCTGAAAACCTTCCTAGCCCAACGCTCTCCCCCCATTTCTCTCAATCGCTTCTCAAATTTTATCTTGCTGCTAGCTTCCCTGCCCTCAAATGATGTCCATCCCATATCACCTTGTACTCCCTGATTTGGTGTATTCCCGTGAGCTCCTAAAGCAAGCCTACCTATTCCACGTTGCTTAATTTCTAATCTTGCTTGAACTTCTGATCTCATGAACAAGACCGCATTGCCGAACGTCAGCCCAGGAACCATGACTCCTTTCCATATTCCTCTCACAGCATCATACCTATTGTAATTCCACAGTGTCCTATTTTTCATGACTGCTGCATTCCTGTTACCTTTAGTCGTCACGTATATTTCGTGTTCCCTCAGATACTCGGTCCCATTGCTTATCCATACGCCCAGATATTTGTATTCATCTGTTATCTCTAGCGTGACCTCCTGTATTCTAAGCTCACTACCTTCATTGTCATTGAAAATCATGACTGCTGATTTTTCCTTATTGAATCTAAAATCTAACCTATCTCCCTCATTACCGCAGATGTCCATCAATCTCTGCAAATCTTCCTTGTTGTTGGCCATTAGCACTATATCATCTGCGTACAATAATGCTGGTAGTGCATGATCAATAAGTTTTCCTTGTTTGACTAAAGAGAGGTTGAAGCCAAGTCCACTTTCCTCTAATTTTGCCTCTAATCCTTGTAGGTACATCATGAATAATATAGGTGACCGGGGGCACCCCTGCCTAAGCCCCCGGCCTGATCCTCCATGGGATCCTCCATGGGATCCCATGGTCCTCCATGGTCCTCCATGGGAGCGCCGTGGGGCGGAGAAAACAGTGAGCCATGCCCACCTTTCGAAACGCTCTCTCTGTGCGATTGTGACACCTGGAGAGAAGCACGCCGCGCACCCGCTATCTCGGAGACCATGTACAAGCTATAGAAGTTCGTGCTCCTAGAGCGGAGAGGGTCTTTCACTCTGTCACGTTAGGTGGGGCTGCACAAAGCATCCTCCACGCCTGACACACACACAAACGAAAGAAATAGACATGCTGTAGCTGTGGGAGGCGCGACTGTTCAGCGCTAACCTGGCCGTTCAGCAAGCACTAATCTCCAGGTTGAACGGGTGGTTAAAGCCGATGGGGCCTTCCCTTACAAAAATGGTTCTTGAATTTCTGATTACATCTTGATATTGATACGTGTACGAAACTGTCACCCCGACACAGCTGAATTGGCACCCAAATGAAGAAGACGACAACGTGGTTGTAGTGGGTTGGACTCTCGAGCTTCTCCCGTTGGCCTGCATGACTGTGCGCTCTTTAAGCCGTTAGCAAGACCAGCTCTCGGTGAATAAATCTTCCCCGTAACATCTTTTGGTGGAAGGTGCGGGTTCTTCACACAACCCGGCTCTGGAACTCCGCAGTGGACGCCAGCTTTCTCCAGCCGCGATGCCTGAAACTGGCACTCAGGCCTCGCCATCCGCGCCGGCTCCATCACCTGTGATTCCCCCCCATCTTCTCGACCCTGGCACGTTTTCCGGGACGGACAGCACGGACGTCGAAGAATGGCTCGCATTATTCGAGCGCGTCAGCAAGCACTACAGGTGGGACGAAACGCTTATGCTGGCAAATATTCTGTTCTACCTAAGGGGTACGGCACGCGCCTGGTATGAGACGCATGAGGAAGAATTAACCAGCTGGGACACATGCAAGCAAAAGCTTCGCGATTTGTTCGGTCGGTCAGTTGCTCGTCAGATGGCAGCCAAGCAGGACCTCGCGTCGCGTGTTCAATCATCGACGGAGTCGTACGTCACGTACATCCAAGACGTACTGGCACTGTGCCGGAAGACGGACAAAAACATGTCCGAGGCGGACAAGGTCAGCAACGTGTTGAAAGGCATTGCTGATGATGCTTTCAACATACTAATGTTCAAGAACTGCACCACTGTCGACTCCATCATATCCGAATGCCGACGATTTGAACAAGCAAAAAGCAGGCGAATCACCCACCACATCGCGAGACTACCAAACACTGCTGCGACTTCGTCTTGCGAGGATTCTGCAGCGCCCCGTTCACTTGCGCCTCCTGCCAATATCGCAAGGATTGTTCGCCAGGAGCTGGAAGCCATGGCACCCGCTTCCTATCAGCCCCCTGCGCAAGACCACTGGGCAACAGTCTCGCTCATTCAAGCCGTCGTACGCCAGGAGTTTGCTAACCTGGGCGTCCAGGTTCCCCAGCCGCAGCCCATGAGCACTCCTGTCCACAACGCTGACCACCACTCTGCCCCACTTGTCGCTGCGGCAGCTTCGACTCCTCGGTTTCCACCACGCTACCGAAATCCATCTGAGTGGCGTACGCACGATGATCGACCCATCTGTTTTTCTTGCTCTCGAGTTGGGCACATCTCCCGCCATTGTCGCAACAGGGGGTATTTCCGGCCAAGCTTTCGTAATGTCGACCGCCGTCAGGACCGTGGACACTATTCGCAACCCGGTTTTTCGGATGACCATATTCAGGACTCTTCAGCTCGCCGTTCATCTCCACGCTCCGAACCGTCCTACGCTGACGTCGTCGCCCAAAGAAACTGGTCAAGCCGCTCGCCGTCACCTCAGAGTCGGCCGTCACGCTCCCCTCAACGCCGCCGCTCTCCGTCACCGGCTTATTCTGGCCATTCCCCGGGAAACTGACGAGTGCAGCTCCTGGAGGTGGCGCTGCGTTGACGACTCGGAACGAAAACCCTCAACCGGCTACAATTTCAAGACGCAATTTACTTCGGGTGTTCGTTGATGGCCACGCCGTTACTGCTCTAATTGACACTGGTGCCCAAGTATCTGTTATGAGTTCTACACTTCGATCTCGCCTGAAAAAAGTTCTCACACCAGCTATGTTCTCTACTGTTCGAGTTGCTAACGGAAGTGGAACATCGGTACTTGGTATGTGCACTGCCCGCGTTACTGTTGCTGGCCACCACACTTCCGTTCTCTTCGCTGTCCTCGATGCTTGCCCACACGACATCATCCTTGGAATTGACTTCTTAACCACCCACTCCGCCCTCATCGATTGTTCTACCGGTATCTTACGGCTCGAATTGCCTTTGCGCTCCGATTTCACTCCTCCAAGTCGCACTCGGCTACGATCCGTGGAGTCTCTACGACTACCGCCCCAGGCTGCTATGTACGTTCCTCTGTCGCCCTTCCCGTCCGTTCCTGATGGAGACTATCTGGTAGCTCCCCTCATTGATTTGACCCTTACGCACCACATCGCACTACCACACACTATAGTGATTGTTGCTAACAACACGGTGCTACTTCCAGTTCTGAACTTCTCTACGTCGACCCAAGTTCTTCCCCAAGGCATCACTTTAGCCGATCTTTCCACCCTTGATGAATGTTCGATTTGTTCTTTTACACCTGACACTAAGACCATGGCGAAAACTGTCATCACGTCGCAAAATAAGGCGTTCCTCGACAAAATGATATCCAGCGACCTCTTACCTTCCCAAATTGCGGCGCTCCGGGGTGTTCTGTTTTCTTACCTGGATATCTTTGACGTCGACGACCGTCCCCTGGGCCGCATAAGTGCCGTAACCCACCGCATCGACACCGGCGACGCCAGTCCACTCCACAAACGCCCTTATCGCGTGTCACATGCTGAGCGCCAAGTTATACAGACGGAGGTCGAGAAAATGTTGAGTAAAGACGTCATTGAGCCTTCATCGAGTCCTTGGGCCTCCCCTGTGGTCTTAGTTAAAAAGAAGGACAACACCTGGCGCTTTTGCGTCGACTATCGCCACCTGAATCGGATCACCAAGAAGGACGTTTATCCTTTACCCCGAATCGATGATGCGCTCGACTACCTCCACGGCGCCAACTATTTCTCGACCCTTGACCTTCGATCCGGATACTGGCAAATTTCGGTCGACGACCGCGACCGCGAGAAGACAGCATTCATCACACCCGACGGCCTTTACCAATTCAAGGTCATGCCTTTTGGGTTGTGCAATGCCCCGGCTACGTTTGAACGTATGATGGACTCTCTTCTTCGCGGTTTCAAATGGTCGACCTGCCTTTGCTATCTGGATGATGTAATAGTTTTCTCGCCCTCCTTCGAAAGCCACCTGTCTCGTCTCTCGGCAATTCTTGACGTTTTTCGTTGCGCTGGTCTCCAACTGAATTCGTCGAAATGTTCATTTGGACGTCGGCAGATTAAACTACTCGGCCACCTTGTTGACGCCACTGGTGTTCAACCCGACCCTGACAAAGTCCGTGCAGTCCGAGAATTCCCGGTTCCGCGTTCCACACAAGAAGTTCGCAGTTTTATTGGGCTCTGCTCATACTTCCGCCGCTTTGTCTTCAACTTCGCGGATATTGCTAGGCCCCTCACGGATCTCCTCAAAAAGAATGTGGCCTTCTCTTGGGGAAGGGACCAAGAACATTCCTTCGCGTCGCTAATTACCGCCCTCACCTCACCACCTGTGTTGGCTCATTTTGATCCAACGGCTCGAACAGAGCTTCGCACCGATGCAAGCGGCCATGGCATTGGTGCTATCCTCGCTCAGATACAGAATGGCACCAACCGTGTGATAGCCTACGCTAGCCGCCTTTTGTCGCAAGCGGAACAAAATTACTCTATAACTGAGCGGGAATGCTTAGCCCTCGTTTGGGCTATCGCGAAATTCCGTCCGTACTTATACGGACGTCCGTTCGCAGTCATCACGGACCATCATGCGCTTTGCTGGCTGTCGACGCTTAAGGACCCCACAGGAAGACTCGGTCGATGGGCACTTCGATTACAGGAGTACACGTTCTCTGTTGTTTACAAATCTGGAAAGCTGCACAGCGATGCTGACTGCTTATCCCGGCACCCCGTTGATCCACCTAGCTCCACTGATTTGGAATCCGATGCCTGCGTTTTAGCCATCACTGACTTTTTGAACGTGGCCGACGAACAGCGCCGAGATCCATCGTTGCTCACCATCATTGACCGCCTTCAGTCGCGTTATGCTGACCCTTCTCTTAGCAGATACCTGCTTCAAGACAACATTTTGTACCGCCGCAACTTACACCCCGACGGCGCGGAACTTTTACTCGTCGTACCGCATCACCTGCGAAAGGATGTTCTGCGACAATTCCACGACGCTCCTACTTCTGGACATCTAGGAGTCTCCAGAACTTACGACCGCATTCGACGACGAGTATTCTGGAAGGGTCTGTACCGCTCTGTTCGCCGTTACGTCACATCTTGTGACCTCTGCCAGCGCCGAAAGAAGCCTACGACTCCCCCTGCCGGTCTTCTTCAACCTATTGAAGTTCCAGCCGAGCCATTTTATCGAGTGGGGTTGGACTTGCTAGGTCCCTTTCCTACTTCTACAACTGGAAATAAATGGATTGCAGTGGCCACAGACTATGCCACTCGGTATGCGATCACTCGAGCGCTACCAACCAGCTGCGCAACCGACGTTGCCGACTTCCTGCTGTACGACATTATTCTCCAGCATGGCGCTCCGACTCACCTGCTCACAGATCGTGGTCGCTACTTTCTATCTCGTGTGGTTGATGACCTACTCCGATCTTGTGCTACCCGTCACAACTTCACCACGTCTTACCACCCTCAGACTAACGGCCTTACGGAGCGCCTAAACCGCACATTGACGGACATGCTTTCCATGTACGTATCTACCGACCACACTGATTGGGACATAGCTCTTCCGTTCGTAACCTTCGCCTATAACTCGTCGCGTCATGAAACAGCTGGCTACTCCCCTTTTTATCTACTCTTCGGACGTCATCCCTTACTGCCCTTCGACACACTGCTTTCATCAGACCACCCATCCTCCACTTCGTACGCTCAGGATGCAATCACCCGGGCCCTCACGGCACGCGCGGTAGCGCGTGCTCGGTTATCGTCGTCGCAGACAGCACAGAAGTCCCTTTACGACCGTCGACATAGAGATGCCGTTTTTTCTGCGGGATCTCTTGTTCTCTTGTGGCTCCCATCTCGACGTGTTGGCCTCTGCGAGAAACTACTATCGCGATACGCCGGGCCCTACCGCGTCATTCGTCAGGTCACACCTGTGACCTACGAGATTTCCGCTACCACAAACTCATCAGCTGCTGCACCCAGAACGGAAGTAGTCCACGTTTCTCGTCTCAAGCCCTACAACGCCAACTCGCTCATTTAACAGGCACCGAGACGGTGCCTTACGGGCCGGGGTGATGATACGTGTACGAAACTGTCACCCCGACACAGCTGAATTGGCACCCAAATGAAGAAGACGACAACGTGGTTGTAGTGGGTTGGACTCTCGAGCTTCTCCCGTTGGCCTGCATGACTGTGCGCTCTTTAAGCCGTTAGCAAGACCAGCTCTCGGTGAATAAATCTTCCCCGTAACAATATGTTTTTGATGACACATCAAAATGTAATCATAAACTCGAGAGCTAGTGACTTTTATCATCAAGATGGCAGCAGGCACTTAACAGAGAATACACTTCACAAATTATGCAGAAAAAACTACGCAGATTTTCAGCATGTAAACCTGATGTATAAACACTAAAGACTTTTAACATTAAGTTCACAGCAGCCACTTAGCAGAGAATACTCAGTATATGATCCTAATTTTTGTGCGAAATATTTCCTAGTAGAAGTTAGCTATATCGCTTAAGAGATGTACACGAAGGTTGAAGCCTATAGACTTTTCATAGTCAAATATGGACTAAGGGGTTCAAACCCCGAACCTCTGGATCCCGAACCTCTGGAGTACATATCACTTCGAGGAGATATATAATTTCGACCAACTTGTTTTGAGTAATATTTAGCTGTCTGATTTGAACTATGTGGTTTATCATGCCTATTCAATTGATCCAACACGGGGTCCGGACAGGAAGGTGTGGTCGAGTGTCATTTTGTGCTCTGTACCACATTGAGAAAAAAAGTTCGGGGGTGGGGGGGGGGGCACGGGCCCGCTGCGCCACCCCTTGGATGCGCCTCTGGTTCAGACATTGATGGGGTGGCAAATTTTGCTGCATATTTTTACACAGCGTCGCGTTTTGACAGAAATGGCCTCAGTGCCAGAGGGAGGAGGTTGAGTGGGAGGGAGGCACTGTATAGCAATACTTATATCGTACACCCCCCACCCCCCTCGAAGGACAACTCTGTGCACACCTCTGGAACGCATTTCACCTCGTTCCGAGTGCTAACTACTTTTTCGTGTCATAATCATGACTGGGGGCACAGCCAGGGGGTATGGGGGAGTCTTCAAACCACCCCTAAAATGTTCAATTTTGCATGAGAATATATGCACGCACACATACAAACCCATGCACAAACATACACAAATTATCGTTGAGCCCCGGCCGCCCTAAAAAATTTCTGGCTACGCTACTAATCACGACTGTGATTTTGCCATACCTTTTCAGCATCTCTTTGTCTTAGTATCAATGTCCAAACCCATTGATCCACTTTTGAAGTTGCAACCATTTTTGCTGAGTCACGGTCATCTAGTGAACATGGCTATAACTCTTATCCCATTATTTGACCTGTACCTTTCTATACAACCATCACAACCAGCTTCACAGTTGTTTAAACTTACCAGGCATCATTTTCATGCTCTGCTGACTCAACTCATGCCTTAATCATTCTAGGTTCATCATCATGGCTCTCATCATCGCTATTGCAACCCAGCTTGTGTGAACTACTGACACTAATATGCAATTCTGATCACTTTTTTTATTTTTTGACTGTCCACCCACTTGCACTGTCAAGCTATGAGCGCGACTATAATGTTAACCTAGCTTTAGTCATGTCCTTCTTCAACTTGGACATTCTTTGGTATATCACATACCATGATTATTCATTTTATTCACGAGATATCAATTCTTTTTCAATCTTTTCATCATTTCGGCTCCTCTTTTGGAAAGTCACTTGGTAACGATACATATTAAAGCTTCCTAAAGCATTCACTGATGTGTACAAACACAGTGCAGATGTAATCTCACACTAGCATATAGGAATATAAATTACAAAATTTTTTCATAATTATCTTGATGAAATTCAGATATTCAATTCAGGTGCTACAGCCATGTTTAGTTTTTTTTCTTGGCAAGCAGACCACAAGTTAATTTTTTGTTGCGTGTTAGAACGTCGGACCCCAAACATGCATGCCGAACAGTGCGAAGATGAGTCTTCCTTACTTTTCCTGATAATGAATTGCCCCGCCGCGGTGGTCTAGTGGCTAAGGTACTCGGCTGCTGACCCGCAGGGCGCGGGTTCGAATCCCGGCTGCCGCGGCTGCATTTCCGATGGAGGCGGAAATGTTGTAGGCCCGTGTACTCAGATTTGGGTGCACGTTAAAGAACCCCAGGTGGTCAAAATTTCCGGAGCCCTCCACTACGGCGTCTCTCATAATCAAATGGTGGTTTTGGGACGTTAAACCCCACAAATCAATCAATCCTGATAATGAATTGTCAAATAAGATTCCTTTGCTGATATGTAAGCAAACAAATCGAGGTCGATATTGATTAATATTGAAATTTCCATTTCTCTTACTCCATGCCATGGATGCAGAGTGCTTATATATGCATACATACATATACAACTATGTCGTGTGGTGTAAATTAACCTTATTAATTGTAATATACATACAGAGAAAAGACGAAGCAGCAGTTTGACCAATATAAGGGCAGGAGTGAAGAGAGTAAGAGACATTAGTTAAAGAGGAAGCAAGTGTGGACATAAGAACAAGGTGCTTCTCGTGATGGATGGTTTTGACTAAGTGTTAAGGCTTCACATACCTCAATAGTTTTTAACCCATGGGCATACTATTTGTTAAAGGTGCACCATGCAAAGCAAACAGCTAACAACTGTCACCCTGACAAGGGAGAAAAATTTGCTGCGAGTTGCCCTGGAAAAGTAAATGTGATTGATTTTGCTGTAAATTCTACTGAAGTTCACATTTTCTTAGCAATGACCAATTATAGAATCTCGCATGTTGAGTTCTCAACAAACCTAAAAGAAACATAATAGAAAAAACATTTCTTTTCAACAAGTTTATTCAGAAAAGCACATGTGTGATTGATATCTTAAGCAATTTCGACGTACGATACCCATAAGTTTACTATACTTAAGGAACAGCTAATCCCCACAGCCATAATAAACCACATCCAAGAAAGTAAAACAAAGTAAAAACTATACAGATGCAGAGCACTTTGCATATATGTGTGAAACACAAAAGGTAATTACTTTAGAGCAGTGACTTCAGCTGTACACTGCTTATCAATTAATTATGGGAAACAATGAAAACATAAGAGGCTTCATGTTGACATAATATTAAACAGCCATATGTAACACAAAAGTGACATACTTGTGATACTTTTTTGAAGTACTACATAAATACCAAAACAAATAAATTTCTAAGCACATTTTGAACTAAGCTTCTTAGCTGTGTAATACACAATGATATTTGAATCGATCACCTCGATGCTCGATTCAAATAGGTCACAAAGCTTCAGACGAAAAGCACTTCAGAACCTCATGCCAGTGGTATCAACAAGGGGAGTATGGATGCTGCGATTGAAGCACAACTGTGTGAGGAGAGAACAAACACTAGTAACGAAAAACAAAGTTTTGTTAAAGGGTGAATTAATCTTCATATTTTACAATGTGGGAATCGAGAGCAACCGCCACCCTGGCGCCTGTTTACCCAGCTAGCACGTGTGGCAGAACCACGGGGCCCCGAGTGCAGTGGCCCGCCGTTATTTGGCAGTATGGCTGCCGTGGCTATGCCGCCAGGCCTTTTGTCTGATGAAAGCTGCACGCCAGCTTGTCAGAGTGGAACCACATGTTCGGACATGTCCAAGCGAAGCGCTCGCTTACCCTCAGGCGGGTCACATGGGCACGCTAGCACACGTCACTGCGCTTTGCCTGTCCCTGCTGGCTGCCTGTGACATCCCCTCTCCCCAGAGCTTGCTTCTACCTGACGCTGGCTTGCTGTGAGATGCTCTCAGGCTGGCACGAGAGGTTTATGCCCACAACAAACATGTATTTGCCAATCAATTTTATTTAGGTGCAATCTGCAAAGATTGTACGGCCTCTGAATTATGGTGGTGCAATTTTAATTTTTGCTGTCCACGGTGTTTCGAGCTACATTTCATTGTGGGCGAATACGTGGAGTGCTGTGTCCGACCAGCAAATTATCCTGCGGGAGGATACGGCCCACGTTTAATGCCATACTCATCCCTCGGTACCTGTGGAAATGATGTGCTGAGCAAGGACGTCCGAGGACTTATGTCTAGATAACACCCCGGGACAACTGCAGTTCAGAGTAGTGTACTCACTGGACGCATCTTTACAAATCAGCAATCCTGGGACCTGGTTTCCATCGTCACGACCCGGCATGCCTACCATATTTCATGTTATCGGTAAGCACATGACCAAGCCATCTTTTACAATGCTCATAAACAATTACAGGTAAAGTTGATTAATCATAGATTAAAGCAAAACATAGTCTACATAGTGTCCATAAAATTTTGGTACTTATCGCCACATTTGGTGCTCATTTTGTACAGTGCAATAATATTTTACCATGACCATTAATTAAATTGCAATGGCATAGTTTTAGCATGACTAGACGTTAATTCTTGGGAACGAAGCCCACGAACAACACAATCAATGTACACTTGACGAGAACTGCGTATAGGTAAGGCAAACAATGCTGCAAATATGAAAAATAAGCTGCTTCTTGCTTTGCGGTACGCATCACAGATTTTTCCGCTAAACTCTTGCCAGGTGGTAAAGGAGCCCTCGTGGTTCTCATACTTCGATTTTTACACTGATATGCCATGTCATACAGCCTCTACGTGGCCTCAGCAAGGAACTTTTCATTCACTCTGCAAATAAACAAATCCCCATCGGAAGCCAGTGCAAGACATTTTTCCACTGAAACAAGTGACACACGCTTGATTTCAGCAGTAGATTCAACTTTAACAAAATGGTAGGGTTCATCCTTGCAGAACACCTCAAGCATGTTGTGCTTCACAATGTACACCTGAACAGAGAGCACTGTCTCCTTTAGGCATGCACACTGTTCATGCCCCTGTGAGCAGTACACACTAATGTCCCGAAGGCGGCCAAACAACCCATTGATAATGACGAATGAATTTACCCTTCGCGATCTGTCCAGATCCGCAGTGCAATATGCAACGTTTCCGATGCTCATCTTTCGAAAATGAGTGCCATCCGCACTTCGCACTGCTTTACCATAAAATGTAGTGGTCCCATTCTGCACAGATCGTTTTCTTAATTCGTAGCCCTTCATTTGTGCCTTGAACAAATTCTGAGTGTGTGCATTTTCTCTTGCAACATTACTCCAAAGCGTAGGCAAGGCTTGCATGAGGAAGAACTTGTCAATAATCTGTTTTTCGGGGTGCCTGGTCCCTTTGACCATTTTCACAAGCTTTCCATTCATAGATTCAAATCCGAACATTGAATGTGCCCACAGTAGACCCCAATGCTTCACTGTGTCAACAAGGTGAAGCAGCAGATGCGCATTGTATGTCATGTTTGTTATGCCATATAGCTCCTGGTACTCTTTGACAAACTTTACCATTTCATTTTTCATAATGTTGAGCCTGTCAAGGGCTACGCAATCGCTCAACAAGTAGTACATTATGTCAACGAATGAGACCCAGTGGCGGTAATTCTTTTCTGGAACATAGCTAGCCAACACAATTGGCGAATAAAACAACAACCAATTCCGCCAGTCAGCACATTTCCAGTGTTTCAGGTCATTCAGTGATCTTGGAAGCCTTGATATTTCCCAGATTGGTTGCAGGCTGAGCAGCTTCTCGTTCAATTCACTCAAGTGAAAGCGAAGCTTAAAACTACGACACCTCTTAGAGTTTAGCCACAGCAATGTCGTAGCTTTTACAAAACCTGCACACACAGCATGCATGTAGTCAACCACAAAACCAGTAGGAAAGTCAAAGTGGTTCAGCAGCGTGAGGACACTTGTAGCCTTTATGCCACGGCTCACTTGCTCTTGCTTTCTTCTGGCTTTTTGGGCATGATGCTGAAATGACTCATTAGTACGGAGCTTTATAGCAGAAGTGGAGACTGGGTAGACACGGCAATGCCCATTACCCTTTGCAATGACATCTCCAAGATGCTCGCACCATGCGCAACCGTACTTCCCATTAAACTGAGTCATGCCCATAACTTCACATCTTGCGACACTGTCCACCGTGCATGGGCCAGGGAAAACCTTCATATTTTTTTTCTGCCCATGTGAATCTTCCCATGTCATGCCGGTAGAAGAAAGCACATTCAGCGACTTCACGAAAGGCAGGAGGAACGTATTCATTACAGGCTTTTTGGGCCCAAACCACAGGCCAGCAAGGACGAGCCTCTGGACCCTGTCTTTATACGTCAGCTCATTAATTTGAGCAAGGAGAGGCCAGAATCCAAACTTGCTGCTTTCAAAAAGTGGAACACCATCGGCGTTAAATGTCAGTGAAACATCATTAGGACCCATGGGAATACTTCTGTAGCCAATGCCTGTCGTGATGTCTGTGACATCGAAAGAGGGGGACGACTGAGCAGGCACAACCTCAGCTGTTTTCAAAATATCACAGATTTGTGATTCTATGTTAAATGAAAAAAAATATGATGAACTTTTTAGCAGTGCGCTGGTGTCATGATGCATATTGCAGTGCTCGCAAAAAACGGTAGATGCCATTTCAGCAGTCCCAATGTAGTTGCAACAATTGCTACAGTATAAATCTCTGTTCTTTGCACTCTCAGGAGAGCTGAAATGTCTAAAAAATTTGTACTTTGAACAAGGCAGCTCTGTTCAGATCAAGTAGAGGAGCAGCTTATTGTGTGCTAGTCAATTTTCCATGTGGATGCTGTGGCAGTAGAGGAAGCCATGTACTCAAAAAAAGTTCCCTACTCAGGCTGGTGCTCAGTGTGCCTGCAGTGCCTCACAGCAGGTCAAAGAGCTTGAAAATGAGGTCCGGGAGCTGCGCAAGCGGCTAGAAGTTGCTGAAAACATGCTTGGTAAGCAGCCTCCAGCCCTTTTTTCTTCTTTTGTTGATCAAGCTTGAATGGCTATTGGATGGTGCAACTAATTTGTAAACTAGCTTGGCCATCTGTATTTAGGCAGTGCACAGTGTTGCCAAAACTCAGTTTTTTATAAAATTTTCCTTCATGGAACTGCCTGAGGAAATGCAAGAGGTGCCTAACCTTGCATCTAGCAAGGTGGTAAGCTGAACCAGTTCGTACATTGTAAAATGTGTAAACGCCTGCGGAAAACATGAACATTGAGAAGACAACAATAGGACAAACTCGCATTTACAATTAGAAATGTTGAACACATCAAACACCAATGCATACCTTCTGGCACCCACCTGGTACATGTGCAAACAGCCGTTGCGAAGAAGGGGAAAACATCGCTGAATTTTTGACAGGACTTAAAGAAGACTAGACGACCAAAGTGCTGAACTGAACTGATTTTTATTTGCCTATATGCGACAGGACACAAGGAAGGCCATCTGGGCTTCGTTGTGTCCTGTTAAAAATTTAGCCGCGTTTTCCCCTTCTTTGCAACCATGAACCAACTAGCCGAATCCTCAACCCCAAAACTCTATTGATAATTGTTTGTTTGCCTATTGTGGCTCTAAGGAACGTTCACTATTTATTGGAGAGGCACGACGATGTGTCACTGACACGTCTCTTAGGTTTGTTATGTGGAACCCTTCGAAGATTTCTTATTCGTTCCTCATGTTTCCTCGCCCTCGAGTGCCTCGTTGTGAAACATATTTGTGCACCACGATTCCCATCATAACTCTCAGCACCTACTATGGCCATGTGATGAGTGCATCCGATCGTACAGGCTGGAAAAAACACTGTACATTCAACTTTGTGCCATTAAACTTATGCATATTTTTATGGGTGAACTAGTTTCTCCCTCTAAGTTGCACTTATGCATGCTTTTATGGGTGAACTAGTTTCTCCCTCTAAGTAACACTTTGTTTTAATCGGGTACATATATAAACTGACTCAACCTTACATGTCGGATAAAGGTGACTAGGTATAGAAACACTAGACATATGAAGAACTTCTTTGGCTTTGAAAACTGAGTGGTAGTTATAATGCTACTGGCATGCCGTGTCATGCTGAAACTCATAATAAAAAGAACAAAACTAAAATTTATTTACCTTAGACATTACAAGTGGTACATCAAACTTCTGCTTTGCTATGTACAGCAACATTTTGTACGCACTGTTTTTACATCATGTTGTGAAAAGGTCGCCATTTAAGGAGCATCAAGTTGTACAGTGATTACTAGTATATTCCCTTTATAACAACTGTGGACAGTGGTATGTGCTGCTGTTTGGATAAAGGACTCCTACTCTTGCATGTGCACTCATGACATTCTAACTAATGTTCATATGAAAGGAACAAAGATGCTTTAACACGACTTGTGTTTTGTTGCTGGACTCTGCAGTTGACAAGGCATGCCACCTCTACATTCTAATCATTTTGTTACCTTAATATCATTCTTGTTCACAAGAACACCACACCCTTTGTTCAAAGCTGCTGTGTAAGGCAGGCATGAAGGGATGGTCCACTAACTAAGACACAAAGGTATGGCACCAATAGGCTTGTTGTTTATACTGATAGCAGCACCTTAGTTCATTGTTCATCATTTACTGTAATTACACTAACAAATGTCCAAAACGTCTTTCTTTTTTTACACATTCTCACTAGGATATGTTACTGTCCATCTCAGTGTGTTTGTCAATTTGATGAATTAGAACTGGAGCACAAAAAGTTTATTATTTAGGTCACTGTTGCAAATCACATCGTTATCCTTGTAGCAGAGCAACGAAGTGCTGTTCAAAGTGCTCTAAAAGTGAAACATTCTGAATTTTCATTGCTCTTCTTCGGTAACATTCAAGATTGCTTCCACAATTTCATTTACTGCAGACCAAACCTTACTTTAATTACCACTTGTGCAAGCATTTTGATTAATGTGATTGCATTCATGTGCTCCCTTAGACTCCTATGACATGGTGAAAAAGTTGAGAAAAATCTTGAGGAAGACTGAGAAAGACCCATCTCCTGCTGTTGAAGCCGAAAGGGCGAGTATTCTTAATTTTGAAAAAAAATTTTTTTTGTTTTTATTTTTGTTGCTTCTGTGGCACGCTTTCTTGTGCAGCACAATTGATCTCAAGATGCCATAAACGTTAACTCTGGCTATTGAAACTGTACCCAACGGGCTTGTACTGAGGCCTAAGCTTAGAATGTTCACAATGTGTGTGTTGCGCTACCAATGAAATAGGAGTTGCTGCCCCAGTCTGTGTTGTCAGTGCTCGGTTGTCGTGGTTTTTCCACATAAAACCCTGTAATGATATTTATTTTGCCCAGTATTTTTTTTTTCATCTGAACATAGCAGCATTGCTGATCATGGTACTTCAGCAGCACTTGCTGTTGGGTTAACTTGTGCATGTTTTCTATTGTTAAAGGGGTCGTGAAAAGAAAATAAAGCTGCCCGGTTGTAATTTTTTCTGCTCCAATACGGATTAGACATGCCGATTCTGAAATATTTCGGTGTAATATTCAGTCTATAATTAATGACGCCCGTTTGAACTCGCAGTTGTTTTGGGTTCACCGGCCGCCATAAGCACTGACGTGTGACGTCATCCTAATACAAGTTGTAAACACAGCGTTAGCTTTATTTTGCTCAAAAATGATAGATTTATGGAAACCTAGAAAATAAAAAATAACACCACTGGTTTGCACACCGAGTTGCATATTGTGCAGCTACAGCAAGTGATCTGCTTGGTTCTGCTTTCAAGTACATCCGGGCCTCCGCCCTGCCCGGCTCTGTTACATGTTTTTTCTTGCCCATCTTGCTTTCCGTGTTGCCTTCGCTCTCTCGGTGCAGTGGTGTAGTTTTTTCTTACTGGTTGGTTGGCTCAGTCCTGGATGTGCCAACCGTGTGCATCCTCAGACAGTGTCGTACAAGTTATCGCAGTGCAAACGATGTTCGCGTTCACAAGCTTCAAACACCCGGAGTGGATCTACTAACTGGTACATTAGGATCGCATGGGCGCCTCCGGCGCGACAGTGGAAGCAGTATGATGCGGCAAACCTCGGTCAACTATGGCTGAGCAGGCGTAGTCGTCGTCATGTTTTGTCGACGACGGAGAATTCTCATTGGCTGACTTAGGATGACGTGAGAGCTTGGAAACCGAAATTGTGGTTTTATAACTATGAAATGAACTGGTATGATGAAACGAGTCGGTGTTTATTATTGAAAGGACGACCAGGATTCCGAATACACATGTAGTTGAAAATTTTCGGAAAACTTTTCACGACCCCTTTAATGATGCTAGACGAAATAAGACATTCCGAAAAGAGCATTCCTTTGTTGGTGTTTGTGTGCATGCGTGTGCTATTGTCAATACACGATCATGGTGTCTGCTATTTAAAAGCAATCCTCATGATTTTGTTTCTTTTCTTTGTGAAGTAGCTGGATATCTGTATAGGTTTTTAAAAAGCACTAGTTCATAAAATGGAATGATAGTAAATTACTCATCCAGCTACAACTAGAAAATGAAATAGGCTGGCCCTAATAAAGCAAAGGTCTGGTAAGCATGGGAGGTGAAAATAAAACAATAACAATAAATGTTAGGTCCCATAACCACCATATAATTATGAGGGACACCGTAGTCGAGGGCTCCAGGAATTCCACTAACCTGGGGTTCTTTAACATGCACCTAAATCTAAGCACACGGGCCTCTAGCATTTTTCCACCATCGAAATGTTGCCACTGCAGCCGTAATTCCATCTTGCGACATCATCTTTCTGTTTTTGTGTCTCGAAAAATGATTGCGATCACTCCTTGAGCTATTTGGTAATATGCCTGTTGAAGGAGTACTGACATGAATTTTAAATATATTGGATTTTTGCTGTAAATAAAAGCGCTTGTGTCGAGAACTCTGAAAAGAGTATCATGGTGCCTAGAAATACATCATTACATCTTTAATACCACCACCTTAAAAAAGACAGTTTCTGTTTCGATATTGAGGTGGTGGTTTCAAACAGCAGCTGAAAAAAAAAAGAAACAGTGGCCGAAAATTGTTTACCCCAGATGGTAAAATTGAAACGTCATAGTTGTTCTTTGCTATGTGGAAAGGAACTGCTCTTTTGCTCAACGGATGCTTTCTGTGGTATGCAGGTTAACATCGGTGGAGGCGTTTTGGTTGAGAAAACGCTCCTGGAGCGCCTCCATTCTCACTGCAATGGGCCTACAAAGTTCGCCAGGCATCTTCTCCGGGGTGTTTTTACTCTGGAGGAGATGCGTGGCAAATCACTCTTCGGCAAGGGCAGCAACGCCAATAAGAATGGCGAAGTAAAGGAGGCACTGGACCCAGTCAGGGTCAACGCAGTGATTGGTGACTTACTAATGATGCCATGTAGATTTTTTTTCTCATATTCTTGTTTCAGATTTCATATTTGTGTCTTGATGTTGTGTGTATGCGCGGCTGAAAGCAAAATGTGGCTCTACCATTTTTTATCTGTTTCTTAGTTCAAATCACTATTGCCATGACTTCTGTTAGCATAACATTCACTGTATGAATTATTTTTGCTGATGGCATGTTGTAATAACGCCTTCTGTAAAGGATGGCGAAATTGCAAATGCCAGGCTGAAAGTTTTGTGGGTCACGAAAGTGCTTACTAAATGCAAGATTTGACTAGCTGTTGCATCATCAATAATCCCAACTCACCCTTGTTAGGGATAAAAAGGGTGCTATTCTCAAGTTTGGGGGAAAAGCCTCGTTCATGCTGGCAAGCTTCGATAAGTCACCTGCTGCAAGATGGTAGTGAATAAATAAGTTAGTAAAAATGACTAGTTACGTTATCATTTGTTGCACTTAACGAGTTGTCCCAAGTGTTGAAATTTTGCTATCTGGAACAGGTAGTGTTTCAACAAGTTGATCTGATGGAAGGCAAGTCAAGTCCATGTGTCGCAACATTGGCTCTTGTGACATTCCCTTTTTTTTCCACCTTGTTCAGTGTGTTCTCATGATCGCTAAGATGTGCAGCTAGGTATTCCATTTATGAACGGTGTCCTGCAATGCAGGCAGTAATTAAGTATAAAATATTTTAAGTCTCTTTATGAAAAGATAGCTTCTGTGCACATTAATTTTTTTCATGGTTAAACCATGAAAACTATGAAGACCTACAATATTGTAAATCCCGGTTAAAAACAAATAGCATTTTTGTTTTTAACTGTGATTTACACTATTGTAGATTTTACGGTGCATGTATGTGCCACCATTCATGTAGGGCAGTGCCTCCTGGTTCAGCTTGAACAGTCATAAAGTGGTCCATTCTGCACAGTATTTGCCATTTAGATAATCAATGTCAAATATTTACTGCTGTGGAGTTATTTTTTTTAAAACTGTCAACCTTTTCACATTTTTTGCAGGCTACACATGCAGCAAGTTTGTAACTTCTACACTGCAGCTGAAAAATAGCTTGTCATCGATGTTGGCGCGAGAGCTGAGGTGATGTGCTGCGCACACTATGTATGTACAATATATTAAAGGAAGATTTGCTGAATACACTGCATCCTGCTTACTGTCATCCATGCAAATGCTAGTCCTACATACATTTGTGGGTACACAGCAGAGGCAGTGGATGGCATAACTACCAGCCAACTTTAACTGTACCGTCTTGCGGTCCTAGCTGTTATGGTCTCGGGTGAAATTTCTGATCCGAGGAAAAATTTTACAAAGAAGCAAGTTGACACAAAGTTGTCACATATTCAGCATGATATTGTCAGAATTGTGACTTAATGAAACACCTCATAGATTCAGCAGAAATAGAGTAATTAAGAATGCACAGGAGGCTCAGTAATCAAGAACACACCAGAAGCGCAGTAACCAAGCACGCACCAGAAGCGCAGTAACCAAGAACGCAACAGAAGCGCAGTAATCAAGAACGCACCACAAATGCAGTAACCAAGAAGTAATCAGAAACGCGGTGGCCAAATACATGCAGAAACTCATCAAGCACTCATCAAAAAAACTCATCACAATTTAATCAGGATTTCTGGTTGTTCTGTTGAGAATTGTATACAGGCATTCAGCAGACACTCAACAAAAATTTTTGTAAGGGTTCGACGAATGCTTCCTCATAGCTTACTTTTAAACAAAGCTTATTTATTCATCCATCTATACCTTCACGAATGTTTTGTGCTCAAGCGAGCACCTTCTCCACGACTCTGACTGTGGACCTCGTGCTTGGAGAAGCTTCGAGCCTTTTCCAACGATGACGGTTTGCCGTCGTTCTCCTATGTAGCGCACGCACCATCGAGGTTCGACACCTTCACAAACACTAACAGTGCTTTTGATCAATAAACAGTTTTGTTAGAATGCAGTCTGCAGCGCTGCTGGGCCTCTCCGGCGCCCCATTCGTTATTTTAATGCTCACGCATTTCCTTCCCACTAGTCGCTAAATCGACACTGGTCTTTTTATTCTTTCAACTAATTTATCATAAGCAGCGCACTTTCAACAAAAGGCACAGTGTTCACGAACTGTTCGTTTCCGTGTTGCACCTTCGAGCAAAAAAGATTGGATTGCGCAAGAGATACGTGCCGAAGAAAGACACTTATATCAGTGCTTCCTCCATGCAGCCGTGTGTGGGGGCGAAGTAGTCATGGAGGACGGTGTCCTCCAGAGCCCCAACTACCCTGATGACTACCGGCCAAACAAGGAGTGCATCTGGAAGATAACCGTGCCGGAAGATTACCAGGTGGCGCTTAAGTTCCAGTCCTTCGAGGTGAGTTGCTCGTAGAAACCACTGTGCAAGCTGGTATGGTAAAAGGACAGTGCAAAAATATTGACACACTGAGAGAGTATACAGCGCTCATTCCTATAGTAGTCTACTCAGGCGTACAGGTCGCGTAGAATGCATGCATATATATGGCTAACAAAAGCCGTTCATGGGTCCTGCACAGAGATTACCTTGTGGTAGTGATACCAGCAGAGCATCAGTGGACGTCAGTGATATTTGTTCAACTTCCTGTTCAACGCTTGTTGCGAAGCGGCTGATTATAAACGAATCAAGTGAAAAGCATTGAAACACATAATACATAAATGCCAAGTAGTAATGTATGTCTTGAATATGTAGGTACTCCTTATGTCGGCTCGCTATAATTGTCACTGCTGCGATATGCCGTTGTGGTGTTCTACGACAGTGAAACGCTTTTATTTCGACCGGTGAGTGCTGCACTCAATTCAATGTTTGCTAAATACACCTGGTTTTGAAATTATAAAATGATAAAGCATAAGGAAGTTACAGAATACATCTCGATGAAGCCACATGTGTGCCTATGGCATTTCTGACGACGACTAGCGCACAAATACAAAAGGTGACAGGACAATATATATATATATATATATATAAGCTTCCCAAAGCTTGTTCCAAAACTCGCATACTCGTATCATATGCTCAGAAACTCTAAACGACCCAACTTGGATGCTTTATATCCCCTTGTTTATCTGTTATGGTCACAGAGAAAAGATTAATAGCGCAGACGATTGGATATTTTACAGGTAGAGAACCACGACAGTTGTGTGTACGACTACCTGGAGGTTCGGGACGGCCATGACGCCAGCAGTCAACTGCTGGGTAAGTACTGTGGCTACCGGACGCCTGATGACCTGCGGTCCACCACCAATCGCATGCTCGTCAAGTTCGTCTCCGACGGATCGGTCAACAAGGCTGGCTTCTCAGCCACATTCATGAAAGGTGGGCTCTCACTAAGACACGAAGACGCTTCGGCAGTATTCTTCTTATATATTTTATGCACTTTTCTTTCTTTAAATACATAGTAACCAAGAATATGACTACTCTGCATATAAGTCATTCCATCGTTTACCTCTTTTGCCATTTCTCGCCGCCTGGAGGATGCAATCTCCGTGGCATTAAGGCCGGCTCTTTACCATGCAGATGGATGTGCTCGTGAACGTGTGTATTCTCTTATTCAGAATGTGAGAAGGAAAATGGCGCAGAATACTACTGCTAGCCTGATTATTTTTACTTACGTAGAGAACTTTTGTCCGAATCAATGAATGCTGACACTGGCCATGATATGGATCCAGAAAGTTGCTAGCAATAAAACGTAAGTACATGCCAACTGGGCAATTTCGTTGTCAGTAACTCTTTAAAAAAGGTTAGGCAATAGAAAATAGCTCTTATAAAGACGACAGTCTTTCTTGGGGACCTTCGACGGAACAGTTTTCGTCTGTCTGTCTGTCTGTCTCTCTGTCTGTACATTTGATTGCTTGTCCACCCGAACAATACCCCAAACAACACCAAACGGCCAACCCTATTCGCAGCACCCACCAATATTGCTCAAGGTCTACGCTTTCATAGTTGTGCGATTGTCGATTAAAAGGCGACTATTGCACATATCTGAGGCGCCACAACAACGCTTCGATGTTTTCTATGTCTGCCTTTATACTAGAAGAGGCACACGCAAGTAGCTCTAAGGAATGTAGCGTTTATTCGGGCTGCGCAGACAGTGCAACGCGATGCTCAAAAAGGCGTTTCCAACGCTTTGCAATGATGTCACGGTGGTGGCACCTGCCCATCGCTTTGCGTTGTGCACCTTATTACCTCCAAGACTGGCGCGCATCTTTCTCCGCGGGCTGCACGCCTTCGTTTTTTAAGATAACTGCTAGATGGCACTTGTGTCTAATGTGTATATAAGCGCTCGTTCACCTCCGCCGTACGCTCGAGGCACTCTAACGAAGCGCCTGCAGAATACTATTCACCGATTCTCTTGCGCAGAACATCAAATTAAAGTTTTGTTCACTCTCTCCAGACGCAAGACTATCGTCTTTCGACGACATTTACAGTGTAACATGTAGATTGGGGCATTTTTTTTTGTACAACGTGCGTTTCGAGGACGTTTTTTTTTCTTTTTGGTTCATTCTCTTTTCTTCTTCAACGTCGCGTATGCATGAAAAAGGATGGCAAGGCGGAAACATGGATGTTTCGTTTAATAATGTCTGGCAGCGTACATATCATTTGAGGTAATTGATAATGGGGCTGAAACATTACACCTAAGAAGAAGAAAAAAATTACAGCATATCAACGGAGTGAATGATGATGAGAGGCGCGAAGCGTCTGTCTGTCTGTCTGTCTGTCTGTCTGTCTGTCTGTCTGTCTGTCTGTCTGTCTGTTTGTCTGTCTGTCTGTCTGTCTGTCTGTCTGTCTGTCTTCAGTCTGCCTGTCCGTGTGTCCGTCTGTCTGTTTGTTTGACTGACCGGTTACGCCTGACGCAGAACAAGGTTAGACCAAGAGGTGCTTCGCTCCTAAAATCGGGGGAATAGATGACGTGCGCAAAAACGTCGGGGAGTAGTGAAACGACAGCAGTATTTGCTGCAAAGCTCTTGCGTTGTGTTACGAAGATTTATGATGTTGTGATTAGTGAAAAATTATCTAGAAAAACTCTAACATCTGCCCGCTATTCATCACCTTTCGTCGTGCGAAATCCGCTTATAATTGCACATAGAAAGGATACTTATTAGATGCCCACCCTGACAGCTACAATGTCATCGCACTACTTTGCTTTCTGATGTGTTGTGTGATACGTGACTATACTGCACAAAATCTGCCCATGTTCTGTCACCAGTCATCAATGCGTCACCTTTTGCGTGTGGTATCTGTGATCTTGTTCAGTTTACTAGCCACTTTCTCCTTTACAATTGACTGATGTAGACCATAATATATGCACTGCAACGTATTCAGACCACATTGTGGCGCACAGTAATGGCGGCATGGGGCTGCACCTAATGAAGGGGCTTACCTCCAAGATGTTTGACTACACACAAGATTTATTAGTCTGTTTCTCTGCACCTTGATTCGATTTCTAGGCAGTTGTGTAGCAATCATTCAGATTATAAATATGCGAGCGGCTTACTGATTTAATTGTTTTTATTACAGCAATAACATGCTCTCTCTAGATGGATTTTATCTGTTACCATCGCCGTGTTCTATGTGCGACAGCATCACCCCCCACTTTTCGTATGTTCTATGTGCAAGTGAAATCATGCAAGGGCAGCCAAAGAATGTAGCACAAGAGGCGAGGAAACGTGTCATCGGCCATCTTTCTTCGAACGACATGCTCGAAGCAGTGAGAGTGGTGGATGGTGGAGGGGGGGGGGCGATTTTTCGGTTTGGCAAAGATGGCAAACTTAGAGTGACTGCTAGTAGCTGACGGCTCAAAACTTCGTGCATGCTGTCTTCTAAGCCCATATTAGGCGTTAAAGCTGTAATATGAATGAAGTTCACTGCTCTCGCGGGCGAGGCTGCTCCTCTGACAACAGCGTTTTGTTGAGTTCTGCCGGATCAGATATTGTAAGTGCCGTGCAAGACTTCTCATTATTGTCAAAAAACGCTGCCAGTGTATAGTGGGGGTTCCCAAGAATAGGGGAGCCAAACATTATACGCAGCACGCAGCCTGGAATGTCGAATTATTTCTCAATGTCAGCCACAAATCGCTCTTTCTTTCCTTGACAAATAATGTCATAAGCACAAATGAGTGCCTAGTAAACACAAATTCTAAAAATATTGGCTGATTTGAGCATCGTGAGCTAAACAGTTACCTCGGCCGCCACGGCACGCCGTGACTCAACCGTGTACTCGAATAAAAAAAGAAGAAAATGCTCAAAATTATGGTGCACATTGGCGAACGGACGTAGCTTCTTGCCCTCTTGTAACCGCCCTCTGCTTCACGTTCAAAGACCCCTAAACCACGCTGAGTTCACAGGCGAAATAGTACTATAGATAGCTTCCCTCTCGCCTTAACTACAATCATACAAGTGCTGTATTGCCACGTATTTTTGTATAGCCACGTATTTCTTTATAAAACACGCCAAATGCCAGCCCTTAGCGTTGAGCCAGTTAGTACTTTGTGGTTTTCGTTTGCACGCGTCTATCTCAGCTTGCGCAGTCACAAACGCAGAAAACGAAGTGAAATCATAAGGAGCATCCGAATGCATGGCAAAGCCAACTAGGCAATAATTCACAGATATATCTCGTATATGTACCAATCGGGTGATCATTACATGCTTACGTCACATGAACAAACTGATGGCATCATGAGCTGTGCATCAATGATAGGTAACACAGGGAGCGAACAAAGTGCTTGATCTTCGGGCTTTCAGCGGTCGTTTATGGGCCCTTTAGGCACGTTCGCTTGTAGAAAAATGAACAAAAAGCACGTAAAGCGTGCGATAAGTTCTTGAAATGTCGCTCGTACTTGACGGACGCACAGAATTTTTCAAATGCTGAGCCAATATACTCATCTTGTGAAACTATTCGATGATTACTTCAAATATATATATATATATATATATATATATATATATATATATATATATATATATATATATATATATATATATATATAGCGTTGTCAGCAGCGCCCTCACATCTACAATTAACCACAGCGCCCCCTATTGCTTATAAGTCGAAGGTTACATGGTGTTACGAACAGACGGGAGACGGCGGACATCGTGAGGTGTTAAGGAGCTTCGCCCCTAAAACCAGCCGATACTGTCCATATAATTGCTATTGCAGTAAAAGAAGAAGTGTAACAAAAAGATGAATAAATATACAGCTTGATATATATATATATATATATATATATATATATATATATATATATATATATATATATATATATATATATATATATATATATATATATATATATATATATATATATATAACCACGTTCAATACCACACATTCTCTTCTCTCATATGGACGAAGACAAGCGCAGGAAAGCGCGACGCGCTGAGTATCAGCGTCGCCGTCGACGGGGAGCTACCGCGGAGACAAAAGAGAAGGAAGCGGATGCAAAGCGGCGACGATGACAACAAAGTTCTTCACCACAGACTAGGGCTAAGAAAGCAAAGGCTTAGCGGGAAAAACGCCAAGCTGACGCGCAGTTGAGACAACTTGAAGCGGATACAAGTTGGCAATACCGACAAGAAAATTTTACACCAGAGACGATAGCTAATGAAGCTGTGATGATGAAGTCAAAACGTAACCCGGAACTTGGAACCTCATATCAGCTATAAAGAAGAATCACCGCTATATCACAATCGGTCTCAGCACTATCTCTTTGAATAAAATATATATAAGTATCACAACCACAATCAGTCTCAGTGCTATCTAAACTTTAATCACAATAATCGCCTCCGAAACCTTCGCCCCGTAATTATCTTCAAGCAGCTTGAAATGCAGTGATTTTTTGCTGTAGTCGTGGCCGCCGCAGGAGCCACCGTCATTCACGCTTCCTGCGGAGCGAACGTCGCCTTTTCGGCCGGGGCCATCTGCGCGCGTGCTTGTTTTGTGAGTGAACAAGGGACGGGGGGAGGGTCGCTTATGGTTGCTGCGCTATCATGGCAACAACCAGCGCGCGGCTTGGGCCCTCTTAACAGGCGGGAGCTTCTACGGGCTGCGCTTTCAACACAAACACAATAAAAACGGTGCCAAAAGTGTACCTGGACCGGTCGTGTTCTCTTACAGCAGTGTTATGTCGAGTTACATGAGATCAGATCTAAATAGGTTGACTGCCATCATCACTTCGTATATCAACGCCATCACTACGCACGAGCCTTGTTGTGGTCATCTACTGTGGCCGCGCCACCGGAAACTTGTTTATTTAGTAGGCGCACGTTTACTACAATTACTAGTTGACATGCGCTTAGGTTGATTTATGTAGCAGTGTCCAGGGCCAGCATCCTCGCGATCATCAGCGCTTCAGATTAGCTTCTGGTGTTGGTAATACGCATGTTCCAGTTGGCATCGTTGTACCAAATGCAAATAGCAGCATCAACATCTGCAACATCTGCAACATATTTCTGTGCGTGCAACATTTGTACATAAATTTAGCGTCATTGAATGACGTGTTGGGCAATAAAAAATCGCAACATGGTCACTGTCCTTCCGCATGCTTCGCATAACGTTGATTCCCAGGTACGTGGGATCTGCCAAATTTTTTAAGGATTTTTTTCGCGCCTTATTTGTGTGCAACACACGTTTATTGACATTCGCAGTCCACTGCCGTATTTCTTATGCGGAAGTATTAAAACGTAATAGCCCTTTTATACTCAATTTTCTAGCTTGGACAGGTTGCCTATAAAGCAATGTCGGGTTTTAGGTACACATGCGTATGAGCGGAAGAAGCTTGCAGTATCATTTGTGCAGGGTGTTTTCTTTTTCGACAATGTAGAATTTTTGATATCGCATGTAACATATGAATTGATGTGGTATTCGAAGCTCCACTACTACAAGCAGTAGTGAATGCTTGCCAAAAAAAACTTGCATGCGTGGTGGACTAATTAACTTAAATGTCCTAATTAACGTCACATATGTTAACAGTGTCCTGAGTTATTCAATTTACAAATCTAGTTGGCATCGTAAGAACACTTGGGACGAATTGAGACAATGGTATGTGCGCCATCAAACACGGGCTGATGAGGCTGTGTTGTTTCAGTAGTCACCTTTACAAAATGAACAAAGGTTAGTGTACTGACAGCGCAAAGCTAACGGGGGTGCCCATGTATTTCATCGCTCGCTTTGAAGTGAATATCCCGAAGCTGCTTTCATCCTTAGGATTCGCAAAGTAGATGTATCTTACAACTTTACGGGCGTACGTAGGTTGGTAATTTTATTATAATATACACAATCAACAAAATACAATATTAAATAAAATTTGCTAAATATTCCAGTCAGCATATCGATTTTCCTGGCAGGTAGCGCTTGCTGCTTAAGGCAGTCCAGCTCACACTTGTGATTTCTTTCACATCTTAACGCTTTTCCCACTAAGTTTTTGGACCAAAACGATTAAAACGATACCAATTTTTAATTTAATTGCAATACAATTCTACGTCTCTAAAGGCCTGTAAAAATTATTCAAAGCGCTTTATTCACAAGATGCACGTAAAACATGCAATTTTTTTAAAGGTGCAGCTTCACTGCACACTACCCTACTAAAAGTGCTCTAATTTCTTCAGCTTGTAGTGCAGGAAATGTCTCTGAAACTAAAAAAAAAGATAGAGTGCTAAGAATGGAGTTTGTGAACACAAACTTTGAATCTGCTGGTGGGGCCTTGCATACATGTAAGTAGTCCACGGCCGATACGTTGACACTATAGGTCATCGTCTGAATTTGATGATTTAGAGAAACTATGCTGTCATGTGTATCTGCTGCATTCACACAAAATATTTGAAATTCTTCATTTAACAAAATTTTGGCAAAGGCACCCTCAGTTTTTTGAACGCAGCTGTTCTGGCATGTGTACACTACTCGCACACAGCAGAGGACACATTTCTCCAATTTGGTTTATAATAATAATACTAATACTAATAATAATAATAATAATAATAATTATAATAATATATGAGGTTTTACGCCCCAGAACTACGTTATGATTATGAGAGACACCTTATTAGAGGGCTTCGGAAAATTTGACCATCCGGTGGTATTTACCATGCGCTGACATCGCAAAGCACACCACTTCGCCCTAATTGAACTTCGACCGCCGCGGCTAAGATTATACCCACGAGATCAGCAGCAGAACACCGTACCACTGATCCATTGCGACGAACAGTTTATATGAAGAAAGTCCTTTCTCGACCAAAATACATTCATTAGGCACGTTTATAGATTTTTTCACCGTGCGATCTGTTGAAGCTGAAACAGGACACAGCAAAATAAATCTGGCTATAGCTTAACTGTAGCGTCCCTAAATGTTTGTTTCGTGGTAAATGAGCCCCGCTCGCCCTCGGTCAGGTAAGGGTTTACCTACGTAGATTTTCGCCACCAGTGGGTGCGTGAGTTGCAGATAGTGTATGATACATTCTCACATCATCGGAGCTTTTCTGACTGTTTGTTCGTCAGAGCCGGTAAGCAATGTGTACTGCTTCCTACGCGTGGTTGCTTTCTGAACACAGCTCGTGGGCCAAACTTCATAACTACGTATAGGTACTATCAGGCGTAAATTTCTTCATGGCTTTTTTGTGACTTGGCAGTATCTTTGATTTTAGGGCGCCCGTCCTGCATTTGAAGCAGGCAGTAAACAACCTAAAAAAACACACACAAGTATGCTTTAAAACTTAGAGAAATGAAGGTAAGTTTGGCTGCAAGAATGAAAAAGTGAATGCGGTAGCAACAAATGAACTAAAACTAACAGCTAACTCTTAACAGCATAACAAGTTGAGCAAGCAACAAACTAAGTAAGACTAAGAGTTAACGATTAACAGCAAGTTGAGTAGAAGTAGCTACAACAAAATAAGGGTAACAGGTAATTCCTTATGCATTCAGTCTGGCGCAACTTTGCAAAATGTTACACAATTAAATACTACCACTCCAACAGAGGGAAATGGTTTTAGTCCTCGCTGTCGTTCAGACACGAATTGCGCGCGGTGAAAGCACGATATGTACAAAGGTACGAGTCATCGGGTAATCTGTGTCGAGATGACATGCCTGACCACGGCCTTTTGGTGAAAGTTCACAGATGCTGAACTGGCGCTGTACTTCGCCCCTACAATAGTACCCTGTTATACCTTTTCATGCCCTTTCGCCCGATGGAGCCTTTCGGCACCTTTCAGCTCTGCCCGAGCTGCTGCTGTCGGCAGCCATAGAATAAAGCACGCTCACACATAGAACAAAGGATGTGTGGGATGATGTTATCAATTTCAGCTCTATAGAAGACTTGGCGGCAATTAAGAGTGCACATAATTTCTATCACAGTAATATAAGGCGCCACCTACAGCGTAATATTTGATTTCATTTCATTTTATGTCGGTTGTAAAGCCCTTAAAGAAGAATGACGAATCGTGTAGAACGTGAAAATGAAGCCACCTATTTCATTCTCGCTGCTTAGAGAGGTAACAATGTGGGGTACTTTCTAATTGGTGATATTATGCTAAACAATTTTGATGTACTATAATGATACGAAAATACTTCCAAGCCGTGTAAGCGCAAGAAGGACAGAAATAATTTCAAATGTGTTTTAACAGAGTTCTTACAACACAAATGAAAAAAAAGACGTGGTAAGGTAACTGAAGAATTTTGGCATTCATGCTCCTTTACGTGTGGGTATGCAAAATATTTATACTGCAATGTAGTGATTTTAGGTGCACTCAATAGGTTTTGTTGCAGAGAATCGCAAGAGCACCAATACTGAGAGAAAGCACAGGCTTGAGCATATGACATCAAGCTATAAATTAAGAAAAGACCTTTAGCAATGGTATTTGTATTGCGCACACTTAAGACAAAGAAAGAAGGAAGAAAAGAAAGAAATAGAGAAAGAAAAAAAAGAAAGGCAGAAAGAAAAAAGAAAGAAAGAAAGAAAGAAAGAAAGAAAAAATACCTTTACTGCGTAAGCACTGTTTCTTTGCCTTAGGTATACACCTTTTTTTTTATTACCCGTAGTCTCTATACTTGATACTTACAACATTGCGTGTGTACGCCTTTTCAGATTCCTACGCAATGCATGCGCTTAGTTGCACCACTTGTCGTGGACGATCCAGTGGCCGCTAAAATTCACCATTGTTCGCCTCGGTTTTCACGACTTGGATTATTTGCCGTTTCACCCAGCATAAAGCGAGCATGCGCTTCTATAGATTACAAAGGCCAGCAAGAACACTTCAATAGGGTAAAAGTTTGGGCGTGTTGGTTGTTCATCGTTCTTCATGAAACAGAGTGCATAAAACATGGGACAGAAAGATATCTTCAACTGAAAGCACTTGTCCAGATCTCTTTCGTCCCATGTTTTGTGCGCTGTGTTTTATGATTAAGCATCAAGAGCACTTGAGGACGCTCTTCCATGTATTCCGCGGAACGATATCGCGTCTAGCCCACCCGCGACTATCCCGTTTTATTCAGAGGAAGACGCAATGAACGACTGCATTGTCTAAAAAGAAACGGGGTGGTTGCGGGGGAGTAGCGTCGCCATCGGTGGATGAGCAGCTAGAAGGTGTCTTTCGTGAACGAAAAAAAAAAGTTGGGCGAAACCAAAGGTGCTATAGCGTTGTATTTTTGTGGTCAAGGGCGTGTCTTAAACTCTCATTTTTTTTGTTTACCTTTACGTTTCCCCTTCTGCTTCGGTTCGCATTGTGGCTCGTTCCGTAAAAGTACGCTCGAAAAACGCTTAGCACTGATGGTGTGGGTACCCATGTTGTGTAGGGAATGATTGAAAGATAAGATAAAGAGAAACGTATCTTAAGGTGAGAAATTTTTCTTGAAAAAGTGTACGTTAATATGGGTTCACTGAAACGGTCACGAAATGCGTGGTTTGGGCACGGAAAGTATGCACTTAATTTGATTTAAGAGTGCTAAATTATCACGTACACTTGTGTTTTTTCAAACAATGAAAGAAGGCTTGCGGATCGCGCAGAACGCACGAAGCGCCTCTTACTCAGCAGCAGTGTGTAACCCCGTTCTTTTGCATCGAAATAGCTCCCTTGAAGAAAGCATGTCTCTCACATAACGGCCTAAGCACGCCCAGATGCTTGTCCGAGTTCCGAATCCCCAGCACATTATACAACCCCGCCGGATGTGCGCACACACACACACACACACACACACACACACACCACACACACACACACACACCACACACACACACACACACACACACACACACACACACACACGCACACGCACACGCACACGCACACGCACACACACACACACACACACACACACACACACACACACACACACCGACCGACTCCGATTGCCGACCCGCTATTCGCGGGATTGAATCGCAACCTCGGCGGCTGCATTTTTGGTGAAAGCGAAAATGCTTGAAGCCGGTGTACTTAGAGTTAGTTGCATGTTAAGAAACCCCAGCTGGTCGAAATTTCCGGAGCCCTCTGTTGCAGGGTCTTTCATAGGCATATGGTGGTTTCAGGACGTTAAATGCTAGCAATTATTAATGATTCGGACATTTCAACATCCCTGTGATCATCAGCGGTGAATGGTACAGTTGAATATAAAAAAGAAAATAAAGCTTCACCGTAGCATCAAACGCACCTCGTTGACTTGTCTCATTAAAAAATACTTATACAAGACAAATACTAGATGGCAATAGTTGAACTGTAACACATATAAAGCAGCGTTGTATTTTTTTATGTGTGAATATACTTCAGTTATAAATGTTTCCTTCTAGCAGTATGTTTGCAAATTTGATGAAATGAAATAATGAAGACCTTTTAAAAACTTATTTCACTGTGTTGCGATGCAGTAGTATGTTCTTTCTTATGTAACATATTCGGTAACCATTCAACTTCCGGTGCCGGCTGAGTTTCGTTAACATTCTAGTCCACTACGAAAATTAACACTCTTCGCAGAGTGTCCTCTACACCGTGGGACTGATAAATTACCTCTGCACACGCTGGTGTTTCATTGGTTCATCCATATGTCATTCAATGCTTTTTTGTTTTTTTTTCACGCCCTTAGTGCGCAGCGTGCAGGAGTAATCAGGGATTGAATACTCAAACTTCTCAGCAAAGCTCCATTCATTTATTTGTGTGCACGCAGGTATCATTCTATCAAGTCAAGAGTTTATAGTAAAATCTTTTAGTCTACACTTATGGTGAATGAGAAGCGTAAAATACCAACGAAATCTTTTCATTATGCCTGCTGTTCGGCCTCAGATACATTTCGAAGATTGCCAGCAAAGTGTCGACAGGCGTTAGTGAGCACATTATATGCGGTTTACCAAAGCCTGTTTTGAGCAGGATTTGTGTTATTCCTTGCGCTTTTAGTTTTTTTTCATAATATTTTCTGAGCAGAACTGCATACTGGTCAATAAAACAACTTTGTCAGCAATTATGGCACTGGGTGAAGCCATTTTTTACATGCCTCGAAATCAATCAAAATTTTGAAACACTCTGACTCGTTATTTCAACAAAAATGCGTAAATTGGAGAGTAAGCGCGTGTTTACGAGTTATTGTGCCACATTATACTGTAACAAGCTGTAATGCGTCATATTTTAAATATCCCTCAGGTTAGGTTAAAGGATGTTGGCTATTAGGTTTTACCTATGACAAAGCCGCGTTAACAAAACAAGAGCCAGTACACTACGCATATGGATATGGCATTCCGCTGAAGGGAGATGTCATGTCTCGCAATAATTAGCATACCAGCTGCTAGGTACTGCATGTAATAGAGCAGCGTCCATAGCCTATCCCTACGTGATAAAGGCGATCGGCAAGAAACGCTCCTCGATCAATCTTGCCACATAGAACAGGAGTCATATTGATTTTAAGGAATTAAGGAATTACACTAGCAACTTATCAAAATAAAAACAATAAAATAACACTCTCTCACACACACACACACACACACATACACACACACACACATATATATATGGAGCGGCGGCACTACAGCAGCAATGTCGCTGAAACATGCGTGGCTTATCTTGCAGATGGTGCCGCTCGTGCTCAGTGCTCCAACATCGACCGACAAAGTCCCGGCCCTGCCCAGATTATCCCCGACAGCATCCCGTGGCGTCATCGGGGCCAACCTATGGAACTGGAAGACTTCGGTGACGTCACCACGCAAAGAAGACATAAAACCTCGTCCGCTTCAGCGGCACCTCAGTGGGAGCGGCGGCACTACAGCAGCAATGTCGCTGAAACATGCGTGGCTTATCTTGCAGATGGTGCCGCTCGTGCTCAGTGCTCCAACATCGACCGACAAAGTCCCGGCCCTGCCCAGATTATCCCCGACAGCATCCCGTGGCGTCATCGGGGCCAACCTATGGAACTGGAAGACTTCGGTGACGTCACCACGCAAAGAAGACATAAAACCTCGTCCGCTTCAGCGGCACCTCAGTGGGAGCGGCGGCACTACAGCAGCAATGTCGCTGAAACATGCGTGGCTTATCTTGCAGGTTGGTTATTATGCTCCTGCATCCTCCTATCGTTCCTGCAATCTTTTTTTGATTGTGCTGCCGCTCCCAGTGAATTGTTTTGACATTTTGTTCAAGTTGTGGTCAGAATTGGTGCTAATGCTTTCCGGGGACATTGAACTCAATCCCGGACCAACTGTTGAGGAAATGCTAGAGATAATCTTAAAGACACAAACTCAAATACAAGCTAGGCTAACTCAGATAGAAGAAAAATTGGAACTATTGTCTGAATATGCTACTAAGATAAATAACCTTGACATTGCTGTTGAAAGCCTCCAGCGCACGATTGAACAACAGCAAGAAAGGTTAATCGAATTGGAAGACAGGGCTAGAAGAAATAATCTTCTTGTTTTTGGTGTCACTGAGACTGATAAGGAAACACGACAGGACATTGAAGAGAAAGTATTAAAAAACATATTCTCAACGCGCCTTGGTGTTACAGTGTCCTCAGTAGAAAGAATTCACCGCATTGGTCAGAAGAAAAGCAAACAGGACAGACCAGTAATTGTAAGATTTTATGACTACAATGAAAAGATGGCCATATTTAGGAGCTGCAAAAAATTGAGAGGTACTAATATCGCAGTCTCTGACGACTACTCAAAAGAAACATTAGAAAAAAGGAAGTCCCTTTGGCGCTCTGCTCTTGATGATAGGCGCAATGGTGCGAAGGTGAGGCTTGTTCGAGATAAGCTTTACATCGACGACGCTGCTTATACGTGGGATTCCCGTTCCCATACACGCGTGAAAGTTAAGAACGCTCAAAGCGAAGCACGCAGCCCGGTCTGACAAAAGAAGCAGTGCGACATAAAGCTGATAAACGTGAATGCACGAAGCGTTTTGAAAAAAACAGAAGAACTAGAATCGTTGACACTAATTTATGACCATGACCTCGTGGCTGTAACAGAAACTTGGCTAACAGAGGATGTTGCAGATACGGATGTTTTTCCCATTTTATTTCATGTACTGCGTAATGACAGACTAACCCGAGGCGGAGGCGTTGCTTTACTGATTAAGAAAACTCTTCGGTACGAATTATTGCCGCCCATTAAAGACTGTGAAAACGTGTGGTGCAAATTATTTATGGGAGATATCACGTTATTTATAGGGGTTCTCTATAGGCCCCCCGGAACTTCAGTTGAGATTTTTGAGAAATTGGATGACTACTTGCTAACAATGACAAACAAACGAAGCAGAGTAATAATCACAGGCGATTTTAATTTACCAGGTGTTGACTGGAATGCACGAGTTGCTGGGCCGCTTAACAGGCCTCTTGCAGAAAATCTGCTTGACATCATGATCAAGTACGATTTGGTTCAGGTAGTTGACAAGCCCACTCGAGTTCAAGGAGAAACCGAGACATTGTTGGACTTACTATTTTTGTCACAGGAAGTGTTTGATTATGAAATAAGTATCGAGGATGGAATATCGGATCATAAGGTGGTTGCAGCAACTCTTAAACCAAAAAAAAATTAGAAAAAATAACCAGAGTAAAGGTGTACAATTTTCAGGCCGCAGATGATACCTCAATTCTTGATTACTTAGAAATGGCTTTTGACGCTATCCCGCCTACAGATGATGTAAATGACCTCTGGGAATACTTTAAGAAGGTTGTAAACGACTGTTTGTCACGTTTTGTTCCCCAAAGAGAAAAGAGAAGTGCAAAAGCTAACCCATGGATTACCAGAAGCATCATTCACCTAAAACGACGACTATGTCGCGCCCGTCAGAAAATACCAAGAAACTCGTCTGTTATTGCTCACATTAGTGCTCAGGTACGAAGAGAAGTCAAGCAATCTAAAAGTAATTTTCTAACTAATATATTGTCTGAATACATATCCAGCTCTCCCCAGAAATTTTGGCGGTACCTGTCGAGTTCGCAGTCTGAAATAACTGGGCTTTCTATAGACGGGACCTCCTATAGCGAACCGATTCAGATTGCCGAAGCATTCAATCATTACTTCAGTACCGTTTTTTCTTCAAGTATTGATCATTCAAAAAAAGGCTGTACGTTCGATGATACTAGTTCCAATCTTCTTACCGTATCTAAAGAGGGCGTAATGGCTTTACTGCTTGAATTGGATCATAAAAAATTACCTGGTCCGGATATGATTCCCAACGAATTTTTGAGGCGCTACTCTGATTGGGTTTCTAGTTTCTTAGTTAAAATTTTTAATTTATCTTTGTGTACTGCCGCTGTTCCGATTGATTGGTTATTAGCAAGAGTTGTGCCCATTTTCAAAGCTGGTGACCGCCTTGATGTTTGTAATTACCGTCCAATTTCTATCACATGCACGGCATGCAAAGTAATAGAGCATATAATTTCAAAATATATATTTCAATATATAGAAAACAATAATCTGTTTTATAATAAGCAACACGGTTTTAGAAAAGGCCTTTCAACCGTCACTCAGCTTTTTGAATCTGTTCATGCTTTCGCTACAGCAATAAACTTAGAAGAACAAGTCGATGTCATAGCAATTGATTTCTCTAAGGCCTTTGATAGAGTATGTCATCAGAAACTTATTCAAAAAATGTTAATACTTGGTATTGATCCCGCAATTGTAAGATGGGTTGAAGCGTACTTGCGCAATAAGTTGCAGTTTGTTGAAATAAGTGGCGCACGTTCTTCTCTTTTACGCGTATCCTCAGGTGTGCCACAAGGCTCCGTGTTGGGACCTCTACTCTTTTTAATTTATGTGAATGATATTGCAACGGTTGTGCCTCCTTTTGTTGATGTAAGGTTATATGCAGATGATTGTCTCTTGTTTTGTCATGTGAAAAGTGTTTCTGATCAAATGCTCCTCAATGATGCTCTTCGATGTATTGACAACTGGTGTGAAAAATGGGACATGAAAATTAATTCTGATAAAACTGTGTGCATGACAATTTCAAATAAAAAAACCCCTTAACTATAAATACACAATAAACAATAGAGAAATTAGGAGTTCTAATGAGCTTAAATACTTAGGTGTTACTATATCCAGCAGTTTAAAGTGGGACAAGCATATTGACAATATTACAGGACTGGCGAAGCGAAAGCTGGGTTTTCTGAGAAGGAAACTCCGTAATGCACCGCCCTCTGTTAAATTGTTGGCGTATAAGACTATTGTTAGACCAACGCTGGAGTACGCAGCTATCATCTGGGATCCGCATACTAAAACTGAAATTAACAAACTTGAACGAGTACAAAGATTGGCCGCGAGGTTTATTTATTCAAATTACATGAGAACACAGTCTGTATCACTTTTGCTTGCTAGGGCTGTCCTTCAATCGTTAGCTACACGTAGAAAAATAGCTCGCTTAAAATTTATTTATGACCTGTATCATAAAAACTACAAGCTGGATCCCAGTGTATACCTGCGCCCCCCAGGACGAGTATCGGCTCGTACCAATCACTCATTTTCTGTCCAAGCTTATGTACCGCGGGTGGATGTATTTAAGTTTTCGTTTCTGGTGCGATCTATTGTTGACTGGAATGCGCTTCCTCCCGAGGTACTTACAGGATGCAGATCCTCACAAGATTTTCAACGACGGCTGGACTTGTTTTTTGCCTAACATTGTTTGTGTATTGTTAACCTGTTCACCTCCCACCCCTGCTACAGCCCGCAAGGGCTAGCAGTATTGTAAATAAATAAATAAATATATATATATTTATATATATTGCAAAAAATGATGAGCTACTCGTTTATAGGATTGTAGTTACTACTGATAATTTGTTGTGGTTACCAATTGATTTGTCATGCATTAGTGGCTACGCAACGGTCTGAAAACTCGTTTTGGAGAATCGACGCTGCAACGATGCCGCGCTTTATTATCTGGACTGGCGCCTAGAAATATATCATCTGGTCCTTTCGCCTCGAGTTTTCTGTTCGGTTGTTTATTTGTTTCGTCTAATTTTACCAGCAGTGAATGCATGGTTTGGATGCCACTACCCATGTCTCTGCCATTCATTTGGTTTTTGGACGTGGAAAGTTGAGATCACGCTCGCATCCTTGAACTGCTCAGCCAGCTACAGCACACCGCCGTAATTGACAACCTCTCTTGCCAGATAAAACGAGCCAGCTGGCTCGAAAGATCACTGCATTTCGCATGGAAAGGGCTGGTCAGCCCATGAAAGAGCTTGTCAGGGCCTTCTCCGAATAGACAGACTAGCGATCAGGCAGCTTTCCTAGATGTTTACGACGCCAGGATGACCTCGTAGAAGCTGCATATGCGGGTGGCGCGTGTGTCACGTGATTGCGGTATGACTATCGTGTGCTCGCACTGGCCACCTTCGAGACTGGGTCGAACTCTTGCAATGAGGTGCCCCTTTTCTTACGCCTCACGGTGGTATCAAAAGTGGTCCTCTTTATGAGGTCTGATTCAATTATATATAGGAGATCTGCTTTGATGTTTGTCATGCGCACTGCAAAATGCGTCAATGAAACTTGACGCCTCACGTTGTTGTCCGGCGGAGAAGACTTTAAAAAATCGGTGCGTCGCTTTATTGAGGTTCGCATTGTTGGAAACAAAATCAGTATATTATAATGAGTCGTCGGCTCGAATGGTTCGCTTACCTTCTGGCAATAAAAATTCCGTGATGCATGATCACGTTGAGATAAGTTTTCGCTCTGAAAAACAAAGATTTCTAAAAAGAAAGTCTGGCGGCGTGCACGAGTGCTTCCTGTGACGTATACTTTTGATGTTCGCTTGGCCTTGTTCAACAAAGAAGAAATAGATATAGGCAGGGCACGTATAGCGCGTAAGCAGGATAGTCACTGATCATTAAGGGTAACTGACTGGATTCGCAGACAAGGCAAACAAGCGAAGAGCACGGAAAGTTTTGTGAGCAGGTGAGATTCGGACGTTTGAGGCTATAACGTGGCAGCAGGAAGCACTTAACTAAGTTGATTGAAGGAACATGCGAGAAGCCTTTGCCCTTCAGTAGGCGTAGTCAGGCTGGTAATAATGATTATGGCTTTGTTCATTAGCGCTAGAAAATTTTTGAGCTTGGCTGTGGAAGTTCGCACTATTCATGTCAGCTGTCATAACAAACACAAACACACACACACACACACACACACACACACATATATATATATATATATATATATATATATATATATATATATATATATATATATATATGAAAGGAGGTCACAGTGCAAAATATAAACATTGTTTATTCTGAGCTTTCGGCCGGGACCGGCCTTCATCATAGATCTTTGAGAAAGGACAGTCCCCGGCTCAGAATAAATGTTGTTCATGTTTTTTACTGTGACCTCTTTTTCATATATTTAAACCAGTTAGCCAGAAATGTTGCGGCCCTCCAGCGGAAATGCTTGTGAATATTAAAAGTGTTTTGTCGTACGTCGTGCATCCTCGCTTCCGTTTATATATATATATATATATATATATATATATATAAGCCAGTGGGACGAAAGGATGTATGATGTCCCAGCTTTGTGATCCGTTTAACATACATGGAAATCATGTCGGACAAAGTTTGGTGAAAACGCTAGGTCAGACCATTAGTTTGCGGATGATGCGCTGATGTGGTCTTTTGAATGGTGTTAGATGCCTGGAGGACTTCAGCAAGGACATGCGAAAGAAATGTCTTGCCACGGTCACTGAGAAACACACGCGGGGCGCCACGGCGTAAATCAACGACGCGAAGGACAAAATCGACGTCTTCAGCAGTAGCACCAGACGAATTGGCTCCCGTCTCCGCGTAGAGAGTAAAGTGGTCCACGGCAGTAACAATCCAACGGGGTCCGGCGGCCGTAAGCGGAAGAGGTCCGTGTAAGTCTATTCCCACAATTTCAAAAGAAGTGAACGGGCACGGCGGTGGTTACAATGGACCCGCGGGAAGAGACGTGGTATGTTTTCGGTGCCGACATGATGCGCAAGAAACGACGTACTTGGCGACACAAGAGAAGAGGCCAGGCCAAATGCAGCGAGTCTTGAGGTAGTCGTAAGTCTTGTGAAACCCTAGATGGCCAGTTTTGTCATCACACGCTTGTAAAACTTCTACACGAAGTGAGTGAGGAGTGACGGCGACCCATTGGCTACCGAGAAGATGGTAAATTTGCCGACATAATGTACCATCTTGAAGCTTCAAACGTGCAAGCTGTCGTCTTAGGCGGCTGTTTGGAGCATTCAATAAGCCAGTGAGCCGATCGATGATTGTGCGGCAGTAGGTATCAGCATGGTGGATCGAGGCGAGATCTGTGGACGAAAGAAAGTCCGCCGAGACAATGAACTCTTTTGAACCAGCAGCCGTCTGCTTAGTCACTTTGGTGGGCGGTGACGAACAGTTGGAAGGCGACTGTTCGGCGCTTGGCGAGAGCGGGCAACGCGACAAAGCGTCGGCATCTTGGTGCTGCCGGCCCGACCTCTATCATACGCTGTAGCCATATTCTCGCAATCGTAGCACACAGCGGCTAAGGCGTCCCAACGAATTCTTGAGAGACGATAACCAACTCTGAGCATGATGGTCAGTCAAGATTTTGAAATGCCGGATTAATAAATAGCGGCGAAAATTTTGTACGGACAACACATTGGCGAGATATTCTTGTTTGATGATGCAGTTTTTTCGCACAGCAGGTGAAAGAATGCAGCTCGAGTAGGTCACGTCTTGTTCTCAGGAAGCATAGTTCCACTAAAGAAGGACAGCACCGATGCCAAGTCCACTTGCGTCAGTGTGTAGCACTGTAGGCGCTGCAGGGTCGAAATAGCGAACGTGATGTAAGGCATTGCTTGAGAGTGTGAAAATGGCATCGCAGTCATCCGATCAGACAAAGTGTGCGCTCGCGAGCAGACGTTTGCGCAGTGGAGCCGCGATAGCAGCAAAACCACGCACAAAGTGGCGGAAGTACGACGCTCAGCCAATGAAGCTGCGGAGGTGTTTGGGTGTGGTCGGTGTAAAAAAGTGCAGTAACGCGGCAATCTTGTTGGGATTGGACTCAAAGCCATGTTTACTAGCGACGTGACCTAATATATTGATGCTGTGACTGGCAAACCGACACTTCTTGATGTTGAGCTGGAGACCGGCCCTAGCCAAAGACCTGAGGACTTCGTCTAGCCGTCCCAGGTGCTATGAGAAGCTGGATGAAAAGATGACGGTGTCGTCATGGTAGCAAAGGCATGTCTTCCACTTTAATCCACGCAGTACCGTACCTATCATTCGTTGGATAGTGGCCGGTGCGTTGCATAGGCCAAAAGGCATCACATTTATTTCAAAGAGTCCATCTAGCGTAGCAAAAGGCAGCCTTCACTTTATCGGACTCGTGCACCAGAATCTGCCGATACCCAGAGTGCAAGTCGAGACTTGAAGAGCACCCGACAACTCCACCACTTATAAGACGATGTATGGTACGGCAGTAAGCAGGCTATTTTTTCAATCTAGAAGCGCGAGAGCAAAAAGCGGCCCAGCCCCCGTGACAGACAATGATGATCATTATAATGGTTTGGTTATCCAAATGAAGATGAAGTAAATAGTCAGCGCTTACAATATATATATATATATATATATATATATATATATATATATATATATATAGTGGGAGTAATAATTCAACGGGCCAGTTAGTCTTCGTGAAGGTATGGGATATGGCACAACGGGAGCGTTGTCAACAAGGATAAATATATTTATTTCCCAACAGTTTCGGGAGGGGTCCTCCCTTCATCAGGGGATGAGTTATACCGACATGAACTTCCAAACTTCGTTACTTCCGCATCCCTCTCGCCTTGAAAGATGTTTGCGAGAGTGAGAGGGAACTAAAAAAAAGGAAAAAAACAAAAAAGGGGGAGAAAAGACGAAAAAAAAGAAAGAAAAGAAAAAAAGTAAAAAAGAGGAAGAACCACTGTCAACACTGAGAACGAAACCAACTGTCCGTGTACGTCCAGAACTGAACAGCACGTGATATGAACCGTATGTGGACGTACACGTACAGTTGGTTTCGTTCTCAGTGTTGACAGTGGTTCTTCCTCTTTTTTACTTTCTTTCTTTTCTTTCTTTTTTTCGTCTTTTCTCCACCTTTTTTTGTTTTTTTCCCTTTTTTTAGTTCCCTTTCACTCTCGCAAACATCTTTCAAGGCGAGAGGGACGCGGCAATAACGAAGTTTGGAAGTTCATGTCAGTATAGCTCATCCCCTGATGAAGGGAGGACCCCTCCCGAAACTGTTGGGAAATAAATATATTTATCCTTGTTGACAACGCTCCCGTTGTGCCATATCCTTAATATATATATATATATATATATATATATATATAAATATATATATATATATATATAAATATATATATATATATATATATATATATATATATATATAAGGAAAGAAGTGTATACATAAGGGCTCGTTTTTCCGTGTTTTTACACAATATTAATGAGATCTAAGAGACAATAATGCCAAAGAAAGTATGGGGGAATATAATAAACCAAATTGTAATGTACATATGAAGAAAAGTGGGTGAATAAATAAATTGCCGTGGGCAGGATCCAAACCTGCGACCTTCGAATGACGCGTTCGATGCTCTACCACTGAGCTACCAAGACAGCTATCCCCCCAGTCACTTTATAGGGTTTATAATGGAATTAAACGTTGGATTGACAGTCAGCGCCACCATTAGTCATGGTGACAAGTGTGGCACACTCTTTTGAGCCTGTTTGTCATCACGTAGCACGTGAACTTGTTACGAGTGGGCAGCTGACCAATAGTCTTTCGTATACAACCTAAAGGCACTAAGTCTGCCAGTACGAGACCCTCGTTACTGAATAAGGAAAAAAGTGTATACCTAAGGGCTCGTTTTTCCTTGTTTTTACGCAATATTAATGAGTTCTAACAGACAATAATGCCAAGGAAAGTATAGGGGAAGATATTAGACTAAATTGTATTACAATTGCTTGGCACTTTTGTATTATATATATATATATATATATATATATATATATATATATATATATATATATATATATATATATATATATATATATATATATATATATATATATATATATATATTTATATATATATATATATATATATACATACATATATATATATATATATATATATATATATATATATATATATAAATATATATTGTCGGATGCGCCCTTGTGATGTACTAGACAGAGAACAAGAGACAACACCCGATCCTGGGCCAGCTGTTCTTATTCTGTACTTCGTCTTCCTCTGCTTCTTCTACCTGCTCCTCGCACCCAGAACCCCGATTTTGCTGGTCTTAGTCATCAGTGCTCATCACACTATATATATATATATATATATATATATATATATATATATATATATATATATATATATATATATATATTTATTGTTACGAGCCGCGTCGGTGGCCGCAGCGGACCCAGTAGGTAGCATGGAGCTGGGTGGTGGTCGTCATTCCGCAGGCCACGGGGACGTTCAGAACCCTCGAGAGCTGAGGCAGAGGGACAGGCGTAAAGGGAAACTTAACAAGACGTTTATTTGGCACATGTTTGACAGTAACGTCCGAACGACGACTCTTCTCGCGACACTGTCCTGTTTTCTTCTGGTGGGCTGCTCTCCTCCCTCGCCGTGCAGTTCCGTAGATATATAAGCGGAATGTCTCTTCGGGGAACCAATTACTCATGGAGAGCACAACACAAGTGTCACTTCACACACGTGGCAGACGAACGTGGCACACGCGCGGAGACTCGGAAGCGACCACGCAGGAGAAATTCACGGCAGTCCCTCCTGTAGCACACAACCGGCCTTCCGCACATTCCAGAGGGGCCCGCCCGTAGCCACTGCCCCGCAGGCAAAGCGCACAGCCGAGACAAACAGAGCTGGTGCAGGTGACGACCCGCCCCTACACAGAATGTCCGAGATGACGGGAAGGCACGCTTGGGGCCAAACAGAGCCGGTGCAGGTGACGACCCGCCCCCACACAAAATGTTCGAGATGACGGAAAGGCACGCTTGGGGCCATCCGGCCCAAGGACTTCGTTACTGCTTTGTAACAGCATCCTCGGCGGCCGGCCGAGACCTCGACGTACGAAGGTCATCCACCTTCGTGGGGAGAGGTAGATGAAGACAATGCTGGTATGCTGAAGCCGTGGACACCTCGATGCGGCTCTGCTGCAATCCTCTGGCACCCTGGTGATCTGCAGCCTCTGGTAGCGTCGTCCAAAATTGGAGAAAGGCTCCCGCTCTGCTGGCCAACATTCCTTCTCGAAAGACAGCACATGTGTCCACCACGCGAGAACACAACTGCCAAGCAGGCAAGCGCCCATACTCTCTTCCTGAGACCCACCAGGCTTTTAATTCATCCAAAACGACCTGTTCTTCATTACAATAGCAGCAGCAATTCTAACAACCCAACCTGAAATAGGCTGCTCAAATTCACAAACACGTGCCGTGATAAAGCACAAATACAAAAATGGCAATTGTAAACTTGTCACACACACACAAAAAATGGAACCTAAATACCCAAGCCAGATTACCTGACGCCATCAAGATCCCTAGAAACAACGACTTAAGCCGTCAGCGTTGCCATTCAATTTGCCTCTCTTGTAACAAATTTCGAAAGAGTATTGTTGCAATAGCAAGCTCCAGCGAAGTAGCCGGCCGTTCTTAGGCGACATCGTTTGCAACCACGTGAGGGGACAGTGGTCCGTCTCGATAATAAACTCTGATCCCGCGAGATAGCATGCGAGCTTCTGAACCGCCCATACAACACAGGCGCATTCTTTCTCTGAAGCGCTATAGGCTTCCTCCCTTACAGTTAGTCTGCGGCTTGCATATAGCACGGCATGTTCCTCTCCTGCGTCGTTTCTCTGACACAATACTACGCCCATGCCGCGGTCACTTGCATCGCACTGAACCACGAAGGGTCTAGCGTAGTCGGGGGCTTGAATTACAGGTTGGCTCATGAGCGCATTTTTCAGCGCTAAGAATGCCCTCGATTTCTTTTCGTCCCACTTCAAGATCTGAGGTTCGGTTTTTCTGCACGCTGACAGGTGTCGCAGGTTCTGACAAAATTCTCTATTTCCCGGAAACAACCCGGCCAATAGTATTCCTGCAGCAGGCGATCCTTCGTTTTTTTGACCCCCAAGTGACCCGACCATGAGCTACCGTGAGCTAAGTGTAAAAGATCACGGCGGTAACGTTCCGGTACCACTAACTGATCAAACTGCACCCGTCTGCGATCTAGATACTTACGATAAAGTATCCCGGCCCTGTTCTGATACATCACGTTTTTCTTTGAAATACCCTCTTTAGTCTGACTCCTTATATTTTGAAGAGTGGGGTCTGCTTTTTGCTGCTCTATAAGGGACGATCGATCCACTCTCAGCAAAGTCTGCAGGCTACTAGATGCAGGAGTAATCATTTCCTCACACACACTTTCAGATTCAAGAGGGTCTTCCTCGTTTTCATCCGCGCCTTCATCGCTCACTTGATCAGTGCTTGTTGTGATCGTGTCTACCGTGTTCGCGGGCTCTCCATCTCCGGCTTTCTCGGTGATTCTCGAGGGAACATCGAGCGGTGCGGCTCTAGTTGCGAGTTCTCGCGCCTTTGAGCGAGTGAGCGCGCACACAACCCATCCCCGTACGCTAGGTTCTTCTGTCCTAGTAACCAATCGGATCTGTTTGAAAACAAGTATGCATACTGCTTTGGCAAATAAGCAGATACTGCAGCCTCTGTGTGCAATGCGCCAAAGGGGCCCTCGATGCATACCTTAGCAATCGGAAGGCATACGCTTGATGGCTCCGCTGCTTGTTTAATCCAAGCGCACTCGCCTGTGAAATGTTCAGCTTCAACATACGAGGGATGGAGCACGTCCATTGTCGCTGCCGAATCCCGCAGCACGCGACACTCTTTTCCATTTACTATCAGCTCTCTGATATATGGCTCCTGCAGTCGCATGTTTTCACCCTCGCTGTCGACTGAGAAGCAAACAACTTTTGGACTTTTGCAGACGGCCGCAATGTGAACTGGCTTGTGGCATTTATAGCACACAAGTGGTCGCCTCTTTTCAAACGCACTGTTTTGGTGCTTTTCCTCAACCGTGGTCTCATTACTTACCTCCCGTTGCTTTTCGGGACCAGTGTTGTGCTCTCGATTCTCTTGGACTGAATGTCCCCTCCCCCCAGTTGCCTTTTTGATTTGGCCCTCCCACTGGGGAATTTCTCTTCTATCGAGCGCTCGGCGTGAAACGAAATCCTCCGCTAGCTCCGCGGCCCTCGACACAGTGGTTACCTCCTCCCTGTCTTGCACCCAGAGCCTAACGTCTTGGGGCAAACGACGGTAAAACTGCTCGAGTCTGAAACACTCCATGATTTTCTCTTTATTCTCGAACGCCTTAGCCTCTTTGAGCCACTCCCTCATATTAGACATTAACTTGTATGCGAAATCAGCATACGACTCGTCTTTCTGTTTTACGGCGCTCCGGAACTTCTGCCTGAATGCTTCTGCTGACAATCTATATTTCTTTAGCAGGCTCGACTTAACTTGGTCGTAATCATCTGCTTCCTCTTTTGGCAAGCAGCGTTACGGCTGGTTGACTCGCATCTAAAAACTACGCATTCTTTGTGCAGATTTTCAGCAAGTTTCCGTCGCAGCCTGTTCCCGTCGCTGCCGTAGCGGCCTGTTTCTTCTGGGCCAGCGTGGTTTTCGACAGGATTTAGTGCGCCGGCGCAGTCTGCTCTTCGAATCAGCGTTTTTATCGTTGAATTCATCGACGAGATCCGACGCCCGCATTTATCGTGCTGCCACGAGATCTGCTGTTACCGAGCAGCGCTTGGTGCTGCCCCTTCAGGCCTATATAAGGACGTCGCAAGTGCTTCGTCTTCATTTGGCAAGCAGCGTTACGGCTGGTTGACTCGCATCTAAAAACTACGCATTCTTTGTGCAGATTTTCAGCAAGTTTCCGTCGCAGCCTGTTCCCGTCGCTGCCGTAGCGGCCTGTTTCTTCTGGGCCAGCGTGGTTTTCGACAGGATTTAGTGCGCCGGCGCAGTCTGCTCTTCGAATCAGCGTTTTTATCGTTGAATTCATCGACGAGATCCGACGCCCGCATTTATCGTGCTGCCACGAGATCTGCTGTTACCGAGCAGCGCTTGGTGCTGCCCCTTCAGGCCTATATAAGGACGTCGCAAGTGCTTCGTCTTCATTTGGCAAGCAGCGTTACGGCTGGTTGACTCGCATCTAAAAACTACGCATTCTTTGTGCAGATTTTCAGCAAGTTTCCGTCGCAGCCTGTTCCCGTCGCTGCCGTAGCGGCCTGTTTCTTCTGGGCCAGCGTGGTTTTCGACAGGATTTAGTGCGCCGGCGCAGTCTGCTCTTCGAATCAGCGTTTTTATCGTTGAATTCATCGACGAGATCCGACGCCCGCATTTATCGTGCTGCCACGAGATCTGCTGTTACCGAGCAGCGCTTGGTGCTGCCCCTTCAGGCCTATATAAGGACGTCGCAAGTGCTTCGTCTTCATTTGGCAAGCAGCGTTACGGCTGGTTGACTCGCATCTAAAAACTACGCATTCTTTGTGCAGGTTTGTGGTATTCAAGTTGTCTTTTCTTATTTTTTTTTTTTTTTTTTTAATTCTTAGCCGTGACTGCTGCTTTTGCCAAGTTGTTACATTGTATACTGCACTATGCCTACTAATACCGAGCTTGCTAAGCGAATAGACGCGCTCGAAAGTCTGTTCGATGGTAGGCTTGAACGTGTGGTTGCAGACCTTGTTTCTAAGTGTTCTAACAAGCTACATGAACTCGGCTTTGATCAATGCGCAACTCTGGCGGAAAGTGTTCAGCACTTAAGTGATGTTTTTGATGACATGAGGGTGAGGCAGGACGAGCTGGTGACTGCGAACCGCGCACTCTCCGCAAAAAATGAGGCGTTGGAAAAAAAAGTTGCTGATCTAGAACAGTATTCTCGACTGAATAATGTTGAGATAAAGGGTGTTCCGGTCACGCAAAATGAAGATTGCCTTGCAATCGTGAAAACCATTGGCAATGCCATCGGCTGCTCTGTTTCTCCCTCTGACTTGGACGTTGTCCATCGTGTGGCCACAAAGTCTAAGGAGAAGAACATTATCGCTCGCTTTTGTTGCCGCGAGAAGAAAGGCGAGTTTGTTCGTAGGGCTCGCAAAGCCCGTCTACGTACTGGCCAAATTGGCTTTTCTGGTTCCACTGATGCTGCTGTGTTCGTTAATGATCACCTTACTGTCGAGAACAAACGCTTGTTTTCTAAGGCACTAGCCCTTAAGAAGGAGAAGAGCTGGCAGTTTTTATGGACGGACAACTGCCAGATTAAGGCTCGTCAGACTAGCAGCAGCAAAGTGTTCATCTTAAAGTCTGAGAACGACCTTCGGGTTTTCAACTAAGTCGCGTGTCATCGATTCTAGGGACAATTCTCTCTCTCTCTCTCTTTTTCTAATTTTTTTTTGTCCTTGACGTGTACTTGTCAATCATGTCCTTTTCTGCTGAAGAATTTATTTCGTTTCTATCTGACAATCAACGCTCTCTAGTTCATTTCAATGCACGTAGCTTGCGAAGGAATCACGACAACATTAATAGTTTCATTCACTCTACCAGACACTCTTTTTCATTTATATGTATATCAGAAACCTGGCTTTCCGATGTGGATGCTAATCTATATGGTTTTACGTCGTACAAATCTGAATACTGTCATCGTGCATCTGACAACTATGGTGGCTCAGCCATTTTCATTTCTTCTGGCATTAATTATATTCGCAGATTGGACCTTCATATTACCATCCCCTATTGCGAATCAGTTTGGATAGAAATTGAACAGCCACAGGTTACTCATAATCAAAAAAATTTAATACTCGCTTGCATCTATCGCTCACCTTCCTCCTCATTTATCCAGTTCTTATCGGCTCTTGAGACTGTCCTGAACACTCTATCAATGGAGAACAAAAATGTATTGTTGGTAGGCGATATCAACATTAACCTATTAGATTCTCATTCAAGAACTACAAGTGCCTATAATGATTGCCTTCTAGGGTACGGGTTAACGTGCCTCATCGATTCGTACACTAGATCCAACCCACGTGGCTCTAACACTCTTTTGGATCATGCTTTTTGTAACTTTAATCCTAGAGTGTCCGGGGTGGTTGATGTCGATATTACCGATCATTATCCCATCTTCATCACATTTGATAGCCCTATAACTCAAATCAACACAATTTTTACTGCACTGCGATTTGACAAAGACAATTTCATCAGTGCAATTTCAAACTGTGACTGGTCCAAAGTTAGCTCGCAGGCTGATCCACAATCAGCGGTTGATACATTTTCTTCTTTATTCTCAGAAGCTGTTTCTTCTAGTACTCACACTATTGCTTATAACAAGAAATACCAAGAGCCTCAAAGCCCTTGGATGACATCTGCCTTATTAACCAGTCTCAGAAAGAAGGATAACCTCTATAGGAAAGTTAAGAGACAACCCTTTAATATCGCCTTGGCACTTCGCTATAAAAGTTACTGTAATACTCTTAACTCTTTGCTAAAACTTGCCAAGAAACGCTATTATAATGAGGAATTTATAAAGAACAAAAATAATCATAAAAAACAGTGGAAACTGCTCAATGAATTCTTGAATTCGCCTACAATTAACTCGCCCATAACGAAAATCACTCACCATAACGCTACTTATTGTCACTCTGACGACATTGCTAATGCGTTTTCTGAGTATTTTTGTTCGTCATCCAATTCCTCAAAAAATGTTCCTTCACCTAGTTTGCCGCGCTTACCTCACTCATTTTTTCTCTTTCCCTCTTCCTCTGACGAAATAGTATCAGCTATTCGTAATCTTAAAAATACTTCTCCCGGTCTGGATAACATTTGTGCACACCATTTAAAGATGGTGGCTCATATAATTTCTCAGCCCTTAACCCATATAATCAATCTCATTTTTTCTAAAGGTTCTTTTCCTGACTCATTAAAACGTGCAAAAATTATACCAATTTTCAAGAAAGGCGATAAAGATGATATTAAAAATTATAGGCCTATCTCTATTCTTCCATCATTAAGTAAACTAATTGAACAACTGTTTGTAAAGCGTCTTAGTTCTTACCTTTCGAAATTTAATGTTATAAAACCTTCCCAGTTTGGTTTTCGTCATGGAAGCTCCACTAACCTTGCTCTGCTTTCTTTGACAGACTTCATCAAACATTCCATTGATACTGGTAACTTCTCGGGTTCAGTCTTTTTGGATTTAACTAAAGCCTTTGACACGCTCAATCACTCCATTCTTTTCAATAAGTTAGATTCTTATGGTATTACTGGACCAGCTTTAAATTTTCTGAAAAGTTACCTGTTTAACCGAAAAAATGTGGTCTTTACAGGTGGCTCTTACTCTAACATTAAGATTACCAATCAAGGTGTTCCGCAGGGGTCCATTCTTGGCCCCCTCCTATTCATTATTTATATTAATGATCTCCCTGACGTCATTTGCTCTGCACATTGTGTTTTGTACGCTGACGACACCACAGTATCATGTAAGGCCAAAACAGTTCCATCTTTAATATCAAAACTAAACTCTGTACTCAGCGATGTAGTTTTATGGTGCAACAACAATGATCTAACGATAAACCCCTCTAAAACTCAGTTCATGGTTTTCAGGTCTGCTCATAAACATTTGTTAACTTCTGCTGCTATAACTATGGGTCCTAATACTATCCATGCTTGTGATACTGTTTCTTTTCTCGGTGTACGTTTAGACATAACCCTTAATTTTGGTCTACACTTATTAGACATAAAGAAAAAGACTGCTTTTGGTATTCGTGCATTGATTAAAGCTAGGCCATATTTTTCCACTAATGCATTACTATCGCTCTACTTCTCATTTATTCATAGTCATTTTAACTATGGCATAATTACCTGGGCCAACACCTATCACTCGTACATCTCATCTGTACAACATATACAGAACCAAGCAATCCGCATTATCACTTTCAGCCCTCGTCGTTCGAACGCTATTTCTTTGCTTAGACAATACAATATTCTGAGTATTAGTAGGTTATTTGAATTTCATTGTACTTGTTTGTTCTTTAATATAATTCACCGTCGGCTACCCTTCGACCTCATCAACTGTGACTTATTGATAAACACTAACCGCACTCGCTTCGCATTGGAGCGAAATTTATTACTACCCCGAGTTTGCACTAATTACGGCATAAAGTCTTTGTCATTCACAGCTATTTCATTATGGAACTCTATTCCACCAAATATAAAGTCTCTATCCAACTTGTATACATTCAAAAAAACTTTGAAATTATATCTTCTATCACTATAAATTATTCTATGTTGTCCTTTTTGCATTTTGACTTAGCGATTGTATTTGTTGAAGTTGTGATTATTACTATGTTTTATCGCTTCGTTATTTTTCTATAGTTGCTTTATAGCATTGTTTTGTTAATATTACATTGTCTTGCCATTTGCCCTTGCACTTGTTTACATGCTTTCTTCATCGTGGGTCCCCCTACAGTCTTCGGACTATGGGACCCTAGTCTGTAAAACGTCTTCTTCATTTTATGTATCGCCAGTCTGTTAATAATAATAAACTTCAAACTTCAAACTTCAAACTTCAAACTTCAAGCGGGCAATTACCTCGGCAGCCTCACAGGGTAGTAGGGTAAGCAAGCAGTGCGGCCACATCGTTTTGGTAACACGCGCCTTCTCGCATGTGCGCTCGAAATTTACCAAGAACAGACCCATGTCCTCTCCGGAGCGGTAAGGTTGCATTAGATCTTTCATCCTGAACGACTTCCGTTCAACTTCGCTAGACGCTTCGCTACCTTCACTACTACCTCGAGCCTTGAGCAGCTGGATTTCAAGGCGCTTCATCTCAAGATCCCTTTCTGCTGCTTCGCGTATGAGCCTCTCATTTCTCTCTTCAGCTTTGCGCCTTTCATGTTCGTCTATCAGCTCTAGACACTCTGAGAGCTCGTCGTGGTCTGCGTTAAGATTCTCAATAGCCTCAATAATCTCTGGCTTTCTCATTTGCTCACGAACATCCAAACCCAAACTTTTAGCTAACTCTAGCAAAAGTGGTTTTTTCAGTGCCTTCAGATTCATGGTTGCTACAAGTGCTGCTAACTTCACTACTACTAGGATGCTACGTTCCCATGCACAGGTCAACGTAGAGTAGTTATCCAAATTTACCACCTTTCCTACAAAACTCTAGATAAAGCCTGGTAAAATCTCAGTGAAGAAAAGTCAAGCACTCACCACACCCTGCAGCCATGATCTCAGCGGAGACGATCCCGATGCTGGCCCGAGCTTGTTGTGACTTGGCGTGAGCAGAATCCCGTCGCTGCCATCCAGTTGTTACGAGCCGCGTCGGTGGCCGCAGCGGACCCAGTAGGTAGCATGGAGCTGGGTGGTGGTCGTCATTCCGCAGGCCACGGGGACGTTCAGAACCCTCGAGAGCTGAGGCAGAGGGACAGGCGTAAAGGAAAACTTAACAAGACGTTTATTTGCAACATGTTGGACAGTAACGTCCGAACGACGACTCTTCTCGCGACACTGTCCTGTTTTCTTCTGGCGGGCTGCTCTCCTCCCTCGCCGTACAGTTCCGCAGATATATAGGCGGAATGTCTCTTCGGGGAACCAATTACTCATGGAGAGCACAACACAAGTGTCACTTCACACACGTGGCAGACGCACGTGGCACACGCGTGGAGACTCGGAAGCGACCACGCAGGAGAAATTCACGGCAGTCCCTCCTGTAGCCCACAACCGGCCTTCCGCACATTCCAGAGGGGCCCGCCCGTAGCCACTGCCCCGCAGGCAAAGCGCACAGCCGAGACAAACAGAGCCGGTGCAGGTGACGACCCGCCCCCACACAGAATGTCCGAGATGACGGGAAGGCACGCTTTGGGCCAAACAGAGCCGGTGCAGGTGACGACCCGCCCCCACACAGAATGTCCGAGATGACGGAAAGGCACGCTTGGGGCCATCCGGCCCAAGGACTTCGTTACTGCTTTGTAACAATATATATATATATATATATATATATATATATATATATATATATATATATATATATATATATATATATATATATGTGTGTGTGTGTGTAGCATTCGCATCTCAATTTACATTTATATTTGCCTGCTGTCAGGCTTGAAATGATGGATAGTTATGAATGAACACATCCGGTATAAGGCGGGCGCCCACTACTAAGAGCCAAGTTTGGCCGCAATGACTGCCAAGGTCGCCGATAAGCGCTTTGATCACGGGGTCGTTTATTAAGCCCTTCGGTATTAGTGGCCTGCACGCACGCACACGTGCAGCCCGTCAGGAGGATACTTGACATCGCTCACTGTTCCACCTCGCGATGTCAGGTCCATCAGCGCTCATCAAACTTTTGGCGCACGGCAATTTGACTTGGCCGCTTTGAACAGTTATCCGACCTGTGCTTGTGTTACGTTACGTGTGTTTTTGATCCGTTATGGAGGCTTTTGGCTTGGATCATGTAAGCGGACTGTCCTATAATAGCGTGCCTCAACTGCTGCGTAGGGATTTCCGGTAGTTTTATCTTCTTTTTCTTTTTTGGCGTCTGTCTTCATTATTTCTTCATTCTTCAAGGTACGCGTGCGTATAATGAGCTTCTCGTTAGTACCCGGGAAAGCACTCCGCTCTCACGCTAATACTCAGAAAGCTGACTTTTATTATTTGAGCAAAAAAATACCTACATTTCTCTTAGGGTGCTCTCTGATGAACGGCAAGGTACATACCATGGTGATGGTAGCGCACAATTAGCTTACGATAATAAACCAAAACGGATCGTCCAAAAAAAGTGGTGTGTGACAACTCAATACCGATATGAATGTGACGTCTTAAAATATGGACGAAATAGGAATTGCCCATCTGTGAGAAATCAAATACAGCAATAGCACGTTAACTTCTAGGCCTTGAAATGGGCAGTATCTCTGGGACTTCTACAAAATTAGTTCTCATGGTGGCGCAGACCAGTAATAAATTAGTTGTGGTTGAAGATGTGCATTTTTCTGTCCTTCCGAATTTCTGGTAAGCAAGTAGCAACGCGTTCGGAGGCGTTTGCAACCGTAGTATATAGTGCTATTCAAAGTGAGGAAAAATTTATATAGGAGGGACAGGGAGAAAGAGAGAAACGTCGGTTACTTTCTAAGCTTACCTCTCAACACAATGTCGCATGAATATCTACTCCGAAGTACAAAGCGTGTTGGGAAAAGTGAAAACAGGTTAACCCGGGTGATAGAAGCTCTCGAGAGCACTTCTCTAATCGAACGCACGGGCGACTCTCTTTGAGTATGCCTCTACGGGAAGGTGGTGTGCCTAATCCCCGCTTAATTTCTCAACTTACAGAGTTCGACGAGTGCCAGAACACAGAACACGGCTGCGAACACGAGTGCGTCAACACCTTGGGCGGATACCGCTGCGAGTGCAACATCGGCTACGAGCTACACTCGGACGGCAAGAAGTGCGAAGGTATGGCAGTGATTTCTAAATAGTTCATGCGGCCAGTATAGTAGTTCTTACTTGCTTCGTTTTCACTGCATCGGAATCGCTACTTCACTCACTGTTTCTGCATTCCTTTATACTTGGGCTCGAAGAGCTCCAAATAATCAAAGAAAGAGCCACCTTTGTCTGTTACTTCTTTGCTTGATATCCTTTTGAAGTGCTTATTATTAAGAATAGCGTTAATTTCTAGTGCAAAAACAAGACAAAAAAATGTATACCTTAATCGACGAGCACCGAGACGTACGTGCTTACTATTTGTCAACACTAGCGTGGTACAAACGAGAGCCACAAGAACTTCAAGGAAGCACTGGACAGGAACAATCGTAGTTTTAAGTGAAGCACTGAAGATATATGCTCCACAATGCAGCACTTTCTTTTTTTTTTTGCATGACCTTCAGCCCAATTGTTTGGACTGAAAGAAGGTGATGATATCAGAATATGTGTGGTGTATTTGTTGACAAAAAGAATTAAGCGTGGTGTTTCTTGTACACAAGAATATCACTGGCAACAATGAAGAATACTATAGCACTAGTGAGAGGTCTGACAAGTATCATAATTAACTTTAACAAAAGGTACAAGATGAAGGTGGTACAGGCCTATGCACCTACATCGAAGCATGCGAAGCATGATAGTCAGTTGGTTGAAAGCTTTTGTAAAGACGTAGAGTCAGACGTTATTAAAGTAAATACTCAATATACTATTCAAGTGGGTGACTTTAATGCCAAAGTAAGCAAGAAACATGCCGGGGATCATGCAGTGGGGTAATATGGCAATTTGGGCTCTTGAAATGCCAACACACCAAGCATATTTTACGTGGACGCCTCCGGCCTTCACCATGGTTGGTGGTACACGGCTGCTCTCGTGCACCAAAATGTCGTGGTGAATGGCCTGACATTCAAAGCACAGGACATAACATTTGCGGAGGAAGTCGCCATCGCACTAGCTGCCGCAGACCTGGGCTTGCGCGTCATCATTACAGATTCGAGAGGGGCCTACCGAAATATTCAACGCGGGTATATCCCACACCTGGCGTACCGAATCTTACAAAACAGCAAATACGTCGGGGCCCCCGCGTCTCGAAGGATCATATGGACTCCAGCTCATTTCAGTCTCGAAGGCAATGAAACGGCTGACGCCACCGCCCGCATGCTGGCTCTCCGGGCAACACCTTCAGACTCTTCCGAAATGAATATCGAACCCAATCCGGCCTTAACGTTTCGAGAAAATACTAAGTGCTACCGATTCGGCCATTCAATTTATCCTAAACCCTGTAAGGGCCTTACAAAGGCGAAGGAGCATTTACTCCTCCGCCTTTACACCAAAACACTGCTGTGCCCGGCAGTTTTTGAATATCTCGATCCTGCCTGTACAAGAAAATGCCTGCACTGTGGGGAGAAGTCTTCGGACATCTTCCACATGGTGTGGGCATGTCAGTAAACCCCTCGCCTCACCACAAAACCGAACCCCGCCCAGGAAAAGCGGGAGGCGGCCCTGCTCGGCTGCTCTGACCTGGCGAGCCAGGAGGCCCTGGCCAACCGAGTTCGAGTCGCTTTGGACGCCAATGGGCCTCTGTAATCGGGAGCCCACCTAGTGTTTGTGAGGGGTGGCTCGCACTGGGCCACCACCCACATACTCCCTGTATATAGATATAATAAAGTGTTTTTTCCTCTCTTTCTTCTCTCTCTCTCTTGAAATGCCGGAGGATAGCGATCAGTAGAGTTTGCAGAACGTAATAATTTACAGATCTTGAATACATTCATCAGAAAACGGGCTAACCGTAAGTGGACGGGGCGAAGTCCTAATGGCAAAATTAAAAAGAAATGGTCTTCATTTTGGGTGCACACCCGGCTAAGTACAGAATGTAGAGGTAGTTGGCAAGATCCGTTGCCGTGACCATAGAAGGGTAAGAGTTCGTATTCGCCTAGATCTAAAAAAGCAAAGGCATAAACTGATACGCAAGGAGCCAAATATTTGGCTAGTGGTAAGAAGAAAAGCAAAAAGAAATCATAGTTTTGCTTCAGAATAGATTCGAAGCGCTGAACGAGGTAACTGACGTTTGCGTTGACACAATTAACGATAATCTTATCAGTATCATCAAAGAGTGTGAAATGAAATTTGGAAGCACAGTCAATAGGCAAGACACTGACAAACTATCTAAGCAAACTAAAAACCTGATTAAGAGACAGCAAACTACAGAAGCTTGAAATGCAACCGACAAAATTCATCATGTGGTGCTTTCAAAGTTAATCGATCGGCGTAAAGTAGCCGACATGAGAAGGTATAACATGGAGATAATAGATCAGGCTGTAAAGAGCGGCGGAAGCCTTAAAAAGCGGTGAAGGCAAATTTGTGCATAGCGAAAAATCGACTGAATGCATTAAGGGACAAGGATGGCAATGTGATGACCAATAGGAATATGATAGTTAACTTAGCGGAGGAGTTGAGGGAGCGGTGTTCTACAGAGAACTGTAGAAAAGCCGAAACAACCAGGATTATATTCTAAGAACCTATAATAGCCCAGATCAAACCGACATGCTACCATTAAGAACAGGGGAAGCAAAAAAGCCCTAGAGGGAATGCAAAGAGGCAAAGCTGCTATTGAGGATAAGGTAACAACGGACCTGCTAGAGTGTACTAGAAGCTTTTGAGTGGAGCGAGCCTGGGAGCGGCCGTTTCGGCGTGGAATGATGCGGTGGCGCTGGCGTCGACCAATCTACCCGGGCGGATGGCTGGCAGGGGTTCCGCGTACGTGTTGGTACCTCTCCGTCGCGCCTAGTGTGAAGATGATCTCCCTCTTTTTTTTTCTTATTCACATACCTCCCCTTTTTCGCGTAAATAAAGGTTATTTGACATTATTGTTATTGAAGTTGCTGAGGCCCGCACTGCAGGCCGAAGCAGCATAGCACATTGTACAATATAACGAGCTCGTTTTTTTTTTAATTTTTAAAGTGTACACATTTTAGACGAGAAACCAGCTGGCCGGTACACACCGGAAGCGCCCCCTTCCCCCCCCAAAAAAAAAGGAATATGGTGCACACAAAACGAAGAACTCTTGGTTCATTCCACGTAAAACACCAAAGCTGGACTCAAATAAAAGGCTCATTGCTTGTGGCTGCGTGCACACACGACAAAAAAGTAGGCTTTATAGATATTATTTGAAGAACAGCAGAGTTTTTCCAAACCTCCCTTTGGTTTTGAAATATGGGAATAGATTCATTGTTGTAGGACCCACAGAAATGCAAATACGTAATACTGCAAAAGAATGTCTTAGGTGAAACATAGTAGTGGAAGATTTTGAGAGTTTAAAAAACGAAACAACACTGCAAAGCAGAGTCGTAACTAATGTTAATCATGATTGATAACATAAATGCAAGGTTTACATAATTATAAAACAATACATTTGCAATTAGGTAAATTGTAAAAAACGTAAAATATAGAGCCAGGATACAAAAGATAACATAAAGCAAAGCAAACAGAACGACAGAGTTAAGGTTGTCTTTCCAAAATGCATTTTAAAAAAAAGATGTTATGGTCGAAAGATCGTTTGAAGGGACACTGAAGTTCAACAATGAATTGGCTTAGATCGATGAATTATGCACCGAGATCCCTAATGCTGCTAAATTTACCATCACAGGTTTAATACAAAAAAATTCAAGATCAAAGATTTATTTTGAGATTTCGCGTCATTATTTGCACGTTCTCTCGCTTACAAGCCTCTTCTAAAAAAAATGTTTTTCTTCTTGGTGTACCGTCAAACACATAAGAGTGTAAGAAAATATGCACGAAAAATGATATCCTTTTTACGCCACTGTAGCAATTTATAGCCTGCTCAGTTTTAGGTGCTTCTGTGCGCTTTTGACACTGTAGAAGATTTCTCATCTTGACTTCATTTGCGCGTGTAGACCGTGGGTAAGGTCCGATGGTGGCAAAAATAAAGTTTCTGCTGCTCCACAACAGAGTGGGACGCTTGCAACAAGCTGCAGAGCATCTGAGGCTTCTCGAACAGTTACTAAACTGGACTTGCAGATTAGTTTCTCTTGCACGAATGCATCACATTGCACGATTCCATTGTCTGCACTGGTGAAGTATACGTCTCGTTGAATGCAAAGTTCACGAGTGCTAGGATTCAGTGAGCACGCTACGTACGACACGCCGGCAAATCCAGGAAACTCGTGCAGCGCCCATGACTTTGATGGTAGGACAAGACCACGAAGGTCACCGAGTGACAACCGCGTCAGACGAGGGACTTGAGCTTGCCTCGTCAGCTTCGTCACCATCTGCAGAAGTTGCACCGTTGGTATCCACAAGGAGCTGTGCAGAAGTGCTAATGCGTCGCCGTTTTCTGTTGTCATCCTCAGCCGGCACACACTGATGACGCCGCTTTGTTTGGGTCCGCGGAGCCGGAGTTTTGAGCGTCAAATATGCAGGCAGGTTGGGCAAGATCGTCGGGACTGCATCAGGGCCAAGTGTCGGCGTTCCCCTAAGAATTCGGACTTGAACACCATTGATAACGTGTACGTAGTCTCTAACAATGAAATGCGGTTTGAAATGTAAATCGCACACAGCACAATCGGCGTCAAGTGGCTTGTCAAGCCGATGGAGGTTCCGCTCCCAAAGAAGTCGTCGTTCTTCGTCTTTCGGGGCCTTGAAAAGTGATAACTTCCGACTTTGTTGCACACGCGGATATCCAGTTGTGCAACCTAGCGCGTAACAATGGTTTACACGCTACTTCTTCGTCATTTCGCGACTAAAACCGAGATGCCGGCCATGTCGCCGAGCCAGCCGAGTAAACCAAGTGGGAAGATTCGGCGATGGCAGCGCCGCCGCTACTTTCGCCACAAGTTGGGGATGAAGAAAGCAAGGGGAAAGCGTTTCGGTCACGCCACTCAAAAGTTTTAGTACACTCTAGACCTGCTGAGCGGTGGCTGAGAAATTCTGTTACGAAAACTGGGAACCTTATATAATAAGTGCCTCTTGAACGGAACGGTACCAGAATCTATGAAAAACGCCAAGATTATTTTAATTCATAAGAAAATAAACGTGAAGGAATTGAAAAATTACAGGCCAATTTGCTTACTGTCCATTCTCTACAAACTGTTTACAAAATAATTGCTAATGAAATTATCTCGACATTGAGTTCACCCAACGAAAGGACCAAACAGAATTTCGTACAGGCTACTCCACATTAGAATATATTCTTACTATCAATCAGGTAATAGATAAATGCGCGGATAACAACCAACCCCTATACATAGCTTTCATAGATTACGAGAAGGCGATCGACTAAGGCAAGACATCAGCAGTAATGCAGACACTACCGAATGAGGGTATCGACGAACCCTACATAAACATACTGGAAGAAATCTACAGTCGATCAATGGAAGAAATCTACAATCGTAGTTTTCCATAAAAAAAAAACGACCGAGTTCCAATAAAGAAGGGTGTAAGGCAAGCCGACAGGATCTCTCCAATTGTATTCACCACGTGTTTGCAAAAGGTTTTAAGGGCCCTAGATTGGGAAGAATGGATAGGAGCTAATATAACAGCTCTAGGCGGTACTCACCTACAGATCAGAAACCTGGAGGCTTACAAAGAGGGCTAAACCTAAATTGAGGACGACGCAGTGAGCGATGGAAAGAAAAATGGTAGGTGTAACCTCAAAAGACAAGAACAGAGCAGAGTGGGACAAGGAAAAAATGGGGTTAAGGATGCCGTTGTTGGAATCAAGAAGAAGAAATGGACATGGGCTGGGCACGTAGCACGTAGGCAGGATAAACGCTGGTCATTAAGGGTAACTGACTGGATTCCCAGACAAGGCAAGCCCGGGAAGGGGAGACAGAAATTTGGGTGGGTTGATGGGATTAAAAAGTTCGCAGGTTCGCAGCACAAAGCCCAAGACCGGGTTGATTGGGGGATCATGGGTGAGGCCTTTGCCCTGCAGCGGGCGTAGTCAGGCTTATGATGATAATGATGATGCATGGAGCATGCTTGATGCGAGTGTATACCGAGTGCTGTTAGGTCACAATAGAAAAGACTACTAATCTTAGCTTTTTACTGTAGTCGGTTGCAGCCTAAGGATAAACTTGAGCTTCGCCCTCAGCTATTACCCCTCTAAAAGAAAGAACATTTTATATCCATTTACGTTCATTTACAGCTGTGGCGTCGAACATTACTGAGTGTTTGATAGTCAAGTTTATGCGCGTCAATTTTCAGAGATCAGTACTCGGCCAAAAATAATACTTGTGTGAGAAACGACTAACTTGCACTATACTACTCGCCTTGTGTCCAGATTAGCAGATTAACATCAATCCCGCTTCAAATGAAAACCGGCTGGTAAGACTCTCCTTCAAGCTCCGCCGCGTTGGTGTAGAGCTTACGGTGCCCGGCTGCTGACCCAAAGGTCATGGTTTCGATTCCGGCAGCGCCGGGCGCGTTCGACGAAGAGGCGAAATGCCAGAGGTCCGTGTACTGTGAGATGTTAAGCTCGTGAAAGAACGCCAGATGGTTGAAATATCCGGAACCCTCTAGTACACCGTCCCTATATTGCGGTTCAGCGACGTCAAATCCGAGTTGTTATTGATTATCCTTCAGAGGTGAAGGACAGGCGAACCGCATCTTTGTGAGGCCCATGTGCTCAGATTTGGGTGCACGGTAAAGTACCCCAGGTGGTCGAAATTTCCGGAGCCCTCCACTACGGCGTCTCTCATAATCATATGGTGGTTTTGGGACGTTAAACCCTACATATCAATCAATCATTATCAACTGCATCTTTGTGAGCGGAGTTTATTTTTAGGTTGCGCCCAACCATATTTTGATGCAACTGCACAGTCACCTGCTCTACTTTTTTCGCTCTACTCTACGAAAGGAGAAATCGCAGCTGTTTCTGTGGCGGCTACTTAGTAGCCGCTACATGGTCTTTTTTCGTATCAAGCAGGTGTTGTGAAGCGAAAAAACTTTGATGAAAACCCAAGAAAGAGCATTCTCGAAATGCAAGTTGTGATCTGTCGCAGCTGATTTCGACACTCTTCCAACTTGTACTATTTCCAATCAGTTGTTATATTCACTGTATGCTCTCGCGTTTTTTTCTTTGGTTATATAAGTATGCAACCAGGTTTCGCATAGATTTGTCTCCACACTTTGGTTTCGTGCAGGGTGCTCGCAGGGCCAATCAACTATCAGCGTAAGTCATCTTCTTCTGTTTCATATATGGCGAGGAGTTTGAGCACTTCAATGGGCCCACCGCTACGTTTTAACTATACAGCGTGCATTTTTTTTAGGTGAAACAAAGTCCATGAAAAGAAAAGGACATTATGGTTGCTTTTGTTTTCACACACGAACCGTCTTCGACTAGGCGGAAATTCCTCGCCACAGCCCATGACACTAACGTTGCGAAATAACAGAATCCTGTTAATTTTGGTTTTGATTGTTTGCTTTATGGCAGTCGTTTGTAGTACAAAATTGTATTGCGTGGAAATACATGACATACCTTTTTTTAGATCACATAAACTGCGCGTACTATGATATATTCATCATTGAATTGTATATGATAATATCGAATAAAATTTCCGGCGTGCGCTTCGCCGCGGTGGTATAGTGGCTAAGGTGTTCGGCTGCTGACCCGAAGGTTGCGGGATCGAATCCCGGCTGCGGCGACCGCATTTCCGATGGAGGCGGAAATGTTGTAGGCACGTGTTCTCAGATATGGGTGCAAGTTAAAGAACCCCAGGTGATCGAAATTTCCGGAGGCCTCCACTACCGCGTCTCTTATAATCACATGGTGGTTTTGGGACGTTAAACCCCACATATCAATCAATCAATCATCAAAATTTCTGGCGCACAGGAAACGTGTTCACGCTGTTACATCCGACAAAACAGCCCATGAAAATGAAGGGACGAAACTTGAACCAATGCGCTTTTTATTTGTAGGCATTAGTAAAAAAAACCATTAAATGTAGTGTTGCTTAGTGATGCTTAAAAATGAAAATGCTACTTGTGCATTTTATTATCACTTTATAATCATTTATATCTTTGTAGAGCTATAGACTAATGCTTAGTAAAACGCAGCTCAATTTATGATCGGAATACGATGACAGGGAACTGTGTTGCTTATAAACACGGCTGAGAATAGTCTCCAGTTACGTATCATGCCTGCGTTCATATATTGCAATTCTCTCTATACCACAGACTGTTGCGCTATAAATATTTAAGATGCTGTTAAAACGCTTTATAAGTTTTTAACACGTTGGCAGAGGATATTCAAAATAAAGAGGCCTAGCCTCGAGAAAGAACCGCAGGAGAGCGATACATTCAGCCTGCTTGCTGTCTGTTCGTGCTTTCTCCTGGCGCCGAAGAGAATGATTAGAAAAGAGAAACCAACACAAATGATAGAACGCGCTGTCGCCGTCTTTCTGTCCTGCTCTTGTCTTTTGAGCAAGAAAAAACTATCAATGCCCGGGAAAAAGTTTGCAAGGAAACCGCTGAGTTACAAATGCCCCAAAAATAGAACTATGATGAGGCATTAGCTTAAGGTATAGATGGCGTGTATCCTCTCGGGTTCATTTATCCTGCAATTATCTTGAATGAGTATCTCAGGTACTTGATGTCTCCGCGTGTTGTGTCGTAAATCTTGGTAGAACTGCAAAATATTTTTACCTATAGCCCTGTCAGTGAGTTTCGAATGCGTTGTTTTTAACCTATAACAGAGCTCAACATTGAAACGCTCTTTTACAGCGTCCTGCGTGTGGCACGCTACGTAGGAGAAGCGTGCCCAACGCCATTCATATATAGCAAAAGAAAGAGGTACTTCGCATACAACATTTGTTATTTGATGACGCACAACTTTCATATAGTTCCTCGCAAGCTGCCCAAGTGAACGCATCCCACTAGTAATATGGGATCTAGATTCTATAGGATCTTCTGAAGATAGGGAAACTTTCATGCAGAAAGCTCGTGTAAGTAGCAAAAACTTCGAACGCCTTGAACCTCACCAATATTTTCACTATAGCTGAAATCATTTATCCGTTACGCTTAATTTTTCTCCCCTGAGCATGACGCAGTCTGTTGTATAAAAATTGTGCCATGTGTACCTATATGGCTGTTATCTTCTATGCGGTGGTGGTGATCGGTTCCATTAACTGTAGCCGAGGTAAAGGAGCAAAAAAAAAGAAACAAGGCCACTATAGAATTTTTATTTTCTAATTCAGCTACAGTAGTAGTAGTGCCGTTGCCGCGTCTTTTTTGCCGCACAAATCTATAGCTGGAGTTTGACGCAAACATGTCGTCTGTTGGCTCTGAATATGATGCGGTCCCTAATCGTGAGTAATAGGATGCAACGAACGGCCATGAGCTGCTCTATTATTGGCTTTTCGAGAAACGAAATAACCATGAAACAAAAACGAAAGCCTTAAGGAAAATATACGACGTGATTAAAAAGCCTCTGCTCCATAACGAAAATGCAAATTGTTACTCGTGGGTATACAATTCTTTTGCAGTAGCATTCATGTTTTCTTATATGAGCCACGAAATCACAATTAATAAAATTTTCACATGTTTGCTCTTGTGATTGCTTTGCTTATATGTTTTTTTACGATGTTATTATCAAACAGTTTGACACCGCCACTATAAGTTGCCTCTTCCTTAGATTATCAGTTACCCCGGATTCCCGCGCGGGACACAATCTGGCGCTTAATTCCAGTCATGCGTCTTAAAAACTGCAAAAATGAACTGCCGCACACGCTGGTTCACAGCTTTTCAAATGTCTCGTGATCCCATTTCCAACTCGTGTACTGAAGTCTTTGTCACTACGGGTGCGTCTTCTCCCGCTGGTTTTCGTGGTAGTTAATCAATTCCCCGGCGCTTTGCATTACGGCCACCACAAACACCAGATCGACCCCGTTGCTTTCACACAAAGCACCCTGCACTTGTACGTCGACAAAATGACGCGCTCTGTTCGCCGACTCGAGGTCACATTTATAGTCTTAAATTTTAAGCGAAACCTGTATGAGTTATTGCTTTTGGTTGTGGCATCATATATGTAAGTGAGAAACTCGGCGCCGCATTGCTAGAGATCAGAAAAGCGGGTGCACAGCAGTCAGGCCTTCCAATCTGTGCTGGTCTCATGCGTGTATGTACGCACCATCTTCCAATAAATGATGCTATTTTGATCGTGGTGTTCTCGACGATCAGCTCTTTCTGATTGTAGTAACGAAACGTAGCCTACAGACAGCGACATACCAAAAAAAGCGTGAATTGATCTGCGTTACTGTTTTTATAACCACAGAAGAAGTATAGATGCGTGAGAAGACATGGAAAACATAAAGCTACACCTACATGCAGGACCGGTCACGCTAAGGCACAGAATGTGTCACGTGCAAACAGGTTGCTCAGGCTGTGATACCAGCGCAAGTGCTCAATACCGCGGCACTTAAGTCAATATGAAATTTTATCGAAGTGGTTCGTCCCGTCATGTTGTCGCATTTTGTTGTTGGGATTAACGCGTGACTGTGGTAAGACGGTAAGTCGGGCCAGTTCGTTAGGATCCATCGTGAACTTTCTTACAGGGCAACACCAGAAAAAATACAGGACAGGGAAGGAGTAGAGCAGCGCCGTCTTTTCTTTCTGTTCTACTCCTTCCCTGTCCTGTATTTTTTCTGGTGTTGCGCTGTAAGAAAGTTCGCGTGACTGTGGTTCTTGCCTGTAGCAACAATTGTGCTGAGCACGTGGGCGGCGGCTGCTGGGGAGAAAGAGTTAGAAGGAAGCATTGCGCAATGCGAAAATGAGAAAAAAATACCTCCTAATGTTTTCGCATCTCTCTCTCGGTTATCAAAAGGTGAATCAGTGTAGAGACAGAGAGAAAGAGAACGCTGGTCGTCATCCTGTATTCGAGGATAGAATTGCTCAGCACACCCTCTCGGCGCATCGATGCATCGAGCGCGCCCTGCATGTTAAGGCAAAAGAGTGTTAAAAGGGTATGTAGTTCGTCCTTATTGGGGACTAATAAGTTGCCGTAACCATTATTCTTTTTAGGAACTAACGGCACCGGGTCTAACAGTTGGTCCCCACAGACTACTTAGTCCTCGGAACATTTAGTCCTCACATTTACACCTTAGCAGGTAACCGTTAGTCCCACAAATCACCTCAAAGGACTAGTATTTAGTCATGACATATACACCTTATGATAAAATTGTTAGTCCTCACAGTTGCACCTCGCTGGACGAATGGTTGGTCCAATCCAATACTACAATCGGCAAAACTTTATCCCCATTTTAAATACTGTTTTTCTATTTACTCTCCGTCAGGCCTTATACTTTTCCCACCCATTTTTCTGCGCAGTGAGAAACAAATGGTGGGCACAATAACACGCGAAAAAATATTTAGCCACCTGTGTGTCACTGCTTTCGCAGTCACTGCAACAACGATTGACAAAAGTGGGACATTCAAAGCTTTTATTTTTAGTTATACACACGAAGCATTTTTATTATTTAAGAGAATTAGTCGTGAAACGTACAAGTCCAGCCTCATTGTCACATCTTGCACAATCCTACTGAAACTCCTCCGACGGAAGCAATAGCTGACAAGCATTGCAGACGCCAGGGTACACAGCCTTCTGCATGTTGTGTGCCCACGGCTTTCCAATAAGATAGTAAAAATAGTTAGTCACACGTGACACAAGATGAGGATGTACGCATAAGACAAGTACATGCAACTTGATATAAAAACATACGTGTAAATTATGACACTCAAATAACCTCACCTTCACATCTTTTGGTATGTAGCGTCCCAAAACCACCATATGATTATGAGAGACGCCGTAGTGGAGGGCTCCGGAAATTTCGACCACCTGGTGTTTTTTAACGTGCACCCAAATCTGAGCACACGGGCCTACAACGTTTCCGCCTCCATCGAAAATGCAGCCGCCGCAGCCAGGATTTGGTCCCGCGACCTGCGGGTTAGCAGTCGAGGACCTTAGCCACTAGACCACTGCGGCGGGGCTACCTTCGCGTCTATTATAGTCCTGAACTGCTCCGACGAAAGCGATACATGACAGGCACTGCAGACGCCAGCGCACACAGCCACAGCCTTCTGCACCGTGCGTGCCCACGGCTGCGCAATAAGATTGTAAATAGAGTTATTCACAAGTGACAGAGGATGAATATGCATCAGTATGACAAATTCGTGCAACGTGGGGTAAAAACGTACGTGTAAGATAGGACATGCAAATAGTGTCGCCGTGATGGTAGACGACGTCAAAGACGCATTTCGATCCCCGTAGGGCAACAGCCTAAGTGCTGGAGCCGCAGCCGTAACTCCGAGGCGCCGGGAACCACCGCGCCGCCATGGAGGCAGCGAGTTCTAAGCGAGCGGCGCCGTTCAGTTCGAGCAAGCGAACGCGGGACACACGGCGTTGCACGCGAAGCGTCTGCCGCCAGCGAACGTCGAAGGGGAGAGCGACCGTATGCTGGGCCGCCGCCACGAACAACGCCGAGTTGGTTCAGAGTGAGTGCCGAAAAACCGACGGTAATGCGGTCCTTTTCCACAAACTCGAGCGAATGCAGCGAGAAAACGCGAGTGCGCCGCTGTGGCAGCCGCCAACGGTCGGCGCCGAGCTGCTTGCGACCGATTGATGGCGAAGCCAACTGTAATGGTTACCTATATTCACAGACTTGGTTCGGACGCTAGCCAAAGCCCTGCCGGCCCTCTGAACTTACAGCACTTACAGCGCGCGACATACTACAACCAAGCTCGTTACGAGCATGACGATAGTTATAACGCGAGAAGAAAACGACGACACAGAGACAAGAAGGACACGAATTCGTGTCGTTCTTGTCTCTGTGTCGTCGTTTTGTTCTCGCGCTATAACTTATCGTCATGCGATACCAACTAGCCCAAGCTGACACACTTCTACATTACGAGCAACCGCAACGTGTTCTGGACGAATCGCAAAGCAGCGACAAGGTCTGCGCGCAATATCGTCAGCCCGGAGCTCTTCACGGCGGCGAAGACAGGCGTCGCGAGCACTCGATGAGCGAGCGTCCGGGCGGCCGAGGGCAATAGCGGCTAATTTTCTGGCGGTCAAAAAGCACAGGCGAACTACAGACGCCGAAACTGACATTGGCGGTGCATTTCGTGTGTGCAATATACAAAACGACCGGGCCCGTTGCCGGCAAGCGCGTTCCGTTCGCACACCTCACAAGTACGACAGAATAGAGAATGATCACCTACATGTGAAATAATACAGCGCTGATTTCTGCCCTGAGTCAGACCAAAATAATGTATTTGATAGGCCTGCTGTCTTCTCGCTCGCTATGTTGGCCTTCATTCCCAAACGGTGGTGTCGTGAGTTGGTCGTGACCATCTTGACTAAGCCAGAGATATAAAACGCGGCGTGGCGACGTGTCCAGACCTGCTCCAGGCTTCATTGGTGCGGTGAAACGTAAAAGCAGCAGCGTACGTTGATCCAAGCATATACACAAAACATCACGGCGGTAATTCTTAGATTGTCGAGCTCTCCGAGTGCGATTCAATGCCAACCGTCACCTGCAAAGTACGGGGGAAGACTGAGCCAGGAGAAAGGAGGACGCCTAGTGCCTTTGGCAACGCTTAGCGCACAGCCCGCATCTCCCGGTTGGTTTATCCATTTGGAGACTAAGTGGTTTGCACGCGACACGCATCCCTCTGTAGTTACTCCTCAACAGTCTATCCGTTCATCGCATGCGCCTATAGGGCTCCATTACTCCTTTTTCAGGTAATTTTGTCTTGGAGTCTACAGCGCTCGCCCCAGGCAACTCTCGATCTTTCGCTTTCCTCAGGACCTCTGAAACGCTATGTCTTTTCATTTTACATGGCGTAAATCCGCACGCCCCTCGCGGAACGTGCGCACTTTTGATCACGGACATCGGGTGCAAATTTTCACTGCTGCAGAAAGAAGGCAAGTTCGCCATCCAAAATAACGACAAGTGACCGCATATAAACGTTCAGGTAGAGCGGGGTAGGGAGACTATTTACGTGGCGTGCGATTCATCATTGGGATTTCTTGCAGTTTACGCGATGCAAGGTTCTGCCAACTGCCAGAGAATCTGCCACTCGGAACTTCATGTTCCTAAATGTGGAATAGCGGCCAAATGTGAATCGCGGCCAAAAAATAAACAAGCTAACTAAATTTAGCTTGTTTATTTTTTGTCTGGATTACGCGAAATATATTGGGGGGCTGCTTCGAGATATATTTAAATTGTAACAGAGAATGTAGTGTATTTCAATTGCAGGCTGTCCTTAAACTGACTCGTTCCACCAGAGTATACATGGTGTCCCCGTTGTTGAAAACGAAGCTGTTGAACAAAAACTCTTTTATGCAAAAAGAACGAGAACATACTGTTCACAGCACTGCGTACAGCCGGTGTTTTTTCATTGGGTCATGAAAATTTCTTTAGCAAATAAAACAATGTAACTTAAGACGTGAAGCTCCATGAAGGCTACATAAATCAAATTGAGGCCCTTTTAAGGAAGATATGACCACGCTATCTTCAGCCGCTTAATAATGGTCGGCTAATTGTTTCCAGCTCATAGAAAAAGCCTGCAAAATGCCAAAAACGAAGTACATGCAAAAATTCACTTCCTTGCTCTTCCGATCTCAAGACCGGTTTTGTAGAAAAATTATTGTGATTTCTTCATGCCCATCTGTAGGCTTTTTACCGGAGGCTTGTTATACCCCCCCCCCCCAGCGCTATTAGTTGAGGCCACTTGGTTTTGTCTATGCACAAAGAAATATAAATAGCTCGATTAACGTATTTCTCAAATTCGAAGTCGTATACCATCATTCATCGCACCTTTTTGTATAAAGGTGACCTGCGAAGAACACACCTTCGGAGTTTCATGTTTCAGACCATCTCAAGTCCTCTGCAACGTCTTTCTGAACAGTGCAAGGGCCTGTAATATACCCCGAGTACTAATAATAGGCCCTAAATCATGGTTATAACTGGGCTAGCGTTAAGCTGTTATTTTCTGACTCAACTGCATATTCTTGAAAAATTTCACGAATATTACTTCTTTATGCATGTCTCCCAGTAGAAAAGTGTACTTTTTTTCTCGTTCACATTATTTCGGTCATATAAAAAAACAGTCACACGCGACTGATCACACCTTGCATTGGTTGGCTGTATTCAACGGCTACACTTCTCTGTCTAATTTTTTTGTTTCTTCAAGCTTCAGCTGGCAATCGCGCCCGTAATTTATTAACTTTCTTTTTTCTTTCTTTTCTTTTTTCCTTGTTTCTTTCTGTGTACTCAGAAGCGCTAGAGCTTGTGTGTAATGACCGGGTATACGAGGAAGTCACTGGGTGGGCACAAAAACAGGTCAATAGCCAGTTTTGTTTTTCTGTTTTCTTTCTTTCATCAGATAGCTACGAGAAACAATATAGTGCCAAGTAGGCAATTCTGCGTACAGGCTTCATAATTGTCTTAGTGCACGAACCAAGATTTATATCTATTTGTTGATCTTAATATGGTCGACCAAACAAGATGAAAATCAAGTGAATACGGGCAACGTAAACCTTGCAATTTAGAAGCACCCTGCTATAGGTTTCTTCCCCTCACATTTTTTTTACACCCAGATGGCACCTGTACAGCCGCGGCTTCATGAGCTCATAGATTAGAAGAACTGATATGTGCCTTATAAGTACATATAAAAAGGTGGAAAGGTATGTTTAAGAGCTCGTTTTTTTCCCTAATAGATACATGATTGATTTGATTGATATGTGGGGTTTAACGTCCCAAAACCACCATATGATTATGAAAGACGCCGTAGTTGAGGGCTCCGGGAATTTCGACCACCTGGGGTTCTTTAACGAGCACCAAAATCTGAGCACACGGGCCTACAACATTTCCGCCTCCATCGGAAATGCTGCCGCCGCAGCCTGGATTCGAGCCCGCGACCTGCGTGTCAGCAGCCGAGTACCTTAGCCACTAGACCACCGCGGCGGGGCCCTATTAGGTACAATAATACTAAGATCGTATATATAAATATATATATATATATATATATATGTTTGTGTGTGTGTGTGTGTGTGTGATTGGCTTTTACTCACTTATCCAGTGTAAATAACACTGGAGAGTTGAAGCACCAGTAAAGAACCCGAGGTCCAAAAAATTGTAATATTAAGTGAAATATGTGCACTTTTTCTTTGTGAACATGTTGCCGTAAGCATTTAGCGAATATGTGCTATTTTAAGGAAGTTACAGGGGTTATAACACCGGTTTCAGATAGTTTCAAGTTTTCGCGTGGCCTCGCCACCCTTCGTCTTCACAGGGAGGGGAAGACGTAGCCTGTCGTCGTGAATGGTTTGCACCAATCGACAAACTGTGTGCTACATCACTGTGTGTGAAAGGAGGATTGGTCAGGCGTATGTAAGCAGCGCAGGAATTATTTTTTGAAATGGAGGCTCTGCGTGGCACGCAACGCTGTAATATTCGTAAAGCGTCATCACCGCGGTCTACTATGCGAATTACCGAACATCTTTGGGGGGCCTCAAAAAAAAAGCCAGTGCCCTTTAGGATTGACCCTTTAAGGTAGACGCCCATACCAGTATAATACTGTTTGAGTTATGTACAATCTGATGTCACGCTACGTCACACGTTGTGCTCGATTAGTCAGTATTACCCACGTATATCAGGAGCGAAGCTCCTTAGGCCGGCACCCCGCCGTCACTTTCACCGCAATCGCTGGGAGAAGCTTCCTGCATCGCCGATTAAATGATCCATCAACGTCAAACCCCTGTGGCGGCACTGGACAAGCGTGACCTGCAAAGTGCGCTTGCACCCCTCTCCCACCTCGCTCACTGTCCTTCTTTGTTCGTCCATGTCCTCTCCCCTCAAACCGTCGAAGGCGCGAAACTATCGCTTCGCCATGTCGTCCACCCAGTGGTTGGTCCGTTTCTGGGCTGACTCGTGCTGCGCAGTGCGCACCGCAGGCGTTCTACCCACTTGCTCTACATCCTACCACCTTAACGAAATCCAGCAGCAAGATCAGGCGCTTAGTCATTTGCGTCTCATTTCGAGAGGGCTTTGATCATCGGTTGTGTTTCTGCTCGTAACAACTGCTAGTTTTTGTGGTAGTTCCCTCAAAGGAGCTGCCGTAACGTTGACTTTTTGAAATCTTTATCAAGAAGTGTGCTGGGCAGCTTTTTTGAAAAATGGCTCTATCATTGGTAAACATATGAGGTGTATATAGTTTGTGAACTGGCAATTCAATAGTTCGCTGTATGCTTCTGCCAATACACATCTGATTTTAAAAAATATCTGGTATAAAATACCTAATGATTTGTTCTTAGACGTTTCCTACGATGTAAAAGGAATTTTTTCACAAAGTTGAAAATTCATTAGCGCTCCATCTAATCATATCCTAATTGTAAGAGTCTTTGGTGTCTTTTATTTGTGTGGGCCAGAAGAAATCTCAGCGCCCAAATCGGTCATCGCTACGAACGGCAGTGCTAGGGCATAGTGCCTACGTCAGCAGCTGAAATATGTCTGTGGAAAAAATATGCACCAAACAAATGTAAGGCTGCCGTTGTATTTCTTATGTAGTGTTAAATCCTCAAATGTGTACTAGAACATCAAGTTTTCCTCTCAGCTCCCCCCCCCCTCCCCATTACCTGCATGCGCTCACTGCTCTCAGTTGCGTCTCTCCTCTGCGGTTGGTTGAGAGGCCCACTTCATTGCTCCTCATGACTCACTCAATGAGACGTACGCGTGTTTGTGATATGTTCTGCGCAGACGCGTGCGGCGGCATGATCGAGGCATCGAATGGGACCATCACGAGTCCGTCGTTTCCGGACCTGTACCCGTCTAACAAGATCTGCATCTGGGAGATCGTCGCCTCGCCCCAGTACCGCATCACGCTCAACTTCACCCACTTCGACCTCGAAGGGAACAACGTGAGTGGACGCCACCATCAATTGCGTATATAACCTTTCTGTGCGAACTACTCGGTATTTTCTCTCCGTTCCTGCTGATGCCGAATGTTGCGGGTGCTCTCCAGCCGAATAAGGGGCATACAGCTATAAAACTTCACCTGAACATCTGGTTGAGGAATGGAACATCCATTCTTCTATAAAGGAGCCTCCAATGCAGCAGCCTGGTGATCACGACGGGATGCATACTTAAGCCAAACAAACGAAAACACTTTATTTATTACTGCGTGCTCTTTATCTCTCCGCATCGACGGCAGCGCCGTCTAGGAACAATGCAGCTTAAATGCGGTTCGAGTAACGGCTGCTGACGTTTATAATTTGAGCATGCAGTACGTTTTTCGCGGTGGAGGCATGCGAAGGCAATGGAGTGACGAGCAGATGCCATGTCTATAGCTTGTCTGAGCGTTGTGCGAAAGATGCGATGGAGCTTTGTTGTATGCAAATTCGGTCGGGCTTTGCTGGATTGGCTGCAACGCTATTTTTTATACGTTTATTTCCGCGACTGCATTCACAATCTGATCTAATTCTGTAGTGAACAGTTTAAACACATCGCCCAATCTTATCCTCGTGGTCTGAGTAAAAAAATGCATTCAGTTGAACGATGTTTACACCTCGCAGGGAAACGTCTGCACACATGAAACTCGACTCGGCCTCCCTCTGTTTGTATTAAGAGAGACGTCACCTAAGTGGAGCTCTGCGCTTGTAGTGGTGCTTAAGCTTGGGGTTGCGGTATACTATGAGCAGCTGCTAAAGCACATACTGGGCTTTCTGCGCCGCGAAATTATTGCTCTGGCTACTCAAGTCGACATGTGGCCTCAACAAAACCTTGTGACCGACTGTTTTGTGTCTTTGTGGTTCTGAGAGTCTTAATGTTATCTTTAAGGGCTCTCCTGGGTGATGTGACGTATATGGGGTGGAGAGTGTAGTGGTGCAACTGCACAGCCGGTGAAATGAATTATGTGGGCTGGAGAGTCGACAAGGCTTGGGAGGGTACGTGTTCTGTATATTAACACTGATAGAACGATACTATAGAGAGATTCCGTGATGATAGTTAATGGGGATGATTCTTCTTTTAATGACGACTATGACCTGAAAGGGCCAAATGTAATCAAGGAATATATCGGACCATCTGGTTCTGTACCGCCTTAAGTGCACCTATAAAATGAGCCTGACGCGGGCTCAAGGAACTAATTCAAGCTTTGGTCTGTCAATTGATTTGTGGCATAGCAAACCGAAGTGTTCAAGTGCCGGACGTAAATGAAGTTTTAGAAATTCTAGTGTTTTATCAGAATTCCTTCCACATGAGTGACATGCGCAACACATTAGATAAAGTGCCAAGGTTACTCCTAGGCGCCTTTCTGAATCCACTCTTTCCAAGTGTTAGCGTTGACGATTATGTAAGAAAAAGGGTAACATGTTAAGGTAACGCAATAAAAGTACTCATTTAGGTTAGTAGAGTTAAGTTTTTTGAGTCGCCCGTCGCACCTTACTAGAAAAGAGTGAAGATAATTCGGAGGGCTTGCAAGCCAGAAAGAATACTGATAGTGGGATAAATAACGCAAGAATCTGCGGACGTATGAATCCGATGCAGCACATGCAATGATAAGTCATTAATGCATAATAAGAAGAATAGAAGCTCCAGTTTCAATCCCCAGGTGGGGGGGGGGGGGGCATTAGAGGTTATTGAGAAAAAGTCAGAAATGAGGTACTTAAAAACAAAATGGTAATGGCTGCCCAGAAAAAGCTCGCATTCAAATAAGCACAATAGAGTTAATGTACAGGCCAAAAACCCTAAAAATAAGCTGATGAGACACTGTATAGCAAAAGCTTTCGAAAAATCTAGCAACATCGCTTAGCTTCCAGTATCACGATCTGACTGTAAATCACGGAGAAAGTCAGTTAGCCGAATTTTACCGGATTAACTTTTGCAAAAAGCGTGCTGTGTAGACTTAAGGCAAATGTTTGGGTCCAGGAAGCCAAAGACTTGTGAATAAATGAAATTTTAATAAATATGTAAATGCCATAGTTATCAACAGCTACACAGAGCATCAAACGGTCAACATTTACGGTGCATCGTTAAAATTTGTATCTGTCTCCTTTTCTCTATGGTCAGAACTGCTCAGTTTTCTTTACTGTAATACTTTTCTTTTTAAAAACACTGCTTAACTGCAGTGACACGTGGCACCCAAGTCGTATAAAAATTATGGAACCCAAGTCGTATCAACCCCCCCCCCCCCCGTTTCCTCCACCTCGTTATGATTCACGTTAATAGCATGGTTCCCTCATTCAAACAAAAAATTCAACAAAAAATGTGATGTGTGACGCTTTCACATACCTCCTACGTGCTCAAACCACTTCAGTATTAACCAGCGTTCTGCACGATTCTCCCCTCTTCGTCCTGTGTCTCGAACTTGTATACTTTTCTTAGGATGCACACTTTTTTTCGTAAGATATGGAGACAAAGAGCTATATATGCCACTGATGATAATAGCACGTATTTAATTGACTGTATAACTTCACACATTGAAGGCGTCGCTGTTTATTATTGTGTGCCCCAACAAGACTGGAAAGCTGAAGGAAGAGGATGGGGCTGGGAGGGGCGGCATTTCCCTAGTCACACGACGTCGCTCTGCGTCTGACGTGCTGCTTTCATGACAAGTTACTAAGCCGACTGGACGCCCACTGTGCAAAGCCCCCCCCCCCCCCCCCCCCCGCGCTATTAGCGCTCGCGCCTACTTTGTTTGACAGCCTTTGTCGCCCTGCTCGCACACCGTGTTTTGCGATAGAGCCGGAAAGAAGCACCGTTCATGTTCAATGGGTGTGCCTTCCTTGACGGGGGTGGGCATAAGCAAAGCAATATTCCTAAAGACAAACCTAAGCTGCCGAGATATGCCCGTCAAGTCGAACCCTTTGTGTTCGGCAAGTGAGACACACGAGCCGTTGGAGGTGGAACCGTCTAACAGAGTTCCGAAGTGCTGCGCACCTGTGCTCGCTCGTAGGAGTCGCCAAAGTAGTGAACACTACAAAAGCGTTTTTTTGTGTTTTTGGGCAGGAATAACCATGATAGATAGAAGTTTACACTTTCTTTTCTATTTGGGCTTATATGCACCCAGTGCACCTTTCTGTTCTGAATGCTGCATGATCCAACCGTATGCCCCACCGCAGTGGTCTAGTGGCTAAGGTACTCGGCTGCTGACCCGCTGGTCACGAAATCGAGTCCCGGCTGCGGCGGCTGCATTTCTGATGGAGGCGGAAATGCTGTAGACCCGTGTGCTCAGATTTGTGTGCACGTTAAAGAACCCCAGGTGGTCGAAACTTCCGGAGCCCTCTACTACGGCGTCTCTCATAATCATATGATGATTTCGGGACGTTAAACCCCCATATCTATCTGATCCGCCCGTAAGATAAAGCTTATCTCTTTCTCCCTCTTTTGGTATTCTGAAAACATTGCGTATAGTTCACTTTGGCTATGCTGCCGTTTTTTCCTATACTAAAAAGAAGAAGAGAAAAAAGATAAATGAAATAACTGGGAGAAAGTAACAACGCAAGAGAAGCCGCAAACTTTTGTGTGGTCTCTGTATACGAAGCCTCGGTTTTTTGTAGTTACTTTCATGAATTCCCAACGTTTCTTGGAGCGTGCATTCAACGCCCCCGATTCCCCGGAAGTAAAGTGGCGTTATGCTTAGCGGAAGGAAGGGCTACACGCGCCGATGCTAATCATTAAGAGTAAAAGCATGCTTGGTGGTAGAGGAACGCTTTGTATAAAGCGAGACACGTATGTGGAGCTGATGGCGCTATGCGAGTCACTGTGTAGTGCGTGCGACTTTTTATATTCCATGAGCACAACGCCACGTGTTTGTGTGTCTCTGATGCAACCTTTGCTTAAGCGTTACTAAAGATGCTTGGAGGCCCAGCAGGTCGTCTTTTTTTTCTCTCCTTCTTTTTGCACGTTTTCCTGACAAACCTTCTAGCACCAGATTGTTTTTGCCCTCGCAATAATCTAATCTTAGTCGAGCGTTTTATTTGGGCAGCACTTTAGGCTATTGTCCATACGTATGGTATTTTGACGATGCTTTGTTTTTGCCGGCAGCAAGACTGTGAGTATGACAAGGTGGACATTCTCAGCAAAATGGACAACAACACGATCCGGAAGCACGGGCTCTTCTGTGGCTCCTACCCGCCACCTATCATCACGTCCGAGGGCAACAGCCTGCGTATCGAGTTCAGCTCAGACAACTCGGTCCAGAAGAGTGGCTTCGCGGCCGTTTTTCTCACGGGTGAGTTGGGCAGCCTTCCGTTCTCATAGGACATGTTTAGAGATCATAGTTTTTTACTAGGCAAACAACACACACACACACACACACACACACACACACACACACACACACACACACACACACACACACACACACACACCCACTTATGAGTCACAAAACAAAAAGATCTAGCTGTGCTTACCAACGCTTCCCACTTCTTTCTATAATTCTGTCGTGTGTGACACCTGCCATGGCAGCTATCTACTGTGTTACACCGCCAGATTGAGGATTTGACTTTTATTCCCGGCTGCGGCGGTAAAATTGCCGTTCAGTGGATTTGAAAAGAAGGCAGAGTTCAAGCTATAAGCAACCATGCCACTCCATTTTATAGACTTATTCCTAAGCAAACAGAGGAAAAAATGTATCATTCATGGAGTTACTATTAATGACCAATTAAAAAGACCATTTCGAATTGGCAAGGCCATTCAAAGAAGTCTGAAATGTTCAAATGTGAACCTAAATCTAATGGCATAAGTTAACTCTACTTTCCTAATTTTGTAGCATGCCTATGCCGTCCTTGGGTTGTACGGATGGAAGAAGAGCCACACTGCAATGATGGCTGAGGAAGGACAGGCATTCTGTCTAGTCGTCTTTATAGACTGATAATAAAATTTTTATAACAAATCTGAAACCTCAAGAGAACTCTCCTAAAAAATCTTCTCAGAAGGTATTGTTTATGACTGCAAAACCCTGGAGCACTCTCAAAAAATTAACAAGCATGCTACCTCGATTTTTGTCTTGGTGGACCAGGCTCCTTTACAAGAAAGTGCAGTCTGAACAAAAATGCATTTTATTATACGTTTTAACCATTTTCTCAAAGGCCTTTGGCGCTGAGGGTAGTTGATGAATGCAAAATGAATAATCTCTTTGAGAGAGCAGTTTGCTTTCCTTTTGCTCGGCCTTCAAGCCAAAAGCAGGTTACAAGAAAATAAATAATCCTAAATGCAGTGCTCCTGCATATAATGTTCGGTGAATTAGAGAAGCCCTATAAGATACAGAGCAACTTTGAAGCAAGTCAGCGGGAAATATAAACGTTGCGGCAGTTTCTTCTTGAAGCCGCAGGTTGAATTTGATTAGCTAAGTTTACATAGTAAGTCCAGCTTTAGATGGTGAAATGTCGTTGAAAGTGGACAGCCGAGGTTCATTTTGTTGAGGACTTCTGTTGTTTTCCTATAGGGGTCGCATTTTGATTGACGGGAAATGGTAAAGGCCCATGTACTGTCCGATATCAGTACACGCTGAAAGAACATCACATGATCCAAATTTCTAGACCCCTTCATTACCGCGTCTGTCATAATCATATCGGGATTTTGGGAGGTAGAACCTCTCATATTCTTATTAGAATTACTGTTTTTCTCAAGTCCACGCAAGAACAAACACTCCACTTAGCTTCAGCATAGATTGCGGGCAGCGTGCTATTCCCGCGTTGTTATGTCGCTATGGCCTATATTCTCTATTGTACACTCAACTACAATTCATGTAACGCGTTTGGTTTTGCTTTCTGCTTGCCAGGCTCGGCCACTTCAGCCACCATTCGCCTTTTACAGGTCTAGCCATGTTAACAGATTTTTTAAAGAAATAATAATAATAATAATAATAATAATAATAATAATAATAATAATAATAATAAAATTATTATTATTATTATTATTATTATTATTATTATTATTATTATTATTATTATTATTATTATTATTATTAATATTATTATTATTATTATTATTATTATTATTATTATTATTATTATTATTATTATTATTATTATTATTATTATTATTATTATTATTATTATTATTATTGCCGTTGTTGTTGTTCTAGCGGGACAGACGGTGAGGAGGAAAGGAGCGCCGAGCTTTCTCAAAAGCCGAGGAAAGACGCGCTGGTTCCACCGGCTTCGTCAGTGCTTGCGACGTTAGTTTAGTTCAAGCTGCACATATTTCTTTCTTTTTCTTTTTTTGGGGGAGGAAGGAAGACTCGAAGAATGGCATTTGGTGACTGGACAGTGTTTTTCGCTGTTTTATTAGGAGTTCCACGCACTGCAGGCTTTGCTTCGCTTTGCTATCCTAGATACATGGCACGTACTCACTTTGGAAGATTGGCCAAGAATGCAACGTAGAGACTGGTAAATGTTATTTTAGGTAAGCTATAAAATTTAAAACCAAAAAATGAAGATATTAAATGGCAAATATACGCAGGCATTGTACTTCCTGTCTCTCCTCTTTTTTCTTCCTTCTCTTCCCTCTTTATCATCTTTCATGTCCTCTACCCTAATCCACCAGTTTAGGGTAGCCAACCAGATGTCTTTCTGGTTAACCTCCCTGCCTTCTCTCTTTGTCTGCTTCCTCCTTGCTATTTTATTCACTGCCAGGTGGTTTTGTGTTGTCTTCTTCTTGAGGCTACAAGTTCGTCCCATAGATTCCTTTTGCTGATGAACTATGTATTTGTGGCTGCTGTACTGCGTATGACAGTCACTGCTACGTCACAGATGCTCAGCAATTTAACAATAGTTTAGTGTGTGTATTTTTGGGGTAATGTTCCACCCACTTGATAATGAGGGCCACACATGAGCGTGAAGAGCACTTTTGTCATAGTGGGTCGTGTGCTCGCTTCGCCGGACATTTCTTGGGAATAAATTCATCGTCATTGATCGCTGTGTTCTGGCATCCAACCTTCACGACATAAATTCGGGCGATAATCATCAATAGCTTCACGACACGTAGTAACATTGGAGATTGTCGTTCGAGGAAAAGTAGTGTTATGCTATAAAGACAACAATTACGCATGTGTACGTACGGTTTTTAGAATGATATGCGACTGATCGATGTTCTTTCAGTGATATCGAATAAATATAATGTAGTCAGATTGATTGAACACATGGGAGCGAAGGCTAGATAAAATATTCGCGTATAATGTAAGTATCATTCGCAGGCTCATCGCAGGAATTGTAGCTTTACAGCTGCTGCTAGTAAACATTGTAGGAAGCCCCAAGACATTGAATGAGAGACATGAGATACCCACAAATACTGTTTTCTTTTGGCCCACCACACGCACTCGTCTTGAACATGCTCCTCAAGACAATAGTTTTCTTTTTTCTTTTTCGCGTCTTGTATATACTGAAACGTGACCACTGCAGCCGATGCTAAAACCAGCTATCGAGTTTTAAGAGATGATTGCCGCTAAACATATTCACTCAACCCGTGAAAATACACGAACACGATGGCAAACGGGCGACTCATATCTGTGAAAGTATTTTCGTAACCACCAAGCAGTATAGATAAGATATATATTTAAGGCCAGCATCGTAGAAGCCATGATCAGTTTGGCCGAATAAATGCATACATAGTGAAAATATTTTACTGTTCATTACCCCGTGAACATATCTGCGCGTTGCACGATCAAAATACGCACATAAATAAAAATACAAACAAAAGAAAATACAAACAAAACAACATCGTGACAAGCGACCGATGCGCAAACTTGAAAGCCCATGCGAAAGCTTATTGAAGCGCTACTCTGTACGAAACTCGCAAACTCTTCGGCTACATCCCCAGGGACAAATTCCTATGCATATGCACCCTAACAGCTTCCTTGCCAGCACATTTAAAAGCACTCGTGTTCTGTAGAAATTGATAAAGCAAGCGTATAATGTATAGGGCTAGTTTTTGTTGAAAGTTGCCCCAATGGGCGCTTTAGCTTTGAAAGCCTATTCCTTTCGTGTGTAAACAGTGTATAGCAACCAACTACCCTGTCGTTTTCCTCTGTCAATGCAGACAAGGACGAGTGCGCTCAACACAACGGTGGCTGCCAGCACATCTGCAAGAACACTGTGGGCAGCTAAGTGTGCGCCTGCCAGAATGGCTTCGTGCTGCACCCCAACGAGCCCGACTGCAAAGAAGGTAACGTGGTGGCATTGCTAGTATATACTCCAATACACACCATACAAAATACGGTCACTTATACCTACGTTGTACAGGCAAGTTGACCGTGGCTTCGGTCAACCGCAGTTAGCGCCAACCATGGTTTCTGATGTTACACTGCGCAAAAGCAACCTTCTTTAAAGCGGCCAACCAATGCTTCATAAACGCAGCCATTTTCTCGATTAACCACTAAACCGAGGTTGCCAAGCTCAGTTTTTTACTACCGCGTTTTGCGTACCGTGTAACATAAGCAAACCGTGGTTTAGACTACCTGCGTAACTGTAATAGAACAAAAAATAGAAAGAAAGGGGAGGAAGCAAGTACTCTTAGCGATGACATCGTTTGTACTATGTTATTAATTTCGTCCAAAATGACCGTAGTCTATATGGTCTATACATAACTTGCGCAAAGAATGTGAGCTGTTTCAATTTGCCAGGTCACTCAACGCTGAGAAATCATGAACCATGCACTCCAATTTTTTCAGGCGAAAATATCTTGCAGTGTGATTAGTGGACCCAATTAGGACATGATGACTTTCAACTGTAAAAAAACTCTTTCGCAGAAAAAAAAAGAGACACAAGAGCAATATCTGTGCTACAATTAATAGAGAAGACCAGGTGGTCAAAATTTTCTGAGTCGTCCACTACGGCGTCTCTCATAATCATAGCGTAGTTTTGAGACATTAAACCCCAAAAATCAATAAAATGTGTCCCATATTACTTGCTGTAAAAATGGCAAGCTAGGCAAAATATATAACACTTAGGTTTGTTATTTGACATGCGTCTTGTCTGTTCGTGAAGCACGTTAAGCAAAAAAAATCGAGAAGAAAATAGAGAGATAAGAATCAGCTTGGTTTTAGAAATAAAGCGCACTCGGTCAAGTCCCTCGCCTTTATCGTTTCCCCTCCACCTGGCTTCTCAGGGCAAATCTTTTTGTTTATCGCAGCTTGGAAACCATGTCACACTCGCGCACGAACTGTAGAAGCTCTAGCGTGTGTGCTTGTGCATTAGTCTTGTGCATAGTAACGGAAAGCATGTTCAAAAGTGACCATAAATGAACGGCAACGTTGCGCCATCATACTTTATCTCATTTCCGCTTATCTCAGCATAAATACGAGTATTTCTTCGACTACACTTACGCAGTCACCCGCTTGCATATCATATACTGCGTGCCGAAAGACTGAAACTTTTTTCATGTTTACAAATCTGCTGGTTAGAACCAGGCGATCTTTAGTCGTGAACACTTTATGGTATATCTGGCGCCTTTATTTTGCCTCACCGAGGTCTTCAAAGAGTCAGTTCGAGAAACCAAAATTCATCGCCTTCGAGTAGTGCCAACACCACCGAGCTCAGCTCTGCTTGTATTGCGTATACTTCAGAGGAATCAGTCCGCGAGGTCGAATAAACTGGCCAAGACTAACAGCCAGTCATGGCGAGATTGCCGAAGCAAAGGAAGTGTGTATTGGCGCAATAAAGGGCTCTATAGCTAAGGTTTGCAACGCTCCAATCTCAAAAACTTTGGAGTTTAGTATATAGACAAGAAATGAAATTTGTGATCTTTCTTCTCATTTTTTTACTTGACAGCAGATGGCTTAGTAGTTGGACAATTTTGCAACCTCCACTATCATGTCCGGCGTAACGAGCCTTTTTAACCGGAGTAAGTTTGTAAGCAAAAATAGGCAAAGTAAAAAACAACAACAACAAGGAGCAACACTTTGCGAACGTAGTAAGATAACAGTCGTTACTAAATATTTTAATACGACAGTGTTTTGCGTCGTCTGTCGAAAATTTGTTTTCAGACATTCTTTCTTCTGTACGCATAATCCACTGCGTCATTAGTATCAAACCAATCAAAAACTATAATATACGCATCGCTCGACAGCGTACATGTAAAAGTGGCGGCTTGGTATATTGTCCGTTTTTGTTGTTTCTCGCTGACTTTGTTAACAATTGGCCCGTTCCTCTTGCCCTACTTCGTCGTAAAATCAGCGTACAGAACTTTTAAGTGAACTTGCTCCGGTCATCAAATGGTGAAGTGCATTTTTTTTCTTTTTTTTGCAATTCTCGTGGCAGTCTTGGTGGTCATAATTTGTTCGCCGAAGCTTTTTTTTTTCTTTTTGATTCCATGGGCGCATTTCACGTTACTTTCGTGTTATGGGCAACGAAGATGTCTTTGAATTACCTCATTTTGTCCCTGCCTGCTAAATATGCAAGCGACGCGTTCTCCACCAGTGCGTCAACCAACTAAAATAAATTGAGCAAGAAAAGCAGAAACCCTCTGCTTACAACGCAGATATATGCGTTATCCATCTACTATGTGCGGCATAGCAACTTGGCTAGTTCTGAAATAAGGTTTTCAAAAGAGGGGGGAGGGGGGGGTGCTGGGAAATAGGACAAAATGAAACACGAAGAAGTAGTGGCTGAAAGTTCAAGGGTAGAGGTTCGCATTTTCCACGCGGACGAAATTTTGAGGCAATTTAAGTGAGAGAAAAAACATTGGAACTTTTATTGTTTGCCGTACACGTGATGTTTTTAAAACTCTCTAAATAAAGAGATAAAGTGTTTAATGACTCAGATTCCCTGTCAGCCATTGTAATTCTTTTGGGCAGCTTTTATTTCTTTTTATTTGTCGCTTTAAGATTATGAAAAAAAAACGCCGATCATTTTACGTTAAGACAGCGCACATAGCCCCATACTCGACTCCGTGATGATACAACATTGTTCTTCTATTTTGGTCGTTATTTTTTCGCTATTTGTTTCCGGCCTTCCTTTTTTTTTTGTCACCGCACCCGCTGTCCTATTTCTATTCGGCACACTATGTATGTATTGTTTTCTTGACAATGTACAGACATAACGACTACCTCAAGAGTAAGTATCTTACTATTGTGATTATATATAATAAATGCAAAGGTGAACGGATTGGACAAAATTGGTTAATAATTAACCTTGATTAGGCGGGAGAAGCCTGTGAACCTACACTGGTCGAAAGAAGTCAAATCGCGCAGCTCACTCAAACTAACTCATTCACAGGTTACCTCTTATATATGGTGGACGTCCATAATACCCTAAAAGGAGTTGGCTTCCTCCTTAATTACTAAAAATTCAGAAAATGTTCACTTTTAACTGATTAGGTGATAGAACAGATTCACCATTGAATTGCACAACTTGTCACACAACCTTTTTAAAATTTGAGAAGTCGTGATACGCGGCTAGAAAATGAAGCCGGTGTGTCCGTAGACTATATCCTCTTTGGTTGAATCCTTAGGGCGCCTCTTCTTTCCTCCTATCTTCCTTTCCTCCATTATCCACTTCCCCAAATATTAAGCAGGCGTTGTGTACTTTATGTGGCAGTTGTGAGCCTCTTCCCTCGCTATTTTCTTCTAGTCACCGTGTTTTTTTTATGTGTGTGTGTACCCAAATCAATTATTTATAGCACGATAAACAACGTAAGTTCGTAGAAATCTCGGAAACTCTGCAAGTTCTACGGCGCCTCTTATAATAATATCGTGGTTTTCAGACATTAAATTCCAACATTGTGGTTATTATCAATTTATTATATTTGTTTGTAGATGTATATTATCAAGAGAGAGATAGAGGAATAAATAAAAGGAAGAGACAGGGAGGTTAACCTAGAAAAACTGGTATGCTACCCTGCACAGAGGCGGCGAAAAAAAGTCGGAAAGAGGAAAGAGAGATATAAAATAAATTAGAAAAAACATCACATGCGCCCACATTTAGATAGTTCTCATCACAGTCGTTTGGACAGGCTGGTTGAACGCAAGAAGTGCAGGAGCGTCTTCAAATGTTTCTTCTGTGACATAAAGTACTGTCGGTAGCGCAGGATTCTTTCTTCAGAAAGAGTCCGGTTGTCCAGTTTGTCTAGTACATTGCAGAGTGACAGTCTTAGCGAAAAGTATTGTGGGCATTCACTCAAAATGTGCCAAGTTGTTTCGTCACTGCCGCAATGGTCGCATGCAGCAGTGTGAGCCATTCCTATCCAGAATGCGTACGCATGGGTAAAGCGACGCCCAACCATTTTCTGCACAGCTTAGTAGCGTCTTGTCGTCGTAATTCCGGAGGAATTCGAAAACTGAGAGTTGGATCGAAGGTACATAATCGTGCATGTGTGGAATGTGACTCGTTCCATTGTGACGTGGTGCGCTTGCAAGCAAGCATGCGGAGTTTCCGTGCGGCGTCAGTTCTGGGAAGCGCAATTGATATTTGATCGCTTTCAGTATGGGCAGAACAGGTAGCTCGATCGGCTCGTTCGTTGCCGATTATTTTAGAATGACTTGGAAGCCATTGAGAGGCTATTTCATGTCCTTTTTTAATGAAATGGTGAGTCTTTTTTGCAATCTCGAATACCAGCTATTCGTATGGGCCGTGGCTTAAAGGTGATAGAAGAGATTGCAGTGCCTCGTTTAAGTCACTGAAAAATGTCCAATTTTGTGGGGGGTTCATCGCTGATGAATTGCAATGCGGGACAAAGAGCTGTGAGCTCTGCTCCCGTTGATGTCGTAAGGTGGGAGGTCTTGAATTTTCTTGTTGTGTTTTTTATTGGTATAACCTTGATGTCGTTGAACTATTCTGTAAAACAGGTAGTGCGCAGGTAGTGCAAAAGGTAGAACACAGTATGCGAATCCCCATAGCAGGGTTCTAGTCCTGCCAGAAAAAAACATTCATGCTTATCTCAAACGTGGATGTCATCGACCCTTTGTCAAACGGAGCAGGAGGAACTCTACGTATGGGAATCGCTGGGCGCCCAAGTGACTCCCTTCCACAGGTTTCACTAGGAGAGCTGCCATACGTGTTGGTTTTCCTTTTTTTTATTCGAGGAGCTCAGCGCTTGGGTACTTTTGTTGCATTCTTCGTTTGGCCAGAACATTGGTAATCTTATCTGGCTTGGCTGAGGCGTTTGGCGTTTAATGCACGACCTTCATTGGTGTTTGCCGTCTGTGTGTTCCGTTCTCCTTATTTGTAAGTGGCAGGGTTTGCCAGATTTGTGGAGCATATACGTTTTTGTGGATGCACAGGAAAGATATATTGAACTCAGGCCATATCCAACTTGACGGAATAAAAGAAACCTAACTGGAACAACAGTGAACTTACCGTTCATTTGATGGAAACCAGCTCGAAATGCAAGCAAAGTGTCCTGCTTTGCTTTATAAGAAGCATAAAACAAAGTTTATTATACAGGGAATAAGTGCTAGCTGTTGGGCAGTTAGAGCATCACGAACTTCAAAGATGGGGTACTAACGAATACTCATGAATACGTATCAAAGAGGAAGCCGCTACACCCGGGAGTACTCTGGAATTTGAACGGTGTATAATTTGAAAATCAAGCACAGTTGAAAGTCCAGTGTTGCTCTGTGTTTTCAGCATTCTTCTTCTGTACTTGTTTCTACGTTTTCACTGGCACCCAGTTTTTTAAGTTATTATACCGCAATTAGTTAGACAAGCTGCCTGGCACGAAAGATGCACGTCTTTGCAAGTATACCTTTGCATAGTTTGGAAATCTCTGTGTGATAGCGCTCATGTACCCATTTGAGGTGGGAACCTGTATAGACAGAATTTTTTAACATATGTTCAATCACAGAGTTTGTCGACATGTGATTGCACGCGGGGAGAAGTGAAGTGATGTGAAGTTTATTTCATTTCAAGGAGAAAGCCATGGCTAAAGGATGGGGGTCCGGACAAAGGCCTCGGCTCCATTGTACAGTCTTGTGACAGCTAACAAAACAATATGTTTACATACTTGACATAATAAATAGATAAATACGCTACACCTGAGAGTACAGCGAAATAAACTGTTCTTAGGCATATAGCAGTGTAAATGTTATACCTACCAGAGACCAGAGTAAATAATTCCTTGTTTCCTTCTTAAATATTTTCAGTGGAACATCAAAATTAACATTTGTAGACATTTTATTCATAGCCACAGTCACCTGATAAGTTAAGTTTTGTTTGCCATAGTTGGTACGTGTCTTAGGGCTTTGTTTTCGAAAATGATAAGTGTCATTAGTCAAAGTATGGCTTTAAGTATCTAAATGATTGGCTTTAATATGCTACAACAGACGAAAAAAATAGACTTGATTCACTTTAGGCAAAGCGTAGTGACGAAACAATGGCGAAGTGGGAAGGTCCTGGGGACTGTCGCAGTAACCATAAATGCACCGCGAAGCTCTCTTTTGAAGTTTTGAAGTACTTGTAGTTTCTGGTAGTTAGTAGTCATAATAGTTCCCCAGACCAGAATACAATACGTTAGCGTATAATATATAGGCGCATACTTAATCTGTAGTCTCAACCATATGGGTACAATACTAGTAGTCACCTTGTAGAGACAGCGAACACTTTTGGTTATTTCACACGTTAATTTTGAGACATGCGGGTTCCAGGAAAGATTTTGATGAAACCAGACAACGAGAAATTTTATAGAATCAACCTCATGTATTTTTACGTGTCCAAACTGGCTGTAGACGACAAAGAAATCTGCAGTATTAATCGGTCTAAATATAATGTAGCTGCTTTTCGATAAATTTAAAGGTGGCAGATTCCTCCTACACGTACTGTATAAAAAAAGCTGCTATTCAAGGCTTTGTTGTGTTTGTGCGAATGGCTAGTTATGTGTGTTCATAACGAGACATAGTGATATTTGCTGCTGGAGCACACCACTTCAATTGCCTCGTCAATGCTACTGCCATGTTCCCAAACAAGGCCTGACTCGATATTGACGCTCTTTTAATGTGTCCTGCCTTAAAGCGTATGTCTACACGTTTTCACATTCATCTCAAGTATTAACGCTAATGCAGCGTCAACACTCACCGCTTCGCTAAGCCAAGGCTCAAGGGTCGCAGAATTTAGGACCGTGTTTTTTTCCCCTCAATTGACCAGGACACTTACTCACTCCTTAACTTCAAACTTGTAGTTATTGTGTCATGAGTTGGAATAGCTTCGTCCACCCTATGACGAAATTATAGGAAGTTCGGATAAGCGCGTAAAATGTATATCATGCATTTTGACCTATCTGCTCTATACACACACACAAACGCACAACCGTTAAACTTGCAAGTACACGCAAGAGAAGCGACTCCCAAATGAAGCTCCGACTTTTCTTTCAGGCCACTTGCAACAGCATTGCACGCAGGGTGCGCACCCGTACTATCGCAGCGGTTTCGAGCCCCACAGGCAGCCCCTCCAATCCCCTCTGGTGCTCAGTTCAGCATGGGGCACTGAGTGCCGAAATAAAAATAAAAGAGCCGAACTCCTCTGTCTCCTCTCTACGATGCCGTACATCCCCTTCATCGTGTCGTCGAGTGCCGCCTCTAATTACTTTGAGCACCAGTGTCGTAACCCTAGTCAGCGAGACGCTGGATTTATTATGATAATGGTATACCCGTGCGGACCCGCGCACGTCATTTAGAAGCACGAACGGTGGATAGACCGGCGGGACGGCAGCAGCGGACGCCGTTGCAGTATCCCTTCAGGGCAGAGAAGAGGTGAGCAAGGGACATTCTCCTTCCCTACCTGGTCGCGCCACCTCCGCTTCCTAGCTTGTCATCCATGTGTGGCACGCCCGTCGCCTCTATACCATTTTTGGCATAGTTCAGCATTGCCCCGATTTTATCAATTGCTAAAATGACCCTCACGACTAAAAAAGAAAAAAATAGAGAAGGTTAAGGAGGAAAAGGAGAAGAGATACAAAACCGAATTGCACATTCTTACAGGAGTCAAATAAGGAGGAAGGCCTATGGTAAAGGCCATCTTGGATGCGGAGAAGCTCGCGTCGCTGACTGGGACAGCCTATATCTGGAGAAGGCTGTTACAGCGAAGAGGTGCGCGAGCTGATTGCGTTTCGCGAAAAGCATGCAGTCCGTATACGTTCCACGGCCCAACGAGAGCGAGGGTTATGTCGCTATTATACGCGCTGTTCTGGTACACTCACAGAATTTGAAGGGGGTACTCCAAGAGCAGAGGGACTGTGTTACTCTCCCCAAAGTTTTTTAACTATTTGAGGTAGTGGAGCAGAGTTCGCCGCGGAACGTACTCTTTCGTTGAATGCAAAGCAAAAGAGACTGTGAACTCTGCAGCCCAAGTGGAGTTCCCAATTTATGCAACTCTCGTGCCAATGAGGCCTGAATGGGATCTGGCACTCCGTGCTTGCTGACGGCATACAATCGAGCGCCTGTATGTTACCACCTACAACTCAAGTCAATGTAACTCTCGTAACCATACGCCTCTAAGCGTAGACGCCCCAGATGTAAGTTTAGTGCGTCAAGTAATAGAATGACTTTCAGTGAAACCAAAATCATGCTTGTGTGATCCTTAACGTTTAGTTAATGAAGCTCCAAACGAACACCTTAGAAGCAAAGAGCAGCAGCAACATCTAAAGCGTCGCCAAAAGTTAGTTTACTTCATAAATTTCTATTAGAGTAAAGCAAAAGAGTCAGCACATATTAAAAAAGTAAAAAAAAACTTTCTACAGTGGGATTAGAACTCGCCACCTATGTATAATTAGGCGGGTACTCCACCACTACGCCACGTTGTGTCATGCTCACTGCTGTGTGAAAAAACTGGTTGAAAGAAAACGCGCCGTTCCGCTTCACGAGTTACGCGATTTTCGTTTCTAACTAAACCTAGTGTTTTCATAATATGGAAACTACTGGCGTCCACACTTTACGTGCCACTAATGCTAAGACGCCAAGTGTTTTTTTTTTCAAAATTCACAACATGGAAAAGAAAATATACAAAAAATAACGAAAACATGGAGAAGATGATTTACGGTCGAGTGCAGTAGCCGTTACTCGCTTTTTCTGCAGGTTGACATGCGCCGAAGTTTTATATCGACTGTAATGATCTATAACTACGCGCGTATTTGATTGAATTAGGAGTATTTTCGTGCGCAAGCGATGATATGCTACAGTGATTTGCGTCTGTAAACTGATAGCGGGAACTACATGAACATCAGCCTGACTACGTCCACTGCAGGACAAAGGCCTCTCCCATGTTCCACCAGTTAACTCCATGAACTACATAGACGATAGCTAAACACTATATTACATGTGCACGGAAGAGTTTCATCGTGTTACTTTATGAACGCACACCGAACGACAAGCCAGTGTTTCCACGTATGAGTTTGCGAAGTGCTGACGAGTGCACCCGGCTGCTGTCGGCTGTGACCCGTGTGATGATCATCGATGCGATGAGCATCGATGCGACGCGCTTTTTCTGCGCACTTCGTACGCAAGAAACAATGGTACATTAAAGTTAACCGATTGCAAGGGTTTTATGTACAGTCATATTTACTCCTTGGCATAGCAACTTATTAAACCCAGAAGCGCCGATGGCACGTATGATGGACTCGGCCGGTAAGGTAGGCTTACATTCGCTGGGAGTTGTACTCGTACGAGTCACATTTACTTGTACCGATCTCGGCGGAGGTGTCTCGAGAAGGTTGACGTTTGAACAATACGCAAGCCTCTCATTGTTGTATTAAAGTGTAGACGAGGTAAGTAAAATAAGTATTGCCAGAGATGTGTTTGAGTTGTGGTTTTGGCGACAAGCATTGTTTTTTTGCCGTACAATACACACCGCCGCATCGCAAGTCGGATCGGACGCCGGATCGTAGCGTTCGTAGATTACTTTTCGTCCAGCACTACTGACAGATCTTGCCAACTGAGTTTGTAAGCGCCTAGTACAACTCTCAAGCTTGAGCAAAAGTGGCTTCACCGCACTGAGCTGATATGACAGAATACCAGCTGATAATTGAAAACTAGTATTGGAAACCGCGTTGTATATCATGTAGTTTTATAATAAAAGGTCGACCTGCCTACAGGGTGCCTAACGATCACCAGATAGTTACACATGCTAGATGTATATTTGCTCGTCAAAACGCGTCGTAGCAATGTAGCGCCACCTGCACTAGAAGGGGGCTAGACATCATGAGTATAAATACAGATTGCTGTGTGAATGGTTTCCCGTAGCGTAAAATGTATATGTTCAGTGTTGTTGGCTCTGTTGCGTACTATTGTAATGTGCGGGCCAACTCTAGCCCTGCCAGACAGTAAAACTCCGTAAGAGAACAGCGCAACTCGCGCAGACGGTGTATCAACTGTATTTCAGAAGCGTGACTGTACTCTGGCGGGAGAGCATGATCACTCTTGTTCAGCCAGAGTACCAGCACTTGGTCGAGAAAGTGTGCTTTTTCTGTGCACAAGAGAGTTCCCATCAGTCATGAAAAAGGAGTGAATTATGGAACAAGCCTCTACTCCCGCAAAAAAGAGTTGCCAGCACTCTCTTGGGCTCTTTCAGTATACGAAATGCGACTACACTCTTGAAAAGATGGATTGACGTTCGCCCCATTTAAGGAAAAATGACGATGTCCCCGATGTTCGGCTGCAAATAGAGAAACGTTGCTGCCTTTGTCACGGAGAAACATGTTCCTCCCTATGAAAATCAAGATGGCTGACCCCAGGTTAGCGAAGTGAGTAGGCCTAGCAAATGTATCGATTCTCGGCTGATAAGTAGTACACGGCACTGAAGGTTACAAAAAACGGTCCCACTGAGCTTTATGTCGAACGAAATGGTGATAAAAACAAGCAGACGAACCTGTGATGATGAAAACGTCGCGAAAGAAAACGACGGAGAAGTAGGTTTTGTTAGGCCAGCGAGGCGACGTTCACTTTGAAAGACAAGGATATTGCAGCAGAGTCCACACCCGAAGAGTGCATGCAAGGCCACGTGAATACGGGGCCGCAGGTCACGAGATGTGCCTCCAAACTGCAGACTAGAGCGCAGCGAAACCATTCCGACTCACTAGTGCAGTTTCGATAGATAGATGTTCAACGTTATATGAGTAGCTGGAGGTGTGAGAGCATCACAGCCGTGAAGTAGGTGGTAGCTGGCGCCATCTGGACCGACTGAACAATATTTCAAAAAAAAAAAAAAAAGGTGCCTGCGGCAACGTACGTTGTCACACCCACAATCACTGTTCCCTTGCGGATAGTTGGCGACTCAGCCCATTCAGGATTATTCACTGACACCAGACGCCGAATACATGCTGATGCAATGAATACAGCTACACATGCTCACAAGGACACATATTACACATATAGCGTGAACTCAATGAACAAGAGTACAATCACCCATCCTCCACAGCGGCACACACAAACGCATTTACTTTTTACTCTCTTTATTGCTCTTCGACGTGTTTACTCACACTGTTCCACGAAAGCGCACAAGCTTATACAGCAATGAAATTCGACTGACCATAGTGGCACAGGGTACAAGTAAATTTTCGTGCACTTTTTTTTACGTTTTGTGGCCATACCACAACATGCGCACACGTAAATATGTTGTGTCTGATGCTTAGACAAACGGAAGTTTATGAACGGTTCCACAATAATGAACGGAATAATTTCTAGAGCTTATCAGGTTTTTGCCAAAACGATTTTCCCAAACCAAGCATAGAATGACATTGGCATTGTGAACGCTGCGCCATCTCTCGACCACTGCCACAGTTGGTTTTTTTTTTCTTGAAGCCTCCGAGAACGCGAACGCTTGCCGCGTGCTAGCCATTTCGGAGGTCACGTCTTTTTGTTTCTTTTTTTATTCTTTCACTCGTTAATTGGAGAGGGCGCAACATGCAGACCAGACATTGTCTCCGTCGCGGTAGGTGTTCCGTGGTCGCGTCGACCTCGTTTATTTGTTTCGTGTTAACGTTTGCTTATATTCTTTTTTTTACGTGCTTACCACAAGTGTGACCGTTAGCCATGGATACATTACACCACTAGCCCTGCAATGACAATGTTTTGACGCCCCGCCGCGGTGGTCTAGTGGCTAAGGTACTCGGCTGCTGACCCGCAGGTCGCGGGTTCAAATCCCGGCTGTGGCGGCTGCATTTCCGATGGAGGCGGAAATGTCGTAGGCCCGTGTGCTCAGATTTGGGTGCACGTTAAAGAACCCCAGGTGGTCGAAATTTCCGAAGCCTCCACTACGGCGTCTCTCATAATCTTATGGTGGTTTTGGGACGTTAAACCCCACAAATCAATCAATCAATCGACAATGTTTTGACGCGGTAACGACCGTCCTAACAGTGTATACGTACGTTACAACGCGGGTCTTGCGAGAGAAATAGGCGATGACCTCGCATTCGACGGTATTTTTTCGTGAGCGATGCTAGTGACTATTGGAGTCGTGACAGCTCTATTACTTGAGTTGAGGAACTAGCGCTTCGGTGCGCAAATTTACTACAACGTTATAGCATGCTGTGCCTACATACTTTTCTGCTTCAGATGCTTCTCGCGAATTGCCTCGCGTGTTAAATTTTTATCATAGTGCGTGCCACAATTATGTTGTTAGCGCTGTGGCTGTGGTGGTTATTACTCTGGATTCGGAATACTCTTTTCACAAAGGTGAGTGAGCGTTAGTACTTACTTGCTGTGCACAGCTGTTACTAGAAGTGAATTTTGTGTTGAGTTTCTCACGACAAAGGAGAATCATGGACGAGAAAGGCATATTGCACGCGTGCATAATTCCGTCTTACCTCTAAGTGCTGGCGTTGGCAATTCAAAACGCATGCGATTGAGAACTTGGTTTAACTGATAGAAGTCATTGGTTTACTTTTCACAAAAGTGTAGTTATGATGATGTTCAAAATGTTTCTGATGGTTGTAACCCAGTCTGGCGAATAAACGCTTGGTGAACTTCGCAGCCTGTTTCCCTTTGTGCTTTCACCTGCCGTGGTAGCATAGCCTTATTGGGTGTCGTGTGACTATGCTGGAGGACGCAGGTTCGACTTCCGGCCATGGCGGACGTATTCGAAGGGGGGTTCACTGCAAACAACGTCTATATGGCGGTAGTGGCAGTATAACTTTATCAATTGTATATGATTGTGCTTTCACGCATGGATTGTACAGTGGTATCAGGTTTCCTGGAATGTTGAAAAATGAAGTGTGAAGCTTTTTTATGCGCCTCGTTGATCTCATGAGTGCTGTTGGTGCCATGCAAAACTAAAAATGCGTGGGCTTACTAAGTATATTGACACCGAGAAAATCCAAGATTCGTGTACAGTCTAAGATAATCGATAAAGCAAGACTGCTTAGGAAGCAGAGCTCTTTGTATTCGTGACAAATTGCTAATATGAAACAACACACGAGACACACACGGCAGTGTGCGGAGCATCGTGCGAGTGCCTGGCGATAAAAAACAGATGCTTTCACTCTACATTATTAAAACAAAAAAACATCACTCCTGCATTGCTTGCATCAATATTAGGTAAAAGTAATCGCTCGCAACTAGCTGTGGCCGGCTAGCGCGCGCGCAAGACCCCCGTGATTGAGAAAAAACTTGAACACTGAAAGAGGAAAGTTGCTCCTTTGGTCCTTTCCGCGAGAGGGCGGGACCATAGAGATTCCTAAAATTAACTAGAGGGCACTCTGGCGCTGCGATCGTTCAGCGACCATGGGAATGATGGGTAGTACACACATTCGCCTAGTCTTCGTACTTGCGGGTGGCGAATCCTACTTGCGGCTTCGTTTATTGCTGTGTTTCGGTTTTGTTTCGAAAGAAAGATTGAACCCTTTTGAACTTCGTGAGCTTATTAGGACAGTAAGTCTAAAAAAATAAAATGGTAAAGCGCAACCACTGAACATTTGCTAATACTTGTTTCGTAAGCAAATAGCGTCAAGCCACACGAACACACACGGAGCCAACAGCAGGCCAGAAGTACGAATGTTAGACAAATGTGTGTACCACCTATCATTCTCATGCACGCTGGAGCGTCGTGCATTGCAGCTCCCATAGACACTAGCGCCAGAGTTCCCTCTAGTAAGTATTGCAGGAAACTCTATGGTCGAGACATGTAAAGCGCCCGAAAGGGAGAAAGTCGCTGCACCGAAGAACGAAGAAACGGCCTCCGTTTCTCCATTCTCGCTGCCTTTTTTTTATAGTGTACCCCAAAGATGCCCCCATCTCTCTTCTAATCTTGCGAAACAACGTGGAAAGCAGTTTGTCCTCGAATCCATTATTCAAGCCGCCATGATTCGCTCATCTGGTCTTCTGAGCGGAAGCACGGATCTCATTTCTCCTGTTGATCTGGTCTTTCGTGCGTTCAGTGCAGGTATAGTATACAAGTCACATGGGCGTGTATGCCCGTATGTTGGCGGCTTCTACAGCTGCCTATACGCATCTAGTTTGACGAACTATCACTGGTACTGTCTCTTAAAGCGGGCTTGATATTACGTTAAATGCACTTTCTGACCGAGATCGCTGCCGAAGCTTGTTAGCGCAGATGATTGGCCTCAACTCGGTAGGGAAACCTAACGTGAACATGAGGTGAGTAATTACGTCGACGCCTGCGTCCTAACACGTTGCCAGTTCAACGAGCGCTGTTCCTGCATCAGCGAAAGCATGCGTACAGTTACACTTCTTGCACAACGCGCGTCGATAGCATGCTTCAGTCTCTAAGGAAAAAACAACAGTTTTTCCTTACTGTGCAGCACAAGCAAGTGTCACTGATACAATCACCTTCTTTCTTTTTAATGAGATAACCCTCCGTTAGTTGAGGCTTATCACAGATGAATGTATTAATCTTTTCTGTTGTGCTGCGCCTACAAGAAAAACTGTTTCTAGAAACATGGCTCTGATAAGTAGAGATGTTGCCTTGCGACTGCTGATTAGGGTTGTATATGATGTGCATTGTGCCTGTGTTTGCCACTCGGCTGTGTATATATTTAAGGACATTTCTGAATAAAGCTTAGTTGCGAGTCAGATCCCTGTCTTATCTTTCTGTGTTCCTTTCTGTCCTCGTCGATTTGGCGCTTCAAAGATTTTAGTCTACGAGGAGTGTATAAACGAATAAAACTACACTTGGTGTCATGCAACACGCAAAACTCAGCAATACAGGAAAACGTCTTGCGCAGTCATCCACCTGCGAGTAAATTTTACTACCCAGAGGTCGAAATTCAGTTGTGGTGGGTAAATTGTGCGAGATTATACGACGAAAACCTAGCCGTGATCAATTCTCGAAACGGTGCCGTAATAACGAAGTTAGGCGCGTTTCATTATCGAAAGAGCGACAATTTCTCTTTTCACTCTCTTCTGCCCTGCCCTCTATGGTATCCTCACCCAAAGCCGCCTTGCCCTATCTCCGAGTGCCCCTCACAACCTCGTGTGGCATAGGTCTCCGCTCACGCGCTGCTTACAACACCGTCTACTTCCAGTTGCCGCGACTCCATCTCTCCGTCCACTCCGCCAACTGCGTGTTTGCTGGCGAACTGCAGCTGCCTATGGCCCGTGCTTATACGAATTGTGCCGGTATGGACCACACGTTGCGCGCACACCGTCCAAAGCTTGCCATTACGATGGTCTCCAAGCACGCTTGCGGGCAGCACGACAAAGAAGTAGCGTGGACAGCTGCTTGCCGACTAACCGGAAGTCGTAGGTTCTTGCTCGACCAATCATAACCTATGTGTGGCAAGCGTGGATATTTGAACAGTGCGTCAGAGATATTCATACGGCGCGTCATGCTGAGGCCCGAAAGGCCCGGAAAGGAGGAGGGATGGAAGGGAGGAGGGATGGTAATTGGTGGCGCGCCGGTGGCTCGTAGCGCAGCCACGTGTAGATTCGTTGATCGCGACGGCACACTGCACATAATGCGTGTGTTTTCTTGAAATGCTTGAAAAAATATCGCAGGTGGTTCATAGGCCTTTTAAGCTAAAACTGTTTTGCTGCCTGCCACGGTGGTCTAATGAAGGCAACCGGCTGCTCACCCGCAGGTCATGAGATCAAATCGAGGCTGCGGCAGCCGCATTTTATTTGGAGGCGAAAGTTCTTGGGGCACATGTGCTTAGATTTTGGTGTACGTCAAAGATTCCGAAGTGGCCAAAGTTTTCGGAGCCCTCTACTACGGTAGCTCTCATAATCATATGGTGGTTTTGGGACATTAAACCACAACAATTATTGTTCAACTGTTTAGCTTGTCTCGCAATATTTCAAAAGTACTGGAAGTGAAAGAATAGTAGTAATCCTTTCTTTGGTGCCGTTAGTATTTTTTGATATTCTGGATGAGTACGTTCATAGAATAAATTAGGTTACCATGTTCGTCGCTTCCCATGTTGCTGGGTGCATGCTTTTGAGCAATCAGGCTTAACTGTCGTAGTATACAGTTTCAGTAAGTGGCTATGTCAGGGACATATATTATGAGCACTTGGCTTTAGATGCGCCTCTCAATCGCTAACGTCTGAATATTTTTTTCTCAATGCTGCTAATGAACGGGTCAAATAACTTGTACCGCCAAGATGGTGCACTTTGAATTTTCTTAATGTTTCCTGTAATGAACCTGCCATCGCTTTCTCTTGTAATTTGTTTTTTTTTTCAACCTTCAGCTTCGTGGTATCTTCTAATGTCACGTTGAGTGTTCCCGCTAGGTGCTTGTCACTTTAGTTATTAAACAGTGTTCTCTGTGTGCAGCAGAACCGTTAACCCAGGCTCCTATCTGCAACCTTGTCTTGCGCCCTGTTTACAAGATGCGGAGTGTGCTGCACGTTTGATAGCCATGGCAGCTGCCGCTCATTACCATACATTGAGAGATATTTAACTTTGCCAGAGCCGAGACCTGCTTCACTAAGCGTTTTCCTGCGGGGAAGGTGCGCTGGAATGTAGGGCTTTATTTCAGTGATCTGTAACCTTGCAACAATAGAAGCGCCCCGCCCGACGCTGATTAAGAAGAACGTAACAATTTTGGGCCCCCTTCAAAAAAAGCTGTTTATTACCCAGAAAGCTTCGATGATTTGATTGATTTGTGGGGTTTAACGTCCCAAAACCACCATATGATTATGAGAGACGCCGTAGTGGAGGGCTCCGGAAATTTTGACCACCTGGGGTTCTTTAACGTGCGCCCAAATCTGAGCACACGGGCCTACAACATTTCCGCCTCCATCGGAAATGCAGCCGCCGCAGCCGGGATACGAATCCGCGACCTGCGGGTCAGCAGCCGAGTACCTTAGCCGCTAGTCTTGTTATTGTTCAAGATATTCTTCTTCACGCTTCCTTCAGAGTAAGTCGTTGTGATCACCAAAGCCTTAATGATGCTCTCGAAAAATGTTCTTCGAGGACACTTTCTGAAAACTTGGTTTAGCGCAGCTATAACATCGGAGTCGAACGCCCTGTAAGCCCGCGTGCTCAAATTCGGGTGCCCTTTAAAGAACCCCAGGCGGTCAAAATTTTCGGAGTCCTGCAGTACGGCGTCTCTCATAATCATATGTTGGTTTTGGGATGTTAAACCCCACATAACAATCCATCAAAACTCATTCAAGCGCCAGTGTGATTGCGGCAACATGTGCCGAGAGATTCCAAATTACACAGCTTTTCATCTTTATGTGACGGTTTTCATAATGCAACCGCCTTCGCTGATAATATTTTAATGCATTGTGAGAAGCCACAGGATTCTGATACAAAATATTATATTGTAGTAGGATTTTTTAAAAGTACCAGCTCAGTTTAGGAACATCCATAATGCTAATTTCTCACATGAATAAGTGTCGGCAACAATAACTTCTCCAAGGAGTCCGAGGTGCAGCTTTATGACCACCCAGACAGTGTGTGTGTTAATGCTTTCTTTATTTTTTTTCTTTTACGTCACGCAGGAACGTGCACACACTAGATCAGCGCCCCACTTGGCGAAATCAACACTCCCAACTACCCTGACGCCAACCCGAGCAGAAAGGACTGCGCCTGGCTCTTTACCACCACTCCGGGACACCGGCTCAAGCTGGTAATGCATGCCGCATAGCCTTCGTGTAGCATGCACCTGCCGCAGCACTATGCTACGTGTGGTCGCTATCGGGAGTGCGGTGGCGCTCACGTGGGAACATTTTTGTTCGGTTTTTTTTCGACAGATATTCAACGACTTTGAGCTGGAGCCGCACCAGGAGTGCGCATATGACCCTATCTCCCTGTACGACGGCGACAGCACAGACGCCCCGACGCTGGGTCGCTTCTGCGGGGCCAAGGTGCACCACCCCATACTCTCCACCACCAACCGCATGTACATGGTGAGACCTTCTACGCAAGTTTATCTCTCTACATGGCAGATGCGGGTTCATAGAACTCGCCGCTGTCAGGCAAAATTTCAAGTGCAGTCGATTCTTCCAGTGCGACCAAGTGGATGCCACTGTCGTTATTGTCGCGACTGATTTAAGTATGTTTGTCAAGGGTAAGTATATAGCTTGCAGGTAACTGTGGTGCTTAATTGCGACAGCTTTACAGATCATGTTGGAAGATTTGGAGCATCTCGAAGCGCTGCACCATGATTGCCTTATGAGATTTACTTTTGGACTCATGCGCTTAACAGCGCGAAAACACTTTACTGATTGGCCGAGCATTTGGGGGAGAGGGGGGTAATTTTCTTGAGATCTTGAGGTCATTTTCGTGAGACAAGGCGAAGTATCAACATGACATCCGTGTATTTTCTCGATTCTTCTTGGTTCCACGTGTAAACGTGAGCAATGCAGTGGGAATAATCAAAGCGATTGTAGCGAAGACGCAAGTCTGCTATTTTCGCGGTACTGTATGAGTAGGCCACTGTGCAAGACCAGGTTTGAAGTCTAGGCCCCTCTCTGGTCTCGTTTATTCTGAAACTTCTGCAACGACACCCCTTCCACTTACCATCTTCAGGTGGCCCTTCCACTGAAGGTGCTTACGCCTCTCGCTCCTTCCACAGGTGTTCAAGAGCGACGCCTCCGTGCAGCGCAAGGGCTTCAAGGCGTCCCACTCGACGGCCTGCGGAGGGCGGCTGCTGGCGACCGGGCGCACCGTGGAGCACCTCTACTCCCACGCCAAGTACGGCGACCAGAACTACGAGAACCGCGAGGACTGCGACTGGCTGGTCGAGGCCGAGTCCGGTCACGTGCGCCTGCGCTTCCTCACTTTCGAGCTGGAGCACGAACAGGACTGCGGCTACGACTTCGTTCAGCTCTTCGACGGCTACGACGACTCGGCGCCCCAGCTGGGGAAGTTCTGCGGGAATAAGGTTGGCACCTTTTCCTGTTTTTCCTATTAACGTGCGTACGCTCCGACTGCGCCCCTCACACCAACGCACGGACGCTGGCTTTTTTAGGGAGCGGTCGTCTTCATCTTCTTATTTCGTGTGGGACCAACAAGGTGTATTCAGCATGGTGCTCACTGTTTTGGCAGCCTTCAATTAGCGCCATATACTTTCTGTTTTTTTTGCATTTGATTGGACGACAGCATGGCATAATATTTAAAACTTGCAATATAATTTGTGGTCATTTTATGTAAATATTATTATATTAAACTCCTACATTTTTCGAATGTATTGACGATATTCATATTCTCTTGCTATGCTTGTACGTGTTTGCTTTTACTGTTTTTTTGTCATTTTTTGTTTGAAAAATCATTGTACTGCTCAACTGCCACGCTCACAAAAGAGAGTAGCAGTATTGTAAATTATTAAAATAAAAAATAATTTCGCCATTTACGTGGGCCATAATCTCACATTGATAACAGTTTCAGTAAGAAGGATATAATTGGACAAACAAGCGACCATCCCTTCAGTAAAATTGACAGAAGAAATGGTAAGACGGAAAATGCCCGCCTTATGTGAATAGAACTTGCCGTTACAGCGTAGCTGGTCCCGTGTCATTTAGCTAAGTATGATGCTCAAATACCTCATTTTATAGAATTTGTGGGACTGTGCAAAATATTCAAAAAGTTCCGTGATGCGAGAAGGCTTTCTGCGTGGTTGCACATGTTCGCGCTCGTCCAGCGCCAGCCTGTTCTTGAGGTGCCGTTAAACGGGCTACAGAAACGTAAAACGAAAAGCAAGAGGATGAAGCTGGTTTAAAATGGCATGCTAACAGCTGTTTACCACAGTTTGTTTATCCTGACATTTAGGAAAGGAAATATTTATCTATTTATTACTCAAACTAAATAAACCATCAATTCAAGTGATAACTGCTGGAAATGCAGCACTATTTCTTGGTGCGAACACGAGTCTAAGAAGGCGCACTATATTTTTCACTTTGTTGAAAGCTGAGAAAAAACAATTGCAGGGTGGGCTTTTTTTGTTTTCAAAACACAGATATTTGACTATGCTACAGTAAGGCAGCTGTCGAGTTGGCACATGTTGAGGTGAAAGTAAGTCGTTAGCTAAAGTTATGTCGTAAGTACCATTTAACAAAACGTTGTTATTATCAACTTGGTGGCAGTTGTTCAAAAGGGAAAGTTAATTGTAAGTTCTCACAATTTAGAGCATGCCCACTTGGAAAAAAATAGATCGCATGTAATTTGAGGTAATAATCATCGAATTTAAGTCTCTAATCGAGGCCATATCGAAAACGAGGATGCCTAGGAAGGCGACCGCGTTGTTACTTCGTGTCGGAACGTACCGGACGAAGAAATGTCGAAGTTTGAATACATGCATGTCGCAGCAGAATTTGACCATAAACGATGACAAGTCGTCGGAAACACCAGCGAAGCAGGTGTTTCTTGTGTGTGATGTGTGGGGCTCATCTGTTTAATGTTTAAACTATAAAGAAGCTTGAATCACTCTTCTGCCTCTCGCTTTGTCGGCAAGAACATATGCCGCTATGGCTTCCCCTGAGTTCTACATTTCACTGTGAAAGAAAAGATGGCGATTATAGTTCACTTGCGCCCAGCGCGATAGAAACGAATGAGCACCAAACAAGGTGAAGGTTTTCGCGTCTGTGCATGAGATGTGATGCAATTTGCGCCAAGATACTTCCTCAAAGCGCCTTCATTTGCGCTTCGTCTCTTTTCATCGCGGAGCGTTCGAGTCTGACATAAGGCGGCGGCCACTTTTCCTGCTCTCGGGTTTTTGAATTTCGGTGATCAATTTGTGAAATTACGTGCTACTTTCAGAATTTCTACAGTGTAGACGTAGCGTATATTGTCACGCTCTGCAGCTTCTCTACCTAAACAACCTAACTCACTTTGATAGTACAAATGTTTGGTGAGAAGGTTTTTTTGTTAATGTTATTTAGTTATTTCAGGGCAAGATCAGCTGTGGCAAGGTATTTCAGACTCGAAGTAAAGTATTCCTGTGGAGAGAATAGGTACCTTACCAAAATAGCTCTTTATTTAAAAAAAAAACCTGCGTTGTAAAAAAAGACACGAGGTAGCTGTGTTTACAAAGCATTTGACAAGCTCATCGTATGCGTCGCATTAGTTTTTCAGTATCGGGATTTTGCTGGTCAAGGCATGATAATTGGTTGTGTAGCAATGGATCGATCACCTCGATAGTGGAAACACTGTCTAACCACAGCCCTCCAATTAAGCTAAAGCTTCCGACACGCGTTTCTGGAATGCGTACAGTGTACGTACATTCAGTGCAGTGGTGTTCACAACTTTCATTCACTGATCTGATAAATAACTCTAGCGTTCAGGTGACGTACAAAATAAAGAGAGTGCTGAGAAAGACTACATTTGTCGTATGCCATTCAAAGTGCCTGGTGTCTTGTTGGCTTAGTGTCTAGCGCTGATTTCTGTTGATCGAGGTGCCCACACGTTCACTAAATCCTTTTTGTATTTCATCTTATAAGCACGTAACTCTTTTTTGTATAGCTGCTGCACTAAACCCGCTCGCGTACGTGAATGCGATTTGACTGATCTTCATTACCCGGTTTGTTCGCAGATGACCGGCGAGTTCACGTCCAGTTCGGGCTCTCTCGGGCCCCGCGGCGCCGCCGTTCGCGGTTGGCACTTCTGGCTTGTTCTCCGAAGTGCGCGCACCGCACCGCCGGGAACGAAGGCTCAGACTGCATCGGCACTGAGGCTCGCGCATCGGCACCACCGCCACTAGCAGAGAGCCATACACACACTCCACAATCATCCCTACCTGGATCACGCGTCTTATGCTTTACACGCCGTTTGGACGTCACCCTTTTTTTTCTTTTCTACTTATTTAGGTCACCACCCGCGAATAGTGCATCCAGCGCGTGTGCGGACTTCTCTGTGTACCGTGATCGGTGCGGGAATCCTGGGGGCGACCGCGGCCCTTTGTCACCACGATAAAAGGCGTTGTTTCTGTTACGCTCGTGAGCAATGCGGAAAAGCGTGTATGTGACGGAGTAGCGCTGTCCGTCCGCATCCGCAGCAGTGACGGGAAGCTTTCGTTGCCCTCGCCGTCGCAAGGGCGATTCTTCCTGTGATGCTTCTTTAATTTATTTTATTTTTCTCTTCGACTGCTCTCGAAGCTACATCTGCGCTTTTCTCTCATAGGTTTCGCTTTAGAGCAACCTGAAGTGTGTTATTGTACGTAGGGCAGCAACCCAGCTCGCAGCAGCCGTCGCTATTTTACACGCGATTGGTTCGAAGTTAGTACACGATTGAAGATGTCACAGTAACGTTTTTAGTGATGGTTCGAGTAATGTCGCATGGTCAGAGAGGTAGGCATACTGCACAGCCCGACAAGGCAGCTTTGTGGTTTTTATGTTCTGCATGTGCATGCGCTCGTGTGTTGCCCAGGTGCTTTCTTTTTTTATTTCATTTTTCTGTCTTGTGTTTAACACGAGCTTTGCTCTGGATCATTGCGCTGATACCTTTGATGTGAGTTGAAGAGTATTCGCAGCCTGCACCGTTTAGCTTTGACATGCACATCTAGAGAGCTTCTCTTGCCAAATATAACAAACAAATACGCACTGATGATCACACACTTATAGTAGCGCTGTACCACTATCAGTATACTTTGGTGAAATAAAGTTCGTTTTTATTTCCGCTCCTAGCCTTGTGGTGGGCAGTGCACTCGCATCTGTCTCGCAGGACATCTGGAATGTTCTGTGTAACAACCATTGTACTTCTGTGAATGTTTTGTGTAGAAACAGCCTTACTGGTACAATAACGATATATTACAGCGACAGGTCATTATTTTCAGCAATACTTCATAAGCTGTGATGATATTTTTTATCTATCTTTATTAAATCTTTGTCTAAATACAGCAGTAATGTTCCGAGATGACCAATAGTGGCGTTCTCATTAGGCTTGTGAACTATTCTTAGTATTCGTAAAATGTTCTATTGGAACGCGAGTCAATGCTGTGCTCTTAGGAAACAATGCAGAAGGGCATTTCATGCTCGCAACAAATTTTTTCTTCAATGTTAAAACATGGTCTTTTCGCCACCTTTGGCCGGGGCAGAGTTCTACAGTCAGTCGCTGGTTTACTAAGCGTTATTGCACATAGTGTATGCATATAATACATGCGCAGTGCATGCATTCCGCTCACCCGAAATTTGAGAATAAAATAAGAAATGCGTCCTCGTTGAGATAAAGCCAATGGAAAGTTCAGATTATTAGCGACACGCACGCCCTTACTTGTGTAACTTCTAACCACGCGCACAAGGAGGTTAAGAATATACAGGAGTGAAAGTGGTGTCCCGAAAGTAAAGGCAGACCTCGCGCACGCTCTGTGCATTTAGGACAGTCAATTGTTCCCAAAAGATGCTCCTGAGTATGTTTCCTGGTGTTTACTGTTCTCTCAAGAAGACTCGTAGTCTCGGGAAATTTTATGAGCATGTGCTCATTCGGCAGCACTACTCTCGTTAAGAACAACCAAATGTTATTACGTATTTAGCTTAGCCATCACGTTAGCTCAACAAAGGAACTTTATCTCAAGTCGGCCATCACACGACAAGGCTGTGTTTCTGTGGCAAAGTATAGGCGAATGCTGCCTCTACATTGGCTGCTTGAAAGTTTCCCGGCCTTTCATCCCAGCATTCTTTAATCTTCCTTGCTGATGCCTAAAAGGAGCTGTGAGAACTATGAGAGCTTCTATATGCCTCTTTCTTTCTTTTTTTTCTTTCTTTTTTTCTTTCTTTCTTTCTTTCGCTCCAAACACAGACACAGACACACACAAGAACACGGACAAGCAAAGCATGTATGCATGGACGGCGCGAAGCAATCGAGTAACACTATAACACCGTTTCTATTCTTTTCAGGAGTGGGGGGTTTCTCTTCATCTCTGTGCCTTGTGAATTCGAGGTCCAGAGCCGAGCGCAATAAATTAACGCCCAGTTGTCTTGTAAATAACTATAGCTCGACAAGCGTCGTTTTTCTTACTATTTAATTCATCGAGGGCGGGTGTGAGAGTAGGTTAATGGTGGGGAGGCGAGGTTTGCATCAGCTTAGTTTTTTGTTGTTTTCTCTTGATAAAATTTGCTTGCTGTTTTGTGTGTCGGATATGAACGGCTACAATGTGCTGATAGGAAACCCAACCCCAGCAAATAAAGTTACAACTTGTGCCGAGGGTGGGCATATGAGATCTGTGGAGAAGAAGAATCGAGAAAAGCAATATTTAAATTCAATTCGCTTCCTCTGATTTGTGTCCACATTGTTTCACGTACTCATGCAGCGCAAGGATGTGTGAACTTCACTTCTGTATCTCACTTTACTCCCACCTGTATTATAGTTGCTGTGTACGAACACTTACCGTGCGAGAATAATGTAAATATCAGTAATGCGCATATCATTGTGGCGAGAAGGGACGCTATGAAATCTCATACCTTTTGAGATAAACCAGAATCCTTACCACCGAAAACGTGCACATGTATAGTGTGTTTCCTCCTGGTGACATATCGTACGAAAGCCGTTTCTTTGTTGGCAGACTATAGCTAGAGCGTATGTGTTGAAGGTGACTATAGTTTTGAATGTTCGTATCTTTCGCTGTTGGGCTCGTTTTCTCCCCCAGCCTGGCCGCTTAATGCCATGCGGAAACGTCCCATAACAAAGACCATACTTTATAACATATATATGCGAGCTGTCTACAATCAGTATTGTATCCAAAATAAGCAATGGGACCCAAAAATATGCTCTACGTTTGTTTGTTCTAGAAATTTAGAGCAGTGTTCTGGCCCTTTATTTGGGCAACTTTTGAGTATTGTTTTGAATTCACAGAATGCACTGCCTCTTCGTAGGGCAAAACGCTAACATTTGCTTTTTTTTTCTACGAGACGGCACACAATGCCGTAAATATCAACAGCATAACGCAAAGAAAAAGAAAGAAAAAACATAGCAGACAGACCGGACGAGCAAGTGCATATTATACTAAAGTGCCTCCAGTAACCTATCGTCGACATTCGCTCAAAATGAGCTTATTGCTGTTTTTTTCGTTCTCCTAAAATAAGTCAGAAAAAAAGAAAGTTAGGACATGCGAAAGGCATATGCAGGTTGCTTCTGCCTAGGACCGTATTTATCATCACACCCGTCTTTTCGACTCCCCCTCCCCCGTTCTCCTTTCTGGCCACTTACCCTCTCCTTTTTCTCTTGTTATCATCCTTCAGCTCACGCTAAGCGTGCACTGGAGTTTTCTTCTATATGATAGCATTCTTCCGGTGCCTCCGAAGGCAACTTTTCATACATGCACTTCCGGTATACTTGTGAACCTTGTGCATACATAACTTGCTTTTCATCAGCCTTCACCCGACACCCGAGGCCACAGGAATGGCGGTCCCTTGTATAACGTTCCTCACAGATGTACTGTCTATTTTGTTGTGATCACGTAGCTTTTACTTAACCACACATTTGGCTACGCACTGTATTCCAGAAGACAAAAAAGAATTACCGGAAAGAAAAATATTATACTCGCCAGTGAGCTGCATCGTCGCCTGGTTGCTTGTGATCTTTCATGCGATTTTTTTTATGGCACTGAATTTTGCCACCCTCCTCGTCTATTCCCTTCAATATCATCGCTCTTTTCCCAGCTTCATATAACTACGGCCGACAAAGTGCCCGGTTTGCGTGAGGCCGCGCATGTACACGAAGCAGTTTTTTAATATTATCTTTACCACATAACGCTTAGCATTCCTACGGACCACTGCGCGTGCGCGCGCGGCGATCCAAAGCCGGTTGCTTTCTACGAATATCCCACAGTCCAACTTTTTTTCTTTCTTTTTCTGATATGTATGTGAATATTTTAAACGTGTCCGCTAGCCGAAGACCTGCTCTGCGTTCTTCCGCTCAGGTAGTGCATTAATAATCTTTACAGGAAGCCACACCCTCACCCCTCTCTCGCGACGGTCAACAGCCGGTGATAACTTATATCTTACCGATCGTCGCGCAGGTTGCCATCCCCGAAACATACGTTAACCACGTGGACTCTCGAATGAGCGCCAGCCTGACTGTCTCCACTTTCAAGATCCCCTCCTCGCCGGTTCGTTTTGGGAAGCATTCTCGCTCACTAGCAGATTTTTTTTGTTTTTATTTTTTATCCACGGGGCAGCTTTCAAGGGCATTATACTTATATCTCAAAGCTGCTGCGTTCGCTTTTTGGCGCCCACTTTTATTGTTCGGTATTTTTAAATGGTATTTACACCTGTGGCATCCTTTACATTTACATAATAAATATCGGTATATAATTATACATAAATAGATGCATATCGTTTTTTCAGTAGGATGACCTGCAGTTTGGTCAGTTCAGCTTCATTTAGTCTTGGTGAGCAATTTGCGTGGTTACAGCGCGTTGTAAAAAGTCGGAAGAAAGGTCGCTAGCTGATGGCATCCCACCGCTGCCACCAGTTGTAAAGGTGTTGAAAGGAAGGAAGTAGGTCACTGGAGGATGCGGAAACAAAAACATGGCTTTATGGGACTATTTACACATATTTACAGAAAAGAAGGGTCAGTGGTTTCACAAACCACGAGCGTGGTGGTTGAACGTTACATAGTTCAGAGCGACGTCCAGCACTCTGCGGCGTCGTTTTAAGCCTTGTAGGGCTCGCCCTCTCCGAGTGGAGCACCAATCACACACACACAACAGGTGAGGGGGACAAGCATGCACGGTCCACATGAACACTGCACTGTGGTGGCGCCAGCAGGGCTCTTCCTCGTCGTGTGTGTGCCGCCAGTGAAGAGTTCCCACGATCCTGGCAGCATACTTCAAAGGGTCCGTCGCACAGCTCGCCCAATTAGCGGGGCGATCTGCGGTGGCCGTCGTGGTCTCTTTCAGGAAGACGCCGTCTCTGTTGCCCTCTTTAGTCGTGGCGTCGCGGCGACACGACGTCTCCTCCTCCGGCCAGCAGGGACAATGCCTGGCGGGCATAGGCAGTCGGCCGGTCGGCTACTTGACTGACGATTAAAGAAGCGCCGCTCCGCCGTCAGCTCCGGCGCCGGTCACGCCAGCTTTCTTGTCGCCCGATGAGTCGCCGAGGCCATCAGTCACGCTGCTGCTTGAAGGGACGACAAAAGGGTCCGCATTTGAAGGACGGGAACTCGCCTTTGCTTGCTGCTTGGTCTGGATAATTGCTCAAATCTTCGACAGCGTCTGTCAGACTGGGCGCCGAAGGGATTGAGAGTCTCCCCCGTGGACCAGCTTCCGCACAACGGCGACTGCCCAGAAGAATTTCCAGGCCAAACTTTACAGCTCCTCCGCCGCGCGAAAAATCTCGGCTGGCCAGCACTACCAACCACTGGGCACGAAGAGAATGGTTGGTGACGAAAACGATGGCCTGGCTTTCTCCCTCCAGCTGCGAACTCGAAACCAGCTCCCAAACCAGCTCACAATGATTGACAACAGCAAGGCGAACCACACAACACAATACCATGCTGAAGTCAAGCACATTGGACCCGCCCAAAACCCTCCAGGCTTCTCAAGAAACACAAACAAAAGAGAAACCTGTACACAAAAATTTTGAGACAATTCGGTGTCGCCAAAGTTACAACAATCATGGACGTGGAGATGCTCACCAAAGATGTAACATATTGCCGTGTGAGAAAAGCACACAAAGGCAAATATAATTTGGCCCCAAATAACCATAATTACACTCTTTAAAAACTCACTTTCTCCTGCCATTTGCCCTACAATGTTGTAACTAATCTTTAACTTCATGACTTATTTCATGAAACAACCAAATACAAAAGTTTAACACGAATGCTGCCTGTACCTACACAAAATAACTGTGCGCATTCTTCCTTCTCTCGTGACATACGTTCAAGGCGTAGTCGAGAGTACCTACTTTTAGGTCACCCTCACGCCAACGAAAACTCTCATACCAGATCAAACTGAGTTTTTACAAATCTGTGGAAGGTGTTTCTAGCCTCAATATTCGGTAAAGCGTAACACTTTTCTCAAAAGATCACCTTGAACTCTGAACGCTCTCTAAAATAACAAAAAGAAATAACCCTTGCATACTAGCACGCTCGTTAAATGAATGAAGCTTCATGCCAGCCCATGTTTTTAAAGAACGCACAGGACTTTGCTGTGCGCGCTAGCACGACATCATACTGTCATTCAAAGAGCGCTAGCATACACACACGCACCTAACCAAAGGTCATATCCTTATAACCTAGGCACTACTTTTTCAAGTTTAGCGGGCGTACTAAACTTCGTTTGCGACATGCGTGCTCTTATCTTAAAAACTCCTTTCACGCAGTCGGTTGACCGAGGCGGGTAATTGCTTCCGCATACCGCTTAAGAACTTAACTCAAAATTTTGACAAAGCTTACACACAAACAAAATCTAGAGGGAAGAAAAAAGTATCCAAGCAAACTAGCTGTGGAGATGACACAGGAACACCACTTTAAAACCGAATATAAACAAACAAATATGCTTCCAAAAAAACTCCTGTGTCCGGCTCTCCAGCCTACAGCTGCTGCTCCCTCTTCCGTCGTACACGTGGCGGTCGCGGTCTTGGCGTAATTTCAGAACGCCCGGCACCACAACGTGCACGTCCTACAAGCTGAACGGCAGCTTTACGCCTCATTTGCGATTTTGGCCGACTTCTGTCAATCTGGCGGAGGGGATACGAGCAACGTGTGGGAAAGAGCGTCGGTGTCCTCTTTGGTCTCGCTCCCGAGCGGTATTTAGCTATTGTGGCCTTTCTTCTAGGACCACGACGACACTCTTTTCCACGAAAAGCTCTAAATCTCCATCGCGCATTCCGTCGGGAGGACTCGCGCTGTACACTACCAGTTTGCCGCCTGTGCCTTACTGCACGACACAAAGACCTTGTTGTTGAACTGGCCGATGACTTACCCTTGTCTCGTTCGCCCGGCCAATTGCCGCCTTTTATATTCCTTAGTCGTTCCGCTTTCTTGCAGCAACGTTCGCGACCATTTCTCCCACTACTAGGAAGTTCACCTCGGGTGGCGTCATCGGCTGTTCTACAGCTTAAGGGTGCTTCTGCACCACCTGCCACACTACTTTGGCAGCTCGATTTCGTAGCACTGTTGCCATGTCGGGCCGATTTACCTGTGCTAACTTTGTACTCACGCACCCAACTAACCGGGCGCCTCCCATTTGATTTCATTTGTGAAGGATCCGCTGTTCCCTTTTCTTTCGTCCGGCAGTTCAGACGCATACAAATGAACTTTGACGCCGACGCGAAATTCCTAGTTCTGCTTGCTGCGCTAATAGGCTTCGAACCTTTCTCAACACGCGTAGAACTGCTTGTCTCACTCGCGGCTCTCCGACGTCTCTTGCGCCGGCGCCACTTTTTGAGACTCGTTTCGAAGCTTCCCGCTGGCATCTCCAGGTCGCTAACACTCTCATAACTTTCGTCAGATGTCGAATCCACGCAGTATAAATGATTTTCTAAAAAATCATCTCTCTCGCACTCTAGACTGGCGGAAAGCTCAACACACTTACGAACAGTGCGGCTGTTTTCCTTCAAAGAATCTTGCTCGCCTGGCTGTGAGCAGTCTACAACCGTACTGTTTTCCTCACCCTCTGCTTTGGCTGCTGCTCCTGAGCTTTCTTCGGTTTCCTTGCCCACTACCACATTGTTTACAAGTTCCACAGTCGCGACAACCTCAGTTGAGGCCTGTACCAGCCTGTCTACAGATATCCTAGCTGTTTTGCTAGCATCTAACTTGCACAGCACCTCGTTGCACACGCTCTGGCCTTTGTCGGCCTCTCTACTCAGAGCAGCACCTTTCGCAGCTCTCACATTTGGTTCGTCTTCGAACCTGCTGCGCTCTTCACACGTGCTAGCCTTCTCTTTGGCTCTAAACTGCACCTCACCTATCTGATCATCGCACTTCTCGTGCGCTACACTTACGGATGGCTGAATTTTCCGTCTCATTGCCTCGTTTTTGTGTTCCAATTGTTCGAGCACCAAGGCTCGTGCTCGATCACGCTCTTTTCTATCCCTTATTTTTTTTCTTTTCTTTTTTTTCCGTTCCTCTCTTTCGCGTTTCTCTCGGTTCCTTTCCTCCATTTTCTGTTTTTGTTCTGCCAACCTTTTGACAACTTTTAACGCGTATCCAATATCCACCTCACTGGCGCTTTCCAAAATTAGCTCTAAAATTTCTGACCTGCCCATTCCTTCCTCAATCTTAATACCAAGGTCTTCACAAATGTACAAAAGACCATCTTTTAGCAGTGTCTTCACCTCCATGATTGCCGTTATACTTTGGTCCTGCATCTCACACAAACGTAGGGTATCCCTCTAACACACAAATAGGTGATCTCCCTAACTCACACACAATCCAGCTTCTAATCAACGCACACTCAAGAAATGAAGCCTGGAAAGTTATAGCAAAGACCAAGCACTCACCACAGCACAGCACCATGTCGTGAAGTCCACCCCACCGCTGCCAACCAGTTGTAAAGGTTGAAGGGAAGGAGTTGCAGGTGATGGCATACCACCGCAGCCACCAGTTGTAAAGGGTCGGAAGAAAGGTCACTAGCTGATGGCATCCCACCGCTGCCACCAGTTGTAAAGGTGTTGAAAGGAAAGAAGTAGGTCGCTGCAGGATACGGAAACAAAAACATGGGTTTATGGGACTATCTACACGTATTTACAGAAAAAAAGGGTTAGTGGTTTCACAAACCACGAGCGTGGTGGTTGAACGTTACATAGTTCAGAGCGACGTCCAGCACTCTGCGGCGTCGTTTTAAGCCCTGTAGGGCTCGTCCTCTCCGAGTGGAGCACCAATCACACACACACAACAGGTGAGGGGGACAAGCATGCACGGTCCACATGAACACTGCACTGTGGTGGCGCCAGCAGGGCTCTTCCTCGTCGTGTGTGTGCCGCCAGTCGAGAGTTCCCACGATCCTGGCAGCATACTTTTATTTATTTAGGAATACTGCAGGCCTTAATAGGCCCAGGCAGGAGGGGAAAAGTACGAACAAAAGTACAAAGTCTGCAAATATCAAGAATATATACAAGTAGGATCTATACAAAGCAACAACAAAGTGAATCTACTAACAAGTAAATGAGCACTAAAAGAAATGTGATACAAAGAAAAATAATATACAATATGAGAAGATAAACAATACAGAACTATCTAATCAATGTACAAAGGAGTTGAAAGAGGAAGGGCTAGATCTAAGATGAAATGGATGCGATAGAGTCGGTGTTGCTGAGTGTACTAAGAGGTAGGCTGTTCCAGTCGGCTACTGTTCGGGGAAAAAAGGAAAACTTAAAGATGTTGGTTCTGGTATTGTAAGGCGTTAATGTGGCAGAGTGGCGATGTCTTGTTCGGCGAGCAGTGAGAGGCTTTATGTAATTCCGCCGCACAGCTCGCCCAATTAGCGGGGCGATCTGCGGTGGCCGTCGCGGTCTCTTTCAGGAAGACGCCGTCCCTGTTGCCCTCTTTCGTCGTGGCGTCGTGGCGACACGACGTCTCCTGCTCCGGCCAGCAGGGACAATGCCTGGCGGGCATAGGCAGTCGGCCGGTCGGCTGAGCTTGACTGAGGATTAAAGAAGCGCCGCTCCGCCGTCAGCTCTGGCGACGGTCACGCGAGCTTTCCTGTCGCCCGATGAGTCACCGAGGCCATCAGTCACGCGGCTGCTTGAAAGGACGACAAATGGGTCCGCAATTGAAGGACGGGAACTCGCCTTTGCTTGCTGCTTGGTCTGGATAATTGCTCAAATCTTCGACAGCGTCTGTCAGAGTGGGCGCCGAAGGGATTGAGAGTCTCCTCCGTGGACCAGCTTCCGCACAACGGCGACTGCGCAGACGAATTTCCCGGCCAAACTTAACAGCGTCTACAGTCTGTTTCACTGGTCCTCAATTAGTACTGGTCTGTAATTATGCTGTCAGGTTGTTAACGCTTTTTTTACTTCGCTTTTATATACGTGGTTGTACCGTAGAGAGAGCAACGCGTCAATTGTGAAGAGGTCAATATCGTGCAAGCAGTTACAGTGAATACGGACAGGATTAAAAAATGTGTGGTTCTGAGCAATGTTGTCTTCTAGTCGACGGGCACCTGAATAGAAGACAGTTGCAAGAGAGATAATAAAGTTCGGTTTGTAACGACATTGAAATGATTGCGTCTACGCCAACGTTTCTTTTTCAGGTGCTAAAGCTGTATTACACCAGCGCTGTTTTTATTCGGTAAGGGAACACCCGTACGTTGCCACAAGTGTCCGTAACGAGAAATTTTTGGCCATTTCGGAATTTTCGCCATTTCTTTCCAGCCTGTTTTGACTAACTATATAGCCGTGAAGTGTATTGAGTAGTTTGTCAAAGAGAAGAAATTTGCGAAAGATACATGTGTACGTTCAGTTTCACGTGTATCCTAATGCCACTGTCGTTAGAATTACTAATATATTAGCCACTATTACTGAGGCAATAACTGAAATTAATTGGTTGAGGCAGAAGCCTAGTAGCAAAATTTCAAGAAAATTAGTGGCCATTTCATCTGTTTGAGCCGTAATCTTATTATGGATTTGCGACGTGAAAACTCCATTGATTTCTGTTATTGCTGTTTATGCCCTCTCCTTGGCATGGTCCTGTGAATGTGTGCGTTCACAGATATCTTCATTCAAAGATAAAAATGAAGCAGTGCCCTGCAAAAAAAGAAGAAAAAGCGTCATAGTTATGTTATATAATTCCCTCAGCTTTTCGTGCTACATGATTTATGCCGTTAAGAAAACAGGGTGAAAAGCAACGATAGTAAGGGCACTCGTATAACCGCATGTACTGCTGGTTTATGGTTTATGTTGCATGCTAAGTAAAGGTGCGAGTGTTGTCTTTTTGTATGTTATCATAGGAGAATCCAAGCTGCCTGATATGTGGTTTCTGTGAAAAAAGGAACGAAAAATTGTAGGTGTAAACATTTGTCCTTTCAGTTTGACGTATGGACACCTCGGCTTTATGAAGAATGTACGTGCTTTCGTGCTCTTTTTGGGGCTGAATGTTTGTCTGTGCACAAAATTATGGCACATTTATGCCTGAAAGCTTGTATAGTAATTATGTGACGACGTTTCCACAAAGCCGGTTTGTATCGCATTTAGAGCATTGCTTTAAGAACGATTGTTTTGCTACTATTGTAAGAGGATCATGAAATGATGTGACGGCTAAAATAAATGTGTGTGTTATTTTCCATGTTTTGCAACACACGGTTTGCGAAAAGTCAGCGCTGGAACACTCAGTGAAGGGAATTAGCTCTCCGGGGCTATTTATTTCTAACTAATTATGAGCACTAAGTGCAGAGAGAGTCACGCATAATAAAGTGTGGGTAACTTGTGGTTGCCCCTTTCGGCAATAATGTTTTCGGTGACAGCCATCATGCAAGTTTCGCACTAACTTGGTATGGTCAGTTGATCATGCATGCTCGAAACTAGTTCAGCCTGCCAGTGTGTTTCATGTATATGCCTTTCTGGTATCATTTTTAACGTTATGTTAACTCAATGCTCAGTAACACCGCATCAAAATTAAATAGCAAGCGTAGCAGTGTATCAGCGAAAAAGAATGCTGTGCTACAGATACCGTAATTAATTGGAAATGTGTGCAAAGTGAAGTGTCACGGCACTCACGAGGTTTCTACTGTATTTTTTTATGAACAAGGGAACAAGATTTTTAAGAAACAGTGGAGTCACTAAAAAAGCAGCGTCACTGTCGCGGGAGATGCTCGAAGTTTGGAAAACCTTGTGCATACATTCTAGCTGGAAGTGTATGTACGTTTATGAGACCGGCTCGTTGTTGACAAATTTTTTTGTTCTTCCAGAACAACCTTTGGGGTAAAATTCACAAATGTAGACTTCGCTTGAGCAGCACACATGGGTGGTTGACTGCTTTAAAACTATTCTCTGACTCCTGTGTCTGTGAACTCCCCTTGTGCGCGCGGGTGTCTTTGTGTTGCGAAACTAAGACCTTGGCTGTACGTTTTCATCTGAGGTAAGCCCACACTCGACTGAACACAGCCAGAACGAACCCCTGACGAACCTACTTCGGCTGCGGCTACTTATGCGTTGGCTGGAACTACTTTCCAGGCACCGTGCAAAGAGCCCTGCCCAGTGTATTATGGCGATACCGGGAACGTTGAAGCGCCCTCCCAGTGAGCATTCAAAACTTGCGCACCAGGGATCAGTGTGTAACTGGTCTCGCCATCACGCGGAGTGAGGACCAACTGTTTCATGCTGTCGCTATTTCTCTCACCTTCGCTGTGTAAGTTGATGTGGTTGTATAGTATAACACGAGCTTAGTGAAAATATCCAGGTGCGAAGTGGAATCAGGTGAGCAACAAATGCGAAAAAGGGGAAGTAACTAATAAAATAAAAAAGATGCTACTCGCCTACGCAAACTATATTTGTGCTTTCTTTTGGTGCCAACATGAGTGGAGTACATGCGAGGCATGTTCCCTTTCATATTTTATGAAGTCTTATTTTATTTATTCTATTAGGTGATGCCGCGGGCTTCTTTTTATTGTGATTGCCTTTAGGTAGATACTCTCGGCTGAATTTTGCCGCCAGTGTCACCGTCAGTCACGGTATATGTATAAGTATTCTCATATAGAAAAATTCAACAAAAAAATAACTCATAAAAGACACCAGTGCACGAAATTGAATGCTTGACCTCTGAATTGTGATTGTGAGGCGCTAGCCACTGAACGACGAAGGAGCACCTCCTTCAACGTTTAAACAGCAAGCTATTCATATTACCACTTGCCGATGGTGACAGGCTTTTCTGGGGGACCTATCATGTTGTAAGCTTTATCAGCAAGACGGCGCAATGAGCGCGCGTTGCCACATCGTCACGACACGGTGGCGCACGCTCTTATCTCCGACGCGTAGTTTGCCCCGTGGAGAGGGGGCAGGGTGGACGCTCAAGCGCGCGCTTATCTCGCGGTGGGGATAATCGTACGTCTTCATTTACTTTGGAACAGTATCGTTCAGACTAAAGCCCACTTACAGGGTGCACAAAGGTCACTGCAATCGTTGCACAGTCTCCGTTTGCGAAAAAGACGTGCTTTTCAGACACAACGAAGTAAAAACTGAGACGCCTATTCGCGTTTATCTGTACCTGTGAGTACGTTTCTTCCGTCATTTGTGCGTGAGAAATGCAGGACACGTTTGGATATGCTTGTCAATCTGCGTGTGACCTTCTAACATGTTGATATCGCATTGATTGCTTCGCCTTCGGGGCAAAGATGCGACGTTTTCAGTTTTGCCTTCAGACAATCCTAACTTACTCGTTGGCTGAGTTGAACTTCACCCTACTGAAATGCAATTTTAAGTGTCGGCGTGCTTGCATAAATTCAAGCCATTCTTGCCTGCATTTTACCAGCAATGATGTTAAACAGGATTTCATGCGCACATTCTAGTTGTCCGCCGCCACCACAGTTTCTAACAACTATCTCGCGAAACAAAAAAAAAACCGCCCAAGCACTTCGTACAAATGGTAGAACAGCGAAAGCTGGAACATGCGGCCCAGGTGCTTAGCAGTGGGTTAATCCTGGCGTGCTACTGAAGCCTTTCACAATTATGGTTCCCAAGTTCGTGGTTCATATTAAATCAGACACACGTTTGACTTCGGTTTACAGGAGTGGTTAGTTAATTCCCATGCCATACATCGTGCCTCGCATGATCACGGTCACGGAAAAGTGGAATGCGCCGCTCAATGTGTTTCGCGAAGCGTTATAGTGGTTGTTCTTGAGCCACAGGTGGTCATAAACGTCGCAGCCGAAGAAAAAGTGCCGCTGGAGAAAATCCAGCCACAAGCAGGTGTTTGCCCCGAAGAACGCGCTACCGCAATAATCACGTTGGCGCCGCTATGCCACTTGTTCGGCTAGGCATTAGGTTGCCCTTTTCCCTTCGCCAAGAACCACGCATTCATTGTTTGCGCGGCGTTGTTGCAAGCGTATGATATCGCGAGCTAACCGCCGGCGTGGTTTGCAGGATCTGCCCTCCACCAGGGCTTGCATTACCATTCGCAATAATGCTGCGGATGATCGGTACGCAGTTGCTGCCGGCACTTGACCTCCCAGGCCTGTTTTTGTACCAGGACTGCACTATCAACCCGGCAAATGCGAGGTCTTTCATGCCTCTACTATCGGCGCTCTTCTAGAGTTGTTCGTGACATACACATTTAAAAAGTTTCAAAGGAAACTGATGCGTGCGTGCTCGGCGCCGCAGCTGCGGCGAGATGGACGACGTCGATCACTCACAACGCAGCCAATGGCACGCGCGCTTGGGTATGACGCTGAGAATGACGTACGTTGAAGGACATCCATTTGAGACTGCGCGCGACACCTTGGCCAGGAAGCTTTTAGTTTCTCCTTGCCGTATACAGCTTTTGCTGTAAAAACCAATGAAAAATACCGATGACATATTTGGAATCGAATCCAGGTTCCCTTCATGGCAGCTCAATACTCTAGCACTGAGCTCCTGTGGTGCTGGAAACTTCATTGAAACCTGATACAATGATAGTGTAAGGAATCGCGTTAACATATGTAATAGAGTGCTTGAGAACAGTGAAGTAACAACCAGGCGTCACGTTACGCGAATAGCGTAATGATTAGGTCACAGAACGTTCAAACCCATTACAAAAAAGTCGGGCACGATTCTTCATTGTCATCAACCATAACGTGAACATATAGCACATAATGCCTTACAAGTGTAGCGGGTACCACGCTTTTCCTGAAAATGATGAACAATGACATTGTGGTTACTTCCCGACTTCACGCAACTTTTGTTGATTTATGACGTAGTGGTGACCGTCAGAGGTTGGTTGAACTTGTGGAGCTCACTCAGACTCGCTCTATAAATAAATTTAGCCCTTTAGAGTCACTCAAATAACACTCAACAATATTTTTCCGAGATGGACTCACTAGGACTCAAACTCACCCAAAACATTACTCACACGGACCGATTCACACTCGCACTCACGGCTTGATCCGAGTGTGAGTGAGTCCGAGTGAGTCGACTCATTAATCCGTTAGTCAGGAATTAGCTTCTTTTACAACAGTGTTAATGTTCTTTAACACTAATATTTCAGGTAATCTGTGCTCTTGGTGCCATTTTATATAATACGTTCAAATGCGCTTAGAAGTTAGGTCATCTTTCTTGGAAGGGATGACAAGATATATTTATCGAAAAATTCTCCGGAATGGTTGACGACGGCGAGATCAAGGCAACCCCCCTACTTAATTCGTGCCTCAAATCAGTAAATATTGGAATGGTGTATGAAGGGCATTGCTTTAGAATACGTGGGAGTAGTCGTGAGCACAGATAAGGCTGATAATAATCATTAGGAGTACATAGAAACGGCCATAAGCCGGCAAAAAAAAGTGGAACTCACTCTGACTCACTAAAATATATATACTCACTCAGACTGGACTGACTATAATTTTTCTGGCTGAACTCACTCGGATTCACAGTCACTGTTCAATCTTAGAGTGAGTTAGATTTCGTCGACTCATAAGGGAGTTGCCGAGTTGTGGTTAACACGCAAGTGTGCTTCTAGTGTTTGCTCGAAGAGTGATTTAAAAAGACTCTAGAAAGGCCATCCTTCAATTTTTCGCTGTGACTGTCCTGCGCATTTCGCGTAGGCCTGGCGGTTATCGGTGAGCGGTTTCGCATGTTGGCATACAGCATATTGCTCCCACCCATAATTACATGCGGCTGTGTATCACTTTTGTTCAACATATACGGTCATAATAAAACAAAGCACCGCAGTGATGATCAAGCAAAGTTTTGTCGACAATTCAACATGTCTCCTCAGCGTGAATCAACTATATATAGCTATATGAAGGTGAGTTCTTATATTTCAGTAAGTTTTCTCCACACAGATATACCCTGAGCATCATTTATTCCTGCAATCTTGAAGACATGAGAATGAGAGTATCTTTGAATCCCTGGAACACTGCAAGATTTGCTGCACATGTTTGACTGAATAAGCTGCAGAGTACACGATGATCCGCTGTTGATTACAAATTGATTCGATGTACTCCCGAACCATTTTCAAAGAACAAGCGCATTGGGCGTATAATATTGGCTAAGGTGGTGTGCTGCAGAGCACGACGGCACGAGTACCTTTGCAGGCCAAGCATGGCGGCTGCATTTTGACGAGGATAAAATGCAGAAACACGTGAGGAATTAGACTTAGGTGTGTGCTAATGAGCTACACGTGATCAAAATTAATCGGGCAAGGCGTGCCTCTTAACTGTCTTTTTTTTTGCTTCGGCACGTGAAACATTCGTAGCAGAGGCGGATCAATTCAAAGGTTCCGCTGATAATGGTGCAAATACGCTGAAAAAACTTCCTCGTGTACAGCTACGAAAGGCTATACTCTAATATCCCAATTTACGCTGCTTAAAGTTAGCCAACCTCTACCACCTCGCCGTGGTGGTCTAGACGATAAGTTTCTCGGCTGCTCACCTGAAGGTTGCGAGATCAAATCCTGGCTGCGATGGCTGCATTTTCAATGGAGGCGAAATTCTGCAGGCCCGTATGGTCAGATTTGGGTGCACGTTAAAGAACTCCAGGTGGACAAAATTTCTGGCGCCCTCCACTACGGCATCTCTCATGATCATATGGTGGTTTCGTGACGTTAAAACCCACATATCTATCAATCAATTAGCCAATCGGTACCAAGGATTTCAATTCCCTTCCCTGTACGAAATGACTTGTGACGTCAAAGCGTTCTAGACGACCTTTACATATACACAGCGCTCACCTCGGGCCGCTTACGAGACTGTGGCGCGATCATACCTGCGCTTGCCCCAAATACAACGGAGTACTTCGAAAAATTTGAGGGTCAGCAACCGGTAACGCTGTATGAACCATTTGTATGCCTCCCCGTGTAGTCTTTTTTCTAGTCAAATAATTTTAAAAGCGGAGTGATTTAAGCTTTTCGTTGCATCAGGCAGTGCGAACAGCAATTATCATCATCATAAAGCGGTACGCGCTCGCTTCAACCTCAGCTTTTGCATCACTCCCACAACGTGTTCACCGATTTGTCCGCCATCCAATACAAAAGATACGACGAGAGGCCTTGTTACGCTTCTCAAAGCCACTTAACATCACGCATAACTCTTTACACGACTAAAATTTTGAAACATCGCGTAACAAATACTTGTGGGACTAAAAACGAGGTAACACTCATGTGGTTATGAATCACTGATTATCACATTACTAATCTTGTGAATAGAATGGTTAAGTTTACCGCAAGAAAACGTTGGCCGGAAACGCTATGCTGCGCACCAGACGCGCAAAGAAACGAGCGCAGGGCGGGGAGCACGTGAGCACGCAATAAAGAAAGAAGAACGATGCATTCATCCAGGGCAACGCGGGTGTCGGTCTAGTCTCTGTAGTAACACATTGGTGCCGGAAACCCGGGAGAAGGCCTAACCTCAGCATCGAGATGTTCCCAGGACGGACTAACTACGCAGACATTGTGGCATCATTCGTGCTGGCACAACCGGAATTCTCTCCGAAGACACCTAGGTCCTCCTGCTAGACACTTGCCGTCTAGTGCCGACTTGCAGGAAACTCTTGACGGGCTCCGTGACATATATTCAGCTCTCGCCCAACTGGATAAACAGATTGCCGACGTCTTCGACGGAGAAGAGTTTGTTGAAAAAGTTGAGGGCGCTTTCGACTACCACGAGATGATTGTGAAAGCCATCAGCAGGCTTCAAGCTGCGATGAACGCTCGTACAACGGTTGGCTGTACGATTCTCGAAGCCAGCCATTCAGGCCATGCGGGTATGAGCGACAGATCCAGCCTCTCCATGGGAGCTTCCTGCTCGGACACCAATAGCCGAACCCTCGTCTATCACAGTAGGCCACGCACACCAAGCTTGCGAGTCCCGCGGCCGAAGCTTCAAGTGCTTCAACTTTGATAACCGGGAGTGGCAGGGGTTCTAGGAGCAATGCGAGGCGATCATTCACACACACCTTGATCTCACCGGCATTGAAAAGTTCAAGTACTTGAAGACGTACTTATTAGGTGCTGCGAAGCGGGCCATTGAAGGAATACGCCTTACAGAAGTGAACTAGTGCATCGCCGTGAAGGTGCTCACCGAAAGGTATGGCCGCAAAGATGCCCTCATCGATGACCACGATGACAGCCTTCTAGCCATTGAGCCAATAGAAAAATCATCGCACGTATCAAGGCGGCGGGGTCTGTAGGAGCAGGTACAGTTCCGGACCAGCTGTTGGAAGAGCCTTGGTATGCCGTCTTCTGAATAAGCGGTTGTTCTTCAATGGGTTCTGATGTGCTCATTGCCAGAGGACGTGGCGATGCAGTACCGAAGGCGCATGAAAACCGAGTCAGATGCCCAGGACTCTGTAGTCTATTACGATAGCTACAGCGCGAGAACAGAACAATGGCAAAGAGACAAAAAGAACCCGTCGTCGTTCTATTCTCACGCAATAACTGTCGTAATGTCATTCCAACTAGCCCAAACTGCCACACTTCTGTAGTCCAGTCGAGAGACAAACAAGTGAAGACAATCCAGAAGTTCCTTCAAGTTGAAGTCAAAAGCAGAGAGGAAAGTCGCGCGTCACGCAATAAACCCGCTTTAGCGAGCCCGTCACCGAACCTTTATAATACTGCGAACACTATGACGCAACCCTATCTGCCGTCCGCATTAGCACTGACAGCTCGGTCTTCATTTCGAGGTTCAAATTCAAGGCCTGGACAGACTATATGTCTCCTCTGTGGCATCTCGGGACACATGACGCGTGATTGTCGGGTCACGCTATCAGCAGAGAAAAATCTTCAACGTCTTTCCAGCGACAACAGCTGCTTCAAATGCGGGAAGCAAAGAGACATTGTTCGCAATTGCCAAACCACACTCTGGCTTAACTGCGACCGACGCTCCAGATGCCTTATCTCTGCTGCATGTGAGATCTAGGGCCAACAAGGAACTCATAGACGACAAATGACTGCAACTGATGCCCAAGAGGTGACCTCACAGCGAGAAAAGTGCGTAACAATTACTCTTGCAAGCAGCACGCGCTAGACATCTGTGTTGCTAAAAAAGTCACAATTTGGGCATTCGAAACCGGTTGACGCGTATTAGTGCGACTGCTACTTCACACCGGCAGCCAACAAACGTTCATCCGTAAGGACATATCGCAGCAGCTTCGCCTATCTTGCACTGGAACAGAAGAGGTGAGTATCTTTGAGTTCGGCAGGCCGAATCATCCCCGACATTACCAGTGCCGAAGGGCGAACATCACGCTCTGGAGACTTATGGAGCCTATCGACGTCGATCTTGAAGTTTTGGAGGAGCCAGAGGTCTGCACCATAAATGGCCTCACAATAGAGCCGAGCATTATCGCTATGATGCGTGACCGCAATTTGGCATTCGCTGATGCACTTCAAGGGAACTAACCTCAAGACTCCATGATAAGCGTTTTGACCGGCTCAGACCACTACCGGAGGGTAGTGACCGGGCGCGTCGAGCGTTTCACCGACACTCTGTACACAGTTGTGACCATATTTGGCTGGGTCATTCATTGAGTGGGCGCTAACGTCAACCATTGGTTGTCCTCGCGTAACATTAGTCCCACTGCATTGTTCCTGGCTTGTTCCGACAACTGGTGCACTCAAGTCCAAATTGAAGACCCATCAGCCATCTTGCTCTTGGACGACATTGGTATCACTGACAAACAAGACGACGTCAGCAAGCACCTAGCACTCATACACTTACGTAGCACAGTACGCAACAGCGCAGGACGCTACGAGGTACCGCTGATGATCAAGACACCAGATCTCACGTCGTGTATGAACTGAAGTGTGGCTGAAAACAGGCTCAAGCGTCAGCTTCAGTGCTTCGAGCAACACCAGAGGTTCTGCAGAAATACCATGCCACCGTCAGCGACTATTTTAACGAAGGCCATGTGGAGAGAGTAGCACCGTTAGCTCCTCTTGGACACACCGTCGACTATGGGCCTTATCATACGGTAGTCCGACGAGAAGCCGTGATTACAAAGGTCCGTGCCGTATTCTACGCCTTGTCGCATGAATACAGTCGACCACTTTTGAATGACATGCTCGATAAAGGCATCAATTTGGGTCCTGAACTCCTGCAGTTGCTTTTGCAGTTTAGGAGCAGCGAATTCGTTCTTACTGCAGACATCCGAAAGGAATTCCTCCAGATATGCATTTAACTGGAAGACAAGAGACGCGCTTCGTTTCCTGTGGATCGACCAATTCCCGTCCTCTGACCATTCCGTCCCAGCAATTGTCGAGTGACGCGTGACCCGAGTTCCATTCGGAGCGCCTTCTAGCCCGTTCTTGCTGCCAGCAACCTTGCAGCACCACCACAAAACATGGAAGACAAAATAATTGGACACCGCCACCAGTCTGCAGTGGTCATTGTACGTTGACGATTTAGTCATAGGTGCGTCTTCCGAAGAGGAGGCGTTGAAGATTTACAGGGAAGCTAATGCTATCGTTGCCGACGTTGGGCTGGAATTACGAAAGTGGTGCTACAACTCCCGCCGTCTATGCGCCCAGTTATTGAAGGACGGCCTCTCCCTCGAGAATGCTACCGAGCAGAGCTCCAAGTGCAAGTTGCTTGGTCTATTCTGCTATCGCTCATCCGATCACATCCTCATCACTGCACAAGCCGTATTTGCATTCATTGCAACCCGACCATCGACGAAGGGTTGCAAGCCTTCGCCAGAGTGTTCGACCCGCTAGGCTTCATGGCTCCATTTCACGTGACAGCACAAATGCTCTTCCAGCGGCTATGGCGAGAAGACATCGACTGGGACGAGCCTCTACCAGTTGACATTGAGGAAATATGGAAGAAGTGAGTGTCTGAAGTGCATGTTCTGTGTACCATTCGCATTCCACGTTGTCTCGCAGTTACATCGCAAGAGCACAGCCGCGCTACAGTAAACTTGTTTGCAGACGCCAGCCCTCATGCGTACGGAGTCGCTCTGTTCGTGCGGCAACCACTCGAAGACGGCCGTTTTGCAGTGTGACTGCTCATGAGCAAGTCTCGCTTTGTACCACTGAAGAGAATTACTCGGCCAGGTTTAGAGCTTCTTCCGTGTCTTTTAGAGGCGATGTTATGGCATTACACCCATAAAATGTCTGAGTTCTCATCATGGGTGCCCTCCTTCTGGACAGATTCAATTATTGCACTACATTGGGTCTCTGGCGATGCTCATGATTGGACACCTTCGTAAGGAACCATGTGGAAGAGATTCAGACGTTTTATGCGGCACTTGGCGGCACTGCGCGAGCGCAGGCAATCCAGCAGACCTTTTTGATGCGCGGAATATGCGCAGTGGTTCTAATACAAGAAACTGAGTTGTGGAATTGTCCTCCTTGGTTGGGCGAACCAGAAGGCATCTGGCCTCTGAACCCTCTCCCTGTGCTGACGGTGCAAGACTTCAATAGCAAACTGTCGGCCATTTGCCCAACTTCAGCCTCAGATCAAACCATACACCCACCGACACCACTACTGGACCTAGAGAAGTACAGCTCACTCTTCAGTCTCCTCTAAGTGACCACCTGGATTTAGAGGTTTGTTTGCAACGCCTCCAGAAACCAACCATTCTTCTCTGGGCCACTGACGTCTCTCGAAATGGATAACGCAGAGTGATACTGGGTCAAATGTGTCCAGAAAACTACCTTTCCAGCAAAGGTCGCCGCACATCGCACGGGCCAGCCTTTGCCATCAGGTTCCAGTGTTCTGACACTAAGGCGGAAGATTGACCAGAACGCGTTGCTCAGTGTTGCAGGCCGCTTACAGGAACTTGATGGACCAGAGGTTTTTAAACACCCAATCTTAACACCCAACGACCACGTGTTTACGAGGCTCCTGATATCCGCGACGCTTGTCCATCTTCTGAACTCCGGCATTCAAGTAAGGCTGCTGGACTTCCGATCAAGGTTTTGAATAATGAAGGGCAGACGAACCATTAAAAGGGTGCTTCAGTCGTGCTTGCTGTGTCATGGCCGACGTTTACGTTCAGCGTCGGTGTCAATTGCACCATTACCGAAAGACCGCCTAGCGGAGGCATCACTATTCGACGTCGGGAATGTAGACTTTTGTGGCCCACTGTACTACCGCTCTACTCAGCAGTCAGCGAAACTTTATATTGCCTTTTTCTCCTGTGCGATGAGACGGGCGGTGCACTAAGAATTAACCTTGGACATGACCCTACTCATTTCTTCATGCTTTTCGCCGATTTACGTCTAGGAGGGGCGTCCTATCAACCATTTATTCGGATAACGCCAAGACATACCGCATCTGTTCCAAGCAACTGTGAATTCTTCTCAGCGAGGCCGTGCAAAACAACGCAAGTAGCCACCGAATCTACTGGAAGTTTATCCCCGAACAAGCCCCGTAGTCGGGAGGTTTCTGGGAGCGAGTCATACGTACAATTAAGGATGCACTCAAGCGCTGCCTTGGAAAATGCAGCCTCAGTTACGACGAGCTGCTCACTGTGCTGGTAGAGGTGGAAGCGATCGTCAACTGCCACCCTCTGACCCAACTTTTGGGGACGTCAAGGATGCAGAGGCACGGACGTCATCTGATTTCTTAACCAGCAAGCATGTTGTGGCATTACCAGCAAGCACAAACGCCAGTTTGCTTAATTCCAGTGCACACTAATGGCGAAGGAGGGTCAGATACAGAGACAAACTTCTGCACCAATTGTCGACAAGGGGGAAGAAGAAATATTTACTTCTCCTTCGATCCACTCACCACTGACAGCCGTAGACTACGTCCCAGCTGCACGTCGGTGACTTGGTGGTTGTTATAAACAACAACGTGCGAGCGCTGCATCAGAAGCTCGGCAGAGTAGTCGAGGCGTTTCCAGGTAGGCACGGCCTCGAGAGGTACTTCAAGTTCGCAGCCCCTACGACCAGCAAGTTCTTCGCGCCACTAAACGGTTGTACCCTTTGGAGACAAGCAACCACGCCGTGGCCCCTGGGAGAGGTTAAGTTTACTGCGGGAAAACGTTGGCGGGAAACGCTGTGCTGCGCACCAGACGCGCGAAGAAGCGAGCGCAGGGCGCGAGGAACGTGAGCACGCAATAAAGAAAGAAGGACGAAGCGTTCAACCTGGGCAACGCGGGTGTCGGTCTCATCTTTGTCATAACATTTTGGTGCTGAAAACCTGGGAGAAGGCCTAACCTCCGCATTGAGACGTTCTCAGGAAAGACAAAGTACGCAGACATTGTGGCATCATTCACGCTGACACAACCTGACTGCTCTCCGAAGCCACCGAGGTCCTCCTGCGAGACACATTACCGTTTTGTGCCGACTTGCAGGAAATCCTTGATGGGCTCCGTGACAAATATTCAGCTCTCGCCGAACTGGATAAACAGGTTGCCGACGTCCTCGACGGGAAGAGTTTGTTGAAAAAGTTAAGAGCGTTTTCGACTACCACGAGACGATTGTGAAAGCCATCAGCAGGCTTCGATCCTCGAAGAATCATGCAATATCACTTCACTACTCGCATGACTAAATGTCGCGTAACGTTCGCGAACGTGACAAAAATGACGCAACATCACAGAATATGTAGTCACGTGCCGTGTTGTCACCGGAAACCACGTAAAGGCTAGTCACATTACTAAAATTACACCACATTACAGGTAGTCCCATGACTTAATTACGTCACAAGTGCAGCCAAAGGCTAGCCAAGCGAAGCTTTCATTAGTGCTACCAAGCATCTTGAGCCATGACCATACCCAGGCATTTTTTTCGGTGAGTGTTTGCAACTTTTGCAACTGGTAGTTGATGTTAGGACGTGTAAATACTGCAGTATCACCCAGAGGTTAAAGCAAGAAAAACTTTCGGGAGGTGTCAGAACCCTCTCAGCTCCTCCAATAACAGCCCTGTCTTTAGCAAAACACTGGCGTTTCTAGAAAAACTTAGCTAGGTGGCACACTAGCTGTGGTTACAGCCTTCCATCATTATATTGCAAGCGGTGCGACTTCTTGCGTATCCTTCAGAATCAATCACATACCAAGCCAAAACTTTTTCAGAAGCTCTGCTTATGTCATCTATGGATACATAACGTACACGCTTCTCCCGTACCACCAACCTTAGTCCATCAGATTTGGGTGCACGTTAAAAAACCCCAGGTGATGGGAATTTTCGGAGCCCTTCATTACGGCGTCTCTCATAATGATATGTTGGTTTTAGGAAGTTAAACCCCACATATCATCAACCTTGGTCCATCGAATGAACTGCCATCACGCTCATAAAGATTTCTGCAATATTGTTACGGAAAAACGACACGAGGCATGGCTATTTCGAAGCTATGAATAGACTCAAGCATATAGCATCGACTAAGATGTGAGCTATGTTGCATTACCTCCCGGTGGTACAAGCGCCGTCTAGGTGCATATATTTAAGGTTTTCAGAAGGCAGGGGATATGGCTTTAGCCTGCTGATGCACACTACATAACTGGCCATGGTGGCAGGCAGGGTGGTTTTAGATACAGGAAATTATCTGAGAGGTGACAACGGTTAGCCGGTGGATAATACGAAGCACCCGTTTACTGATATAACAATTTCTCGAATAATCCAACTTGACAGACTGTGGCACAGGAGAACAAGAGAACCGGGTGAGAACCAAACGTTGACATGCCGGCTGTCGTTGGTGGCTTTGTGGGTGGCTTGCGAAGCCGACAGTTGAGATCGCGTGATCACTGCTTGTCCTTCGTGCAGCTGCTCGGATTTTTCCATGGCTTCTTTAGCGACGGTGCTGCCTAATTGTCCATGGTGCCTTTTTTGCGACACGTGGAACCTGCCAATAGAGTGCCTCCAGATTGCCCCGTCACTCGTCTCGGTGATGGCCATGGCGTGTTCTGCGGCTTTTCGAACGGTCTGCCACGTGCTGAACTATTGATTGAGGCCACTGTTGTTCAGCCAATTACCGGTCACCTGCGGACAGCGACGTCTACATGGGAGACTATAAAGGACATCCCGTCAACACATTCCTTCAGTGGGCAGAACACCGGGGACGCCCGAACGATGCCTACTCACTGCTTGTTCTTCGTGCAGGTATCGTACATCCAGCATGCCTATAGTTATCGATCAGATGACCGCTTTTTGTTACTGCTGTTCTGCGCGAGCAGTCTTGTTGATTTCTGTTTTCGTATGTTGCATTGCTACGATGACCTTCCCTTAAGTGGGGACGTTGAGCTTAACCCTGGGCCTAGGGGGGTGCCTTCAATAAATGCATCAAAAGCACAGGGGGCTAATGCCAATAATACGAGTGTCAATCACTGCTCAGACAGTCCCACTCATGAAATGGCTAATCTCCTCACGCAATTCTTGGCTGGTCAAAAGCGAATTGCTAGTGACATTGCAGATATAAAGGAGTCTTTTATTTCTCGCTTTGATGCCCTTGAAGCGCGCATATCTTCACTGGAATTTTCTACAGCTGCTTTTGACTGCAGTGCAGTGTACGACAAGCTTAACTCTGAAATTGTCTCTCTTAGGCAATCAGTCTGTAAACTTGCTTGGAAATCCGACGATTTAGAAAACCGTTCGTGCCGGAACAACATCCTTTTGCATGGTTTACCAGAAACTCACGACGAAAATACTGACTCTTTATTGCATACTGCTTCGCAAATACTAACAGAGCATCTTAAACTAACATGTCCAGATATTGAGCGCTGTCACCGCGTGGGCCGGCCACGGGATGGGAGACCGCGTCCTGTTATACTGAAAATTTTTTACTTCAGGGAAAAAATGCGGGTTATGAAAAACGTCTGGAAACTGAAAGCTTCTGGTTTTCATTTCACTGAGGAATTATCGCCAAACGTGCGCGCCTTACGTGAGAAACTGTGGGACGCTACGGGAAGTTTTCGTGACAAGAGATGCAGAGTTAAACTACGCTACGATCATGCTTATATTGATGATGTACGCTACATTTGGGACACCGATACAGACACACTAAAGCGCGTTACCAACAAAGTTGCTAAAACCACTTCTACTTCTACGGCCGGAGCAAGTTCTCGTTGACTGCAGCCATGTAACAGCAGTATAAGTCTTTCGTGTTTGATTTCAAGAAGCATTGTGAACAAGTTTTTACCTTTACTCGCTCTTGTGTCATCATATTCACCCCATGTAATTGCGATAACAGAGACTTGGTTACACAGCGACGTGTACGATTCTCAATTCACACCCCCAGGGTATGTAGCAATACGGAACGACCGATGTTGTGGTAAAAGGGGTGGTGTCGCTCTTCTTCTTCGTTCGAACATAAAATTTTCTGTGCTCCCTGATACGCCTAATGTCGAAGGTACTTGGTGTAAGCTACGTTTAATAGGGCTGTCTATGATTGTTGGTGTGTGCTATAGAGCACCTAGTTCTTCAATAAAAGCTTTAGAAAAGCTTAGCTTGTTCATGCACGAACGGGACTTCGGCACCTTGGAGATTGTGTTCATGGGGGATTTAATGCTCCGGGTATTGATTGGCGAACTCTGTGTTGCACCGGCCATCATCTGGCCATTTGTAGGGAACTTTTATCTCTTTCATTCTCCCTTGGTCTTACTCAAACCGTGCAAACATCTACCCGAAACACATCTGTCCTTGATCTGGTCTTCTTAAGTTCTCATGTAGTTGAAACTGGTTTTCAGTACGAAGTAATCGATGGCATTTCTGACCACAAAGCTGTGTTCGTTTCAATCCCCCTCCAATGACTAAAGTACAGCCCAACATTACTCATTTCCCTGACTTTTCTCGTGCTGATGACGCGTCAATAACGGACATCCTTGCATTTATTTTGATTCTTTTCAAGCGCTTGGTGTTCGCGAAGACGAAAACGTTGATAAACTGGTTGAAGAATTTAAGCGCATAGTTGAACTATGCATTAATAACTTTGTCCCCCTTAAGTCTAAAAAAAGAAATCCCAAGGTCTCTTGGAGGAATCGAACTATACTGCATACATCAGGTCGCGTTCGTCGTTTGCGGCGCAAAAATAAGACGCAAGATCCTGATATTATCGCTCGATTTAATAATACCGTGCTCCAACTACTTACCGAATTGCAAAAAGCTAAAGACTTTTATTTTCAAGTTGAGCTTCCAAGATTACTTCAATACAACCCACGCAAATTTTGGACTTCCATATCACCAACTAAAACTGATACCATATTTATGCTAGACGGTAAGGCTATTTCAGACCCACTTGAATTAGATAACGCTTTCAATGTCTACTTTCAGTCTTTATTCACGCATGACAACAGTTCTCTCCCAATATTCAGAAGCCCTTATGCTGAGCTCGCTATTGATGATGTGTTGATTAACGAGAACGGCATCCATAACATGATACCCAAGTTAGACACAAAAAAGTGTACTGATCCCGACGACATTCCAAACAGCTTTCTTGTACGATACTCTCTGTGGTGTGCACGTTATTTGTCAATCATTTTTCGAAAATCCGTATTTTCAAGCACTGTACCCAGTCCTGGAAACTAGCGAAAGTCTTGCCCTTGCATAAGTCTAGTAACTAGCAACTCCTGTCCAACTACAGACCGATATCACTTACTTCAAATTTCGGTAAACTGCTTGAGCATGTCATTCACAATCATATAACGGAATATCTTGAGTCAAATAACCTACTCTCGAACATTCAACATGGCTTTCGTCATGGTTTCAGCACACTAACACAACTGGTCGAATTTGCGCATGACATATCCAGCAATCTTGACATTGGCAATCAGATTGACGCGTTATTCATAGACTTTTCCAAGGCCTTCGACACCGTTATACACAATAAGCTGCTAAGTAAATCTGATGCTATTTTAAAGAACCCTTGATTAACCAACTAGATAGCTAGCTTTCTTAAATCTCGATATCAATATGTGTCATTCCACTCCACTTCGTCCTCAACTGTCGATGTAACTTCGGGTGTTCCACAAGGATTCGTTCTAGGACCTTTGTTATTTTCAATATTTATAAATGACCTTCCGAACAATTTGAAGCCTCAGGTCCGTCTTTATGCCGACGACTGCGTCCTATATCAAGTAATTTCTTCTCCTAGCGATCATGCCTTACTTCAGGATTCCTTCACCAGCTTTTGCACATGGTGCAGGCTTTGGCAGATGCGCATTAACTTTCAGAAAACTGTAGTGGTATCATTCACTGACAGCCGTTCTTCATTGCTGCATGATTACACTTCCGAGAACACAATTCCCCGTGCACAAGAGTATAAATACCTTGGGGTTATCTTATCACACAACTTACATTGGTCGCGGCATATTGATTACATCGCATCCAAAGCACTGAAAAAATTAAGTTACCCGCGTCGTACGTCATCTAAATCTCCGAAACGCACCAAGTTACTGTTGTATAAAACGCTCATACGCCCTATACTAAAATATGCTTCATGTGTCTGGAACCCGTATATAACTTGCGACGTCAACAAAATTGAATCTGTTCAAAGGAAGGCGGTTCGTTTCATTTGCCATCGCTACGATCATAACTTTTCACCTTCATCAGCAATGACTTCCTTCAAACTCCCTCTCCTATCCTCCAGACGGGATACCGATTCTTTGAAGCAATTGCATTCATTTCTTCACTCATCTTGTCGACTAATTTCAGATGATTACATCTCATATGCTGATACTCTTCCAACTAGACGTTACCACAGCCTCAACTTAAAGCCTTCCTTTACACAAACGAACATTTTCAAGGACAGTTTTTTTCCTAGAGTTGTTGAAATGTGGAATGACTTACCCGGTAGTATTCGTGAACTATCGTTGTCGGAATTTGTAGACGCACTGTTATAATAAATCTTTTTTTATGTCAACCTTGTTATCAGTGTATTTTGTTCATGTAAATGTACCCCACTCCTGCAATAGCCCTGTATTGGGCTGCAATATTTGAAAATAAATAAATAAACAAATAAATCTGACGTGTGTGGTCGGCACAACCTATTGCGTTGCAAGCATATTTGTTTCACGCGGTGGTAGTGGTCAGAAGTAGGGTGTCCAGTGGTAGCGTCGGATCACAGTCATAAAGTAAATAAAGAGTGAATAACCAGTTTTATCATGGCGCGAAGAATTGTACGCGAAGGTCATGTGAGGTAGTGCCAGGTCCCAGTCATGGTGGTCGGAGGAAACATACAACGCGAGCATGTCAGTGTGGGTGCAATTTAGGCACTTGGTGAGGCCGTTTGCTTTGAATTGGTAGGAATTGTTCAACTTGTGCTGCGTCAAGGAAGGGAGAAGAAGATCGTCGATTGCTCGTGACAAATATGTGCGGCCGCGATCCGTGAGTAATTGGCAAAGAGCGCCTTGGTGAAGGATGACATCGTGGAGCAAAACATCCGCAAAGTCAGTAGCGGTGTTGGTGGGGAGGACTCCAGTGATGGCATACCTAGTCGCATAGCCTATAACAATGGCCACCCAATTGTTGCCCGAGTTTGACCCAGGGAAAAGACCGAGAAGATCTATACTAACACGGAGTAAAGATTAAGTGGGATGGAGATTGGTTGAAGAAGTTGAGCCGGGGGCGCACTAGGTCGCTTCCTACATTGGCATTTACTGTAGGAGTACACGTAACGATGAACGGACCTGGCAAGACCGCGCCAAAAGAAGCGGCGACGAACACGGTCGTAAGTTACAAATACACCTAGAGGGCCAGCAGTTGGTTCGTCTTGGATTTCATGCAGCACGGTAGAACGCAGATGTTTTGGCACGACTAGAAGGAGTCGGGACCGTCTCGCGGGAGGCTACGATGGCACAGCGTGCCAATCTTAAGGACCTACATGTGAAGCGACGCGTCGTTCGAAGTAGATTTGAGACGGTCAGTGTGTGTTTGCAGGGAAGTATCACGACGTTGTTCACCACCAATCTGAAGAAACTGAGACATGGACATGACGCTAGGGCTAGGCTCGATGGCTGATCCGTCGGGTTGATCAACAAGGTAGCAGGATATGGAATCGGCGTCCGGATAAAGACGTCCAGACTTGTACGCAACCGAGTACGAATACTCCTGTAGGCGTAATGACCGACGGCCAAGTCATACAGTGGGGTACTTCAGTGAAGAAAGTCAACACAGCAGCTGATGATCGGTGACGACACAGAAATGGCGGCCATATTATTAAGGACAAAATTTGGAAACTACCCAGGCAAGGGCGAGACATTCGTGCTCTGTTATGAGTAATTTCGTTCAGACTTCAAAATAAGACGATTTGCAAACCCAGTTAGATAGCAGTTGCCCCTCTGTGACCAATGCCGTCACTACTCGCGTCTGTGCGCAATTCTCTAGGGGCATCGGGGTCGAAAAGTGCAAGAGTAGGAAGTTTTGTTAGAGAGGCACGTTATTAGCTAAAAGAACGCGTCAGCTAGCAGAGGGCTCCAGCGAAATGGGACATCTTTTTGAAGAAAGTCATTGAGTGGCCGTGCCAGTGCAGAAAAATTTTTTAGGAACCGCCGAAAGTAAGAGCACAGGCGCACGGAACTGTGAACATGGGCAGATATTGGGACTAGGAAGTTTGTTAACGCGCGTACTTTTGCTGGGTCTGGTCGTGCGCCGGTATCGTCAACAAGGTGACCCAAAACAGTAATTTGACGAAGACTGAAGTGGCACTTCGAGCGATTGAACTGCAGGTCAGTCCATCAGAATATGGATAGGGTGGTCGGAAAGCGAATAAAGAGTGTTGTAAAAGTAGGCGAGAAAATGATCACGTTGTCCAAGTAACAGAAACTTGTCGACCCTTTAAATGTTTGAAGGAGCGTGTCCATCATTCTCGCGAAGTTCAATGGAGTGTCGCAGAAACTGAAGGCCATGGTTTTTAATTGGTAAAGACCGTCAAGGTAACGAAGGCAGTCTTCTCTCGATCCATGTAATCTAAAGCAAATTGTCAGCAACCATATCGTATTTCAATAGATGAAAAGAATGTGGCGCCATCGAGACAATCGAGGGCATGGTGAATCTGTGATAAAGGTACACGTCTTTGTTGGTAATTTTGTTGAGGTGGTGATACTTAATGCAGAAATGCCGTGAGTTGTCTTTCTTCTTTACTAATACCACGGAACATCGTGAAGGGCTCGAAGATGGCTCGATTATGTTTTTCGTAAGCATTTTTGCCACCTATTTTTGAATCCCTTGTTGCTCGGACACTAACGCACGGTGCAGTTGATGGTGAATGGGCGTAAGAGTCAGCAGTGTTGATTGGAATAATGAGAATCTTAGTCTAGCCCAAGGAACGACCATGAATGTCAAAAATGTCACTGTATGAGGTCTAAACCTGGTAGAAAACGTCAGCATGGTAAGGCGAAAGGTCCGTATCAATCATGTTACGATAAATAGCATCGTCCGAGCTGGGTGATCGTGAGACAGCGCTTTCATCAGGAGCAGATACAGCGAGAACGCCGACATAGTCATCTGTTATGCAGTTAGTTGGGCTTGAGACAGGTAGAGCAACACTTGCGGGGTGAAGCAAAAATTAGGGAGCGGAACCCACAGTTATCTGCTACGGTCGCGATGGTATGGGACACAGTAAGAATGCGCATCAGCCGAACGTCAGTAATTGGTTAACGATGTACTCACCGGCAGAAACGGGAGGGGCCGATGACAAAGACACGTACCTGACGGCTCGAGGTGGCAGGCAAACAGATGTTGTTGGACTCAAGCGGCTGGTGGGCTTTTCAGAGAAGTCGGCAAAAAGTGTATGATTGAGGCTGAGTGTACCAGAAAAACAGTCAAGTAAGGCCGAGTGTGCCGAAAGGAATTCAAGGCAATATATGAGGTCATGAAGGCAACAAGCTAGCACGGCAAAAAGGACCATGGTCTGATGACTAGGAATGCTGACACAAGCAGTGCACATTCCGATGCAGTGCACAGTACCACCATCGGTAACACGTATTGCCTGCGTCGTAGACGGCGTCATGAATGTTTGCAATCGGCGGCGTACAGAAGCGTTCATAGTCGACAAGTTTGCACCTGTATCAATGAGGGCAGTCACGGGAACTTGGTCAACTTGTACTTCAAGCAGGTTGTGTTGCGTGGGACGCGTCATTGGAGTGTTTCCGCACGTCGTTGGTAGTACAGGTTCACCTCCATAAACTGCAATGCCGAGTTTTCCTGCTGCGATTGTCCAGAGAAGCTCAACGAAGAAAAGCGCTGTGGTGGTGGAAAGATGGATTGGCGGTGTAGCGCGGAAGGGAAGAGGGAGTAGCAGCAACTGGACGAAGGGGTGTCAAAGTAGGGGCGACCGGTGCGGGGGCGTCAATGGGAGGCTCGTAAAATACCACGAGTAGAAATTGAAGGTTTCGGTGGCTGAACGTCGAGGGGTCATAGAGTGCATGTGCGCAGGGGTGGAGAAGGTCTGACATGATTAGTTTGCACAACGGTGGCGGCTATAGCGAGAAAAGTGCCCAGGCCGATGGCAGGAAAAACAAACAGGCTGGCTGTCGGGTGTTCGGCATTCCGAAGAGTTGCGGAAGAGCATTGTTGGAGGTGAACAGCGAGGGTGTCTTAGGGAGTAACGTGAGACTTCAGGGTGAGTCAAGAGACACGCTGGTGGAAGATGGAGGTTCACCAACTTCTGCCTCACCACAGCTTGTACGAACGCAACTGACAACTGTTGTTGGTCAGAGGCGAGCGTTGAGAAATGGGGTGGCTGAAGAGGAGCCGGACAGCTGGCTTCGATTTCCGGATGAACAATGCGCGTGACGTTGTCATACGTGGGTGACTAATGGGCGGCTCAGTGATGTTTCCTACCACGATGAAGAATTCCAATTCATAGACATGAAAAGTCCTTATTTTGGAGATTTTTCCCTGCAAACGTTAACGAAATTTCCAACATATTTTCCTGCACAACAGTACTAATTTCCACCCCCATCCACCCACACATATACAATAATTACACGTGTCTAATGTACTAGCGACGTTTGAAATAATGACTAGCCCCTCCACTGCCACACAACAAAAGCATGACTTTAATAGTTCACACACTGTAACTGTGGGCTTCAAGTCTAACACCAATAGTGAACTAGAAATCGCTTCACGTGAATATCAGAAACAAATCTCAAGGGCTATGCTTGTGTGGCGCATGCCCCAGAACCAATTCCAGCAGATGAAGGCGCACTGTTGTCACTAATTATCAGTCATCACAGGAGAATTCAACGAATCCTGTTATTGCGGCAATATCACGAAGATTTTTTCTCTTTGGCTCAAAATGACAGGCAAAAATTCTACGAAAAAGGAGAATTTTCCTGCACAGAATATCACTGGGGAAGCTTCACACGATGAGGTTGAGTGCTGTGCAGCCGGGTGAATTGCTTAGTAATGCGACTGCTCTTGGCGTCTTCAAACTGCCGGCACTCTTTCATAATGGCGTCGACCATGGCAACGTTGTTACATACCAGATGATTAAAGGCATCGTCAGCTATGCATTTTAACTTATGGGACACCTTCTCAGACTCATGCATATGCTCGTCAATATGTCGGTACAGGGCCATGAAGTCGTGAATGTATGCGACGTACGACTCTGTCGACATTTGTGCACGAGCCGCGAGTTGATTCTGCGCAGCGATCTGCCGTCCAATGGTGTTGCCAAGAAGGTCGCGGTTCTTTTTTGTAAAAGAGTCTAAGCTTGTAATCTCCACTTCGTGCGTCTTGAACTACACCCGCGGTGGGCCATTGAGGTAGAAAAGCACATTGGCAAGCATAAGAGTCGAGTCCCACCGATTGCTGGCGCTGACCCGTTCATAACGGTTGATTCCGTTGTCGGCGTCAGTGCCATATTTACCTGGAAGGCGATGGAAGGCTATAAGATCGTCCTAGTGGTAGCAGAGCTAATCAAGCCTATTTCGCACGTACTAATGCTTTCCGCCACTCCTTTTTTCCAGCCGCTCTATAAATGTGGGATAGTTAACCTGATTTGGTTGTGCAACAAACAACGTCACTCAACTTTAAAGATGCGTTAAGAAGTTTTATCTGCAGTGATAACTGCTAACTTCTGTTGCCAGCATTCATATCTCGATATTTATTCGGCATAGTCACTGCTGTTTGTTTCTTCTTTTTTTGATGATGATTAGTCATCTGGTATATCTATGTGCTATTGATTACTACTTTGTTGTGTGAATACTGTATATTATGTGACACCCTTCCTGTAATGACCCCAAGCATGAGGTTGGCGGTGTCAAATACATAAAAAAAATAAAGATACACAGAGATCACAAGCAAGAAATAGAACGACGTAGGTAGAAGTCACGGCAGCGGCAGATGGGGAAGACGATGGTTGCTTAACCTACGACTTAGTTAGACTGGCAACGATACAGGGAAGATACAGGGGCTGGCGAGATACAGGGACTGGCGATAATACAGGGAAGTACCCCGCAACCCCACCACAAACACGTTACGTAAAAATGAAACGAGGCGTGGCTAGTTCCAAGCTATATTTACAATAATGCTTATAGCCTCGACCAAGATGGAGGAAGCGACAAGCCCACTTCTTCATTGTTGTTTTCTGATCGCCAATATGTCGATTGATTTCTGGGGTGTAACGTCCCAAAATTACCATATGATTATGAAAGACACCGTAGTGGAGTGCTCCGGAAATTTAAACCGCCTGGGGTTCTTTATTGTGCACCGAAATCTGAGCGCACGGGCCTACAACATTTTTGCCTCCACCGGAAATGTAGCCGCCGCAGCCGTGTTTGATACCGCTACCTGTGGGTCAGTAGCCGAGTACCTTACCCACAAGACCACCGCGGCATGGCATCGCTGATATGCCAGCTACGTAGAAATGTGATGTCTACCTGAGGGCGAAGCCTTCCATCAATGATCTCGAAATTTCTCCATCTTGTGCCAGCTTATTCCTTTTTTCTCTCAGCGAAACTCTTAATTTCGTCACTCTAACTCGCTGCGGTCAATGACTGTGCTTCTCATCTAAAGGTATGAATTTCGTCGCTCATAGCTGATCACCGGTTATCTGCCCTGCGCATTGCGTGTTCCGCCCAAGCAGTGGCGTACCAAGTCTTTCGCGAGTGAGGGGGGGGGCAAACCTACCTCATTCGTCCGCGGATATATATATATATATATATATATATATATATATATATATATATATATATATATATATATATATATCCTCCTGCCGAAATATTAAAAGTAATAATAAAAATTTTCGCACGTTCATTTCTTGTTCCGCATCCTCAATGCATACAAAGCACTAGATACAGTAAAAAGTCTTAATATATATATATATATATATATATATGTGTGTGTGTGTGTGTGTTTTTGTGTGTGTGTGACGTACCGTTGTGGCCGTCGGATATACTGGCTTCCGCGGGTGCCTAAGAAGGACGTTCACACTCTTTCAAGATCAGGAAGGGACTGCCAGACCTTCTTTTTATTGCACGTTCCTCAAGCGCCCGTGAGCTCGGCGCGGATCTACTTCGTTATTATCGCGCAAAGGCGCGAGACACGCAGCGAGCGTCGTCTGCTATTGCCCGTGACATGCCCGGGTTTGGAAATTAGTCATCCCGACTTCATACATAAAGCACTAAGACCGACATAACTAAACTCACTTAGACAGTCCTATTTGGAACTATTTACAAAAGTCAACAAAACAATGTTTTTTGAAAGTTTGAAAGTTTGAAAGTTTATTGAAATTGATTGGTTACAAATGGTGGTTACAATGGGGTTTACTACTGATACAGAGGGAGGTCCCAAAGTCAAGAGACTGTACAGGGGACCTCCCATAAGAGCTGAGTAAACAAAAGTACTTTAACGCAACAAAGATGTGTACACAAAGTAAACACTCAAAAAGAAGCAATTAACACTGAAACATCGTTGGATTATTTAAAAATTACAAAAGAAAGCAGAGATGATGAAATGATGAAATGACTATGCTGAATGCAGATAATTCCGAAGGTTGATTTTGAATGCGTGGAAATTGGAGATATTTTTAACATGGCATGGTAATGAGTTCCATAGTTGTGTGGCTGAAAAGTTAGTAGTGAACTTACCATAATTAGTTCTGGGTTTCGGTAATAAGAAGCTATTGCTGGATGCGAAACGTGTTGACAAAGAGTAAGGATACTGGCTTTTGATGATTATAGGGAACGGGAGCTTTCCGCTGATGGATTTGTGGATTAGTATTGCGAGGGAATATTTATGTAGTTTTCCCACCGACAGAATACCGTTAGAGGTGAGCAAAGGCAATGCTTCTGATGTGTAGGTGCTATGTGTCATGATGCGAATAGCCTGATTTTGAGTGTGTTGCAATGGAGATAAATGGACTGGATACGTGTTTCCCCATGATGATATGCAATAATTAATATACGTATGAATGAAAGCGTAATAAAGGGATATTAGTGTGTTCATATGGAAAAAATTGCGAACTTTAATTAATATCCTAATGCCATAAGCTGTCTTCTTTGTTAACGATGAAACATGCTCATCAAATTTTAGGTGCTTATCTAATGTGACTCCGAGAAACATGACACTGTCAGTAGGATAAAGTGTGTTTGAAGCGAAAGTTAAAGATGGTGAACCTGAATAAATCCTATGCTTAGAAGAAAAGATGACGAACTGAGATTTTGTAGCATTTATCTGTAGTTTATTTTGCCGGCACCAGGTAACTATGCTGTCCGCGTCGTGGTTAAGCTTGTAGATTAATGAATCAAGGTGGTTATCTGAGCAGAAAATAGTAGTGTCGTCAGCGTAAAGAATACAGTCAGATGATTTTAGGCATTGTGAAAGATCATTGATGTATATTAAAAATAAGAGAGGTCCTAATATTGATCCCTGCGGTACCCCAATGTTACTTGTTTTAGGGTGTGAGTAAGTGTTAGATATAGACACAATATATTCTCTATCTTTTAAGTAGTTACGTAGTAATTTCAGTGGCGGGCCTGCTATTCCAATAGACTCTAATTTAGCAAATAGTATATTGTGAACAAGTGAATCGAATGCTTTAGACAAATCAATAAAGAGCGCCCCAGTCAAATTACCTGCATCAATTGCCTGCCGGATTTTATCTGTCAAGTAAATTAATGCTAAATCAGTTGAGTATCCCTCCCTAAATCCAAATTGATTTGTTGATAAGACATGAAATTTTGAAAAATAGGAAGACAAGCGTGTTACTATTAGTTTTTCAACAACTTTGCTAAAGAATGAGAGTATAGCTATAGGTTGATAATTAGATGTGAGACGCTTATCTCCCTTCTTGAAAACAGGAATTATTTTGGCTTTCTTCAAGGAGCTTGGAAAAATTCCCGTGGTAAAAATAAGGTTTACTATGTGACAAAATGTTTCAGATATTAAACTTGCTATGAGTTTTATGAGAGAGGGGCGGAAATTATCAATACCGGGCCCGGTATTTTTTAGACTAGAAATGATAGTGACTATTTCTTCAGGTGTCACGGGGTGAAGGAAAAAGCTGTGAGGCATGCGTGGGTAAGGCTGGGTCAGAGGATCGTCTTCCCGTTGCTTGTCCACTTTCAGGCACACAAAACTATATACAAGTACCGACAACTATTTACACTGCACGACACCCATGTACACCTTAGTCCAAAGCATTGGGTTGCTCCACGTGAGCAATGGGGCTAAGATATGGTCTTAATTTTTTAACATGCACAATGTCACTTCCCATGTTGTCCGCGAGTTCTATCTCGTAGTTCACAGGAGACAGTTTGTTCAGTATCGTGTGAGGTAAGCTTTACGATGTAGTTGTTTTCACACCGGATGTTGTAGTCTTGAGAAGCACTAGTTGTCCTGTTTAAAACACGACGTCCTTGTGGTGCTTGTCAAAGGGTCGCTTCTGTTTTTCTTGAGTCAGTCGGATGTGCCTGGCCGCGAGCTCCCTTGCTTTTTGTAGTCGTCCACGCACTACCGTGAAATATGATTCTTCTTTGAGCTCTTCAAGCTTTGGGCGGGTGTATACATCTAATGGTAGCACTGGATCCCTACCGCAGACCAGGAAGAAGAAAGTTCGGCGAACCGTGTCTTGGTACCCGGTGCTGTACCAGAATACATTATAACAGAGGATGTCGGCCCATTTTTCTCTCCCAGCGGTAGTCATGGCAATCATTTGTTTGATTGACTTCTTGACTCTTTGACACAAGCCGTTTTCTACGGGGTGATATGCGGTAGTGGCAGAATGTCTGATGCCCCCATGTTTGAAGTATGCTTCAGTAGCGCGCACCATCGTTCGAGTACGGCGGTCTGTGATAATTGTGGCTGGGAATTTGTGCTTCAAGATGATCCGGCGTTCGACAAACTTCTGGCCTCCAGAAACTTTGTGAGATAATCAATGGCCATAATGACGTACTTCTAACCTCTTGAATTTTGTATTGGCACTATGATGTCCATCCCAACTGTCTGAAACAGGCTGCGGACTTCTATTGGCTGTAATAGAACACAAGTCACCGATGTCAACATCTTCATCCTCGGACAAAGGTCACAGTGACACACATACTGTTGGACATCTGCATAAAGCTTCGGTCTGTAATACTTAGACCTAAGGGCATCGAATGTTCGCCTCGGGCCCAAGTGGCCAATGTATCGTTCTTCATGCATTTCACGGAGTGTCTCAGCTTGTCTTTGTGCAGGAAGGCAGAAGAAACATCGACTTCTGACTGCGCCTTGGTCTTTTTTGTACAACACGTCATTATGCGTGATAAAGCACTTTCTCACACGTTTCTGTTGCATTTTCGTGCCCAGCGCACCCTGAGGTATATCCAGGACTTTAGCGCAAAATGCATCCTGACGCTGCTCTCCACCCATGTTGCCACAGAATCGCAGTGATGAATATGATACTGCAAGAATTGGTTCAGCATCATCAACAATGGGCAATTCCTGGAAAGACAATCTGTTGCGCTGTGGGGAATTTCTGATTCACAGATGACATCAAAATCCAATTCCTGCAGAATCAGTGGCCAACGACGAAGGCGTTGGTTTCCTTCCTTATAGCGCAAGACCCAGCACAGTGCATGGTGGTCGCTGAAAAGTTGAAATTTTCGGCTAATCAGGTAAGGTCGTAGCTCTTCTAATGCCCATTTTACTGCAAGAGCTTTCAGTTCCGTCGAAGAAGAATCAAGCTCTGTGCCTTTGAGAGATCGACTCAAGAATAGCACTGAACAGTATCGTCGCTCTTCATGTTCTTGCAGCAATAGACCTCCCAAGCCGAGCCAAGATGCATCTGCGTGTACTTGGATACCAAATTCTGGTTTTTTGAAGAGTAGCTTAAGGAGAGGTGGCTGGCACAACGCGCGCTTTAATGTCTCAAATGCCACTTGCTGATCTTTTTCCCGAGAAAATGTAGCGTTTTTTTAATGAGGGATCAAATAGGTGCTGTGATAACGCTGTAATTCGAGATAAACTTCCTGAAGTACCAAGTGAGCCCAATGAATGATTGTAGTTCCTGCACAATTTGAGGAGGCCGGAAAACCTGAACGGCTGCCAGTTTCGATGGGTCAGGAGATACACCGTCTTTTGTGACAACGTGCCCAAGGTAATTGATGGCAGTACAAAAAAAGAAACAATTCTGTGGCTTGAACTTCAAGGCTGCTATTTTGAACCTTGTAAATGTGTTTTGAAGGTGCGAAACGGGTTCTTCAAATGTCCGGCTGAAGACTACGCAGTCATCCATATACACAAGGGCATTGTCGTATTTAATACCGTCAATGATTACATCCACGGCTCACTCACATGTGAATGGAGCATCTTTAAGACCAAATGGCATCCGGGGGAATTCGTAAAGACCCCACGGCGTGACGAAGGCAGTTTTTTTATGTCATCTTGACGCATGGCGATCTGATAAAATCCAGACACCAAGTCCATAACAGAAAATTAGTTGCTTGCGGTGGGTGCCTGCAGCTCATCTTCAATTCTCGGGAAGTGTACACAATTTCTTCGGTGACGGCGTTGAGACATCAATAATGAACGCACATGTGCGTCATCCCGTCTTTCTTTACTACAAGGGCGAGGGGTGACGTGCAAGAACTCCAACAAGGTCGCACTATAATCGCATCAATGAGGTTCTTGATCATACTTTTGATGAGATCACGCTGTGCTGGTGACAATCTGCGAGGACGTTGCGATATTGGCTTTACTTTTCCAGTTGGAATGCAATGTAGCTCAACTGTGCAGAGCCTACATCTGTACTTGACTGTGCAAACCAAACCGAATGCTGCACCAACAAATCCTTAATGACCTGCAGCTCAGTGGAAGATAACAATGTTCCAATTTCAAAGCTGACGTCTACTATTGCGATTGAACGGTGCTGCAGATCGACGACCGCATGAGCTGGTGGCGCATCAAAATCCACAGGAAAAGAAAGGCATGGAATTTAGAGGATCTTTTGGCAGTCCTCTCCAGAAAGTTCAAAATCCTAAATTCTGCTTGCTTCTTCAATGAGGCTGATTGTCATCTGATATGGAAGCAAGACGGCTTAAGAAGAACAGTTCGTGATCAAAACCTTCGTTGTATTTTTCGATGCAACTGTTACCATGGGCTCCACTATGACTGAATAGTGGTCGTACAAGAGCTTTGTCCCGGTGATGACCATTAAACGATTTTCATGCCAGGCAACATGAACTAACTTCCGCGATAAAGCTGGCAGTGGTTGCTCCCTAACCAGGTAGACCCTGCGTAGCCTTTGGGGGACCAATACCGCGATGCACTCCGAGCCCCAGTCGATGACGGCTCTTGAAGCCCGCAAGAAGTCATCACGTAGCAGTATTCCTTCGTGAGGTAACTGGGGAACAGCAACAAAGTCATGCTGCAGTGTTTGGTCGTGCATTGTCACCACAGCACTGACTTGACCTAAATTTTGTACATGATGGCCGCTTGCTCCTACCAAACGTAGCGATAGAAGCCTTATGCCTAATTCGAGTTTGTCAACTCTTCGGGCCGTAATCAAGCTTTTGTCAGCTCCAGATTCCAAGAGGCCTTTAATCGTTTACCCGTTGATGCCGACCAGAACAGAAAAAGTACCCGCTTCAGAGACACCTGACGCCTGCTCAATTACTGGCGACTGCTAGCGGGAATCGGCGTCACCAGCTGTTTGTTTTCCCGCTGTTGTGAGCTGGAAGATTCGAATTCTTCCTGCCACTTCAAAAATTGTGCACTTTGCGGTAGACGACATTGTGTAACGAAATGGCTACTTCTGGAGCAGTTCAAGCGCAGTTTACGAACTTTCGGGGCATTTCCTTATGACCTTTGAAAAACACGCGTTGCGGAATGAGTCGATTGCCGATTGCCGCGATGTTGTTGGCTTCGCTTTCATATCCCCTTCTTTTAGCACCTTTTTTCTGAGCTAGTTCATCATCTGAGGAACCACTAGACTCTATGCTGTCCACGCGTTGACGATGACGCATAAGCTTCCGAGGCGAACACTTTACCATAACACGGCATTCGGCGGATGGCGTTGTGGATGGCGTTCCGCGTTCTTCCGGAGCCAAAATTTGAATGCTTTCCTCCTAATCCCTAATCTGGTCAAAGCGCAAAAAAAGCTTATCATAGTGCCACCGCTGATAAAAGAGCCGCTGTGGCTCATACTCGTTTTGGGCTGCGACGAAGTAGAGAACATTTTCGTTGTTCTGGTGCAGGTGAACTCCTGGCTGTAGGTATTGTTTTGCTCGTGACAATATCGTCTAGCTGCTTAAACGTTTTATCAAAAAGTGCTTCTTTGCTTTTGGTGACCGAGTAGCTATGATAGCTTGACACTTTTTCTGTTGTAGCACAGGATACCCTATTGAAAATCCTGGGTTCGTGGATGCTGGAATTGTTGATAGATATGGTGGAAAGAATAGTGGATAAGGTGGATATATTAGTGGATATGGTGGAAACTGTAGTTGGCGTAATGGCTGATGACGGCGAGAGTGAAAAAAAAATGATTGCAGATGGTGGTGGTGGTGGCGAGCCAATGGTAGTGACGGTGGAAAATGCCGGCTGATGACGGCTACAGCAGAAAAAAGGTGGCAGATGGTGGTGGTGGTGGCGAGTCAATAGTGGTGACGGTGGAAAATGTCGGCTAATGGTGGCGAGGCAAAACGTGTTTGGTGGAAGGCTTGGTGAGCAAGGTGGATGACGGTGGCATGATGGAAGCTTGGTGGATGGCGGTGGCATGATGAAAAGCACATTGCAGTATGTGAAATCACTTATTTGTTGTGTTTCATTCTTGAATCCACAGAGATATATGTTTACGGTCAAAAAAAAACCAACGCTTCTCATTACGCTTTCTAGTACGTTTGTTTTTAATTCCTGTGGTGTCAACAACGCTTCAATTTTTGTGGAGCATAGAGTATGCGGCAGGGAATGTGTTAACATTTCGTGCACGTACTTACATCAGTTTGACATCCGCGATGTGTTTTTTGTTGTTGTTGTAGGCATGTTTAGTAGACTAGAATTGTCACTGTGAACATGACAATAAATGTTTTACATCGGCGCGCCGGTGTCGACAAATAAATTGGCTCCAGTTCGCAATTGCTCCTTTCAATGTTAGAGCAGAACACAGCGCGGTCACTTGATGTCGCCGTGCTAGAAACGCAACTCTGGTAATTCTTGCACACTCTATCGTTTGAGCCGTACCTTTAAGTTAACAAAGTGCATCCGAATATGCATATACTTTCAACTTTCGACACGCGTCGAGATGAGCCCCAGCGAATTTGACTTTCACCCTTCTGTTCTACCACCATTATTTCCACCAAAGGTTAGTCATAACGACTGAGCCCATACAAGTGTTATCGGCGCTTCTGGGTTGAGGAATACACAATTTCGACGAGTAAAAATGACAATACAGCACAGCTGCGGCCTCAATTAACCTAAATGAAGCCTTTTTTATTGTGTACGGTGTCCGCGCAAGAAGCGACAAACATCGATACGACGCGCTTGCTGCACTTCCACCAAAGCTACACTCCCCTCACCGACAGCCGCCGGTCGCACTCGCCGGCACTTCGCTGGCTCTTATGCGAGAACATAGACACGTCAATTTGTACGCTTACTGAACTAATATGATAGTATATTGTTTTTGGCGCACTGCATTCGTTTTGGACAAGCCGTTATGTAGCTGTTCTTAACGACAGAGCAACAGCGGTGCGCTGGCACGACTGCAGTGTGCGTTGCGCGAAAGTGTGTTGGCGTATCTATCGAATGAGCATAGAAGCGTAATAAAGCCTGAACTAATACCTCCCTTTGGAAGAAGCGAGAAACGCATAAAAAACTTGTCAGTAGCCGCCGATCAGCTCTACCTGCTCCTCAGTCCACTGAGTTGTTTTTCTTTTCTTGCGGTTGTAAATTGTAACAAAAACATAGCACCGTTGCCATTATCGCAGTGGCAATCGTTAAAGGTCGCAGTTGTTCGTGTTTATCAAATGAGCAAAGTTTAGTAGCAGGTGAAGATCCCGTGCCTCCCAAGTAAACGAAAAACAAAACTGAAGTTAAACGGCGACTTTCTGAGTTGACTTTCTGCAACAGCCATAACGCCATCTGTCAGCGTGGCGCAGTGATTCTGCTTCTGGTCACCGACGCGTGCGGACGCAGGATAGCAGGCTCGTCAAGAGCTGTTACAGCGGCTGACGCTGGCCGTGGTTTCTCGTTCACATCACTTCCCAAGGACTCCCGTTTAATTCTGCCACCACTGCCCACAGGAGAAGGCCTCAGACGCGCGTTGGTTCTGCACTGCGACATCGCAGCGCGTCCGTACGGGATTAATGACTTCCGAAAGCCGCTCAAGGAACTAGGCATCATTCAAGAGGGAAGTGACATAGCAGCGTATCAGATGTCGCACGTCTGGCTTCTTAACATGAAGACAGATGAGGCTAAGGAGACACTTTTGGACGCTGGCCTACTCTCAGTGATAGACTGGCCTTGCGTCGTCGTCGACCCAGAGAGGCAAGAGGTGCGTCTCAAGTTGCATTGGGTAGCCTTTGACGTCAACGCAAAGACTGTACAGCGTGCTTTCCGGGAGTACGGTGAAGTGAAAGAAGTTATCAGCGACAAGTGGAGAGACAAAGACTTCGAAGGAGTTGAGTCAGCCACAAGATTCGTTCGGCTATTACTTAAAGAAGGGGTTACTACGGATCCCATATCCCATCAGATGCATCTCGGGAGCGGCATGACACAGGTGGTCGTGCCAGGAAGAGCACCGCTGTGCCTGCGTTGCCGGAACACGGGACATATTCGTCGTGACTGCAGGGTGCCCAGGTGCACTGGTTGTCACGCTTTTGGGCAAGAGCAGGCGAGCTGTACTCGTTCCTATGCCAGTGCAGCAAGTTGAGCAACAAATGCCGACCATGAAGAAGAAGCAGAGAGGGCCGCGGCGTCGAAGGCAGGAGTGGAGGCGTCTCATGCAGTGGTGACCAGCGAGAGAGAGATGGAGACACCTATGCAAAACACAGATGAAAATACGGTTATGGGTACTCTAACGCAACGGCGTTCAACTCGGATGGAAACCCAACACAAGGCTCAACCAGTCATCGGGTCCGACACTACTTCGGACATGAATACAGTCGAAACTGTGCCAGTAAAGCGACGCCTGAAGGAGGATGACGCGGCGTCCCAGCAGCGTCTGACCCAGGAAGATCAAGGGCAGTGGCGAGTGGCTGGCTCCAAAAAGTCTCGGGTGCTGGCCGCCTGCGTTCGTCGTCGCTTTCACGCGGCGGCGACGGGACGACGCCTTGAGCGTCGGCCGGACAGTGGGTTAGGTGTTGGTAAGGTAAGTGTCGCTCGCTCGGCTTTTTCTCATCACGATGGCGACGATTAGATTGGCGACGCTATATGTACGTGGTCTTTCTGCCCAATGACGGCAAAACCAGCTTTACCGCCTGATTATGGAACAAGATCTAGACATCGTCACTGTACAGGAAACTAAAGTAGAGAGTGAAGAGCACGCTGAGCAAATGGTGCAGCCTTTCACGAGACTGTTTGATGTGTGCATTTGTCACGCGGTGGGTACATCTGTATGTTGCCTCTTGTGAATTCGGCAGAGCCTCAATGCGAAAGTGGAGTTTTTAACTACCTACGAGGCGGATCATTTTACTATATGTGATTTATCCTTACCAAGAAAAAAATGGAGAGTAATCTGTCTGTACCACCCACTGTGATTCAAGATCGAAAGGAGTTTTTGAAAAACTTGATGTGTATTTGAATTGTTAACGTAAACTAATTCTGGCTGGGGATTTCAACTGCGTTTGTTCGAGTATAGATAAATCAAGTTCCAGGCCATACAAAGATTCAAGCATTGCCGTTCTAATCGATATGGTGGCAAAAGATCAGCTAGAGGACGTGGGTGAATGTCTTTGCAGTGGAAAAAGGGTTACGTTAACCCACTTTCAGCGTTCAAGCCATGCTAGACTTGACAGAGTATACGTGTCTTCCGAAATCATTCCTTCGTGCCGTGATTACAGAGTTACACCTGTTACGTTTAGTGATCATTGTTTGGATTCATTCTCAATAGATAAACATAAAAGGAATAACAAACATTTCTCTTGGGACCTCTGGAAATTTAATGTAAAGCTATTAGAGGATGAAGACTTTAATCAAATTTTTCTAGAGGGCATAGAAGACTTGGCAAATAGAACACTTGATTTATGGGGACATAAGTGGGAAATATTTAAACAGACCATTAAACTGAAAGCACTTGAGAGAGCCAGTATACTGAGACAAGCTGGAAAAGAACTTGAAGTGCGCTTGCGTGAAAACTTGCAACAGTTTAATGTACTCAGGCCAGAACATTTTCATAAAAGATAAACATAACTAAACAGAAGCTAGAGTTGATAGACCAAGAACGTTATCGTGGAGCATTGATTCGAGCTCGAGCAGAAAACTTGGTAGCGGGAGAAATGCCAACAAAACTAGCTCTTGGAGCTGAGAAGAGACATGCCTGAAAAAATGAAATAAGAGAAATAGAATATAAAGGAACAAGGTGCCATACAAAACAAGCAATATCCGGTGCGTTTTTCGAATATTACAAAGAGTTATGCACACCAACCAGTGTACACACAGAACGTTTTATTAGCGATTTCATTTCATTAATGCCAAGACTTGATGATGAAAGAAAGCAAATTTTAGAATTGCCTATAACAGAGCGAGAAGTTGAAAAAGCAATTGCTAAGTTAAAAAATGGTAAGTCTCCAGGACCAGATGGCCTGAGTGCTGCAGTGTACAACGAATTCAAACACGTAGTTTCCCCTATTTTTAGGGAAGTATTTAACGAGGCTTTTAAGTGTAAACAACTTCCACCATCGTTTTTGTCAGCCTACACGGTCTTAATACCTAAAACAGAAGATCCCACGAAGTTAAGAAGTGTTACTGCATTTAGACAAATTAGCCTAACTAATGTTTACTATAAAATATTAATGAAAATATTGACCAGAAGACTCCAGACAGTTATGACAAAACTGATTGGGTCCCACCAAACTTGTGGCATAAAGGGAAGAAAAATAATGACCAACATAAACATAGCATGATCAATCCTAGAAAGTTGTGACGCTATGCATCTCAATGTTGCCATGCTTCAAATTGACCTCGAAAAGGCATTTCATCGCGTGCCGCACGACTTGCTCCTTTCATTACTTGGCACATTAACCTAGGGAGTTTGATTAGCGACGGAGTGCGCATGGCTTACACTGGATGCACGACGAGATTGGTAATAAATAAACCTGCGGGTGAGCGTATACCTGTGCTGTGGTCAGTGAGACAGGGGTGTGCACTATCGCCCCTGCTTTTTGCTATTTTTATGGAACCTTTCTGTTTAAGTGTAATTAATGACACTGCAATAAGCGGCTTTAAATTGCATGAAGCTGAGGTTAGCCTCCTTGCATACGCAGATGACATTGCAGTTTTTTGTACAAATTATGAGAGTATAATACATGCTGTAAATGCCATGAAAACTTTCTGCCAGGCGAGTGGTAGTGCCGTGAACTGGGATAAGTGCCTTGGCTTCTGGCATGGGGAATGGAACGTCAGGCCAAGAGTATTTCTAAACATTAAATGGCAGAAAACACCGGTGAAGTATTTATGAGTGCCGCTGGAGTTCTATCACGACAGTGAACCGTATTGGAAAAAAGAAACACAGGAATTGCGCAATGATGTAGAAAAATGGAAAGGTTGGGGTATTTCGATATTCGCACGGGCCACAACCTGCAACTTGTTTCTGGTTAGCAAGCTGTGGTACGTAATACAGGTTTTGCACTGCAGTAGAATAAGTGTACAGAAAATACACCGAATATTTGCCATTTTCATATGGAGCTCTGTATGGGAAAGATCAAGCCGCAAAAACCTGATCAGAAAAGTTAGAGATGGCGGGCTCGGATTAGTTCATTTTTACATAAGACAACTTGTCAATCGTTTCCTTTTTCTGCGTGATGTAGATGACCCCCTTTTGAGAACCGTTATACAACTAAAGTTATCTAGAGTGCTGCCGGAATTTCTCGTATCGTCATCAAATATGCAAGGACAAATAGAAGGGTATATAAAGGAATTTGTTTCGTCTTTACATTTTTTTTAGTGAGATTTTCGTTAGAGTATCTGGCTGAAGTACCACGTAAAAAATTGTATAAAGACCTTGTCGATGTTTTACTGCCTGTGCCATGGTACCGTCAGCTATATTGTGCAGGCCCAGGACAGGACGTTCTGAAACTTGTTGAAAGAATGCTTGTAGCACCAGGGGTCAAAACTTTTTTCTTTAAATTACATACTGGTACGTTACGAGTTAAAACGTGGTTCCAGGGTAAGGGAATACTCGTGCCATGGAGCACAAATTGCCACTTGTGTAATGAACCGGAAACAATTGAACACGTGTTTATAGATTGCTGGAGCGGGGTCTTTTTCTGAGACATACTGCAAAGAACCTTGAAAAAAAAATTACCGTTAAGTCCACACGGCATCCGTTTTCTTTTGGTTAAAAACGAGGTAGGTGTACCTTATGATCTCATCATGCTGCTGGGTCTGCACAGTATATGGAAAACCCTATGTGCCTTTGAAAACGCGGATGTAGAAGTGCTAGCTGTGTGCCAATATTTTTTGCGAATCTGTGTGCTATTTTCTTGAAATGCTGAAAAGATAAGAGGATGTGCCAGACTGGTATGGGTGCATTGAGCGATTCTTACGAATGCCCAAGTATTGATCAATGGTCAGCCAAGAGGTTACGGTACCTCAATGAATTCTGTTGGTGTATTTTGTGACCCACTTGAATTTGGACCAATATGTAAATATGTAAAATGTTAACAATCATGATATGCAAGGCAATAAAGAAAAAAAAGTCGGCTTGGCGCAGTGGTTAGTGTTCTCAGTTCGAAATTCGGAGATGGCAGGTTTCATCCCACGTTGGCGCACCTTTTTTTACGCCGTGCTTGACACATTCTTTTTTATACAATTATTTTATTATTTCTCTATTGGCAACTCTTCACAGTGGTTCTGACGCTGCTTCGCGCTCCACCATTGCCGGCTGGAGGGCACCATCCACCATCTGCTCCACCATACGCCACCATACACCATGTGCCACCAACATTTCCACCACCATAATCCACCAAAATGGTGGTTGGTGGAATCCACCATTCCAATGGTGGACAGTTTTTCAATTGGGTAGTTGCACTGCTCCATCAGGTCAAGCTTCCGGTACGCGAAGTCTGTACATGACTCACCTGCGCGTTGTGTTGCGCAGAACATTCGCTGCTTAGGTGTTACACCACAGTACGTGCTATAACATCAGTGGAGCGCTGCCTTCATGTCAGCCCAAATACTGATACTAGCCACCTTCTTGTGGTGACGCATCCGCGTAAAGTTTTGAGCTGGGAGCCTTGAAATTATGAATGGTATGGCGACCTCATCGGGAACGCAGAAGGTTCAAAACCAATAGCCTACTTGGTGAAACCAGACGTTTAGATCTTTCCCGAGATGCGGTAAGAAGCTCGCCACGAAACTCGAAAGTCGGTCGCCAACGTCTTCACTGTTAGACATGCACACGGGAGTATCGTTTCTGGCCTGTATTTGTTGCTTTCTCGATCCGCGTTTGAAATTCATCTACGCATTGCTCTCTCCTGCACTCGTGCTTGATTCGGCATCAGAATTTGCATGTGTTTTTAACTCCAGACGCTCGATACGTTCTACTAGTGAAGAAAGTGAGTTAAACAAGAGGTCGTGACTTGCCTTAATCTCCGAATCAACAGGCGTTTTTAGTGCGTCATCGTCTTTGGCGATGTTATGGTATTTGAGAATTATCAGTTTCAGGTCCTCCAATTCGCTCCGGAGCTGACCCGCCTCGGTCATTAGGACATCGGCTTCGGACAAAGCTGACCGGTAGGCTTCCAGTCGGGCGGCGTCATCCAGCTGCTCGAACACGTCGACAGTACACGCCGCCGTCGCCATCTTGGGATCACGGAGCCGACGTTGTCCAAACGTCAGTGGTTGAGCCAAAGGAGTGCGTAGGAAGCGACGTCCCCACATAGAAGATGTAAACGTCTTATTGGTTCACCTCGAGCCGTTGGGCGCCAATTGGGACGTGCCACTGTGGCTGTCGGATATACTGGGTTCCAAGGTGGCCTATAAGAAGGACGTCCACACGCTTTCGAGATCAGGAAGGGACCGCCAGACCTTTTTTTATTCTACGTTTCTCGAGCACTAGTGAGCTCGGCGCCGGTTTACTTAGTTTTCATCGTGGAAAGGCGCAGCATCGTCTGCTATCGCCTGTCACAATATATATACATATATATATATCTATATATATATATATATATACATATATATATATCTATTATGAAGTCCTGGTTTGGATTACCTTTTATTAGGCCCGAGGAACCGGCAGCCGACAGCTACGATGAATGAGCCAAGATGATGATGCTACGCGACAACGATGAGGATGCATGAGCCACACATGATACTGATGATAATGTACCAGTGAAGAGCGCGCGTATACTAAATGCCCACATTAATTCCCCCCACGGGAAAGCGGCCAGCCTGGCCGCGGCAACTCAAGGGGACAAAGAACGTCGCATGAAGGGCTTCATACGGGAGACATGGACGACCTCTGTAGTTCGATAACGGTGATCTGCTGGGGCTGCAAGTAGCGTCATGCGATAATTCACTGGCGAAGTCTCTTCAAGAACTGTGTACGGCCCGATAAACCGAGGCTGAAATTTGTCACACAAACCAGGTGTGCGAACAGGCGTCAAAAGGAGCACTTCGTCTCCAGGTTGGAAGGATACAGCACGATGCGATTCATCATAAACTAGCTTTCTGTCTTGCTGGCGGGCTTCAGTGTTTATACGAGCACGTTGGCGGCACTGTGCGAGTCGTGAACCTTATTCCTCTCAAGAGGATGGAGATGAATTCGCTTGGCAGGTAAAGAAGGTGACGTCCAGGAAAGAAGTAGGGGAGCGTCCATAAACTAGGTAAATGGCGAGTAGCCGGCTGTCCGCTGAATGGCCGTATTGTAGACGAAAGTGACGAATGGTAGAACAACGTCCCAGTTTTTGTGGTCTGGCTGAATATAGGCGGCGATCATGTCAGCAAGAGTGCGGTGGAATCGCTCAGTGAGGCCGTTAGTCTGGGGATGATAACTAGAGGCAGTCTTGTGAGTTGTGCCGGAGACGTGAAGTTCGTTCACTAGTTGTGAAAGAAAGGCCCTTCCACGGTCACTGAGCAACACACGTGGAGCACCATTACGCAATATAATGGCTCGGAGGATAAAATCGGCAATCTCAGAAGCTGAACCAGTAGTAACGGATGCCGTCTCGGCGTAGCGCGTCAAATGGTCAATGGCTGTTACTATCCACCGGTTTCCAGCAGCACTGGCTGGGAGGGGGCCATAAAAATTGACGCCTACAACTTCGAATGGTGTGGTTGGGCACGGAAGAGGATGTAGTGTACCGGCGGGAGCAGATGTTGGTAGTTTTCTACATTGGCAGGTAGTGCAGGACCCGACGTACCGAGCTACACTAGTGGTAATGCCTGGCCAATAAAACCGACTTCGAAGGCGATCGTAGGTTTTATGGTAACCAAGGTGACCAGCAGTCGGATGGTCATGAAGTGTACTGAGGACTTCGGACCGAAGCGATCGGGGTAGAACGGGAACTCAGCGCTGACCGTCAGGATGCTAAATTTTGCGGTACAGCACCGAGTTGTCCAGCTTAAATTGCGAGAGTTGGCGACGAAGCCTTGCAATAGGTGGACGGGAACTGCCATTGAGGTAGCATATAATACGTCGACAGTATGGGTCAGCCAACTGTCGAGAAGGAAAATCGCGCGGGTCGTCCGAAGGCAGCTGGTCCATAGAGGCGAGAGAGGAAACCGCCGTAGACGTGGACTCCGAGGGCGTGTTGTGCAAAATGATGGCGGAAACCCCGAGTGCATTCGCTGGTAGTGGGCAGCGAGAAAGAGCATCGGCGTCTCTATGCTTCCACCCACACTTGTACACGATCTCAAAATCATATTCTTGGATGCGTAGAATCCAGCGTCCGAGGCGTCCCGACAAGTTCTTGAGTGTCGAAAGCCAACATAAAGCATGGTGGTCAGTCACAATGGTGAAATGGCGGCCATGCAGATATGGACGAAATTTCTGTACTGACCAAACGATGGCGAGGCACTCCTGCTCGGTGATCGTGTAGTTCCTCTCGGCTGCGGAGAGGACGCGGCTGGCGTATGCAACGACTCGCTCTCGCGAAGAGTTGTCGCGTTGCAGGAGCACGGCTCCTAAACCACGGCCGCTAGCGTCTGTGTGCAGGAAGGTCGGTGCATCATCGTGAAAATGAGCAAGTACTGGGTCGGTCGTGAGGGCACTCTTCAACATGTCAAAAGCCGATTCAGATTCCTGAGACCACTGAAAGGGCATACCGGAAGCAAGTAGCTTATGAAGTGGTGCGGCTATGAAGGCAAAGTTTTGTATGAATCGCCGAAAATAAGAGGCGAGACCAAGGAAACTTCGCAAATCTTTTGGTTTGTCAGGGCGAGGAAAGCGAAGCACTGCAGTAGTTTTATCAGAGTCTGGACGAATTCCGTCCTTGCTCACAACATGACCGAGTACCTTGATAGATCTGCTGGCGAAATGGCACTTTTTGGTGTTAATTTGAAGACCAGCGCCCGCAAGACAAGTCAGGACTTCGTCCAAGCGTTGCAGATGTTGAGGAAACGTCGATGAAAAGACAACAATGTCATCGAGGTAACATAGGCAAGTCTTCCATTTCAGGCCATGCAGCACGGTGTCAATCATGCGCTTAAAAGTTGCGGGCGCATTGCATAGTCCGAACGGCATAACATTGAATTCGTATAGGCCGGCCGGGGTTGCAAACGCAGTTTTTTCTTTATCATCTTCGTGCATGGGGATTTGCCAATAGCCGGAACGCAAGTCGAGGCTCGAAAAGTATTCAGCACCCTGTAAGGAATTTAAAGCGTCGTCGATGCGGGGCGTGGGGTATACGTCCTTCCTAGTGATCTTATTGAGTGCTCGGTAATCGACACAAAATCGTACGAAACCGTTTTTTTTAAGTACCAGAACGATGGGCGACGACCAAGGACTGGTTGAGGGTCGGATTATCTCCCGTTTCAGCATATCGTCTACGTTTTCTTCAATGATTTTTCGTTCGGCTAGAGAGACGCAGTACGGACGGCGGTGCACAATGGATGTTCCGTCGGTCTGAATACGATGTGCTGTAGCAGCTGTCTGGCCCAGGGTGGATGAATGAACGTCAAAGGAGTTTGCATGCTTTTCCAACAAATCAAGCAGCTGCTGCTTCTGTGAGTGATTCAAGTCTTTGTTGATGGCTGCTGTAAAGGCCGAGGAAGCAGCATGATCTGCAGGATGGCCTTTAGAGGAGACAGGGGTAAGAGGCACAATGCACACAGGCTGCAGATCGGCAACGCAGGCGACAGTAGTGCCCCGTGGCAGTAAAATTTTATCTTGTGTGGTGTTGGTAGCAGCGAGGACAGTTGATCCATCGTTGAAGTGAGCCACAGCTGATGCCAGAGCTATACCTTTATTAAGGCAACACGGTGACGGAGTGACGAAAATGTCACCAGAGTCGACGTCGTTGGACAAAACTGTAACTAATTGATGTTCGTTTGGTGGTAACTCGATGTCTACTGCAGCGATGAGTCGAAGTGGCCTGTAGGTTTCGTCGTTGAGCTAGTGGTCCGTGTCAGTAAGATGGACGACACGTTGTGCACAGCAAATAGCCGCAGAAGCAGAGGAAAGAAAGTCCCAGCCTAAAATGAGTTCATGGGAGCACGGAGATAGCACAGCAAATTCTATATGATGAAGAATTTCGTCGATTAGTACACGGGCAGTACAGAGAGCGGAAGGGCGAATCATTGTTCCCTGGGCTGTAACCAGTGTCAGTCCATCATAAGGCGTCGTGACTTTTTGAAGACGGGCACACAAATCAGCACGAATAACAGAAAACGCAGCCCCAGTGTCCACCAAAGAATCAACGTCCACTCCCTCAACTGTGACCGCAATCATATTGTAGGGGCGTGCTGGAGGAATTGGAGTCCTGTGTTGGAATGCAGTTTGTCCTCCAAAAACTGCATCGCTTAGTTTTCCGGACGCCGATCAGAAGTAAGGGAAGCAGGCTGAAGAGGAGAAGAAAAGCACCGGTAAGGCGATGGTGAACGGCGTCGGGTTGATCGGTGACTACTGCGCAGTTCACCCGATGCTGGCGGAGATGGAGACCGACGCGGCGGTGACGGATAACGGCGGTCCTGTTACAAGGCTCATGCGGTATAGTCCCGTTCGCGTATGTCATACCCTCGGCACTCGTCTTGCTGGCGCTTGCGGCAAAAGCGTGCAATGTGACCACGATAGCCGCAATAATAGCACGATAGCACGTAGGCCGAGTCGATCGATGAGGAGGGTAGTAGCTTGCGCTAACTGCACCAGGAGAGAGAGAAGTCAGAGGGACAGGTGACGGCGCACGCAGTGGTGATGAAAAGCTCGAGGGAAAGCTTGTCGGAGGTGCGGCAGCAACCGATGCGTACGTTCGTGGCGGGGACGTCGAGCTGACGGTGCCTGGTGGTGCGGCGGTGGTGTGCGGGAACGATGGTAGAGTACGAGAGACAATGGGCTGCAGGTTGGCCATGTGGGTCATGGACGTGAGCTTTTCCCTGATGACATCGCGCAATGACGTTGAAGAAGACTGAATGGGACACACTGAAGGTAGTGTGAATCCCATTGATTCTAATTCTTCACGTATAATCGCCCTTATCGTGTCTCGCAGGTTTGGATCAGTCGTAATACGGGCCGCGTCACTGTCTGGTTGTAGGCGCATAGACTCAAGTTCTTTGAGGCGGTGACAGGTTGTCGCAACGTCAGCAACGGTAGCCAGATTCTGGAATGCAAGGACATTGATTGCGACGGGTGCAATCCCCTTAAGAAGCTGGCGGACCTTGTCTGATTCTGTCATTGGTGTGTCAACCCGGCGGCAAAGTGAAAGAACATCCTCGATGTAGGATGTGTACGACTCCCCGATGTGCTGTTTCCGAGTCGCGAGAGCTTTCTTTGCGAGAGCCGAACGAACAGCTGGTGTGCCAAGGACATGGCGAAGCTGATCTTTGAAGGCTGACCAGTCGGGGATGTCGATGAAGTGGTTGAGGAACCACGTCTTCGCGACACCCGTGAGGTAAAATGACACGTGAGCGAGTTTGTAGGTGTTATCCCACACCGGTTAGCAGCGCCGACACGTTCGAAATCGTCCAGCCATTCTTCCACAATATATATATATATATATATATATATATATATATATATATATATATATATATATATATATATATATATATATATAGTCGCGGTACAACGCGAACAAAACACAGGTGCGCCTCGAGACAGTGACAACAGCATGTTCTCAACAGCTGAGCCAGTTTTTTGTTTGTTTCTTAGGGCTCATCGCTCAGACCGCACAAGATCGTCTTATTCGTTCTCGAGTAAAGGGAGAGGCCCACTATCTGGTGTCTTCTAAATCCCCCATCATTGTTTTTGTCCACATGTAGACACACGTCATTTGCTACATTCTCGAAGAGCATCGACTCGATGCGAAGAGAGTAATGCTGTTTTTTTTAAAGAAAAGTCTCACGCAATCACTCGCTGACGTAAGGCTTCATGTACACCACATGAACGAGTTCAGGATGGTGCTGGTGACGCCTCGTGCTATACGAACTCTCGGGAACGACTTCGTAAGGGACGTCACTTAGTTGTCGCAACACTCGCTATGGGGCAAAGTATCTTCTCAAGATCTTTCCGGTAATTCGTCGTTTCCGTACGGGCGTCCAAAGCAATACATTGTCTCCAGTTTGGTAGCATTGTAGTGGCTTGCATCGTACTCTTGCTGCTGGCGGACCCGTAAACGTGCAACTTGCCTAACTTCTTCCGGCACTCTGTAAATTTGTCGGCATCCGGGTTGATGTCGCCACCTTCGTGCTGTAACATCGCATCTAACATAGTTTGTACTTCTCGTCCATGAACGAGGCCAAACGGGCTCACACGGGTCGTTTTGTCCTTGGCCGCGTTGCACGCAAACGTTACGTAAGGCAACATTTCATACCCATTTTTCTGTTCAACGTCTACGTACATCGAAAGCATGTCTTCAATGGTTTTGTTTAGACGCTCTGTCAGGCCATTCGTTTGTGCGTGGTAGGCGGTGGTTTTACGATGCAATGTTCCACTCAGCATCAGGACGTGATCCAAAAGAGCTGCCGTAAATGCACTTCCTCTGTCTGTGATCACGACGGTTGGTGCACCATGCCTCAGTACAATATTCTCGAAGAAAAATCTTCCCACCTCCGCTGCTGTATCTCTCTGGATAGCCTCTGTCTCGGCATAACGGGTCAGATAATTCGTCACAATGATGAAACAGCGATTTAGTGCAGAACAAGCTGGTAGTGGGCAAAATATTTTCAACCCGATCTGGTCAAATGGAGTCGTTAGGACCCGCACGGATTGCAGGACGCCAGCTGGTTTAGTCAGTGGTGACTTGCGTCGCTAGCAGTCGAAACAGGTACGAACGTGGTGCTTCACGGCTGTGGTTAGTCTTGGCCAGTAGTACCTTCGCTGTACTCTGGCCAACGTTCTCGTGTAACCTAAATGGCCAGAGGTCACCTCGTTGTGGCAAGCTTTGAGTACTTCGGTGCGAAGGGTTGCTGGGTTGACGAGCGGATAGGTGGATCCCGTCGACGAAAAGTTTCTTTTGTAGAGTACTCTGCCCCGTAAACAAAACGATGGCAACACTCTTCCGAAAACTCTTGACGCCATCTGAGATCTGCCATCCAAGTAGCTAATTAAGCCAAGCAACCTAACGTCATCACGTTGTTTCTGCGCAATGGCGGTCGCGTGGAGGACACCGAGCAATGCTGTTTTCTCCTCTTCAGGTAGGGTTGCCGACTCAATGGGTAAACGGGACAGACAGTCAGCGTCCATTTGTCGCTTCCTTGAATTGTGTACGACTGCCATATCGAACTCTTGTAGCCTAAGACTCCATCGCGCTAATCAGCCGGTAGGGTCTTCAAGATTTGTTAACCAATACAGTGAATTGAGGTCGCTAATTGCTGTGAAGGGGCGGCCATATAAATACGGGCAAAATTTTGTAACCGCTTATACAACGGCGAGACATTCCTTCTCAGTCGTGGGGTAATTAGCCTCAACGCATGTTAGCGTTGTGCTGGCACAGCGGATTACTCTTTCTGTGTCCTGTTGCTGCTGCACAAGCACAGCTTCCAGACCTACATTGCTAGAGTCGGTGTGAAGCATTCTAGGGGCTCTGTCGTCGAAGTGGGCAAGGAATAGAAGTGTTTATAGTCACTGGCGAAGATCACGTCTTCTCACATGAGGCAAGTTAATGGTGATTGGATGCGTGCAGAGTCCAAAATAGGTTGTCGATAATATGCACTGAGGCCGAGAAAGCGTCTGACAGCCTTTTTATCAGTCAGAAGAGGGAACTATGCAACGGCTGCGATTTTTTCAAGATCGGGACGAAAACCTTCATGACTGACGCCATGACCAAGAAATTGCAGCTCTTCGTAGCAAAAGTGGCCCTTTTCAGGCTTCAACGTCAGGCCCGCGGATCGTATGGCTCGTAAGACTACTACGAACCTCTTAAAACGTTTGTCAAACATTGCGGAGAGCACTATCACGTTGTCCAGATATATTAAGCAGGTTTTCCACTTCAGCCCGAAAAGCACGGTATTCATGAGTCTTTGAAAAGTAGCAGGCGCTGAGCACAAGCCAAATGACTACACCTTAAATTCTTATAACCCAGCTGTTGTCGAAAATGGTCTTCTGACGGTCTGAAGCGTGCACCTCGATTTGCCAATATCCACTCCGCAAGTCCATTGAAGAAAAGTATCGAGCATGTCGAAGTCTGTTGAGAGAGTCGTCTATACGGGGTAGAGCAAATACGTCTTTCTTGGTCACCTGATAAAGCTTCCGGTAATCCACACAGAAGCGCAGGCTTTTGTCCTTTTTCTTAACGAGGACCACAGGTGACGCCCAGAGGCTCTGTGAAGGCTGAATGATGCCATCTTCAAGCATTCTGTATACCTGCTGTTGTATCGCTTCGCGTTCTTTTGGAGCCGCGCGATAAGGGTTCTGGTGAATAGGTCTCGGCGTTTCCTCGGTAATTATGCGATACTTGTTTAGAGGCATGTTGCCCACTCTTGGTGTAGTCGAATAGCAGTCTTGCGATTCGGCCAATAGCTCAGGAGTCTGCGTCACTCGTCTTTCGGCAAGGTAATGCTAACGTCCATAACAGGCACTCGATCGACTTTTAACGCCTCGTCGACTACCGCAAAGCAGCCTTCGCCATCTATGACATCGTCGAAGTAAGCGACATTTGTGCCTTTTGGAAGGTACCGGCGCTCAGCTCTGAAATTGGTAAGCAGCAAGTCCGTGCGTCCAACAACACTCTGACGATACCTCGTGTGACAGAAACATGGCAGTGAAGAAAAGCGAGCTTATTCAGTCTGCAACTCCTTTGGTGTTAAACTAGACAGTGGCGGCCACAGAAACAAGCGTGCATGACTTAGGAGGGAGGACCACGTCGTCATCAATAAGCCGCAGTTGGTTTGTTCGTGCCTTTGAAAAATCGGGTAAGCCTAAACTGTTGCCTAAAGTAAGCAAACTCTTTAAGATGTTGAAGACGGCGCCACATTCTCGTAAAAAATCTATGCCGATGAGAACATCTCTGCAACGTGCGGCGATAACGATAAACGACGCACTGAAAGGAGAACCACAGATGCCCGACCTTGTTGTACATGTTCCAGAGGGCATCAATAGCTGGCCCCCTGTGGTTCTTATATAAGGGCCCGTCCACGGCGTCTTCACTTTTCTGAGGCTGTCGGCGAGGTCCTGACTGATAATAAAGAAGTCGGCACCGGTGGTGACTAAAGCTGTTACTTTCTGGCCGTCAAGAAGAATACTTAGGTCGGCGGTCACAATTTCATCGCTTTCACGGCTTATTGGCTGTAGGATGTGATGCAGTGGGGGCTTTTACTCATCATATTCATGGCCTGCAACCTTGCCCTTGTAGGTCACTGCCCTCAGTTTCCCGAGCACGGGCTAAGTGACCTCCTTGTATTAAGGTCCGCGTAGGTGCTTTGGTGATACAATGGCGAACACGTGGGAGATGAAGAGCGGGATCCACGTCCCAGACCTGGCGGATGTGTTGGCATTGACTCCTCTGCAGTGGTACGGCCGTCCTCAAAGTGAGGGCGGGCTGCATATAAGGAGGTGTCGTTGCGGCGTGGAATGCATTCGTCGTGGGCCCATCCACTGTTAAACCAAGGTGGAAGAGGATAGAATTAATCTCCTGGAAGCAAGCAATGGCGGGTGATATGGCCTGCACCACCACAGTGAAAGCATAGTGGACGCCTCTTGACCATGCGCCATGCATCTCTTCTACGGGTCGGTGGACGTCTGATCATCTCCTCTGGTGTCAATGCCCATGGCGTGGCTGTGAACGGCTGGTTGTACAGCGGTAGCATGGGTGGTTGCTGTAGTATCTGCTCTTGCAGCGGTGACCAAAGAGCCATAGGCGCCTGGAGGTACGGCGCCGGCGTATTGGGTAGTGGACGTCGGAGAGTGGCAGCGTAGCTCATGCGACGCTGCTCAGAATCAGGACCAGCCGTAGACAACGCTTGGCGGATTTTGTAAAATATGACTTCAACGACCGACGCAATGGTAGTTTCAGCAACTGCAGTCTGGAACTTCTGCAGTTCTTCGCGACCTATCTCCCTAATCAAGTCTCGCAAGGAGCTCTGATTCTCAGACGTCGTGGCGATAGCATTGATTGCGACATTGCTGGACATGCGATCATATTGCCTGCACCGTTGATGAAGGGCCCGCTCAATAGCTGTAGCCTCCCTAATGAAGTCGCCACGGTACTTGGAGGGTTGCGCTGTTGCCCGGCAAAAAGTGGTGCCTTGACACCACGCACAAGGTAACTCAACTTTTTATCTTCTGTCATGTGTGGGTTAGCTCGACGAAAGAGACGAGTCATGTCTTCAGCAAACTGACAACTTCGTTAGGTTTTTGAACCCGTAGCTCCAATGACTGCTGCGCACGGTCCCGTCCTTCGACATCGGCGAAGGTTTCGACGAACTGCTGTCGAAAGCCAGGCCAAGTTGATAGATTGGCTTCTTTATTCTTACAACAAGTACGAGCACTGTCTTCAAGGTACAAATAGGCGCGAGGAAGCTTTTCCTGTTTCGGTTATTGATTTATCTTGGCAACAGACTCTTAGTGGTCAAGCCAGTTATGAACGTTGTTGCAGATCCCCACGCAGTTCACAAGTAGTCGCTCTGAATCCCAGCGCTGAGCACCCGTTGTTGCCGACCGGCGTCGGCCCGGTCTTTTGTGGTAGCATCGCCTAACTTCGAGTTGACGTAACGAATGCTGACAAGATGAGGATTTGAAAAACAAACAGATTTATGGCACTATTTACACTTATTTAAAGCATAGAAAGGTTAGGGGTTTCACAAACAACGAGCGTGGTGGTTGAACCGTACATAGTTCAGAGCGACGTCCAGCACTTTGCAGCGTCGTTTTAAGCCCTGTCGGGCTAATATTCCTTGATCGGAACACCAATCACACACACAAAACACCACCAACAGGCCATCAGTCAATTACACACGGTCCGCCGAAAAGTTATTGCATTTGCATTTTGCATTTAGCAGTTATTGCAAAAGGTATTGCTTGTAGGGACATTGGCTCACGGACCGTCTTCTAATCCTTTTGTCGCTCCCCGCCGCTGTATCCAAGAAACTGGGGTTCCGCGCATGGGAGCATAGCCTGGCTACGTTTCTCAGCGACTGCATTGCGCCTACTGACGAGGGTTATAACAGCTTCCCCCTCGCCAGATGAGTCACGGAGGGCCGCAGTCACCGCTGCTGTTCCAAGAGACGACGAAAAGGTCTGTAGTTGAATGCCAGTAACTCGCCTTCGCTTGTCACATTGTCTGAGTGATTGCTGAAAACTTCAACAGCGTCTCTGAAACTCGATCACATGCAGAAGCAGGCATTCGGCCCTTATCGAACAGACCAAGCCAAAAGAGGGATGGCAAACCAATTTGCATTACTAGCTTTAAACAAAAAGCTCACGCTCAAAACTCTCAGGACTCACTTGAGCAGAAAAACCAGACGTGCTACCTTACACATTTCACATAAGTTGCACGAAAAAACTAAAATATGAATTTCGATACACAAAGATCACCTCTAGATAGCCTAAAAAGAACGACTGAGAGTATCAGCGTTTTCATTCAATTTGCCCTTCTTGTCAAAATGATATTTTTGAAAAATCAAACTCCACCTCACAAGGCGACTGTTCTCTGATGTCACGGTTTGCAGTCAAGGGGACAATGGTCGTTCTCTACTTTAAATGTAGCACCTCCGAGATAAAACTGCAACTGATGAATGGCTTACACAATGCAAGCACACTCCTTTTCTGAAGCGCAGTACTTCATCTAGCGAGAGCCCAATTTTTGGCTCAAGTAGAGCGCATCTTTCCTCGGTATTACGGTTGTCTTGACATTATACACAGTAAAAAGTTTTACACCCAAAGGGTGCAAAAAGGGTGCTTTTACGAGAAAGCACCCTTTGCAACACCCTTTAACACCCATAAATCGTCAATTGCGAAAAAAGCACCCTTTGGTTTGGGTGCTTGCCTCGAAAGCACCCCAAAAGAGGCCCTAAGGGTGCTTCTGTGCTTGAGAAGGGTGTAGCTGACGATTCGTCAGATAGAATAGGCAGCCTAAAGACAACACATAATTTTAATATTTCGGATTTTATATCTCAAAAACCTCGATATGATTATCAGGGTCGTCGTAATGGAAAGCTTCAGAGATTTTGACCATTTGGTGTTCTTTAATGAGCGCTGATATCGCAAAGTGCACAGGCTTTTACCTTTTCGCCTCCGTCTTAATTCGACTGTCACGGCCGGCATCGAACCTGCGACCTTCGGATTGGCGGCCGAGCAGCGTAGCTACTGCACGAATATGTGGACCTTGCGTTAAATGATGGCCTTATTGACTCAGAATGAGTGAAGGTGCTCTCCAAAAACAGCAGAATGCCAGCAGAAGCAAATCGCGTTTCATCTATAATAGCAATTGACTGCAATCCATGTAACGAAAGCTCTCCTTAGCGTTGGTTATAAGCTACATGTTTGCTATGGATTATATACAGGAACATAATGTTCGCCCGAGTATAGGTGTGTGTGCGTGAGCCTGCGCATGTGTTTGTTTGTAAGCGCGATTGTTTGTACACCCGTGCATGTGTGCGTGCGCGTGTATGGGCGAGTCCGTGCTTGTGCTAAGCGTGCCTGTGCACATGTTTATGCCCATGCAAGCGTGCGTTTACGATCGCGCGTGTGTGTGGCCATATGTGAGTATACGTGTATGTGTGTGCGCCTGTGAATAAGTATGCGTGTGTATCAGCCCGTGTGCCATCGAATTTCTTGTGTGTGTGTGTGTGCGGGGGGGGGGCGCTGCTTCTTAGTATTTAAGGTCCCACACCTGTTCAGACCGGGAGTCTATATGGGAGCTGGCTTAAGGAATGGCGGTGGTCAACGCACTGTACACGGATTATTCAGTACATGGAAAACAGCTGCACATTTTCGTATCTCATCGTTGCTTACGAACTTGCTGTGGTAGCTGATTAAGTCCTCTGAGGCGCTTCTACGCTCGAAAACGTGGGTTATGACCAATTCAAACAGAAAGCTGTTACTGCACTTATGTACAACCATCGTTTATATTACCAACGTTTAAAAAAACGTGTCCTGCCGTTGCTGCAGGTGTATGCTAGCTCATTGGGCAACCATATGGAATTATGTGCTGATCATGTGGTCAGCCAAAAGTTTGTTATAACAACCTCGGCACGTTTCGTGGTGCGTGACAAGCCTTCTAAACATCCGCGACTGTGGATTAATTTGTTCCAGCTTCGACTACACATTCAGTGTTTGCGGCACCATACGCGAAATTGCCAGACACAGACAATGCGAAAAGAAATTTCTCTGGAGAAAGGTGTAGCGATGCTCTCCCGCTAATGCCACCGAGGACAAAATAATTATTGTTTCTGGCCATTCTATGGTGCACTTTGTTTTCCGCAAGTTTTGCTTCAGTCTTTTTGCCCACTGCAATCGCATTCCGTCAAAATACTTAAAGAACCCGAGGCTGATAAATAACCTGCATCGCTGTGCGGCTGGCTGGAAGGAGAGTTGCCATTTACAAGGAGTCAATCTTGAAGCGCAATTCGATTGCTTTCCGCGTCGAACTGCCGTCCGCCGTATGCGCCATAGCATATGCCTTTCGGCGCCGTCTTGGGCGGGTTTCCCGCTTCCCCCCCCCCGCCGCTCACTCCGGCCAGCGTTGCCCCCACAACGGCGGTGTAGATAAGCGAATATTTGCGTCACCGGACACCTGCGTCGACAGCTACGGTGCCGCCGCCAGTGCCTCCTCCTTCTCTCTCTCAACGTTGCTCTCTATGCCTCATCCGTCTTTCAAATGCGTTGCGTTGGTCTGGGGTCTTGGTCCCTATGTAGGTTCTAGCGAACACGCGCACCTTCAATGGTGGTCACGCATGACACCGTGTTCGAAGTGACGCTCGGATTAAGGAATATTCATGGAGCGGCGGACACGGACAACGTGGGTTTGTTAACGGTGAATGTACTGTTTTCGTAGGTAGTAATCATACAGCGCTAGCTGGGCGCCTGCAGCAGCTCTGCCGAAGTAGGCTGCCAGCCATTTACAACGGCATGCGTTCGCGGGCCTGTTGCAGATGCCCGATTAAACGTGTGACCTAACGAGTTCACACTGCTATGCGCGATGTTGTGTAAGTGCCTGCATCACTCATACAGTGAGTGATGTGATCACTTAACAAGGGCGCGATTTGTTGCTGATCGCACATTGTCTCTACACTGCTCAAAGTGATTGATATTGTTTCAAGTTGCGCTTTAGGCTACATCGTGATAAAATTTTTATTAATACTCAAATGTGCAGCGTGCTTCTGTAGGTGTAAGCGTAAAAAAGAAAGAAAAAGAAAAATTTATGTACAGAGGCGCACTGTACGAAATGGCTTTTTGCTTAAAGACGGTATAGTTTGAGGTGCTGATATGCCGCGATGCTCTCAGCACGTGCGTGTCGGTCTTTTAAAATATTTAGGACACGTGTCACCAGCAATATGGAAAGATCTAGTAGACTTCCAAAGGCGCGTTGTTGTGGCCATCGCCATGCGTTGTTTACCCTCGTTTCTGTTTGCTGTTTTCGTGCTTTGCTTGCATCTGCGATAACGTTCGGTGTTATAACAGAATTGAGAGAGTAAACGTGACTGTGTGAGCTATGTGCGGTAGCTCTAGCACAAGCCATGGCTGCTGCAACGTAGACGGCGTCCGCGCGCGTTGGTGTCGTTCGAGCGCTCCTACTTGCTTGATTGTGTTTAACTGAGTATTTAGGCGCGGGTTACGTTTGTAAATCCCGTGGTCAATAATCGCTAACAGCGTGCCCCTTATTGCCATCAGAGGATGGACTTGGTTGTCGAAATATGCCAGACGCTTTTTCTGAAAGCAAGCTTTGAAGAATTTTTAGAAAAAGAAATACTTTCATACGTGCTAGGCAGTGCCTTTTGCAGGCCCGCATTTCTTCATAAACTGGACGAGTTATCACATCTTTTATCAAATTACAATGAATTAAGATGATTGAATTATAGATGACGAATTTTTGTGCTTGATTAGGTGCACAAAATACATGTTCGCAGCCCTACGTCTAGAAAGCAGGCAAATAGGAAGCACAGCGTGAAATTTGGATTAAATGCCTTTGACGAAGCTTCTTGTGAGGGTAGGAAGAACGAGAAAATTGTTGATTTTTGATGCCCTTATAGAGGCAGTAAGAATTGCACTCATTGCTGAAGTGTCACAATTCCTCAGATTGATAGAGGCGTGATTAAAGTCAGTAATTTTTTTGCTTTTTTTGCAGACCTCTTCGCTGGTGCCACGCCTAAGATCATTTGTTCTCATGTAAAAAAGAAAGTAGAGATGCCTTCACTGTTTGTACATGAAGAGGTAAGTTTCTTGTGCGTTTTGATTAATGCTACATGTTCTGAACGTTGTACTTTAAGAATTGTTTTTCACACTGGCTCACTACCCTAGAAGGAATTTGATTCTTAGGTGAGTTCAGGCTTTCGTAAGTGCCATTTTTGAGCTGTAGTTTTACACTTCACCTCAATTCGGGAATTTGCTGTATGCTGGAAAACTCTTATTTTTATCATACGAAATTATTGGAATGTATGGGTCGTATGCTTCAAGTTCAGTGTAATGTATATTACACGCCATTTCAAAGGATACACACTACACAATCTTTATATATGATGCTGCCAGAACAGCACAAAAATCATTTTATCAGAAGTCATATTTGCTCTTATTACAGGATGAGAGGGTGCCGCTGACGTCCTGCGTAGTCTACCCAGGCCCCAGCCTAGAGCAAGCCTAGTTCATGAACCTCCACGTCGATCACCGAAAAATCTTCCGTGTCAGTAATGATGAAGAAGGAGTGAGAGCACTGATGAGATGATTTTTTTAATTTTCAACATTGTCTACGGCCGCAAGGCCTTCACCAACCACCGTGATTGAGCGGCTTTTTCTCGGCGTGAGTTTGGAGTTTATCAAAGAAGTTGTTCAGGCAGTACGAAGCTGAAAATTTTAATGTCACAATGCCTGAACAACTTTTTCTAGTGTGGTCAAGGCAGATGATCAAATATTGTTATTTGTGTAAGTTATTTTGCTTGAATATAGCTGGACCATTCCATGCCAGACGTCCCAGCCACTTTGGCGACCATCTGAAATGTATTTTAAACAAATGTGCTGACTTACTGCGCTGAAAACAGTGAACTGCTAGAATATTTCAGCGAGAAAAAAGTTTTGTTCATGTGGCTGGCTTATAACTTTCTGGCATAATTCTGTCTGTGTGCTGTTTGTGGAAAATTTCGTTTTAAAACTACCGCTTATTTTTTCTAAAGCAAATTTGGTCTACCTGTTAAGTAAATGTGCTTCTGTATGGTACTTTAAGCTTAATAATAACGCAATTTTTTTTGCCACATTCGCTCCCAAGAATAAAGCCAAAATGTGTTATGTTTGCATTTTTATTGCAATAGTGCACTTTGTATGAATATCTGAGCAGTGAGAACTTACTCCACAGAAGGTATACTTTGAGGAAAAAATATCTTTAGACTTCTCAAGCTGCTGAACTATACGAGAAAATATGACGAATTTCACAAAATTGTGATTTTTGTCCGTCTTGAGATGCAATTTGCTCCATGTTGTGATACAATTAAAACTTATCATTATACCTAAATTGTAAGAAAGTGAAATTCTTTCTATAATAAAAATCTTATCGCAAAAAGGACAGGAAAGAGCGCTGTCAACTGAATTTTATTGAAGGTGCTACGAGCGTTTTTATACTGAGCACAAGAACAGGGCTCATCTGCAACAACACATGTGTGACCATGACAAAATAATTTTAACCGAGATAAGAATACTCTTTTTCGGAAAAGATAAGTGAAGGTGTACTGATGCATTGATCCTTCGCTTTGCTGATAAAGAGTTCTTAAATCTCTCATTTTTTCTGCTTGCTTTTTTTTTTCAAAAACCGTGTTTTATGAAACGTAGGACTACACTTACATTGTTTACGGTGTCCGGTCATGAGACTACTATAGCCCTTTTTTAACATTTAAAGCATGCTGTCTTGCTTGATCATTGAAGCGATGCCCAGCTTGTCCTATGTTTACTTTTTCACATGTTAGCGGTATCTCATACACATTAGATTGGCATTCAGTAAACCTATTCTAGTGACGAATGGTGCAAGATTGACTATTCTTGTTGTGTTGCTGTAAGTACATGCACTTTTGAAAGCTTGCAAGGGGTGGAAAACAACAATGTCATATCTGCTGGCTCTTTTCCTAAATTTGTAAGATACCTTATGTACGTAGTACCGTGTGACATGCAAGGTATTTGCTCATTCTCTTTTTCTTTTGGTCCTGTTTCCTTTAACTTTACTTTCTGCAGGAGGGTTTCGCAAACAAGTGTGATGATGCTGTTGGGGTATTGGCTGGTGCTATCAGCCCAGGAGTGCTAAGAATGTTCTGCCTTTTGATAGTGGGCATTGAAAATTAGTAGGAAGAGGAATTGATACCACATGTATTCAGGCCACCCTTCAGAAGTCATGTTAGCACAAGGGTGAGGTCAGATTTAAAAACCAGATTAAAAGACTAAACGATGCTGGATATCCCAACATAATCATCACACCTTGTTTACAAAACCCTCCTGCAGAAAGTAAAGTTAAAGAATACAGGACCAACAAAGTACAATGACCAAAACCTTAGCATGTTATACCACATCACGTGTCTCACAATTAAAAAAATAGCCAGCAGATATGATATTAACGTGTTCTTTTCCACCCCTTGCAAGCTTTCAAAAGTGTGTGAAATAAACAGCAACAGGAATAGTGAATCTTGCACCATTCGTCACGAGAATAGGTTTACTTAATGCCATTTTGACGTTTGTAGAAGTATTTTTTATCAGGTAAAACAATGATCAGTGCATCACTACACGTTCACTTATCCTTTCCGAGAGGGAGTATTCTTTTCACAGTTAAGATTATTTTGTAGTGCTCACACGTGTCGTCGCGCATGAACACGGTTCTTGTACCCCATATAAAAGCGCTCGCAGCACATTCATTAAATTAAGCTTACAGTCGGTGCTCTTTCCTGTCCTTTCTGTCTCTTCCTGAAGTTGTCCCGCTGTGACTAGCACACAACCACGATGAACCAACTCGCCCAAATTAAGCTCTTGTTACGTAACATGTAGACCGAGTTTCGTAAAGAAAGAAGAAGCGGTGCTTTTAAAATAAAATTTTTCACATACAACACCTAGACGGCATTCCAGGAAGTTCAGAGGGCAGTCACGTGACCAAATATTTTTCCTCTCCTAAATATTCTAGAAGTTCACTATTTTTAATGCAGCACGAGTTTTTCGAATACATTTGAGATGGTTGCAAAAATGGCTAGGAAATTTGGCATAAAGTGACCCAGCTGTGTCATTAGCCATAATTATGCATTACCTCTTTTGTTTTTGTGTGTCCTGACTCAGTTTTGTGTTCGTTTTTAGCTTATTCTGTTTGTGATCATTGTATTGTTTTTTCAAGTATTCGCTAAAATTATATGTGCAAAAACCCGTATATGTTTCTATGTACATCATTTCTTGTAACCAATTGTTATACATCCAGGAATACAAAGCTTAAACCACTGTGATTGTATACATTTGAAAACACTATCCATATATATTTTTGTGTGCATCACTTCTTGGGAACGATTGTGTACATGAAGGCGTATATAGTGAAATCATGGTGATTGTATATATTTGAAAGAATTATAAGTATATATTTGCCTGTATTTCATTCCTATTAACCGATTGTGTACATGAAGAAGTATTAAACTGGAGACCACTGGGATTTTAGATACTTGAAAGAGTTATAGGGATATATTAGCGTGTATTTCATTTGTAGTCTCTATGTACTTAAAGCAGTATACTAAACTGAAACCAGTGTAATTGTATGTTGCAAAGAATTGTCAATAAAGTGAAACTGAAAAAATATAATAAACATTTTAGGTGTTGCATGTGTAGTGTACGTATACGTGAACATGTTACACAACTGGTGAAAAAGTAGTGTGGCAGAAGAAAAGTTTATAAGTTTTATTTGCCTATTAAATAAATGCAATATGCAAGGGCAGTAAGGCTTCGTTTTCTGTAACGCGCAATATGCATATACTTTGAAGTATATATACATCCAGCACAAGTTCATACACGATTGTACGTGTTTATATTTTTCCCCATACGCAATGAATGGAGCTCGACAGGTGGCGCACCTTTGATAATCAGGACCACTTTCTTCAAGTAGTGTGTAATCAGTGCATGCTGATATCTATTAGTGCAGTCTAAAAGAATACTGGCACCCCTGCCATGGGCACTCAACACCCTTGTGCACCCTTCTCGCACCCTGCTCAGAGGGTGCTAAAAAAGTGAAGAACATCGAAAACACCCTTTCTTAAGGGTGTTTTCGTAACACCCTACAGTTTTTTACATGTACACCTTATTCTAAGGGTGCATGGAAAAGCACAATTTTCGGAAGGTGCTGAATTAACACCCATAGGGTGTCGTCCACGGGACAAGCTCATTTTGACCCTCCTGGGTGTAAAAATTTTTACTGTGTACGGCACCGAGGCCCCAATCTCTCGCATAACACTGAACCGTTAATTCTCGGTCCTAAACTAGAGCTCACAAAAACCGGACGACGATCAGTACTGCCTTCTGATTCAATGAAGCTTCTTCCTGCTTTTCATTTCTGACCACTTTCGTCAGTTCTGTCCCGCGGAGGGTATCGGTCAAGCACACGGATGCTGAACAAACTCGGACTGAGCGAGCACTACAATTGTTCTAACGTCCGTCTTTGTTCACGGCCCCCAATAACCCAAAACCCTAACCTATGCTGTGACATAACGGTCTATGTCAACGTTTAAGCAAAACTTATTGATCCACTCATATGATCACTCGATCAATCATTCTTCAAAGCAAAGCAACAAAACATAAAGAACAAATGCTGAATTCTAGCAGGTTCAATGGGTTAAAGTTACCTGCCTATGCCAACGCCTTTGATTTAAAAATAAACCACTGAGCTCCCCTGGGCGTTTTTAATTATTATCAATCCTACAGTGCTGCAAAATGCACGGCACTACTAACGAAACGCCTAATCCTTTACAGTTTGCCTAATCACTTATTCTTACATTATGTTGTAACACACCGTGTACAACAGAAAAATAATTCTAGGTGCAGTACTCATCAAAAGCACCTCACAATTATTGCACAGGTTTTATGCTAAAACCGTGCACTAGATGGTTCTCAATTCTCATAGCGCGTAACTACAACTTCACCGTGCCGCGCCAAGATTAATCATTTCCCGAAATCATTTGGTCTATGTTAACATCTTCCTCGTTAAAATGGTCATGCATGTCACATCCACATGACAGTGAAAGGGAACGAAATTACATTAAACCTATTAAACATTAGAAAATGAAACATTTTGTTCAGTTTTTACCTTCTCCGTCTATTGTACGAGTGATTAAAGCACGTTGACTTTCGGCCTTTAGTTCAGCGGTTTTCCTTCTTAAAACTCTAAACCACGTAATGTAAGTTACAACGAATGGCTCAAATCTACATCTACAAAGCAACACTAACTTACACTACTTATTACGCCTGTGCCAAAGTTACTCATACTGACCACCCCCTTTTGTGAACTAGATTCGATTGAATCACACACGAAGGGGTCGCGGTCCGGGCGGTTTTCGAGCACGCCAGAGGCTACAAATTGCACAAAACTAGGCTGCGTACTGTTGTCACGCCTCAATCTGAACTTCAGCTGGCTTTCTTCAGCAATGTGAAAAGGATGCGAGAAGCGGGGGTGAAACCTGTGCCATTTTCTTTTTGTGTTCTCCCCTATGCGGTATTTAGCCACTCTGCCCTTTCGACTTTGACGCTTCGGGCAAGGCCACTTTCCCGATGTCGTCAAACTAAACCGCGCGCTTCGTTGGGGTGACGTACCTCGTTTTCCCCCTCCACAACTTGCTCACCCCTTTTGCCTCCCTGAACGCCACCATTGACGTTTCCTGAAACGGATGAACGGCCTACCCTTTCGTCTTTCTCGCGACGGAGTGGGACCTGTCCTAGGCTTACTCAGTACCTACGCTTCAGCTTCTTTCTTTTTCGGCGATGTTTGCGTACCACCTCGACAATATCTCTGCACTGCTGAAGCGTGGCAGTATTGCTCTCATGAGCCTTTGCGCTAATCATGCCCATATTTGATGATGCATGCAACATCCTCTTGAGACACGAAGAAGGTTTCCAGTTCCTTACTGGGCCCAGCAGGGCTGCTGGAACCTTCGTCATTCACGCAAGGAGTGTTTTTCGACGTCGGCCCTACCTCCAGACTGGCCAAGGCCTCGTTCTCTACATACTCTAACTTGATACATTCTAGAATATGCGGTCCCTTCTCTGGCGCGATCTGTTCTTCTCACGCTTTATGACGCGCCCAAACTTCTGGCGCTTTGCGACGCGCCTCACTTTCAGACTCTGGTCTAAGCCTTTCTTTCTTTTTGCTAACAGAAGTTCCGAATCTCCTGATTAGCTCTGCTTTAACAACTTGGTAGTTGTTCGCGTCCTGCTCACCGAATCGCGCCACAACATCCTCTGCGTCGCAGGGCAGAACCGTGAGTAGCTTCTAAGACAAGGTGTCTCGCTCACACGACAGTTGCCTACACTTTCGTTCGAAGAGTCTAAGATACGGGCCCATATCCCATGATACCTCATATGGCTGCATATACTTGGACATCTCGAACGCTGCCTCATTGTCGAGAAGTACTCCTCGCTGTGGTACAAACCTCTTACTCAACTCCGTATCTCGGTTCAAAAACATTATCTTGAGGTCTACTCTTTCGTCTTCTCCCTTTCCGTGCATCTGAGCTGCTCTTAACCTTTCTTCAAACATGAGATCCCATTCTTCACTTGGTTTTTCATCATCAGCCCCCAAATCATTAATCGCTTGTATGATAATGGGTTTTCGTGCAGAACTCTTTGTATCGATCCCCAATTTTTCACAGAAAAGCAAGAAGTTTGACTTCTGCAGCTCCCACAAGCCCACGATCGTAATGAGTGCTTACTACTTCCAAAAACTTCCCGAAACGGCAAAACTGAGTCTTTCAGCAAAGTTAACGACCAGTTCTAAACTTTACCCTCTTTTAGAACCGGGTTCACTCAAAGCAAAAGCCAAGCGCTCACCCGTACGTGATATATGTCTCGAGACACCTGCTTCCCTTGGGCCGACTGTTGTTCTCGCTTGTAGCTTCGTACCCTACCGCTGTTACTGGTTGTTGAAGATCCCCGCGCTGTTCACCAGTAGTCGCTCCGAATCCCAGCGCTGAGCACCCATTGTTACCGACCGGGGTCTACCCGGTCTCTTAGGATAGCGTGGCGTAACTTCAGGTTGAGGAAACGAACGCTGACAAAATGAAGATACGGAAAACAAACTGGTTTATGGCTGTATTTACACTTATTTACAGCATAGAAGGGTTAGGGGTTTCACAAACCACGAGCGTGGTGGTTGAACTGCTACATGGCTCACAGTGACGTCCAGCACTCTGCAGCGTCGTTTTAAGCCCTATCGGGCTTCTCCTTCTTGATCGGAACACCAATGACACACACAAAACACAACCAACAGGCCATCAGTCAATAACACACGGTCCGCCGAATAGTTATTTCATCTACCAACTGAATGCTCTGAGATAAAGGGGAACGGGGTTCTCCCCCAAAACAATTTGACGGTCAGGTTGCTTCTTCCGCCTTTCACTGGAAGGGCAGCCAGGGAGTAGATACTTGAATCACGGAGACACGACCTGTGCGGTCGGTCTGCTTCGCTGTCTTGCAAACCAAGCTGGCCTGGAGAAATTCCTTATAGGTACATTGGCTCACAGACCGTCTTCTAATCCTTTTGTCGCTACCCGCCGCTGGATCCGAGAAACTGGGGTTCCGGGCGTGGGAGCTCTGCCCGGCTACGTTTCTCAGCCACATCACGGCGCCTACTGACGAGGGTCATAACAAGGTCTTCATGGGTGCCGCCACCAAAGCGATCCTGAACAAGTGGTTGAAAAATGGTCACCTGATATGGGTGCGTCGGAAAGCTTCTTTGGGGAACCTGTTGGGGCTTGCGTTGGCCATTGGTTGAAGTGAGCGGTGCCTGGGAGGTACCGGCGAGGGAGTGACCGCTGCCGAGACACTTCGCAACCGTCGACTGAAGTGATGCACAACCGTTGCAACAGGTGACAATGCGTATGGACTGAATGAACGGCTCTCAGCGTGAGTGTGGAGCATCACGCATGGTAGCTACCCCACAGCTCCACCAGTGTTACGGTAAAACGTGATCAAAACACAGGTACGCCTTGAGACAGTGACAGCAGCGTGTTCTATACAGCTTAGCCCCAAGATCGTCTTCTTCTTTCTCGAGTAAAGCCAGAGGCCCACTACCTCGTGTCCACTAAATCCCCCCATCATCATCGTTTTTCTCCACATGTAGACATGTAGACACGCGTCAATATATATATATATATATATATATATATATATATATATATATATATATATATAGAGAGAGAGAGAGAGAGAGAGAAAGCAAGTGCATATTTAACAGCTCATTTTTTGTGTTTAGGCACAATACTAATGAGATCTAACAGACAATAATGCCAAGGAAAGTACAGCGGACATCATTAGGTCAATTGCAATGTATATGTGAAGAAAGAAAATTGGGTGAAAAGATAACTTGCCGTGGGCAGGATCCGAACTTGTGACTTTCGAATAACGCGTTCGATGCTCTACCACTGCGCTACCACGACAGCTATACCCCAAGCCACTTTTATTGGGTATGCATGTGAATTGAAACGTGGGAGTGTCAGTAAGCACCACCAGTAGCCATGGCGGCGAGTGTGGCATAATCTTTATGAGCTTGTGTGGCGTCACGTAGCCCGTGAACTTATTACTAGCTAGCAGCTGACCAATAGTCCCTCGTATACAACCTAAAGGCTCGAAGTCTGCCATACAAGACCTCGTAAATGCATAAGGGAAACAAGTGTATACTCAGGAGCTCGTTTGTTTCTCGTTTTAGACACAATACTAATGAGATCTAACAGGAAATATTGCCAAAGAAAGTACAGGGGAATTATTAGGCCAATTGTATTGTAAATATAGAGAAAAAAAAGTGGGTGAAAAAATAACTTTCAGTGCGCAGGATCCAAACCAGCGACCTTCGAATAACGCGTTCAATGCACTACAACTGAGCTACCATGACAGCTATCCCCCCCGCCACTTTTATTGGGTATCTATTTGAACCTAAACGCGGGAGTGTCAGTCAGCACCACCTGTAGCCATGGCGGCGAGTGTGGGACCATCTTTATGAGCTTGTTTGGTGTCACGTAGCACGTCAACTTGCAGCTGACCAATAGTCCCTCCTATACAACCTAAAGGCATCAAGTCTGCCAGTACGAAACCCTCTGTAATGAATAAGGGAAACAAGTGTATACTTAAGAGCTCGTTTTTTATGTTTGTTTAGACACAATAATAATGAGATCTAACACTTATGCCAAGGAAAGCACAGAAGTTATTGTGCCAATTGTAATGTAAATGTGAATGTTTAAACGGGATATATATATATATATATATATATATATATATATATATATATATATATATATATATATATATATGTATATATATATATATATATAATAAAAGAGAACTTCACAGATGCGCTCGCACTTTGATATGAATTTACATACACAGAGGACACACGAATCGCTTTCTAAGGCACCAAGAAGTTTTATCAAATTTTAACTGAGTAATGGCGCAATTAGCCTGATTTCTGCGTTCAAAACGATTCGTCAAACTCATCGGTTCGCAACAGTTTTGACAGAAAAGCGGGGACGATATATATTTTTTAAGAAAATTATTTTCCGGAAGCAGCAAATGCTTTGACCGGTCTTTAAAATGTTAGCTTGTTTCTATGCATAACTTTATCAACAAGTCACAGTAGAATACCGACATCAACAAGTGATGTAATATTAGAGAGCCGCTGTTTAGCACTTGCCTGTTCTGTAATACAGCAGAACAAGGTGCAAAGGCGTCGCATAGGTGACTCGTACCGCAAACACGCCACAAGGAAAATGTTCACAGAGGAAATGTTGGCCAAATTTCACAATGTTGTGACATTGCCTCGTAACATTTTCATTCTCCCTTAAGAACATACTAGAATGATTGCTGTTGTGATGGAAAACTTTACCTTACTTGTTGGGTTCCCTAGTGCACAATCAGAGTGACAACTAGCAAAAGTAGGGAGGGGCTCAGCCCCCCAATTTTTCTTAGTGAATGAGCTGGTGCCCCACTTGCTCGCCCCCTCCCTTATAGGCCTATGCGCCCATGTCCACTTCTTTTAATAAATGTCGGCTCTACCGCAACGGTAGTGGTGGGAAAAAACATTTATTTGAACTATGTAGAAGTGAGAGACAGGGGTTGCCTTTAGGGCAGATTTTTCACGTAATCTAGGAGGAGTCCTTAGTTGAAATAGTCCCGTTTATTCGCGGGCCACTCTGCTATCTTCCGCTCTGCTTTTGTCATAACTTTCTGTTCTACCGCACTCTGTATTGATCCTAACCTACCGGGTTTCTAACTTACCTCTCCAAGCCTCTACCTTACGTGTATTCTTAATTATATTCGTTGAACACTTTTTATTTAAAGGACAGCTGGAGGTTACCTGCCACGCCTACCCTATGCAGTCGAGTTCATCTTTTTCTCCTTAGTGAATCTCCGTTTTATGAGTGGCTCCCCTGTTAGGAAATTACCAATTATCTAGGTATGGATATTTCTACATCCTGAAGTACAGCTTGCAGATGCTGCGATCATTTGATCATTTTAACAAAGCCATTTGAACATAAATAAATGAGTATATATATATATATATATATATATATATATATATATATATATATATATATATATATATATATATATATATATATATATATATATATATATATATATATATATATATATATATAGGTTGGAAGGGGGCGGCCAGGGGAGCTCACCTCATGTTCTCATTGCTTTTTTTCTTTTCTCTTCTTTTAGTTTCTCTTTCCGTCTTGTCTCTTTCATTTAGGATGTATAAAGCTGAGCACCAATATACTGTACCCTCAATCCCGATGAAGGCGAGACTGGCTGAAGCGTCGAAATAAACCTCGTTGTGGCTGCTCACGGAGAATCTACTTGACTACTTGCAACGCTACGGCCACTCCACCACCATGCCTGCCTACACAAGACCGGCCACAGGCGCACCTTTAGCCAAGAAGATCTCACGAAAGTTCCCTAAACATGCACCAACATGACCTATCATCGGAAACTCGTAAACAAGGTATTTGCACCGGCGGCATTTCAAGCCGCATGATAAGACGACACCTGTGAACATCTCAATACGCGGAGCCTCCACATTCGACATCGAGAAAGAGCTGGCTGGCTTACCACGATCTGTGACCACGCTCGTTTTGCACGTCGGTACGAGCGAGCTGGCGTCGTACGGACTAGACGAATCGCTACGCCACCTTCGTCCCCTTGTAAACAGCAAGCTTCGAACACGAGAGGAACCTGAATGACTCGTTGTTTCATAGAGCTGCCCCGTCATCTAAACCAACACCTGGAAAGATCGAATGAACAATCCGTGCACCGCTTCAACCGGGACACTCCTCAATTCAACGAGACGCTCAAAGCCTACTGCCGAAGACCCAGCAAGAAGTCATACATCTACTATCATTTCGAGCAGTTGCCACCAAGACGCTTTCTTGCTGCGGATTGGCTTCATCCGAATTTTATGGTGGTCGCGTTGATCGCCGAAACCCTCAAGAGCGCACTCAGTGACGGAGACCTCGAAGCTACCATGGGGTGGTCGACTCATCCCATAGCTCCCGTCAATATCCGTTCATCACAAGACACCCCTGTCAAGAACCCTGCATATTGCCACGTTTTCTCAAGCTTTGTTATCGCACCGTTACAATACGTTCAGCGCAAACCACGTCTACGATGTTCCAGAAGCTTCGAGGCTCTGGCAGATGATTTTGTTGAGATTAGGTTCACGTCGGGAGCATTTCAGATTATTGTGTAATCTACGTTGTCGCTAGCAATAACGCTAGAATATCCGATGGAGAGTGCATAAATGCTGACAATTTTTGCCGCTTGTCAGTTTACCGACGGCCGACGCTATCTCGCCGCTATCAGTGTATGTTCCTTGCTGTAATCTGGCCTTCCTTTTACGTAGCCACAAGTTAGGCCCGAATTAACAGTTTATTATTCCACCATCCAGTCTCCTGCTTTCAGACACGTCACAACCCCCTGACATCTGGTGAAGTTGTAGCTTCGTTCTTGTACCGGATGGCCCTGTCAAGCCGTGAACCCAGTCCACGTGTGGAAAAGACACCGTCGTTAACCAGGAGCAGCGAAGAAGGGGCCAGCAGCAAGGTCTACCACCGGAGTACGGGTCTCTACAAGACAAGGCGCGGAACACTTAAGCCATGACCTCGACAGCGGTGACATTGACAACCGCTTCGTCACAGCCCGCGATTGTCATGCATCAACTCAGGGAACCACCAAATTTCCGCGGGTCATTGTTCGCAGACCTGGAGACCCGGCTAGAAACATACGACCACGTCGCCGCCCTCAACCACTAAGACACTGAAGATAAGCTCCGCTGCGTGTAATTCTACGTGGAAGACACCGCAAGGACCGGGCTTGAAAATCGGGAGTCTGCGCTCCAAACTGGGGATGTCTTCTGCGGCGCATTCCTGCAAACGTTCGCGAGCGTGGCTCGCACAGAGAGGGCTACTGCTCTGCTAGACATCCGGGTTAAGCTACCGAATGAAAATGTTGCCATTTTTACACGACCCGCCTATTCAGTCACACTGACCCAGACCTGTCTGAGGAGAAGGAAATTCGTTTCTTTATGCGAGAGGTCAAGCAGGAGCTCTTCGTGGGATAGATGAAAACTCACCTAACACCGTCCCATAATTCCTCATAGAAGCAACAACTATTGAAAAAGCCCTCGAAATGCGCACACGACAGTTCAATCGCCACTCGGTGCCAGGCTATGCAGAAATACAACCACTATGTTCCGATGACCTGCGCGAGACCATAAGGGCTGTTGTGCGCGAAGATCTTCGCGCAATGTTCCCGTCATGCAGTCTCAAGTTTCGTCGATCGTAGACATTGTCCGGGAGGAAATCCACCTATCAGTGAATATCTCTGAGACATCTCAAACGCAACCTCAAGCCATGAGCTACGCTGCTGCTGCCCGACGATGTACTCTACGTCCACGTCAAGAGGCCGTGTTGCCGCATTTTCGTCGCCAGGCATCGCCGCCGTCACTGACGATGCCATACCGTGCACCCACCGGCCAGTGCTATGCTCCGAGAAAAACCGACGTGTGGCACGCCCCCGACCACCGGCCTCTCTGCTACCACTGCGGGGAAGCTGGCCACATCTACCGCTGCTGCCAGTACCACCAGATGGGACTACGTGGTTTCGTCATCGACGCACCGCTTCTACAGTGAGGTTAAAGACCACGTGAAATCGCCGACTATCACACCGAAACGCAAAGGACACCCCGAGGATCTTGTTAATCTTCACACGGCCGCTACATGTTTCCGCACCGTCGTCAGCACACTGGCCCAAGTCGGGGTTGGTCGCCTGGCCCTTATCAGAAAAACAAAGGGCGGCGAGCGATCGAGGTGCGGTTGCTGCAGGACGAACTGCCGAAGATGTTCTACCGACGAAGACACCACCACGACGAAACTTCAAGAGCCCACCGTAACCTTAACGTAGCACAAGAAGTCCTCACTACGCAACGTAGAAACAGCAGTGCAAACCGTCGTAGCCGTGATCCGACGCCGCGACCCAACCGCACCGCCAAGCGACGAACAAGCGACCTCGACATGCTCATCGACGGTCGCAGCGTCACAGCTCTCGTCGACACCGAAGCCGATTATTCCGTGTTCAGTGGGAATTTCGCCGCGATGTTGAAAATTAGGTCCGCTTGAGAAAGCCCTGAAAACTATGTGGCCGGAGGCCAACTAGTGACACCAGCGAAAATTTGCGCAGCTAGAGTGACCATTAACAGTTGCATTTATCCCGCAAGCTTTTTCGTACTGCAGCATTGCTCGAGAGATGTCATTCTTGGAATGGAGTTCTTGAGCCTCCATGGTGGGGTCATCAGTCTGAGAACAAGGTCGATAACACTATGCACAGAAAAAGCACTGCCGCCGCACACGTCGTCAGGAAGGCACACCTTGAATCTGCAGGAAGTCCAAGCCACTATTCTTCCTCGTTCCAGCGTCAGCATTTCCGTCGGCACTCAAGAATCAACAGACATGCAAGGCGTTATTGAAGGCAATCAAAACCTCTTGACCAAATGCGAAATTTGCGTCGCTAGAGGAATAGCCGAGTTGCGAGGAGGGAATGCAAGAGTGATGCTTACGAACTTCAGCAATGAGTACAAGCACGTAGGCAAAGGCACGACTGTCGCCTACATCGAAGAGATACTAGAAGCCAGCAAAGCTTTCGCCCTCAACGATTCTGCTGAATCTACTCCGACGACTGAGACCCTTCAACCAGTTTTAGACGTTAATCCGAGCCTTCCGGTGCATGAACAAGAGCAGCTCGAGAACCTGCTCCTGAAATACATGATGATATATAGTGTTTCTTGGCGCAAAGGCCACGTTATGGCCAAAGAGCGCCAATACATGCGACAAAAGATTTGGGCTATGGGTGTGATGAGTGGCTGTAAAAGGGCCTAATATTCCTTACTCTAAAGGTGGGTAAACATATAGGGAATAAAATTATGAAAGTGACATGAAATGTGTAGAGTGAAAACTAGTGGCCAATGGTTCTGATGATAAGCTATGTAGAGATTATAGAGCACGAATGTATCCCCGGCGTCTTTGTTTCCAAAGACTGCGAAACATGTGCTTTGTAATGTATGTACGGCAGCAACAACCTCTTGTGAGAGGTTGTTCTACAGATTACCAGGGTAGATCACGTGGAAGTTGCGAACATCTTTTAAAAATGCAAACAATGAATGATGTTTGAAAAGTGGATCTCTACCGAGGAACATCGCCGGGTGAAGAGGCATTTGTTCTCGATGGAATGTTAGAAAATGTTTATTTCGGATAGGAGCTAATTCACTGCACTGTATCAAAATATGTAGGACACTAAAGGAGTTCGCCGCATTTCTCACACATTGGTGGATCGCTACCGGTGAGAAGGTGTGAGTGTGTACTATATGTGTGTCCAATACGTAACCGACAGAGTGCTACTTCTGTACGGCGTGTTTGTGATGGTGGTGGCCAGTCACCAAGGTAAGGCTTGATTAAATGCTATTTCTTATGTACTTGTCCGTCCCATGTACGCTGCCAATAATTCCTCAGCTTTTTTCTCAAGAAGGGTTTCAAGTCCATTACGGGGACAGCTACAGATGATTGCGGAGTGTTCGCATGGACTGATGTTGCGAGCTTCTCCGCTACTACGTTTCCCTCAATTTCACGGTGCCCTGGTACCCAACATACTACTACATGCTGTTTTGATGCGTAAATGGTACAAAGGAGAAAGTATAGCGAAGCAATGACAGGATTTTTGTACTTTCTGGTGGCTCTAAAGTTTTTACAATTCTTAATGAATCCGTGTATATGACCGCATTACTTATTTTCGTTTCTTTAATGTGTTTTGCTGCCGCCAGTATTGCATAAGCTTCAGCTGTAAAAATGCTTGTGAGAGGGTGGAGAATACCGACATCCGAAAAAGATGGCCTCACCGCTGCATAGTATACGCCCGCGTGGGTCTTTGATGCATCAGTGAAAAATTCAGGATAGGTATATTTGTGTGCCAATTCCCAGAAGTACATCTAAATGTGTAGGGGTGGGGCATGCTTTGTCACAATCATGAAAGGCGTGTCACAATTTATAACCTGCCAGTGCCATGGCGGGGCGCATGTAGTAGAAGCCATTACGCGGTGTCGAGCACTGCGACGCCTGTGTCCAAAGCTAGTGCTCGAACACGCAGCGAGAAGGGTTGTTTCAATGTGGGTCGGTTTTGAAAGAGCGGAGAGCTGGATGTGTCGTTTACAGCAGGGTATGTAGGGTGGTCGGTCTTTGCGGTTATCTTCAAAAAATACGCAAAAGACAGATACAATCTTTGTATATGTAGCGACCATTCATCTGAGTCTGCGTAAAAGCTTTCCATGGGGCTTGTACGAAAAGCTCCCGTAAAAAGATGAATGTCTAGATGTTGGACAGAGTCCAGCACTTTCAATGCCGTTGGTGGTGCGGACTGGTAGACTATCGCCCCATAGTGTAGACGTGTGCGAATAAGGCTTTTGTAGAGGCTCATCACACATTTTCTGTCGCTGCCCCAAATTGTGCGGGACAGCACTTTTAGGATGTTCATTGTTTTCATGCATTTCTCCTTAATGTACTTAATCTGTGGTATAAACGTGAGCTTCGTGTCTAGAATTATGCCTAAAAATTTTTGTAATTCTTGAGAGCTTCGCGCTCACCCTGTAACTCTATATGAGGATCAGGGTAGAGTCCTCTCTTCCTAGAAAACAGAACACAGGAGCTCTTTAGACTGAAACCATTCTCATCTGCCCATTTACACACCTTGTTAACACAGAGCTGAACCTATCACTCGCATGCCGAGAGATTACAGGATTTAAAACCTATCTGTAGGTCATCAACGTATGCTGAATAAAAAATGTTACGTTGGATGCACGATCGCAAGGAGTTCATTTTGACTACAAAGAGAGTACAACTGAGGAAACCGCCCTGCGGTACTCCCGTTTCTTGCACGAATGGTCGTGACAACGCATTGCCCACTCGGACACGAAATGTACGATTGGACCAATAATTTTAAATTATACTGAGCATATTACCTCGTATACCTAAATGTGTGAGGTCTCTCAATATTCCAAAACGCCACGTTGTATCGTATGCCTTGTCCATGTCAAGGAGGAGAGATATGAAAAACTGCTTATGAATGAAAGCTTCGCGTATTGGCGCCTCTATGCGGATGAGATGGTCTGTGGTGGACCGACCCTCTCGGAATCCACACTGATATAGGTCGAGGAGTTTGTTTGATTCCAAAAAAGACAATAATTGGCAGTTTATGATTTCTTCAAGTAATTTGCAGAGGCAGCTAGTCAGAGCAATAGGCCTGTAACGCGATGCGGAAGATGGATCTTTGCCCTGTTTAAGAATAGGTATTACTAAGGCCTCTTTCCACGCAGAGGGAATCTCGCCAGAAGCCCATATGGAGTTATACAGACAGAGGAGAGTTTTTTGTGTTTCTTGAGGTAAGTGAATAAGCATCTGATATAAAACACGGTCAGAGCCTGGGGCTGATTTGTTGCAGCAGTTTAGCGCTGCCTGCAACTCAGCCAAGCTGAGAGGTATGTTGTATGGCTCATTTTTTCCACATTTACGTTCAAGGTTTTGCCTTTCTACTCTCTCTTTGTATCGTTTGAACGTATCAGAATAATGCGATGAGCTGGACACGTGTTCAAAGTATGCACCCAGGGAGTCTGCTTGATCCTCAAGACTGTTACCCTCTGTGTCTACTAGAGGGAGTGAAAGTGTCTGTCGACCTCTTATCCTATCCACTCTGTTCTAGACCTTAACTTCATCAGTATAGGAATTAATGCCCGACAAAAACTTTTGCCAGCTTGCTCTCCTAGCCTGCCGGCTCGTCCTTCGCCCTTGAAACTTTACTTGTTTGAAATTGATTAGATTCTCTGCAGTTGGGCAGTCACGCAATGGACACCACGCTTTATTCTGCTTTTTGCGAGCATTCCTGCAGTCATCGTTCCACCACGGGACACGACGTCTTCAGGGACCACAACTTGTCTGGGGGATACATTCTGAAGCAGCGTCAATAATAAAAGCAGTGAAATACGTAGTGGCAGAGGCGATTTCTAGTGAGGAAATCTCGGCCCACGATATAGTACTAAGACTCTGGTACTTCTCCCAATCTTCTCTGTCTACCTTCCAAGTTGGAGCCTGAGGTAGAAATTCATTTTCTTTTGGCGTCTTCAGTAATATGGGAAAGTGATCACTCCCATAGAGGTCTTTAATAACATTCCAATTAAAATCAGGTAAAACTGTAGGAGAAACAATACTAAGATCAATGCACGAATACATTTTGTTTGCCAGCCTAAAAATGTTGGTTCCTTCTTATTTAAAATGCATGCATGCATCTGTGGAAAGAATAAAGTTCTCAATCAAGCGGCCTGGCGCAGCACTCCTAGAGTCACCCCTCAAAGGGCTGTGGGCATTAAAATCGCCAAGGACGATATATGGTTCAGGTAGTTGATCCATAAAAGATTTAAATTCTTGTTTCTACAGCTGATAATGAGGAGAAATGTACACTGAGCAAATGGTAACAAGTTTTCCTAAGACAACAGCACGAATGGCCACTGCTTCGAGGGCCGTTTGTATCTGCAAATCTTGACACGCTATGCATTTGTCTAATATAATAGCAACGCCACCTGATGATTCGATTGCATCATCTCGATCTTTGCGGAAGATGATGTGGTCTCTAAGAAAATTCGTATGTTTTGGTTTCAAGTGTGTTTCTTGTACACACAGCACTTTTGGCGAGTGTTTCTGTATAAGCTCTTGGACATCGTCGAGGTTTTTAAGCAGTCCTCTGACGTTCCATTGTATAATTTGTGTTTGCACATTGGGTGTAAAGTAGTGCTGTGTGTATAGATTAGGGTTGACTTACTTTACAGAGCCTTTAGGGAGCCCTGAAATATGTTTTTTTTCTTGGAGCGGTCAAGGGGCTCTCGCCGCTTTTTCGGTGCAATCGGCGCCGGTGGGTCAGTGGTTTCCATTGCCTCTGGAGAGGCGCTTGACAGTCATGTACGTGGGGTAGGCTTTGTCTTGGCAGACAAAGCCTTCGCCCCCACCACGCCAGAGGTCAAAGGGACCTCTATAGTTTGTGTGTTGCCCTGGCTGCTGCCAGGGTTCACAGGGGCCTTTGGTAAGGCCGTGTTCAAAGAGGGTGGAGCAGCCAGGGCTGCTCCTCAAGTGGGGTCTGCTGGCGGTTGCCTCGGCACGCCAGGCGTTGTCCGGGGCTTCGCCGAAAACCGTAGTGGTGCTGACCCCCCTTGCACCACTTCGGTGAATGACTTGTGTAGAAAAGTGTGCGATGCGCGCTGTCGGGCTTCCCTGAAACTGACATTTTCTTGAAATTTAACTCTGAGAATTACTTTTTCTCTTTTCAAGGCTGGGCATGAGCGAGAATAAGCGGGATGGTCACCATCACAGTTCGCGCAATGGGCCTCAGCCTCAGACTTACAGTCATCAGAAGAGTGCCCTGTGGTGGCACACCTTGCGCACATGAGCTGCCCTCGAAAGCTTTGGGAAGCATGGCGAAATCATTGGCACTTGAAACAACGTCTCGGGTTTGGTATATATGGTCGAACACGGAGAATGAGATAGCCTGTAGCGACTGTTTCTGGGAGTTTCTTTGTTCCAAACGCCAGTACAATGTGTTTTATGGGGAGTTCTGCAATATTTCGCCTAATTTTAATGCACTGCACGTGTATGGCATTCTCGTCTTTCCAGCCGTCCAAAAGTTCTTCGTCGGTAAGGTCTACAAGAGCTTCATCTGATACGACACCTTTCACTGTGTTCAATGTCCGGTGAGCGGTAATGGTGAGAGGTTTGTCCCCAAATGCAACAAGGTTGCTTAGTTTCTTATACTAGATTTTGTCTTTGATTTCTATGAGCAGGTCCCCACTGGCCATCTTGGTGGCTTTGTAGCCAGTGCCGATGGTATCAGTGAGGCATCTGGAAACCAGAAATGGTGATATGTTTGTTGCTTTTTTCCCTGTGGTTTCACAATGTATGACATGATATTTTGGGAACAAGTCTTGATTCCTCATTACACACTGTGATGATGATGTTGATGATGAGCGTTGTCTTGTAGCACAATGACCAAATGAAAACTGTGAGGCTGCTTCGGTGCGCACCCTTTTCTGGGGGCGATCACTTAGGAAGGGGTTTGGTGATCCCATGAAAGAAAGAGTTCGTTCCGCAACGGCGCCTACCACCCACCACGGAGCCCACCTAGGGGACGTGGCAGAACTAGTGAACACGTCTGCGCAACGCCAGCAGTACGCCATCACTATAATCTAATATGGTTTATCCTAGGTTGGATAAGCACACAAGGTTAACCCTTGCCGCCAGAAAATTGGAAGTAGATGGAAAAGAGAAGATGACAGGACAGATAAAAAAAGGGAGATAAAGACGAAGATGTAGGGAGAGAAAGATAGGAAAAGGCGACTGCCGATTTCCCCTGGGTGGGTCTGCCCAGGGGTGCCGTCTACGTGAAGCCGGGGCCAAAGGGGTGTGTTGCCACCACTGGGGTGCCTTAAAGGTCCAATCACCCAGCATTGGCTCAATCACCAGGATCCGCTTTTCCCCGGACACGGCAAAGCCATGCACGGCTAAGCGTGGGAGGGAGTCAAAACTCTCCTGTTAGCTCGGGTCCGTGGTGTCGCTACACACCAAACGCCTACTCGCGCAGGCGCCTCTGCGGGGGCTCCTGAAATACAAGAAGTACTTATCGTCGTCAACGGAAATTCGACAAACACCTGCCGCGAAACATCAAATCGTAATGAATGAAAATGCCAGGCCACTCCGTCAAAGTCCGTACAGAGTTTCAACACGGGAACGAGAGGTCATGAAGAAACAAGTCGACGAAATGCTCCGCGATGACATTATCCAGCCATCAAAGAGTCCATGGGCGTCACCGGTGGTGCTAGTGAAAAGAAAGGATGGAATACTACGCTTCTGCGTTGACTATTGCCGACTCAACAAGATAACGAAGAAGGACGTGTACCCTGTCCCCGGAATTGACGATGGCCTTGATTGACTCTAGAATGCCTGATACTTTTAATTGATGGATTTCAAGACAGGCTATAGGCAGATCAAAGTAGCCAAGAGAGACCGAAAATAGACTGCGTTTATGACACCAGACAGCCTTTTCGCGTTCAAGGCCATGCCCTCCGGTCTTCGCTCGGCACCTGAGACTTTTCAACGCGTTATGAACACACTACTGGCAGGATTGAATTGGCAGACTTGTCACAATTACTTTGATGACGTCATCGTGTTTCTTCAATGTTCGACGAGCATCTTCGGTGCCTTGAAGCTGTACTTCAAGCCATCAATATTTCCAGACTCACCCTGAAGCCAGAAAAGTGTCACTTCACATACGAGGAACTCTTGTTCTTGGGCCACGTGATAAGCAAGTACGGAATCAGACCTTATCCGCAGAAGACAGCCGCCATCGCTGCCTTTCCGCCGCCCACTGACTAGAAGGACGTGCGTTGATATCTCGGCCTGTGCGCCAATTACAGGCGCTTCGTCAAAAACTTTGCCCGCATCGCCGAGCCACTCCTTGCCTTTACGAGAACTCACGTCGATTTCAAGTGCGAAACCCCACAGGATGAAGCATTTGGGCAACTAAAACGACGCCTATGAATGCCTCTGTTACTCGCGCATTTCGACGAAAACGTCGAAGCAGAAGTGCACACTGACGCAAACAGCGTAGGACTCGGCGCCATAGTTGTGCAGAAAACTGACGGACTAAAAAAGGCTATTAGTTACGCTAGCCGGCCACTCTCCGAGGCTAAAAGCAATTATTCCACAACAAAAAAGGAGTGCCTTGCCATCAGCTAGGCGACTAAAAGTTTTGTCCTTACCTCTACGGCAGGCCCTTCAAAGTCGTGAGCGACCACCACGCCTTTTGTTGGCTAGGTAAATTGAAGGCCCCTTCAGGTCACCACGTTCGATGGAGCCTGAGACTTCAAGAATACGACGTTACTGTCATTTACGATTCCGGCAGAAAGCAGTCCGACACCAACTCCCGGTCGGGAGCCCCCACCGACCCATCACCGCCCAAAATCCTGAATGACGACTCGTTATTGGGAACGATAACTGCCAAGGACTTCGCTGAACGCCAGCGGGCTGACCCGGAACTTAGGAGGCTAAACGAATACCTCAAGGGCAGGACCTCGATTGTTTCGAACGTATTGAAATGGGCACTTACATCATTTTCGCTGCGAAACGGCCTTCTTCAAAAGAAGAACTTCTCGCCGCTTCGATCCAAGTATCTTCTTGTGGTGAATTAGGCTCTGCGACCAAAATTCCTCCAGGCCCTACACGAAGATCCAACGGCAGAATACCTCTGTGTCTCACGCATGCTCGCGAGGATACAAGAATGGTACTACTGGCCGTGCCTTAACTCCGACGTCGCTCGTTAAGTGAGGACATTACGAGACTGTCAGCGACTAAAATCACCACTGACATTGCCAGCAGGCGTTCTTCAGCCGATCAAACCACCTCGCCGACAATTTCAAAAAATCAGGATAGACCTAGTGGGGTCGTTTCCAATATCGAATTCAGAAAACAAATGGATCGTCGTATCTACGGACTACCTCACCCATTACGCCGAAACAAACGCCCTACCCGAAGGTAGCGCCGAAGAGGTAGCCATGTTCTCCGTTGAGAACATAGTCCTTCACCATGGCGCCCCAGAGGTTGTTATCGCCGATAGAGGTATGGTCTTTACTGCTGAATTGACACAAGCGGTCTTGAGAGATAGCCACACAAGCCAACGCCGCACCACTGCCTACCACCTACAGACAAATTGTCTCACCGAGCGGCTAAACAAGAAAATCACCCACATGCTGGCCGTGTACGTCGACGTCGAACACAAGATGTGGGACGTCATCCTTCCGTGCATGACCTTCGCATACAACACTGCCGTACAGGGGCTGACGCAAGTACAACAGTACAAGTTAATCTACGGAAGGAGCCCGGCAACGATGCTCGACGCCATGTTACCCAATGTGACTGATTGATTGATTTGTGGGGTTTAACGTCCCAAAATCACCATTCGATTATGAGAGACGCTGTAGTGGAGGGTTCCGGAAATTTTGACCAGCTAGGTTTTTTAACGTCTACCCAAATCTGAGTACACGGGCCTACAACATTTCCACCTCCATCGGAAATGCAGTCGCCACAACCGGGATTTGATCCTGCGACGTGCAGGTCAGCAGCCGAGTACCTTAGCCACTAGACCACCGTGGCGAGCCTACCCAACGTGACCGACGAAGAAAACGTCTATGTGAGTGAGTATCTTAAACGCGCCTAAAAAGCCTGACAACTCGCCCGACTCCGTATCAAGAACCAACAGATGACCGACAGCCGCCATTACAATCTTCGACGACGCTCCGTGGAATACCAGCCCGGTGAAAGTGTTTGGGTGTGGACGCCGATACGCTGACGTGGACTCAGTGAAAAGCTTCTGCGACGCTACTTCGGACCGTACAGGGTGGTTCAATCTCTAGACCCACTCAATTACGAGGTTGTCTCCAACGGCATCATAAACTCTCAACGACGTCGATCGCGACCTGAAGTTGTTCATGTCACATGCCTCAAGCCGTTTTATGCACGTTAACGTACTAAAAAAACGCATTTTCTTGTCGTATTATTGCTATATCGTAATTTATTGCTTGTACTTTTTTGCATTATTGTTTTACTTTCGTATTCTGTTACAGCATTGGGACGATGCCTTTTTTGAAGAGGGGGCAATGCCACGTTCTTTTTTCAAGCTTTGTTATCACACCGTTAAACTACGTTAAGCGCAAACCACTCCTACGCTGTTCCCGAAGCTTAGAGGCTGTAAAATATCATTTTGTTGAGATTACGCCCACGTCGGGGGCATTTTACATTATTCTGGAATCTACTTGGCCGCTAGCGATAACGCTAGCGGCGACGTAGACGTATGTTGATGTACGTAGACGTATAACGCTAGCGGCGACGTATATTCGATGGTGAGTGTATAAATGCCGACACGCTTCGCCGCTTGTCAGTTGATCAACGGCCGACGCTCTGCTCGCTGCTATCAGTGCCAGTGCCTTCCTATAATCTGAATTTCCTTTTAGGTGGCCGCAAGTTAAGCCTGAATAAACATTTATTATCCGACCATCCAGTCTCCTGCCTTCAGCCACGTCATGGCACCGTGAAAATGTTAACACTTTTCAGGAGCCCCGCACCCACCCCACATCACAGACGAGTTCCCGATGATCCGCGAAATTTAATTTCCCGCAAGCCAGAAGCTCACCCTCATCATCTTCAACTGCGCACCACTACTAGGGGGAAGTCTGCTCGACAGCGAACACGCGTGCCTCCATTGCGGACGGTGAGACCCAAATCACTACACGAGAGCACCAACCACTACATCATTCCTCAAAGGAATGCCTGCCAAACTACAAAGCCGCGTCCCTCTATTGCGGACCCCGAGACCAAAACTCCCTATGAACGCAGATATTCTGCACTCAACGCTCACCGGTAGCCCAACGCCGAAATCCTCCCGACAACGATAAAGGCCTGCCGGACATAATTAGAATCTGCGGACTTCATCAATGCCATCCCCGCACCCAAAAGAAGATTGACATCTAAAATGCAATTCCAGCTCATCGCTTCTCAGTTGCAGTGCCACCTTCCTTAGAGTACGAAAATTCGCTGACAAACGAATTAGACATGAAATGCATAAATCAACATTGCAAGTGTACCTTGGTGCTAGACTAGCCCCCAAGGGTATGACACTCTCCCTTACACCAGCCATTACAAACCTGGACGGACACGACCAAATGACATGAAGAAGTGTCCTCCTTGAGGCATCTCTTGAATTAACCGAAATCGCTCTCAATCACAGTGATAAGCAGATAAAGAAACTGCTTGCTATGACCGACATCAATCTCCGCCACAACACTTCGTCGAACGAGGAAATCAGCCTGTTAACAGAATTCGAACAGAATAAATACCACGCCATCATGACCACTAAAATTCATGAACTCAAGAAAGATCATGTCCCAAACCCAGCGTTTCTTTAGATAATTCTATACCACTACAACACCACCACTCAGAAGACCACTAACGGTACAAATGAGCACCGATCTATGAACACGCCCTGTGACACTATGATCGTATACCTATCAGTTACAAGTTTGTCACCTGGCGATGAAAAACCACTATCCAAAGGACTAAGCTTCTGCCCAAACAAAAATATTTTTGACAAATTTCACTTTCTCCGTGTCTTCGACAACATTGACAGAAGCTTAAAGTTGCGCGAATAGTTCTCGGAAAGTCCTTCTAACCACGAAACAATTCACCGTTGTAAAACAAATGATTGGACACCGAACACTAATCGAGACTAGTGTCTGGGCCTTTATGTCACCGCAGTACAGAATACCACAGACAGATAGGAAAGCGACAAAACTTGACAAAATCTGAAAAAGTGAGTATGAGAAATCTGGCTTCTGGTATAGACAGAACGATAAAACCCGCTCACAAAGGAGGATCAATTGTAGTCTTTAATCCAATGAACTACTTACCAGAAGCATACCACCAACTAGACGACTCAAAACTTTACGAACACCTCCCAGGTGATCCAACAGACGAATACAAACGTATCGTATCAACAGAACTAAAGAAACTGTTAAACGCGGAAAAGAAAACCAACACTGACCACAAACTAATGCGAGCAGCATACCCTCGTTCAGGTTACTTTTATATCCTCCCAAAAATTCATGAACCCGGTAAGCCAGGTCGACCAATCATATAAGCTATAAGCACAATAATTGAACCCATATCAGGGTACTTAGACAAAATAATAAGCCATATTCCATGCACCTTCGAGTCGTACATAAAATACACCACACATTTTCTTGGAGACATTGCAAGTCTGTGTGCCAAAATACTCATTCTTGGTTACTCTTGTTGTCTCCACATTGTATACAAATATTTCTCACAATGACGGCATAGCTGCAATAGAAAACATGTACACAGATCATAGAAAACCTGACACGCCAGATTTTTCTGATTTCGCAACTTTGACGAGGATGATCCGAGAATTCAATTCATTTGAATTTAACTAAGAGTACTTTCGACTAATCAGTGGAACCACTATGGGCACCGAATGGGCAACCAATTATGCTGACATGTTTATGGGAAAGCTAGAATCCGAATTTCTTGCACAAAGTTCCTTGAAACCACTCTTATACAGAAGATGCATAGACGACGTCTTTCTTATTTCGACCCACAATGACGATGAACATCTCAGCTTTATCGACACTTACCACGCTGTACATCTGAACATACAATTCACACACCCCTACTCGCAAGCAACAGTACAATTTCTTGATATACTCATAACGATAGAAAAAAAACTTTCTTTTTCCCTATATCACGAATCAACGGATCGACAACAATACCTCCATTACCAAAGTGATCCCCGCGCCACTGTAAAAACAATTTTCCATACAGCCAGGCTCACCGGTTTAAGAGAATCTGTTCAAGAGACGCTGATTTTGACACGCACTCACAGAGGCTAAAACTTTTGATCGATAAACAAAAGTACCCGCCACATGTAATTGATGACGCAGTTCGGAAAGCGAGAAAATTGAAGCGTGATCACGTACTTATAAAGCGAACTTCGAAAGAAGACCCGCAACGAACAAACCTCTGCTTGCCTTACAACACAAACTTCCCCAATGTGAAGAAAATCCTGAAACGACAATAGAACACTCTGGAATAAAGTGAAAGACTGAAACGCGCATTCTCATCCCCTCCTATCATCGTATACCGACGACCACGCAACCTCAAAGACACACTTGTCCGTTCTCAAATCAATACTTCACCCCTTAATAATTCATGCCGACCTTGTTTATAGTCACAATGCCATGTATGTAAAGCGATTACAGATACAGACAAAGCAACCAGCACACAATACAAGTTTTCGATTAACATACAAGAAAACCTAACATGCGATTTCTCTAATGTGGCATACTTACTCGAATGCAACGTGTGCAGCATGTAGTACATCGGACAAACAGAAACACAATTTAGGATTAGTGTAAATAATCAAAGAGCACATGCGAAATCAGCCCCAAGTCTACCTCCATCAAAACATCTGAACCTTCCCGATCATGCATTCGGCAAACTATTAGTAACACTCTCAGAAACGGGATTTTGATGAAACCGAAAACGTGAACAACGAGAGTCATACCTTATCCGCCAATTCAACAGCCTCGATACAGGAATAAATGAGAATCCCAGTACACTTGCAGCAATTAAATAATTGGAAAACAATAATGGCAATAATAACAATAATAACTGAGCTCATGGCACTGCAGCTGCGACGGGCACTGGACAACTGAAAATACTTCCAAGTGTAACTACTCTTCCGAAGTACAGCTGTCTGTTTCTGTTTCTACCTTACTATCTAATCAATTGTGCCAAGCATGACATGCTAAACAGCAACGCTGTGCACAATCGGGAGGACCCTACTGTATGCGTAATCCAGAAGCGGGCCAGGATTGACGTTGCACCCGCTTTCCAGCCTCTGCGGGAATACTCGGCGCCCCTCTTTGAGCGATGAGATGTCCACGAGGCGCTGAGTAGTTAAAGGCCTATACTTCTTAAAAAATCTTTTTTCTCCACACCGAACCACCGGAGTCATGTGGTCGAGAACAATACGTTAGGGGAAAGAAATATACGTAGACCGCGGAGATCTTAAAGGTGAATGTCAGAAGAGAAAACAAAAAAAAAATAAAGAGAGAAATGGGGAGAAAAGGGAAGGAGGTAGAGTGGGAAGGGAAAAAAGAAAAGGGTGGGAGGGACAGGCAAGAGGAGTCCACGTGATCTTCTCAATGTTTTTTTCTTTTTTTTCTTTTTTCTTTCTCTCTTTCCTTCTTTTCTCCCTCTCTCACTTGAGATTGTATAAGACTGAGCACCAACAAACTGTACCCTGAATTCTGATAAAGGTCAGACTGTGGCTGTAAAGTCGGAATAAACCACGTTGAATATATTCTCACTTCCTCTTCTTTGGCCTCTACGAACCATTGCTTCATACGTTAAATGATTCCCCCTCTTCCCGAAAGAAGGCATGGATTACGAACAAGAAAAAGTAAACAAGGAGAGGTGGAAAAGTCACAAATGTCAAAATGCACAATTGGTTTTATGCTCCAGGGGAGTTCCGTAAACCTTCAAAGACTTCAGGGGCGAGTGCAGCAGTCCGGTTAACGCAGGAGTTCTGGTGGGCGAGGCTGACTGTGGCGTTCTCGAGAAAATAACTGCGTCCTGCACAACTGCACTGACCATGACACGGCTTCAGCAGCTGCGAAGAACGAACGCGGTTGGACGTTGTTGTAGCATATGAAGGTCGGGTGTCGTAGGCGCCGAATTTTCTGACGTGGGTGCTGTATTTTGTGTCGTGGCTGAGACAGAAGCATTGCTTCCAGGTTGTGTTTGCGAGAACCGAAGTTGATGATGTGATGTCTGTGTTGATGCATTTTAGAAATAGTAGCGTTTAATCTGTCTCGTGATTTTCTATGGTGGTATCTTCCTTGGTAGGGTCGTACACGATGCCTTGATATCTGGTACAGAAGACTTCATTGACGTTTCCTTCTACAAATATGGCTCAGATGTTGACTTGGTCTTTCCTTTAGTTGGTGTCGTTTTGACGAACATCCTTTAGCCGCAAATCTGCATGTTCTCTCATTTTAGTTTATCATTGTACTTGATGTAACGGCCGGAGTTTCTGGAGTTCTTCGAGTTCTTGATAACATTGAAGTTGCGGAATCTGACGACGTGGTACTCCTTTAGTAAAACGAGTCTAATTTTTTATAGTTGATGTGACCAGTAAATAGTTGGTAGTCATTGGGTTGTCGTGATTTTGGAAAGAAAATGAAGGTGCACTAGAATCGACAGGATAGTCTTTAGAGGCTCTTTCAATGCCATTCTTCATAGACGCTTCTGGCACAGTGCAGTGCTTGAGAGTTGATTATTCCGAGCCTACTGCGTTGCTTGGACTCTCAGGTTTCTCGAACTCGACCGCGACACCGACAAACGCTTGATTCGGTAGAATTTTACTTGGGGATGTCTCTCTGTCTGCGCAACTTTGGAGCTTGGCTGTGTATCTTCGTAGTTCCTCAGCTCTATACCAACCGCAGTGAGCGTGTGAGGCGTGAGGTGGGCGTTGTAACTGAAGAGCCTAGTGACGGAAAACCAGGTGGTGGGCCATGTGTACGAGGCGGAGAGTACACTGCACTGGAGGGTTCGGTAATACGAGTCTTATGGTGAAGTAATGATGTAAAGGTCCATTTTCGTGCCGTAGCAAAACATGGTGCACGATTAACTCTTCATGGAAACACATCTTGATGTCTCTCAGTGAGCGCATGTTTGACTTGGTCTTGTCGGAAAAGAAATGGCCGACTTAACTTGGATGTTTTAGTGCTTGAAGCCTGCTTGCTGGTGGTTGTGACAACTGAGATTGATTGCCATCAGATCGCGAGTTCTAAGCGAATCTTCATCGTAATATTCAAATCGAATGATCCTTTCTTCTTAAATTTTTTGCAGCAATTTGTCGTTTTAAAATATGTGGGTGATACTGAGCTACAGGAACTCCACTTTTATCCTCCGCTGCAGTTGAACCCGGTGCTGCACAATTTCCTGGATCCACGCACACTTTTTCGCCAAAAGATGATGACTGGAAAAGTTCCGAACACCATACAACTTTGCCGTGAAAAGCAAGAGAGAAGGAGAGAGTGCCAATGTCGGGAAGAACTTCCGAAACTCTGACTCACCATGAAAGCATCATGCAGTGGTGCGACATGCTGTGTAGTCTCCATACTGCAGCCGTACGCTGCTGGTACTCGAGTGTCCACTTTTGCGGCAGTTGGGAAAGTCCAGGGCATCTGCTTAATTATTTAGGCTGGCGAGCGGGAATGGCGCCGCGCTTTTTAATCTGCCACTTAGAGCTCGGCGAGAGTGCCAGCCGCGAGTGTTTGTTGGTGTATCCGCGAAGACAGCGTGCGCAGCCAAAAAAGATACTGCCATCTCTCTGGCAGAGCTATGAGCATGTGTCGTCAGTGGCGAGCTGCGTGCGCCAGGAGCTGACAAAAAAAAGAAATAGGTGAGCATTCGACTGAGTAGTCATGCAGAGAGCGATCATTGGAAAGCAGTAAACACCTTGGGGGGGAGAGAAAAAAAAAGAAAGAGCCGTCCGGAGCCTCCGAAATTCGTGCTGCTCATTTTCCAATGGTCTTCGCCTCGCTTTTCTGCTCCGAAAAAAAGGTCGGCGTCGGTCGCTTATATAATTCATAAAACATTCTTGAAACCCAACATTACGAAGCCGGATTCGTTTACCTAGTTCTAGTCTGCACAAAAAGGGAAACGAAATAATTTCTGGCGGCCTGTGACATTTTGAATGTATTAGGGAGCTTTTCAAATATATTGTAACGCGGACTGAAAGAGCGAGGAACAAGAGGAGATTGGACGCACTCGAAGGATAGTGATTCGGCAGTCATGGTAGAGCGCTGACATTTTTTTCAGTGTAAATAAACTCATCACATTCGTGACAGCTTTGCTGGAGCGGTGCTGGGTAGCTTGCCATCCTGGACCCCGCTGCAGAAGTTCTTCGAAGAAGCAGACGCTTAGTTGGCCTACCCCCGGACAACATCAGCATGAACGACGACACGGCAATCCCATTGTCGTACTACGCTGCTGCATCCACCAGTGCCACCGACACGGCACAAGGTGGCCGTCGACCTCGACAACCAGACTACTGGGCACCTGAGCCACGAATTTTCTCAGGTAAAACTGACGAAGACGTGGACGCTTGGCTAAAACACTTCGACAGAGTGAGCCGCTACTACGAATGGGGCGTACCAGCGAAGCTCGTGAACGTAGTATTCTTCCTTGCCGAGACAGCCTTGCTTTGGTTTGAGAACCATGAACATGTCCTCCCCACTTGGGATATATTTGTCAAGGAACTGAAGGCTTGCTTTGGGGACACGAGTTTCATGAAAAAGAAAGCTGAGCAAACGCTGTCACGTAGGGCTCAGTTGCCCGGCGAGACGTGCACAACCTACATTGAAGAAGTATTGGGGCTTTGCGGGATGGTCAACGCAAATATGTCTGACGAAGACAAAGTCGGTCATTTGTTAAAAGGCATCGCCGAGGACGTGTACAATTTTTTGATAACAAAAGAAAACTTCAACACTCCTTCGATTTTCAGGCAGCAGTGTCGCGCATTCGAGGCGTTGAAGACCGCGAGAATTCTACCCAAGTTCAGGCGCTTGCACAGTGTTCCCACTGTCGCAAGTATGGACGTCGCCACTTGCGAAGACATTCTCATCCTCGTACGGCGGGTAGTTCGACAAGAGCTCGTACGACTTCAAGCAGGTGACGTTCACCACCAATGCTCGTTCGCCACGTGCCCCGAATCGCCTCCCTACTGGATGCGAGAGCGCCACGTCGAAAACCGACCACGCACAGAAACTGCAGATTTTACACCACGGCTTGCGTTTTCCCTGACGGGTCGTGGCCATTACCCGATGTCATCATCTCGACGTGCCGCTGCGGACCTCCGACCGTCGTCAACCAGGCCTCTACCAGAAGAGTACAATGCGTCATCACAAAATGTTCCTGCGGAGCACGACGCGTCTCCGCGTACTTCTGCCACCTCTGCTCCAGCTAATTTAAGCCGACAAGTCCCCGTTTGCTACACATGTGGTCTCCCAGGGCATATTTCGCGCTTCTGTCCCAGACGGCCGCCTGCACCACCACGTTTTTCGACGCATCCGGCTCGTATGTACGAAAAGCCTGTGCCGCCACGTTTTTCGACGCACCCGCCTCGTATGCACGAAACCTGGACCTCTCACCCGGCCGACCACCGTCCCTGACAGGAATGGCCTAACGAATTTCGCAGCGAGTACCCCGCTTCCGAGCGAAGCCTGACGCCACCTCCGAAACGGTCCCGCCGGTCGCCGTCTCCGCGTCGTTGGTCACCTTCCCCGCGTCAGCTGGGAAACTAACTGGTGCGACCGAAGGAGGTGCGGTCGCGGGACGGTCAGTTTCGCCAATTCCTCTTTCTGCTGTGATGTTGATGAACAAAGTGCGTGTGTGTATAGACGGTGTAGATACTCTTGCTCATGTAGACACTGGTGCTGCTGTTTCGGTTATGAGCCTTCGTTTCAAACATCGTTTCTTGGGTCACAAAATTATGTTCGCGTGGAATCGTAAAGAAACTTTTCGTGGAGTTGGAGGCGAAGCGTTATGCCCTGTTGGTGTTTGTTCAGTTGTACTCACGATTGGTGGACAAAATTTCCGAGTTGAATTCACTGTACTGGCTCGCGCAACTCATGACGTCATTTTAGGGATAGACCTCCTTCATGAATGTGGCGCTACGCTTGACTGTGGAACTGGAGTGATTCTTCTACAAAGTACGTTGCCCGCTGAACTAATCGACGATTTTCCGACACTGCAAATCGATGCTCTTTTGTTGTCTGAAGATGTGACGATGCCTGGTCGGACAGCAGTGTTTGTACCCGTATGCTCTTCTCATGTCCACTCAGGACCCTGCACTGGACTTGTGGAGCCTGATCATGCAAACGCCATCAAGAAGAATGTGCTGGTCCCACGGTCTGTCCTTACAGCCATCGACGGACATGCTTGCTTGTGGGCGCTCAACGCAGCCTCAGAGCCTGTTCTTCTACCAGCCGGATTATAACTGGGAACGTTCGAAGAGCAGGCCACAATTGACGTCAGAATGGTCTCAGAGTGTCCAGCCATCAGTCAGACTGCGCCCAACTACTCAGCCGAGATTAAACGTATGATCAATAAGTCGTTGCCTTCTTCCGAGCAGAATGTCCTTGAGGAGGTACTTACACGCTACGCGGGAGTCTTTGATTTCACTCGAAACAAGCGTTGTTTCATGTTGCACGAATCCCGTATGCACCACCGCATCCACCTCGGGAGATGCTACACCGATACGCCAGAAACCCTATCGCGTATCCCCGTCAGAGAGGCAAATGATCGCCGATCAGGTCAACGACATGCTGCAGAAAGGCGTTATTCAAGAGTCAAGCAGTCCCTGGGCAGCTCCTGTTATATTGGTAAAACAGGAAGACAACTCTTGGCTATTTTGTGTAAACTACCGCTGTCTCAACGCCGTCACAAAAAATACGTGTATCCGCTACCACGCATCGACGATGCTGTTGATTGTCTGCACTCGGCCGCATACTTTTCGTCCGTCGACCTAAGGTCTGGATACTGGCAAATACCAATGCATCCGTCTGACAAAGAGAAGACTGCTTTTGTAATGCCTGATGGGTTATTTGAATTCAACGTTATGCCGTTCGGCTTATGCAATGCCCCAGCTACCTTCGAGCGATTCATGCCCTCCATCCTTCGCGGTCTCAAATGGGAGATATGTATGTGTTATCTCGATGATGCAATTATTTTTGGCAAGACACTCCACGAGCACCACCATCGGCTTAGCGTTGTTCTAGATTGCGTCAAACAAGCTGGTCTCGTTTTAAACGCAAAGAGGTGTCATTTTGGTGAGCGTCAAGCCCTTGTGCTTGGATATCTAGTCGACAGGGACGGTATAAGACCAGACCCGCACAAAATCAGTGCTGTCCGAGACTTCAAGCAACCGACGTCTGTGAAGGATCTCCGTAGCTCCGTGGGCCTGTGTTCTTATTTTCGTCGGGTTATCAAAGACTTCGCCCAGCTTGCTCATCCCCTGACAGAGTTGCTCCGCGAAAACGCCCCATTCCGATGGACCGTTGAGTGTGAGGCTGCTTTCGAGCAGCTGAAGTATTTGCTTACTTCCGGGCCCCTCTTGCGCCATTTCAACCCGGAGGCACTCACGGAACTGCATATAGATGCTAGTGGTATCGGTGTTGGTGCCGTGCTAGTTCAATATCACGACAACCGCCAGCACGTCGTGGCGTATGCAAGTCGTACTTTGACTAAGGCGGAGACGAATTATACGGTAACCGAACTGGAAAGTCTTGCAGTTGTTTTTGCCGTCCAAAAGTTCAGACCTTATTTGTATGGCCGGCAGTTCAAGATCGTCACAGATCATCATTCGCTTTGTTGGCTTGTCGGACTACGTGATCCAGCTGGTCGGTTGGCTCGCTGGGCCTTACGGCTTCAAGAATATAATTATTCTGTGACCTACAAGAGCGGTCGATGTCACGCAGATGCCGACTGCTTATCTCGTCTTCCATCTCCGACTGTGGATACTGATGATGATGATTTCGACAACTACCTGGCCGCAATCTCATCCAACTTCCCAAACTTGGACATCTTCCGTCACGAGCAACAGCGTGACCCTTCGCTGAAACCAATAATTGATGTGGCTCGTAGCTCTAAACGCGCCACGCCATTCGTGATTCATGACGCCCTACTATATCGCAAGAATTACTCCAGTCGTGGTTCCACACTACTCCTCGTCGTGCCAAAATGCCAGCGTCTTGCGGTATTTCAAGCCATGCACGATGACATCACGTCTGGGCACCTTGAATTTGCCCGAACGCTTCACCGTATCCGACAACGTTTTTACTGGCCTCGACTTTAAAAGACCACCAAGCACTACGTCGCAAGTTGTGATGTCTGCCAACGCCCCAAACAACCTACCACACCATTGGTCGGCCCACTGCAGCCGGTTAAGCCACCGACATCAACATTCGAAAAAGTCGGCATAGATTTACTGGGCCCTTTCCCCAAGTCTACCAGCGGCCGCCGCTGGATTATTGTGTGCGTAGATTACCTGACGCGGTATACTGAAACGATGGCGGTTGCTTCAGCCACGTCATCTAATGTGTCATGGTTTCTTCTACACTCGATCATACTTCGTCACAGGGCCCCTCGCGTGGTGATAAGTGATCGCGGCCGACAGTTTACCGCAGACGTTGTCGAAGAGTTGCTACGGCTTTGTGGGTATCAGTATCGCCATTCCACGCCATACCACCCTCCGACCAACGGCCTCACTGAGCGCACCAATCGTACTATCATCAACATGCTTTCAATGTACGTCGCAGCGGATCACAAGAAGTGGGATGCCGTATTACCTTTTGTTACATACGCCTTTAATACCGCGAAACACGAAGTCACGGGTTATGCGCCTTTTTTTCTTCTATATGCTCGTCATCCACAAAGTTTCCTCGACACCATACTTCCTTTTTCGATGAACGAAAACGCCAGTGTCGCGCAGACTTTGTGTCGCGCCGAAGAAGCTCGTCGACTTGCTCGGCTCTGAACTCTTTCCGCCCACGCTCGCGCGAAAGACCGTTACAACGCAAAACACCCGCCCGTGACTTTCGCTAGAGGTGATTTGGCCTGGCTGTGGACGCCTGTTCGAAAGAAGGGACTTTGCCAGAAGTTTCTTCCTAAGTACTAAGGACCATTCGTCATTACTCACTGCCTAAGTGACATCACTTACGCTGTTGCGAAAGTGACAGCTCAAACCGGCGTTCGCGCAAGACGCAAATTGTGCACATTGCCCGTTTGAAGCCCTACAACAACCGATCGGTTCTACTCGCTCGGTGGGCTTCGTCTGGCCCGGAGGGAAATGTAACGCGGACTGAAAGAGCGAGGAAGAAGAAGAGATCGGACGCGCTCGAGGGATGGTGATTTGGCAGTGACGGTAGAGCGCTGACATGTTTTTTCAGTGTAAATAAACCCATCACATCCGTAACAATATGTAATTATGAACAGCGTTATGAGAGTATTATCGGCTTGGCGCAAAGGCGTGCGAAAGAGTTCATGCTTTATAGTGTATACGCACTAATCTCCTTGGGGATGCTGCAAATTTAAACCTCCTCACTTACTAGTTACGTCTACTAAAGTCAAGTGTTGGTCTCTATTTTACTGATCTTTCCGAGGAGTCCAACGAGTGAAATCTTTTATCTGCACATTAGGGATAAAATAGTGATGGACTACAAACAGAACGCAACAAGGCACACTCCTGCGTGACAAGCGTGCACTGACAGGGCATGCTAGCTATTCGATTGTCCACTCACGGCCGCTCGATCTCTCACTTTGTAGGCCGAGATCCACTAGTAGGCGTCAAGTGTCGACGTATGCTTTAGTACGGGTGCATGAATATCCGGTGTTGCGAACGACAACGCAGTCATTTGTGGTAGCAAAGACTCGCGAGGTATGCATCGCCTTTCAGGAAGTTTTTCCGCTTAAGCTTGGCGTTTAGAAAAGTGCGATCGCAGTAAGCCCCGAAAGAGCTGCCGCGGGGAAATTAAGAGTAGGTATAACAGGCCATGGTAGGAGGGGTAAGCTCTTGTGACATGAGCGAATCGTGCAACTTTTACACACGAATAACACAGTAGCCGAAACTTAAGCACTGCCTTCGTCGCTTTCTGATGAGAAGCCTGAACGTTGCGACGCTCTAAGTTTGGTTGCTCGGAAAGAAGCTCGTAATCGAGGTGTATCGCTGAAAAGACTGTCTCTGGGAGCTGTAGCGAGGACAGTAAAGCGGATTAGGGTAACGGTTTGTCCACTGCCACGAGAATCACAAGCAGCACTGTCTTTCATTCCGATTTGGCCAGCAGAAGTGTTCCTAAACGATACCGGGGACCACTGCTTACCGAGAACAATTGTTTTAGATTGGGATTTTTTAGATTTTTTATGAAGTTAAAGTGACTAGTCCAGGCGGCAGAAGCTGTTATGCAGACATCTGGGCGTACTACACATCGATTGTGAGACATCACGCGCCCGCAAGCGAATCTATGTTGGTTCATCGGTTCTTGGCAGTAGAACTGTTTTCTACAAGCTATTTTCATGTTGATTCTTAGCAGCACTTTCAGCAGGTTTGTTGTCAATAAAGGAGAACTCCGGTGCATTTTAGACCATACTGGGATAATGTTGTTTTCTAATAGTATTGACAGTCCTGCAAAAGGTAAGTTCATTTTGCTAAAACACATACAAATTATTTTATTTAAGCTGTAATCGACAAGTCAAAACCAAAACAGGGACCTGCTCCGACATCAATGGGGGGTATCGGATGACGTCACGAGAATCCGACGCCGATAACGTCACGACATCCGCTACACCCCTCCACAGCTGGTCAGGGTGCAAACATAGCTCACGTGTTTATTCTGACGTGCGAAATGCATGTCGCCGATGTCATCTGACGTTAGATACAGCAGTGCCAGCTCATCTGATTTTCCCAGTGACAAGTTCAGCGGGGATCTCATGCAGCCGCTATCTGGCCACCAAAGCATCGCTATGTTATTCCGACTTGCCGGTGCGTGAAACATCTGAAATGTCCCGAATTGATTTTCTCGTTGCTCGATATTGTAAGGCTCGACGTCAATGAGGAATAACACGCTTTATGCAGCTGAGAAAACTCGCTTGCACTCGCGTAGTCTTCGCTCCGTAGAAGAAACCGCGCGCTGCATTTGTAAGCTGGGGAACGTGGGGTTTTCGAAAAAGAGTAGCCCCTACGTCACATATACAGTGTGGTCCGCATTTGCAAGTGTGATACTGGAATTGGCTACCAATCTTAAAATTTTTTTTCTCAAAAAGACAAAAAAACTTACGGTGGTATAATTTGGCATGGATCACCCCGGTACTAACAAGAACGAACATCGAAAGTTTTAATAAAATGGGTGAATATCGACAAAACGCCTTCACTATACCATCTGTTACCCAATGCTGTTTGGCTGAAAGAGGTTGACTACTTAACACAAAAATGCCCCAAATGTTACGTTATTGGCCTAGATTAAGCTTGTTGTTGAAGAAAATAATTGCCCCTAAATAACTGACTCATTATTTAGATGACATTGCCGGAAACACAGCAGGAAACCATGATTTCCGGTTACGCAAAACGCGATGAATTAAAGACTAATGCCATTTCACAAGACCGTGGTCTTTACTCTATTGTTTATAAAGGGAAACATTTTTTTTTCTTTCACAGGAAAGTAAATTTTGAAAGCCCCGCTACCAGCCTTAATGGACTCAATCGGCCCGACGCACGCAGGGCTTGGAATGCATTAGCTTTCGGTGCGGCACCGAACAGCCACGCATGGTGATATTGGATTTCTGCAGACACTGGGTGGAACAAACGTTTATTTCGGCAGCTGCCTTCTCATTGCCGCCGTAGCGAGTTAGGCAAGACGCTGTGGCGCCCATGAATTGTTCATTATTTTGCGGCAATATACTCGAGCATGGTTGCTTTCTAATTGAATAAATAAAAACAAATAAAGGCTATTGGTCGTCTCCAGTCCTCCTTCTCAGGCAGGCGGCGGTGTGTGTTATTCTAGCGATGCCGTCACACTATTTATTTCTTCCTTGTTCTTCGGTTTGCCTCCGCCGCGCTGTGTTGCTGCAAAATCGGCTTGCAGAGCAGCAGAAGAAACATCGCTGGCTGGCAGCTGTTTCCACTGGCAGCTCTTTTCTGTTGTAGGTAGCGGCATCAGCAGCAGCAGAAGCAGCAGAAATGTTGGGAAGCTTTGGCAGGACTCGGCGAATCAATAATGAAGTAGAAGAGTTCAAGCCGCGCTTTGGGTTAACATAAGCAGCAGTCACAAAACAATGCGAGGAGAATCGAAGTGGGGACCGGGTGAATGACAGGGAAAGCGGCAAACACAAGCACGCTTGATGTTTTTTTTTTCACCCAGTGCCGGGAAAGAAAGAAGTGATGTAAAGCGGAATTTAAAACGACGGAAGCTTGCCGCCGAGAAATAAATCTGCTGTGTTAACCCAAGCATGCATTTTTCTCTTTATATAGATCGCCGGATTTTCCATGCCACCGACGGTCAGCTTGGAGCTCTCTGCTGTGTCTGTTTCTTTCGCGGGCTGACTGATATTTTAGTCGCTGTTTGAGATGCTGTTTTCAGACCCTTGCCGATATATAGATCAGTATAAAGAGAGAGAGTTAAAAAAATGGTCTCGTGCATTCCTTGTTCCGGGCTCGGAAGTCCACCCTACGCAGAAATGCGCCGCCTCCACGAAGCATTATGTAGCAGTTGCAATATTCCGTTAAATCAACATCATACCAGCAGTGCTGAAGTAGGGTAATATAAAGTAAAGTGAAAAGAAGTACTTTTTTGATCGTTCACATTCTGCATTACGGCGCAGGTATATACATAGAACTTTGTCTCTCTCTTTTTATTTATGCACTTGCCACTGCTCTACCACCTGCCTCTTGAGAAATGATCCTGCAGTCAGACCTGGTTTGTTGGCGGACATCCAACTGGCGAGTTTCTCTGTTTAACGCCCCTGTATTCGCTTTGCCTTTCTCTAGATAGCGCTTCAGGGCGAATCCTTCAGTATTAGGACAAATAAAGCTTCAAAAATAGGTTTGATCTTCCTGTCAACCACGATTCACATATCAGTCACCTCAGACACCTTCGTGTAGACTCGACCTTTCTGTAGACCTGGTCTGCAGCTTTTCCGCAGATGCCGAGCAGACGGCAAGCAGACTTTTCTGATAATGTGCATTACGAGTGCGTGCACGTAGACGCATGTAACATATATGTATGTATGTACAGATTTTGGGAGGTGGCACACTTGATTATAATGATTTAACGGGTTTCACCTTTCAGTCACTTATCAGTCTCCCACCGGCCACCCCCCTACAGGTCTGGCCAGCAGATGTTCTGGAGACGTCGAGCAGACTTGTCTGTTCATGGGGGTCATGTGTGTGCTTGTGTGAATGTATATATTACACAGGTATGTATCTATACAATCTGGGTCATGACACAATTTATAATAATAACTAAATAAACCTCACCTTTCAGTCACCAACCTGTCACCAACCAGTCACCCAACAGTCACCCCCGTACAGCTTGTGAGCAGAATTTTTGCAGACGCTGAGCAGACGGCAAGCAGACTTGTCTGTTAATTCGGGCCCTGTGAGTGCGTGTGTGGATGTATATAATATATACACATATATATTTATACATTATGGGTTATGACATATTATATAGCAATTATTAAAGGAGCTTCACCTTTCAGTCACGCACCAGTCACCCTGCAGAAAGGCTGCAGAATTTCTGCATCTCCAAGCAACAGCCTGTCAGCTGGTACATGAATGACACTAATTAAAAAACGTTGCACATTTTATCTATGTACATTAAAAGATCTGTGTATTTTATTGTTCCTCTTGGCCACCCTAATTCTGCATGTATTCTGTGTAGGTATAGGTGTGAAGTTTTGAAGCATAGGAATTTCCTCACCGGCACTCCATGGCCGGTCAAAATACCATGGATACATTAACAGGGTGGCAGGTGTTGGGTTCTAAAGTGTGAGCAGTTATGTTCGCACCAAGACCAACATACTCAGCCAGAACGCTATTTTCTTTTAGGACATTTTACAGAGGACTTTAAAAAAAGATTTACCTCTTACTCCATATAGAATTCGTTTTTTGCCTTATGATTGTTCTGTGTAAAATTTGGATGTTATATTTTTACTTGGTCTTCATTCGGTTTGGCGTAGTATGCTATCGTACAGACACTGTGATGTGAGAGTTCTATCTGTTAATGAGTGTTTCGTGAAAGCTGTTATAAAAGTGCGAGATGTGTATAAGACTACCGACTGTGTTGAAGATGTAATATCTTTGTTTGACGCGTTATCACGCATGAAACACGTGTGATAGTGATTGTCATAATAGCTTGACCTGTAGTCAAGAAGGCAATAAAGAAAAAAAAAGTGTGAGCAGTTATGTGCTTGGAATTTATTTTGCTGTTGCGTTCATGTATTGAGCATGTGGTTGGTTGGTGTATGGGCGGTTTATACTCTTCAGGGCTGCATGTTCCTTGAATGTTTGTGTTAACACAAATAGTAGCTATTTATTACTTTTTGTTTGCTGCTACAAAACATTGCGGATATTCTGCAGAAATGCTGCAGAATTTCTGTAAATTTTCTGCTGATATTTCGAAGATGTTCTGCAGGCATGCTACATCCTGCGCGGCTACAAATGCTCTGCAATTTTTTTGCAGAATGGGTGTACCAAGTGCCTACTCGGAGGTGACAATGGGTGACAGAAAGTTTGCCCCTTATCTTCACATATTGTGTATCATGGGTGACTAATCGTCTGTAGAATTCATGCAGATAGGATGCAATTTTTTGTAAGGAAACGGGCATGTGACAGAAACAAAGCAGCAGTAAAAAAAGGGGGGTGGGGCAAAGGAAATAAGCTATGTATTACACATCCTCAGGCAAATGCCTTCCTTTAGCTTTATTTTCTGAGAGGCTACTGAATTTTGCAAAAGTATATAGACGAAAAAAAGTGTACATTTAAGGGCTCGTTTTTTTTTGTTCGACACAATATAATGAGATCTAAGAGGCAATCGTACCAAGTAAAGTATACAGGACGGTATATATATATATATACATATATAATGAGATATAACAGACAGTAATGCCAAGGAATGTACAGGGGAAGTTATTAACAATAATGGAATGTAAATAAGAAGAAAGAAAAGTGGATGAAAAAATTACCAACTGTAAGCAGGAATCGAACCTACGACCTTCGAATTACGCGTTCGATGCTCTAACCACTGAGCTATTACAGCGGCCCTCCCTCCATCCACTTTTTTGGGTTTATCTGTGAATTTAGAAGTAGGAGCGACAGTCAGCGCCATCTATAAGCCAAACAACGAGTGTGAAACACTCTTATGCGCATGTTTGGCGTCACGTAGCACGTGAACTTATTATGAGCGGGCAGCTGATTAATTGTCCCTCTTATACAACCTAAACACACCAAGTCTGCCAGTACGAGACCCTCGTTCAATGAAATAAGGGAAAGAAGTGTATGCCTAAGGGCTCGTTTTTCCGTGTTTTTAACACAATAATAATGAGATCTAACAGACAGTAATGCCAAGGAATGTACAGGGGAAGTTATTAGAACGAATGGAATGTAAATAAGAAGAAAGAAGAAAGAAAAGTAGATGAAAAAATAACCAGCCGTGAGCAGGAATCCAACCTACGACCTTCGAATAACGCGTTCGATGCTGTAACCACTGAGCTATCACAGCGGCCTTCCCTCCATCCACTTTTTTTGGGTTTATATGTGAATTTAGAAGTAGGAGTGACAGTCAGCGCCATCTATAAGCCAACCACTGTGATAGCTCAGTGGTTAGAGCATCGAACGCGTTATTCGAAGGTCGTAGGTTCGATTCCTGCTTACAGTTGGTAATTTTTTCATCCACTTTTCTTTCTTCTTATTTACATTCCATTGGTTCTAATAACTTCCCCTGTACATTCCTTGGCATTACTGTCTGTTAGATCTCATTAATATTGTGTTAAAACACGGAAAAATGAGCCCTTAGGTATACACTTCTTTCCCTTATATATATATATATATATATATATATATATGAATATATATATATATATATATATATATATATATATATATAAGGGAGAGAAGTGTATACCTAAGGGCTCGTATTTCCGTGTTTTAACACAATATTAATGAGATATAACAGACAGTAATGCCAAGGAATGTACAGAGGAAGTTATTAGAACCAATTGAAAGTAAATAAGAAGAAAGAAGAAAGAAAAGTGGATGAAAAAATTACCAGCTGTGAGCTATATATATATATATATATATATATATATATATATATATATATATATATATATGTATATATATCAATATATATAAATATATGAATATATATATATATATATGTGTGTGTGTGTGTTCGTTGTGCTGCTGCTCAATAATAGGAGCGTGCATTAGGACACTAGGTCTGCGCATTTACCTTGGCATTGTGGGCTCCAGAGTGCGGTAACGAGATGGTTTAAATTTGGGAACAGCGGCAAATTGGGCTTAGGGTCACGTCTCAATATATATAGCCAGGAGCGTACTCTCAGTATAATCCGCAAAAGAGACAGCTACACACAACGCTGATGAACCATGTTTGATCGTGTGATTTGTACGGCGATCAGACGCACAAATAGCCTCTCGAAGACACCATTTCTTAACAAGTTTTTGCAGTCGTCGTTTCTGCATAGTAGGCAGGCCTAAATGTTCTCACACTTCAAAGGAGATCGTTTACAACTGAGCTCTGGAACATGGCAGCACATCGCGCATGCATACGCCATTTGGAGTCAATTATAGATAATTTGAAGTACGTCCCACATGAGTGATTCCGCTTCTTGTTTCTTTGCGATAACAACTTCACATTTATCAACCTGAGCAACGCAGACCATAGCTACTACATATTACAGCATCACACACACACACACATACGCACACACGCTCGCACGCACGCACGCATGCACGTACACACGAACATACACATGGACACTGTTTCAAACGAATAGCGCTGCTGGTACACAGAGAACTGATAGACAGATTGCTGTTTGGATTGATGTGTCTTCCTATTTGAGGAGTAGGTGGAGAACTGAATTCTGCGTGTTGAAAGGTTCTTATTTTATTTTCGTTGACTTTGTTCCGACTTGGATGCGGAGTTCGACAACATCGAGAATGCAGCGCGGAAATCTAAATTTGAGCGATGACATATACCACGCTCGCATATCACGAAGCATTCAGCACCCATTACGGAATGAAATGGAATAATTGAAAACCTTCAAAGATTCCATCTGAGTGATGTGGGCAGGCAATGGATAAGGGTGGACAATGGCAAAAGAGATTTCACCAAAGTATAGGTGGAAGGGTTTGAATAATCGGGGAGAGACACTGTCACCTTGTTTCAGCGCCCTTTATCTATATTATGCGCTATGGCAGGTGCAGATGAAAATTTAAAAAAAGAGGAGGGGGAACTAGCTGAATGCGCTGAATAGTAAGCAGACAATCCGCGAGACATTTGTGGGGGCTGATAACAGATAGGGAGCTCCGAGTTAATCTAGACATTTTTCTTGGGGTGCCGCAATTTTTCGGTCGTAGCGTCCGGTGGTAGTGGTGTTGCGTGTCATCGCGCTGGGGGCTACGCACTGCACGTGCAGTTGGCGAGCACGAACGAGTATATGAGCTTTTCTGGGGGATAAAAACAGGCTTTTGTCTGATTTGTTGGTTGGGTGCTGCCAAGCTGTGAGCTTTAGAATAGTCGAGATAGCAAACGGCGATTGGCCTAGAGTGGGGCACCACGTTTCTGCATCAATAGAAATACGAGCATGAGTAACATAAGAGCAATGTGTTTGGAATATATCCTTCGCCTTGAGTTATTTAACAGACTTTTCTGGTGCCATGGTAACAGCGATAAACATATGACAACAGGAGCACGGGTATTCAAAGTCTCGCATCACTTTTTCACCTGGTGTAGCGTGCTGCACTCATCGACGGCTGAATTCGCAGTATCGGCTCTTTCGCTGCCGAAACTTGGTGTGAAATGTACATCGCACAGATGGCTAATTGTCATTGAATAAATAAATAAAATATCTCCACCCATGCACTCCGTACAAACGGTTAATTAGTGAAAGCTGAAACGTGCGGCCCCGGTGTTTAGCAGTGGGTACAACTCGACGTGGCACTGAAGCCTTCCTTTCACCATTATTGGTTGCATGTTCGTGCTTCTTAGATTAGACACACGTTTGGCTTCGGTTTACCACTGCGTTTATTTCACATGCCGCACAATGTGTCTCATGATCACGGTCATGGAGGAGTCTCCCAAGTAACGCAGAATGTTATCCGAACGTTGAATGAAAGCGTCCAGATGTGAGTCAGCAACGCTGCCTAAAAGCGCTTAATGTCTTATTTTTCGATGACATGATAACGGTGCTTGTAACATTCAGGATAATATGGCAACATCCTGGATCATATTTTCAACATCAAGGCAATGTTTTCGCAACATATCATCAACGTGGTGTCAACATTGTTGTGTGACGTGCTGACTTTCATGCGACGTGTGAAGAAATTACATACTATTGTGTGCGTTATAATAAAAGGCATCTTGACTTGTTACGGGAAGCGCCCCGAAGCTTTTGGCCAGAAGGAAAGGTTCGAGATCTGGTACGGTGTGAAAAATTGAGTAATGATTGTCCTCGCATGAAAACTGTTTCCTAAGAGCTCTTTATCAACGCAACATGGATAAACAAGTAGTGTTAGATCAGCCAACCTACACAAATGTCAGAACACACTTCTGCATGTCCGTAAGACTCAGAACAGACTTTTCAAGTCCCATGCTTCCAATGCATGTGATATAGATACTGCATTTTTTAGAGCATTGAAAAATGTGCTTTTGCTCTGGGTAAGCAATGACTACAATAACTGAACATGTGTTGAGGGTGCAGTATTTTTATGTGCAGAATAGCAGCAACCTTGAGGACAATTATTCCCACAGCTTGGGAAGGAAAGAACACGCCGAAGTGCCTGAATGCCATATGAAGAAAAGGACATTTATTTACGAAGATTGCTTACTTCTTATTTATTTGTCGACATAGCAGAACATGAATTGGAGTGTTACAAAACACATTTGAAGCATTCAGTAATAAATACTGCTGGGTCGTAAAAAACAAATACATGTGAAAAATGAAAAAAACACTTCTTGTTTATACAATGTTAGGAAAATTATGACGGAAAAAGCTTTTGTCTATAGTATTTACAATATCAGTGGGAATGTGCATAGGCAAGGAAGAAGAGGCCGGTGAAACTGCTTTGTGTCAAATACAAAGAAGGACACGAATACCATAGACAGCCATTGCCTTGTTGATATTTTCCAACAGTGATGCATGCATTGTATACAATGATGATTGCCATTGCTGTTGACTGTCTAAGTCATGATTTCATGAATATATACATTATAGCGGCGTTGAAAAACTGGCGCATCCCACTCGGGTACAACTTGTTTTTACGAAAACAGAAAAACCTGCGAATATCTGTGTAGCAAAACATGTTGCACATCAAAAGAAGCTTCTTATCAGTTTTAAAGCAACTGAGCTTTGTGAGTACAGGCTTACATGGATTTAATGAATAATGGCTCATTAAATGTGGCCCCTTGATTACGTAAAAATAGGCCTTTGAAATTCCAGGTAGCCGACACCCGGTCAGAAAATGCGAAACGCGATTAGTGGAGCAACTGCTCAGTGGAAATATGGCAGAACAGTGACCTCCCAGCCACAACCAAGCCAGAAATATTTATCACGAAACAAATACAGAAGGCATGCAACTATTTTCTGTTCAGTTCATTACTAAGTTGTCATTTCGGGCACTGGACCATAAATGATTAAACTGCCTTCACACAATTATTCTTGTTCATTCAGTCCATATTTTATAAATTTGTACCTAGAAGTGAGCTCAGGGTATCTTTAGATTGTTGTGAGCTGCTCCGCATAACTATCTTGTATTTTTCATTTAAGCATTTCTAGTATTGTGTGTGCTACTGATTTTAGCATTTCAACAATATTTGGATTGAAAGCGGTTGGACCATTCAACTTGATACATTATAGTGAGGGGTTATGTGCATCTTTGGAAAAGTGGCAAAGCACTCTCACTTGTTCGCGGAAGTCGTTAGGGAGGAAATTGATTATTCGAAGGTATTCAAAACGAGTAATGTGACCGGATAGCCTTTTTTACAAGAATATAACACCATATATGTCAACCAAGGATATACATACAATCATACTCGTGGGCACAGGAACAGCAGCAGGAACAGTAAATACAATCTTTTAGAGTAGAATGACAAATGGACAGCAACCCGCATCGCCATCAAAGAAGCAACTAACAGCCATACCGCCACAATGGTTCACATGCCCAAAGGAGTTCACACAAGCAAAATGAGCAGCATATTGAAGTTGCCAGTCTTTGCTCGAGACTTTGCCAATGTGGTTCAACTTGAGTGAACAAGCTCGCCAGGTCAGGGTACGTCCAAGAGGAGTACACTCTCGACGATGTCAAATAATAGTAATTGCAGGGTGATGACTGTGATGACCGTGGAACAAGCCAGGATGCGAGGCAATTGGTTGGCAATGAGGGCCTGAATCATGAAGAGAAAGTGATTAGACCCATCCTAGTAGCTTGTCAAGCAAACAAAATAAATAAATGGGAACACTTCTCTAAAAAATGCTAAGAATCGGCTGACAAGATGTGTCTGCTACAAGAGGTATTGAAATGAAAGGTATGAAGGGTAACAACACGACCATTGACATAGATGCCTATGCTGCTATGGGAGAACGTAGCAAGACACCTAAGATGAAGAATGGAATTGGGGTCTCTGCCGTGGATCATATCATGGGGGGGGAGCTCGCATGCGCAGGAAATACCAGAGGCTCTTGTAAAGAGTGCTGTCCAGTTGATGCAGCAGTGTGTGCGAGGACAGGATCATGTTCATATGGCATAGTCTGAAGATTAAGAAGTAGCGTTGCATTGCCAGATTTCTGACACCATCAGGTGGAAAATTGGCCATGATTCAGCACCTACGATTTCCGTGCCCATGAAAAAACATCAGATAGGAAAACGCTTCATCTCGGATGACAAACTCGGGAACGCTGTGAAACACCGTGTCTTTTCACGGCCACGGGAAATATGGAAGCAAGGAGTCCTCGGTTCGTTTATCACTGAGATGGTTGTCCTCAGGCACACAGTGTATACTTAGACTAAACTTCTCATCCAGGCTCGCAGTCACTGCTTCCCTCCTTGCTGACTTCTCAGTCGCTGTCTTCAAACAGTGCGCAATCCTCAGTGCCATCAAGCGCACTTGATATGCGACGCTTCCTAAAAGAACGCAAAGTCAGATTTCCTCGGATGGCGTCCGACGCTGCAGCAGCAGCCCCTCCAGCAACGCCCATTTTTTTCATTCACTCCTAAGTCCCGTCTGACTTGAACGTGGAATGACGATTGCACAGCTAGGGCAAGTTTCCTTTTATAGACGGCACTATAACGACACCACCTGTTTAGCAACCCTGAGCTAAACCACACACAGACAACTTGAAGCGAGACTCGAAACGACAAACGGTTTGCTCTAAAGCTCGCCAAAAAGATCAAAATGGAGGCCTCAGGTGTGTACTTAGGCCAGGTGTTGGCTCGGCTACTAACCGCTACAATACCGTCTAGGTTGCGTTAGGTGTGCACCACTTTTCTCAAAGAATAATGGCGCGTTTTTTCATATCCTCGTGTCTAAGCCGACCCTGGAGTTTGATACAAAGAAATTTGAAAAAAAAATATACTGGGCTTGATTCGAATTGCTATGATAGGTATATTTTTCATTGTCTTTTTTAAAGATCAACCCTATAAAAGCTGTGCCAGCTCTGACAGAAAGCTATGTAACAATCCAGCTGTGAAAAAGCACAGCAGTGAGGAAACCAAAATAGTTCAGGCAGGAAATATGTGAGGCTCTATTTGAGCTGAATCATTGACTCCTTACTCATTTATATACGCAAAGAAACAACATTTTATCATCAGGCACACAATGTATACTTAGACTAAAGTTCTCATCAAGGCTCGCAGTCACTGCTTTCCTCCTTGCTGACTTCTCAGTCGCTGTCTTCAAACAGTGCACAATCCTCAGTGCCATCAAGCGCACTTGATATGCGACGCTTCCTAAAAGAGCGCAAAGTCAGATTTCCTCGGATGTCGTCCAACGCTGCAGCAGCGGCCCCTCCAGCGACGCCCATTTTTTTCATCCACTCCTAAGTCCCGTCTGACTTGAACGTTGAATGACGACTGCACAGCTAGGACAACTTTCCTTTCATAAGCGGCACTATAACGACACCACCTGTTTAGCACCCCTGAGCTAAGCCACACACAGACCACTTGAACAATCCAGCTATGAAAAAGAACAGCAGTGAGAAAATTTAAATAGTGTACGCATGAAAAATTTGAGGCTCTATTTTGGCTAAACAATTGACTCCTTACTCATTATTGAACGCGAAGAATAAACATTTCGAGCTTATTTACGGTCTTATTTCAGTTATTCAGCTCAAACATATTCAGTCCACCAAGTTATTTTTAGGGTCGCAATGTTCATTGGGTTAATATAAATGATGCACAAAGAAAATTGTTAGCAGTTTAAAATTGCCATATAATATCGTGCGCACCAAACAGATGGCACTCACAGCGTAGTATTCCTTTCTGTCACTCCTCATCAGCTGCATTGGTGGAAAGGTAAGGTTAAATTCTGCTTCTTATTTTCTTTTTTCAGCACGTGCATATGTACCTAAAACAAAACAAAAAATCATTCAAAACCTCAAAATAAAATTATCAGTATGTTCTTTCGTACACCACAATATGAAGGAGAGTTACAACTGAGGAGCAAATGCAAAAATGTTCAAAAAACGGGTGAGTTCATGATTAAAATTATGGACTCAGGCTTAACACAGGAAAATATACCAAAAACTACATAGAGGTTTCGCAAAATATGCGGCTGGTATCCTCAGTATGTTCTGGCACCAGATGAGTTGAGTTCACGTAGTTTACAGCTTGTCTCGTATGTCTCTACACGTCAAGTACGCTACCACGGTTGTTGTTGCGTGCCTTCTTGTCACAATGAATTAATCACGACTCTAGAAGCTTTCCCTTCGCTCACTTTTGTTCCCGAGCCAGCGTCGTCTGATTGCTGAAGTCAAAGGAATGCCCCGTTGTCGAGCAGTGATCCATAAGTTCTGTCTTGGAATGCGTGGCATGCGTGGATTTCGCTATGTCTCTTTTGTGCTCCTGGAGCCTTGTTGGTAGCTTCCTGCCTCTTCCACTGGTGCATGTGGTGTTGCATACATCACTGTTTGTTTTTATCAGCATTTGCAGTCATATGAGATAACAATGTGGTTGGTGCATTGGAACAAAGCCATTATCCGAGGATCTTTATCATTGACACCTAGAAACACATGCGAAAGGCAACAAGGAGTGTTGCTGCGAAAGACGGTGACGCCAACACGGTCCCGAAGGCGCCACTGCTTCGAACTCCGCCGGGAAGGTCACCAGCCGTTTGGTAGCGTAGGTTTCTCAGCTCGCGACTGCTTCTGCGCAGAGCTGATAGACGAGCGGACGAGACGACGGTGAGTTAAACAAGGTTTATGTACAGCATATATACAGAGGCGTTACAAATTCGGCACTGGGGCCGACAGCTTAGAGACCCGAAGAGCCGAGCTCTCCTCTCAACACATAGGTCTGCTCTCAAATCGGTTTGCTCGCGACACGCTGCAGGGCTTCTTTTATATGCGCCGGGTGGATTCTTTCAGTAACCAAATGTCCAACTAGAAGCGCCGCTGGTCGTGAGGTCAGACTCCTCCAATGGGGTCGCCGCTGGGCCACGTCATTCTTTCTCATCAAATCTGGAGAGGCTGCGCTGCAGGTGGCTGCACCCAAGGACGAGTGACGTCGCCAGGCATTGCGTCACCCGCCAGACAGGAAGGTGCCGATTGCTTGCTCGACGGGTTCGCTTGCTGAGGTGACTCACTGCACGTGCGCGACAGAAAGGCGCCATCGCGTATTGACGCCGTTGAGCTTTTCATCGCGTCAGGCGGGCTCGCGTGCTGGCCTTGACAAAGATTTCCTTTTTTCCGAGGCATGGACCTTCTCTGCACACTCGCAGGCATAATAGCACCCTCGCCGCCAGACAATGCGCTGGAAAGACGAGCTCCTTCCACGGGGCTCGGACGTCAGGTGCGCTCGTTCGCCAGGTCCCTTCAGGTTCGCCTCCAGGGCCATGGGGAGAATGCAGCTCCAGACTCTGTTCCAGGAACACATTCCATTCTTGAGGACGGATCCCAGCTCCACTGGCTTGTCGCCACAACTGGTCGACCAGCTTCGCTCGTCTCTTCTGACAATCTTCGGTTTCAGCACTTGTCGATGGTTCTGCAACTTGTCAAGAACGGTTCGACAACAGACAACACACGACACAAGCAAGTGCCCTCGGTCACCCGACAGAACACCAGACAAAGTATAGTACAACATATACTTAGCTACGTGTCCATCGGAATTTTGTTCCCTCTACATCAAGAGGCACATGTGGGACACAAGACTCTTAAAATGACAACTCAAATTTTTACACGTACAATAACTTAACGAGTTAGAATAGAACATAAAGTTGGCTCCTTGAGCTCATTCTGGACGAGAGCGCTCAGCTAAGGCCGTGATGAAGACAAAATTTTGCCCAAAATGGCCAGCGAGAAACCGAAAGGTGGAGGAGGTACTAACTAAACGCAGGGCTCAATGCATCTGCATTAGCATTTAGCTTTCCTTTTTTGTGGCGAACGTCAAAGTTGTGCTGTTGGAGTATCATGCTCCACCTCAGTAACGGGCCACTTTTAGGCGACATGTTATTTAACGAGGTTAGAGGACAGTGGTCCGTTTCGACTACAAACCTCGAACCGGAGACATAACAAGCTAGCTTTTGAACGGCCCACACGAGGCAAGCGCATTCCTTTTCAGAGGTACTGTATGCCTCTTCCCTGCCGCTGAGTTTTCGACTTAAATACAAAACAGGCCTTTCGTTACCAGCACTGTCATCCTGGCACAATACAGCTCCCATGCCGCGATCACTCGCGTCGCATTGAATCACACATCTCTTAGAGAAATCGGGTGCCATGAAAACAGTCTTTTTGCTTAGGGCCTGTTCCCTACTGCAACGTTCCGTAAGATGCGGAGACCTCAAGTACGGAATTATTGGAATATGGAAGACGTATGATGTGGACTCCGCATAACACGTATGATGCGGACTCCGCATCTTATGAAAAGACGTATCATGCGGAAATTACTGAAATGTGTGCATGTTACGTCTGAATCTAGTGCAAAGCAATATAATGTGTAAATTGAATAGACGTCCACATCTTGAGTACATGCAATAGTGTGTACAAATCACAATATTTCTTAAATGTGCATGGTGAGGGATTGAATCATTGGCATCTTTCTAATTGTCGTGATGCGGAAGCAAAATTACCTTTTAAATAAAATACATTACAAAACTACTAAATTAACATGCTAGTGATCATAAATGGTGGTTACATTGCAACACATTATTGCTGTGTTCTATGCAAGACTTAAAGAACTTATAAAGTTATTATTATCAATAGGGAAGCATTAGTATACACATCAGCCCCGCTACAATCAATATATTTTTTTATTTGGCTGTATGCTCCAGCTGTGAATAGTGACATTGCAGTGTTGATCGTACACAAATGAGGTGACAGCACCGTAATTTCACGAGCTCCACCTAAGCCACAGGATGGTGGCACAAAACACAATGTAACAGCAATTTTAGAACGAAATGTTTACACATAAATAATAATCATAGCACTGTGAAAGTGTGGCACTGTGTTTATCTCATGAATGCCTTGTGGAGATCGGTGAAATGCTGCTTGAGGCTCCGGCACCACTGTAAATTTTGAAGGTCACTGCCATCGAACTTATGTGTCCTTCATAGGCACCTGGAAATGGAAATAATTGGCACAAATAATGTCAGAGACACATGTTAGCACAATAGTTCACATGCACAAGAAATATAACACACAGAATGAAAGTGAAAATGTAAGGCACACAATCCTTGATGTTATGCATATGTGAATAATAGAAGGAATGAGTGTATAAATTAGTTCTGCCACATCAAAAAAAGAGCATGCTTATCACAGTGAAAATAACTAGGTTGTCACGATTTTCAATGGTAGAGATAATCGATTAATATGTCCTTATGAAATTATGATTTAAATGCTTCCTGCACAGTAAAACTTTAGGAACTGCAAGTAAAAGCTCTCAATGTACATTTAATAGTGTGTGCATGTACATCTGCTGCCTTTATACTACACCCAAATTTGAGCACTTTGAGCAATTTGTGCACAAAATTCGCATCTTGAACAATTTTGAGAGTTAAACCTATGCAACTTATGAAGGTTAAAATCACCATGAAAGCAAGCAGGACCAGGCAGGTGCCATTAAAAGTCTGTGCAAGCCAGATAACTATAACCGAACTGCACACATATAGGGGAGCAAGAGTAACAGAAATTCTGCTGCTGACCCGCATGTCGCGGTATCAAACCCCGGCTCCATTTCCGATGGAGGCAGAAATGCTGTAGGCACGTGTGCTCAAATTCGGGTGTACGTTAAAGAACCACAAGTGGTCGAAGTTTCTAGTGCCCTCCACTGCGGCGTCTCTCATAATCATATAGTAGTTTTCGGACGTGAAACCCCACAAATAAATCAAGAATAACAGAAATAAACTGCCAACAGAAAAGTTGGGTGCATGTGCTATCTGTAAGTGCTTACACCTTACTACATACAGCATGCTCATTCCATTTTAAATACCGATATTGAAAATAACTGCTCTATTAGGAATGTAAAAGGTAAGGTAGAACTGAACGACTCTACAAAAAGTGACCCTATTATGACATCACGTTTTCTTATAACAAAATTGACTAAGACTCTCAAATATCATTATGCAAGGAAAAAATCTTCAAAAGAACAATCAAGTTTGAAGTCATAATTTTTAATATGGCTACTATGACTATAACCAAGAAATCGACCTCAACATGGCTAATGTTAGTTTTTAAGGCCTATTTTCACTAGACAATGAACTATACCACAAAAAGCACAGCGTTCAGGCAAAGCACCACACAAAAAAAGAAGGCAGTCCTTTTTGTTATTTTCTACAATGCCTTTAAAATGGTATTTTTACCTCTACTTTCCGCTTTTTATCTAAGTAACTGGTGTGAAACAAGTTAGCTAAAAATGCACTGTGCCTCCAAAACCTGTTGGTTGAATCTGAATTTTTAAAAAATGGTGAAGCTTGCACTAATTTAGGCTCCACAAGCCTTGGAACAGCGAGACTACATGACTCTTAGGACTACTTTGGTTACTTGTGTTGTGTTTCTGGGCCTAAGCATAAAGACAAGGGCTTAACTGAATTGCTGCTAACAAACAAATGCTTTCAAAATTGCCCGAGCATCAAAGGATGCTCAGCCATTTGTTGTTTTTCGCACTGGGCTATTCTGCACCAAACATACAAACCATACTGCCTGGCGACCAACACAGATGTATTGTTTAAAAAATGATGGTAATTTACTCTTCTGAAAATAGTTATTTGCAGAAATGTTTTGAAGAGAAAAAAGTAGTGGTCACGTGGGTACCTTCAGAATTTCGCAGAATGTCGTGCGGGTGTCATTTGTGAGAAAAATTTCAAAGTACCGCTTTTTCTTGCCATATCAAATTTGATCTACATACTAAGTAAAGGTGCTTCTTAAAGTATTTGAAGCCGAGTAACAATAGTGCAATTTTTCCGCTACATAGGCTTTGAAGAATTCATCCAAACTGTTTATCGTTTGCATTTTCTGTATGAAAATACTGCATTTTGTATGAATATTTGAGCCACAAATACTCACTGCACAGAAGTTATATTTCACGAAAAAAATAATGTTAGGTCCAGATTACAAATATCACTATATAATCGTTTTTGTCCACATTGAGATGCAATTTGAGCTGTGTGTTTGTCTAATTGAAAATTACTTTTATGTGCAAGTTGAAAGCAAATAAACAGTTCTTGTTACATGGCAAGTGTTATCATTACAATTTTTGTTTAAATGAGGAAAATGATTTTGGAAGTCTCCAATTGAGGGCCACGGGGAACTTCGGAACGGAAGCTGTCGTATATCAAATGTAGAAAACAGCCATCATAAGAAAACACAAAAAATTCATTTCTACTTTAAGACAAAGTGTAATCATATAACTTGCCATATAAAGAGAACTGCTTCCTTGCTTTTGATGTGGCGAAAAAATTGCACTAATATTACGGAGCTTCATGCACTACACACAATCCAATCACCTTTACTTAATACCTAGACCGAATTTGGTGTAGAAGAGGCAGTATTTTTGAAACACTTTTTACTTTTTACAAACAACACCCAGACGACATCCTGGGAATTCCAGAAAACACAAACGTGGCCTAATATTTTGTTCTCTGCGATATACTTCAGCATTTTGCTGTTTTCAGAAAAATACAGTAAATGAGCACAATATTTTTTTCAAAACACATTTAGGACGGTTGGCAAAATGGCTGGGATGTTTGATGCGTAATTGCCTCACTGCCAGCATTTATTCTTCCGAAGCTCAAGCTATCACCTCTATGTTACTGCCTCCCTCACATACAATGCCTGCCTAGGAAAGAAAAAGAAAGACAGGTCCGACAAAGTTCACAAGGCAAGATATTTTCATGTTTGATAAATTCATTACCATAAACAGCAGCAAAATAACATTCATTTTGAGTAGTCCAAGACACAAGCTATATACCAGCATACTAAGAGCCAAGCACAAACTTTTCATTTGAACATGTGTGGTGATAGACAGGAAGCACTTATTGCAAGACTGATCAGTCTGTAATTAACTGAATGAAGTACAATGCACTGTTCAATCCAACACCACATAGGCATCTTTGCTATAGCAAAGCCATGTGTCATTGATTCATGCACTAGATGGGACAATGCAAATGTAACAAATAAGGTGAAAAAAGAAAACAATGGAAAAAAAAGAAAAGGGGGGATGCAAAGTAGGAGCAGTGTAGCACTACTTTTACTTTGCATTCTCCTTTTCTTTCTTCTTTTTTCTTCTTTTCTATCATTTATCTTTTTTTTTGCTTCCCTTACCCCCAACCTCCGACAGGAGAACACTTTGTATCAGTGCAACCTAACTTGAAAAGAAGCAAGCGCTGCACTCTTCTGCGTAATAGGCTTTTTTTCAGACAAACATTTCCAACAGGCACACACGCCTACACCAAAAGATGATGTCATTACTAACCCCTTTTAAACTAACACGCCAAGGATGACACGGTGACTTCTAAAAATAGGTCCTCCTATCGCAACATCGGCCAGCTTGTCTGAAGCACTTCTACTGTTCACCCTGATTACCCCACTAGATGTTTCTATCTGTCGACTCACATCTTCATTTTTGATAACACTAGGACGAGCTTACATTGATGAATACGCACGAAAGTTTAGTGATGTATCATGTATCAGATTAAGCAACTCTGTTAAAAAATTATTCATAGCTTGCTTCCAGGCTTTTTATACTGTAGCCTTAAACTTCGTAATGTCTTCTATGCACATGAACCAGATTGACAACGTAATGACAACATGCTTAAGAATACTGAGAGGAACAAGATAACGACAAAACGACCAGCCACCCAAATTTTTCGCTGTACATATTTATAAAATGTTCATGTACCCCAAACAAGGTGCTTATAATACAAGCCGAAAAAACCTACAAGTAGGGCCTTGGAGTCTTCTGGAAGTAGACATGTTGCATTTTTTCTGTAGAGGGCTTTACACCTATAAGTGAGGAACAAAACTCCTGTATAATGAAGAATGTTGGCAGCTATCAGTTATAGAAAAACCTAATGCAGCTAATCTTCCCCGACACATCTGTTCATTTAGAGAGGTGACGTAGCTTCTGTGATTGTGGCAGTAACTCCAACAGGACCAGTGCGAAAATTGGCACTACTTGGCTAGACAAATGTCCAAACATGCCTGCCCGACTCCCTCTAGCCATCCTGGCTGAATCTGACACATGATTTTTTAACTGCTGGCTGGACAAAAACAAAACCACTGAAGCACTCACAATACACAGCGTGAAGTTCCTCTGGAGTGGTCAACTTCGTCTTCTGCGATGAAAGAGCAGCACAGTGTACTGATAAGGCACTCCTTGCAATGGTTTTCAATGCCACACAGTGACCTTGCTGCTCCTGTCGAAGAGAGCTTCGGGAGCTTGGAGGGTGCTTGCTCTTTTCTGGGGGCTGCTGCCGCTCCTCGTTTTCTGCTCAAGTCAACCTGCACAAAGTTGTAGACGAGGCTTTAAGAGTTGTATATAATGATATACAAATTTTCGCTGAACACACATTTCCTCGTGGCACACTGAGGAATTTCTTATAAAACTTAAGGCCTCGCATATGCAAACATTTACAATCGATCCGAAGATGCACTCAACTCTAAAGGAGCAAGTTTGTTATGTAGTGTATATAAAGAAAGGTCATTCAGCACAACCACAACTACAGTTGCACACGAAAACGACATTTTACAAGATCCTGTTTATTTACGTGGTCCATTTTATTTTATTTAGATCTGGTCTGCATGAACTCTTGAACCGGGCACCACATAGGTTGAAAGACACACACAGAGTTTGAGACAAACCTAGTTTCCCGTGGAGCATCCTCTTGCACTCTAACAACACATCTCAATCTAGTTAGTTGGTCAGAACGAGGTGAAAACAGCTCGCACATGAAAAGCACGGGCAGAAGGAATGACGCCTGCACCCTGTGCTCCCTGTACATTCTCATTGAGGGTGCAGTTTTCACCTTATCCTTATGCAATTTCGCATTTATAACATTGCTCGCTGCATAATCTTTGTGGCGTTAAAGTGTGTGATACCGTCACGTGTATCCCATGTAATTTATAAAAATAGAATACAAGATAGCTTGATTCAAAAATAACAAAGTGCATCCAGCGCCATGTCTTGCAGCCATTCTTTAGGCAAGTGGCAGAATGATTTATTCTTCAAAACATATCTTACCTGTAACCACTACAAGAGCTAACTCGTACACTGGCACATTCTGTTTGCCTCTTCAGATTATAAGGTACCTTTTTTACACCAGAAAATCTTCAAGAACAATAGAAGTGTTGTAATTGTGAAGAAAGAAAAGTAGAAGAAAAAAAAGATAACCTGCCCTGTACAGGGACCAAGCCTGCGAACTTCGAATAACATGTCCGATGCTCTATCAACTGAGCTACCATGGCGGCTATCCCTCTTCCATTTTGTACGGTATATATGTGCATTTATACATGGAAGAGTAAGTCAGCGCTGCCTGTTACCATTATGGCGAGTGTGGGACACCTTTTTTTGCCTACTGGCAATTACATTACGATTGCAATTACGTTACGATTACTTCCAATATCCCTATACTACTTTGGCAGCATTATGCATCTGTCAGTTCTCAGAAAATCTGCTAGTCACAGGAGGAGGCAATAGTTCGCCCTCCCACCTGAATGCTTGTACTTGAACACATGCACAACTGATCAAAAAAAAAAACAAGTCACACACCGCTAAGATTACTGAGATTCACTGTTTAAGATTCATGAGTAAAGGAAAGAACTATAAATTTAAGGGTTTGTTGTCTTTGTTTAACACATTATAATGAGAACTAGCAGAAAATGATGCCAAACAAACTATACGAGAAGTTATCAAAAGTAAATTTAACAAAATTGTGAAAAGAAAAGTGAACAAAAGCGTAACTTGGCAACGTTTTTTGACAACTGAATTGACATTACTTTTTATAACATCCCTTTATTTTACTAGGTAATGTTGTCGGGTAATTCTCATTATTAGAGTGGTGAGTAGGCTGACAAAGAACGTATAAGGCATCGATACTTCTTTTGAACTCCTAAATGTGTGAGCACCTTAAAAGAGCGGAAGCTACTTTGAGTAGACTAGAATATTTAGTTGGAGCGAAAAAAAAACGTACACACATTTTTACCTGGCTTTTAACTATTTTGAGACATAAAAGTGTATGCTGCCAGTAATGTTAAGTACCATAACTTTTGACGCACTATGCACTATAGCAGGTGTAGTTAGAGTGGTGATAGTGAAGGATTAATCAAGCACGCCACCAACTGCGTTCACATCAATGGTCGCGTATTTTAAAAATAAACCTGCTGTATAGTAAAAAAAATATTAGAGCATTTATGATTTTATCCAAATCAAGTTAAACCGACTGGGTAAGCAAACATTTGCATCAAATCAAAAGGCATAAAGTGATTTATGTATTATAACTATGTGAACAATTTCAGCAATGCAGGGCAAAGTGACAACAGTTCTATTAAAATCCCCTCTCAGTATAACATGCATGAAAAGCACCACACCAGAATATGTTATAGTGCATATAATATCGAGACTACTAGACTGTCTATTGACCTTTTAAAAGAAGGGTATCTCCTTCACGTTCAAGGGGCAACCACTTAGCCTTTTTCTGAGCTTTTCTGTGAATATTTCCTGAATTTCAGATATCATTAGGATTGATTTAGAGTGAACAGATTTTGCTTACGCATTGAAACCTAGTTCTGTATGTAACTGCAATTATGGGTGCCAAACCATCCCCAATTAATTTTTAACATTTAACTTATTTTTTAACTGCAGCAACACAACTAGCTATGGGTGCCCAAAAAGTAGCTAGAAACAATACCTTTACCTCTTTGAGCCTTTTGGAAGTGTTCAGCTTCTCAGTGCTCACCTTAAAACATTTTTTTAAATACGTGTTTGTGTGCCCACTGTTCTTCCTCCTTGTACAGTGAGGAGGAACACATGGCAAGAAGAGACAAGAAGCATAGAGAAAAAAAGCGAAATAAGCGAGGACCTCTTTTGTATCGTACAATGTGTGTAACATTACTATTGCGACAACATATAGACAAATTATCACGGCTATGCATCCATTGTAGAGTCATACACAGCTGCAACACCACGACTAAATTTCAACCTTGTGTTGGTTTAGGATCCCTTTATAGTGGCAAGCTAATGATATCTGCAATTGTTTGGCACATACTAAGATGCAGTGAAATGTGATATGGTAATCTTATTTAGAATGCACGTCATGTGGCTTCATTGTATATGTGGCCACAAGTAACTCTGGTTGCAAAGCAATACGGCAGAGCCTAAACAGACGTCACCGACCACTCTAATCTGAACTTGCCTTTGCTACTTGCCCATTATCATCCCAGCAAAAAATGAATAATTGAATCTGCTACGGATATGTGCTAGCTTATGCTAAGGACCAAGTATGAAGGGTGTTTTGTCATTATTGAGATCAGTTATTTGTTCAAGAACACTTGCAGTCAAACACAAGTACATTGCTGTCGAAGCATCAAGACTCAAATATAAAGCAAAAAGAAGTGTCTCTTTAAAAATTACAGGCCACAAGGCAAGATAAATATTTGATATACTTGGGATGTAAGGCACGCACAAGAGGTGCTGCCATATTATACTTTTCCTTGTGTTGAAACCTGCTTGCTTTACTCACCCAACACATCTGTAAAGATGCCCTGAAAACACCAAGGAGCTGATGCAGCAAAGTTGAACACATGTCCAGGGATTCCACCATTCCTAGGCAGCCCTACAGCCTCCACAGTCTTGCAACCATTTGTAAGATAAATATAGTTCTACCCAAAGTTCAAGGTTTACAGACACACATGCAAGACGCATAACCACTCTATAGGAAGTTTGCATGATAATGCGCTGGGTAGCAAAACGAATGCCAATATCAAGTATCCCGGCCTGCCGCTTCTTTCTTTCCGTTCCTAATTAATCAATCCATGGTTAATAAATGTTCCCCCAATGTGAAGTGTACTGGCAGTTCGGTGAAGAATTGCAATGTATTTCGAACACAGTCCGATTCATGGCAAGTAAGCATGCAATAGGGTTTTGTCAGCTGTTCGAGAAAAGAGCATGAAGTTTAGCTAAAACCCATGTATTTATAAACACCATTCAATTTGATATAAAAGTTGTGAGCATTATGTAAAGGAACACGGATTCATGTTTAATCAATGATTTCTTATAATTTACTTATATGAATGCAACTAACTGAATATGAAACGATAATTTTTGCTCGAGAATTTAGAGTTATGAACACTATCGCACTTGCCAGCTGCATCTTGTTCAAAACAGCGGCTAGATAAGCTAGTTTCTGTAGGTGAGCAGTAATGAGCAGTGCAAAGTAACAACAAGAAATACCAGTAACAACAGTATGGGGCAAGCACAGACTGCCAACTGTATATATTATTACACAAATGTTCGCCTGAATATCAGTCAGACAAATTGTGCAAATGAAGGTCCAGTTGGGCATGAACAAGTTACGAAATCAACAATGCCTGCTTTCACTAACAGGACCCTAATTCACATAAAGTATGCAGCGATAGGCCCCTACCGAGGTACGTCACAGCATGATGTCACTGGCACATGTAAAAGGTGTGGCTGGAAAAACACTCCCGCTGGTGGCTCAGCCCGGTACAGTCGTGCGGTGTTTGGGGCAAGTTTTAATTTTTCAAAGCTTACACTTCACGTTACAATGTCGACATTAGCTGTAGTATGTGTCAGCAAACATCCAGCTGTGTGGTAAACTGTGTGGTAAAATATTTGCCACGCTGTCTGTTTATCTTGAAGTGAACACACGTGGTGGCCTGTGCGAGCAACAGCGGCATATCTTCAAAAATATGCACTGTTGATTGCGGCATGCAGTGTGCATTGAAAGGTATTGAGAATATTGATTCAACTGAGAATACTGTGTGTAGTGTGTGCAGTGTCAATAACAATGTGTCTTGTTTGCGAAGACGTTAGCACTCATGGCAGGGACCGGTCGATGAAAAAACTTGATTCTACATTTTAGTCAAGGGAAATATGCACTTGACGCGACCATCTGCGAGTGGGTACATCTCGTGTTTGCGATGTGTGCAGAAAAAAATTGCAAGGTCACCGGGCTGGAAGATACCATTTGCTGAAGCTGCATGTATGAATCGCCCCGACGAGTACGCAAGCTCAATAAAGGTATAACTCGTTTTCTCTGAGGCCTCATATGTCTTCATGTAATAAGCAGAGATTTTTGTTTCACATATACTCAGTACCTTTACTGCTCGATATTCATGAAGTGACAATGCAAACAACAAGTTTGTTTGTTAGGTCCTAAGGGAGCAATGTAAATATGCAAATAAGTAGTAGGTGTCAGATGCAGCGATGTAACTGCACAAAAGATTACGTATATATTAGGCTACAGGTTTAGAATCGCATACATCTCAGTGGTCTATCAGGAACGTCCCAAACAACTTCCTTGCCAACCAGCCCTTGCACAGAGGGAGGGAATGGCTGCCACGGTGCTCGAAGTGACGTCACACTATTTGCAAACATAGAGAGGTTTCTTACTTAGGCAACATTTTGCACAATATATTTTTTAGATGCAAGACTGTACTCATCCACATTGATCATACTGATGTCTTTTGTTGTTACTTTGTGCTGTGAGTTACTAGGCATTTAGTCTTCATGATCTTTAAAAGCAAATTTCAGTGTTCTCTCTCATATTGCTGACAACTGTGTTGTTGCATAAATTGGGCAAAAAAGCAACACAAAAAGGCTGTCACAATAAATACACCAACATGGGTATTCTCCTGCAAACAAAAGTCGGCACTGGTCCTGTCATTACCCGTCTTCCTTCTCTCTTTGCCTTGTTTGTGCTGAAACAGCCAAACACCTGATGAGTTAGATGAGAAATATTAACGCATCAAAACTATAAGTGCTTGCATCAGCAACTACACAACAGCGTGATAACCGCACCTCTGCCACACAGCAGCGAAACATATTTTGAACATGCTGGCAGTGTATTATTTTATAAAAAGCAACTCTGGCAGATTACAAAATCTCACATTGTGCATGCAAGTTTTCTTCAAAGTCAGGCGTACAATGTAGGTGCTGGCCGGTACATTATTAGTTACAAGCAAAGGCGTCTTGCAGGTACACATGCCGATTGCACGAACACCTCTTTCTCTCTACTCTAGGCACACACATTATATCTTTCAACAAGCACACGCCACTGTTTAGAGGCATAATAACGCTCTACCGTGAACGTATGCTAATCAACCCACTTAGGCGGTTGGCTAGGTGAATCGAGCCAAGTTACAAATTGTATCGCCCGCGAACGTAAACAAAATGCTGCTTTGCATCAAATGGCACTGCAGGCTTCGTTTAATCAACAACGTAGCAAGCGCCATGTGCGTCTTCCTCACTACATTGCACATATGAAAAAATCGATCACCATACACATGCATGTTGCCGCAGTTATCTCGAATTAGCTCCAGTAAGGCCGCGCCGATGCGCCATGGCTCTGCTGGCGTTAGCATTGTCAAAGCGAATCGGCAACCGCACTCGCAAAGGCCCGTAATGATGCCGTTTCACGACGCCTCGTTCGAGTGCAGCAACACACACTTGCACTGAGTGGCATACTTCGTCTACATAAAAAAGTGTCCCCTTTACCTTTAGTTTCTTTCACACTGTCCTGAGGGAAGCGACCACAGGGGTCAGCCGTCACCTCGGAGTCCTTCGAGCGCCCGCCCAACCCACCGATTCCTTGGACGACTTGCACTTGATCCGCACTCGAACAACCGCGGGAATAGGGCGCAATCTTAGCACATCACACGAACGAGGAACGGCGCTTCCTTGCGTAAATTTAACATTTCGTGCTCTCGTGTGTAGCAGCGCGAACACATAGACGCACCGAAACGGCATGCCCACGAAAACAAAGAAGACAAACAACATGCGGCTTTAGCTGTGAATGGATTTGACTTGGATATCTGTGTGAGGAAAATAAAAAAAAACATCTGTCGCTGCTATAAACTGAAAAAAAATGTATGTTATCTGGCAAAATAACTTTAAAAGTGATAAACGGTTATTCAAAAAACAAGTTACAACTTATGAATATTTTCCAGGTATTTGTTTTGTTTTTGTTCTAGCAGACGACAGCTTCCTACTGCTTCTACGACAGACGTAGTGCGGTTTCACGTTCGGTGCGTGTCGCCGACGCAAAGCTCTACAGTAGTGATATCAGAGTTATCAATTCTCAATGAATCATAGGATGGCTACAAAGCAGTAACATTTCGACATAGTGCAGTACGCAATCTTTCAAGGTATGACATTTCTTTGCTCTGAAGCAAATCGAAGCAAGCCGGCTGGCGCAATCAGCTGATGTCGCCACTACGCGAGGCATGGTCGTGCGCAATAACGTCGCACCCCGCGCTCGATTTGTCATCAAGCGATAGAGCTACTAAGTGGAATACAGCTAGATGCAGGGATTAATGGCGTATCACTCTAATTCCCTGTGGTGGCCGACTCAATCGCAAGAGAGCCCCGGGAAACAACGTTCAACTGCTCAAGCTTGTGTGTGGGTGTAAAAATACTTGTTTACATCCACGGCGGGGCTGCAATCTATAGTTGAAAGACAAGCGAAAAGCATGTGACGTATATACAATCCCAAAACATATGCACACAACAATAGATACGATCGCATATCGTACAAAATGGTGCCAACACATAGCGTGTAAAAAGCAAATTTATATACATAACTTAAACTTAGTGCACGCCTCAGCGCGAATAGCTTAGCAAGTTAACGCACTCAGTTCACGTACGCAAGTACAACTGAGTGGCGCAGGTTCGAGTCCCACCAAGTCTAATTTTCTTGTTTTTTTTTCAACGTTTTTATTGTACTGCTATCTTTTCTAATGCTTTAGGTTCTAAAACAAAATAAAAGCAATATTGCGTTCAAGTACGTTTGTGGGACTGTGTTTTTGCGTAACAGTTAATAGTATTTTGATTTTCATTATTAATTTTTTTATTTATTTCATAATATAACAAAATTAAGGACTAAGGGGAACATTGGGTCTGCTTGATTGTGAAGGGACTCGAGAAGTGAAAAAACTCAAACCAAAAAATTTATTTGAGAAAAAACTGAGCATTTCACAGCCGGACCAGTTTCTTCAAGGGTAGGCCCTAGGTACGCGCGAGACTTGCTATATGACTCATCTCAAGCTGTGGCAGTTGAGGGAAGGCAATATCACCGAGAAGCAGTTCCAAAATTTTGGTTGATGTTTTTTTTTTCCTTCAAAATAAGGGCTGCACAATTGTGATCGAGCCAAACCAAGAATTGCGGGCACGAAGTCATGAGACAAAAAATGAATAATGTTGATTGTTTGAAAAATTGCCCTTAATAAAAGGAAGAGTTATGGAGTGCTACGTAGCCTAACTAGCAGTAGGAATTTTATATATACATATAGATAGTTTAAAATGGACAATGTTGCACACACAGACATTGGTTAAATTTCTTTGCAGCACAGTTGAAGCATCTATGTAGGACTGAAGCATCAAGAGAAGCTCATGCGTTCTCACTTTATTGCGCTTTACATAGGTTGTATGCGTCCATGCAGCCATGATATGATATATTTTAAAGCATTTGTTTAACCTATAATATTCTTATTCATTAAAGCTGGCCCATAAGTTGTGTCTTATGTAGCTCTACAATTGAAGCGTAATCTGCATGGTGGTCTTAAAGAATGCTTTTGAAAATCTCAAAACGACCCAGCTCTACACACGACCATCCGTGCATTAATGATAAGCACCATTATGTGTTTGTACATATCAGTTGTGCTCTCATACTTAATTATTTTTCTGACCACTCCCTCTGCCCCTACTTCGTTTCTGTCGGAAAGCTGTGGCAAGTTGTGTATAGCTGTATTTATATTGTAGGAGCACATACTATCAATAAAAAATTATTTTTAGGCTACATGCAATTAGTTTTCATAGATTTTCATTTCTTTTTCGGTGCTCAGGACAGCTAAGCTCATGGTCGATATTTTAAAATGACATTTCTCTTTGCCAATGTTATTGAGAACAATTTCACTAATATTGACAAGTTCATTCACATTGAATTTAGTTCTCATTATTATTGTTTCTACCAAAAAACGAGCCCTTGAAGTTATGCTTTTTTGCTTGATTTGTTTTCGTGTGACAGCATGCAAGTAAAATGACAGTTATTGTCATTCCTTGTGAATGACACATTTTCCGTGTGACAGACTTTAGCGCCTGGTCATCTGCAGAAGTTGTATTCATTCTGTAAAAGGGCGAACAGCGGTGACTGACAACACAGACTAGCCTGCATTATTCTTTTGTACTATATATGTCACTGCGCATTCATTTATAACTTTATGAGCTCGGATTTCCTGCTGAAAATGTGACAACAACTGTAGAGTTTCCACATTTTTGCAACAATCCACATGCCTTTCATACACTATTGCACATTTTCGCAAGCACCTTACAAAATCTGTATATTTCCGTAAGACCTTACATTCTGCATTTTCCTTATGAAAGCTTCTGTACACTCCATACACTTTCCTTATTCTTCCATATCTTCTATCATGAACTCTCCGTATACTCCATAAGTTTCCTTACCTTTCTTTATCCTTCCATATACTCCATAAAAAGCCTTCCATATATGCCATACATTTTCCTTATTTTCCGTATACTCCATAAAAAGCCTTCTGTATACGCCATACCATTTCCTTATCCTTCCTTATACTCCATATGAAGCTTTCCGTAAATGCCATACAACTTCCGTTTATTTCCATAAAACTCCATATTTTTTCCGTATGTAGCATAAGGAAATGTTACGGAGTCCATATATTTTCCATAAGATTTCATACGGAACGTTTCAGTAGGGTTATAGCTGGCAAAACGCATTCTCCTTTTCTGAGTCCCATACTACTTTAACTGGCTCGAATTTTCGAAGTGCGTCAGTTAGAGGGCTGGCAATGCTAGAGTAATTTTGCACGTAATGCTGATAGTATCCAGCCAGGCCCAAGAATGCCCTTATCTCAGATTTTGTGGTTGGTCTTGGATAGTTCACGACGGCGGCTACCTTAATTTCTGAAGGTCTACGCCGGCCACGCCCCACAACGTGCCCCAGGTAAGACACCTCGCCACACCCTAGGTGACATTTAGTAGGTTTCACGGTAAGGCCAGCCTCTTTCAACCTGTTCAGCACGACGCGTAAATGCTCGACATGTTCTTCCCAGTTGTTGGAGAAGATGGCGACATCGTCAAGATACGGCAGAGCGAACCCGGAGAGGCCTTTAAGAACGCCGTCCATTAAGCCGGAAAAACAAAAGGGTGCATTTTTCAATCCAAAGCTCAGCTTAAGTGGACGATACGTTCCAAATGGAGAAACAAATGCGGCATAGCGGCTAGCACGCTCTGTAAGGGGGACTTGCCAATACCCTCGCACGAGGTCTAACGTGGAAATATAGCTGGACTGTGACACAGTTTCCACCCTCTCCTCTAGGTTTGGTATCGGGTAAGTTTGGTCTCCAGTAATGGCGTTAAGACGCCAATAATCGATGCATGGCCTCGGATCTTTTCCTGGCACATGAACTAATATTAGAGGGGATGTATAGTCACTCTCGCCCGGTACTATGACTCCCAACTCCAGCATTTTATCGATCTCCTCTTTCATCATCTGCTTTTGCACGGGGGAACAACGATACGGCTTCCTACGGATCGGCTCCTCACAAGTTATCTCGATATCGTGTTCGATCATCGTCGTGTTTCCGGGACGGTCCGAAAACACGTCTTGAAACTCGCAAACTATCCTTCTCAAGTCTTCCTTCTGGACTTCACTTAACCTAGGCTCTAGGTTCGACTGCTCCAAGATTATCTCCGATTCCCTTTCGATTACATCACTAGAACTCAAAATTTCTTCTCCTTCTTTCTCTGAAGCATTCAACAGCAGATTTACGACCACTTGACGTTGAACGTATGGTTTCATCAAGTTACTGTGGTAAATTTTGTTTGGCCACCTTCCTAATTTCACTTCATAATTGGTATCAAAAAGTTTCGATATTACTTTGGCGGGCCCTTCCCAATGAACCTCAAGCTTGTTCTTTTTGGACGGCCGCAGCAGCATTACTTGACTACCAACTTCAAATGTGCGCTTCTTCGCCGATTTGTCGTAGTATTCCTTTGACAACACTTGTGCAGCCTTCATGTGGCTTTCCACAGGATCTTTCGTTTTTCCAAGCCTCTGAAGGAGGTATAGAACATACGCAACTACAATAGGGTCCTCATCAAATCCCTCCCAGGACTCGCGTAGCATTCGCAATGGTGTTCTCAAACTTCTGCTATACACAAGATCTGCAGGGCTAAAACCAGTGCTCTCATGAGGACCTGATCTCAAAGCGAACATAGCGGGAGGAATACACGCTTCCTTGTCGCATTTGTGCTCGTAGCAGAGTGCTCTCAGTATCCGTTTCTGAACGGAATGCATACGCTATACCGGATTAGATTGCGGGTGATGGATCGAGCTGTGGACTACTTTTTTCCACATTTATTCATAAAGGTAGAGGTAAAGCAGCTGGTGAAGACACTACCATTGTCGCATTGAATTTCAGAAGGAAATCCGAGACGTGCAAATATAGATAGCAGTGCATCGACAACATGAGGAGAATTGAGCTCCTTAAGTGTTATAGCTTCCGCAAATTTTGTGGCTACACAGAGAGCCGTCAGGATGTACCGACAACCTTGCCTTGACTCTGGCAATGGCCCGACGATATCAATCACTAGGCGCCGAAAAGGTTCTGTGATAATTGGCACAACTTCATGCGTGCCTTCCACTTGTCCGTGGATTTCCCCGCTCTCTGACAAGTGTCGCATGAGCGTACAAAGTCTTCGATATCCTTCCAGCATTTCGGCCAATAAAACTCAAGGGAAACTCTATCCTTGGTCATTTTTATGCCGAGATGCCCTGCCCATGCGTTTTTATGCGCCAGTTCCAATTGTTGGCGACGATACTTTTCTGGCCCCAAGAGCTGCTCATACTTGCGACCTTGCGCATTTGTGTAGCTCCGATACAAAAGCCCTGTTTCTCAAAAAAAGAAACATTCTTTTCCTTTTTTCCCAAGTTTACGCTTTGCATTAGCGCTTTAATCGAGAGGTCCTCACGCTGCTCTCGAATGAGCGTATCTCGATCAACCCTCGACAGCTCACTCCAACTTTCCGCTACAGGCGAGAGCGTTGCAGCCCTCTCGCTCTGATTCAATGGCGCCATGTCGTCTCCCCCTGCTACGGAAACCGCGCCGTTCGCTTCGGCGACGGGCCGCTCGAGTGACTGCTCACATGACTCACGCGGAAAATTTCCTCTCTGAGGTTCCGTCGACCCGCCGACAAGGTAACTTGAGAGTTCACCGCATTGAACAAGATCAAGCTCCTGCGAAAGCTTCCGCGCTTGCGATCGCGTGAGGGCCATGTACGGTAAGTTGGGGAAGAACGATTTACCCTGCTCTTTGAGAAGCTGCTCTAAGTTGTTAGAGAAGAGATAAGGAAAATGATCGGGAAGCGTGGCAGACACAGCCGCTTCGGTGCGAAGCTTACCGAACGGGCCTTCAATGACAACCGTAGCGATTGGTAAGCAAGCACTCTGCTCCTCGGCAACTTCCCTGATCCACGCGCATTCTCCTATAAAGTCATCCGGAGACACCAATGAAGGATGGACAACGTCCATGGTTGCCGCGGAGTCTCTAAGTGCCCGACACGTTTTCCCATTCACACTAATTTCTTGGATATACGGCTCTAACAACAGCAGGTTCTTTTCCGATTCTCGGATTGTTGCAAAAGCAAACTTTTGCTTACAGTTTATCGCAATGTGTCCTTCCTTTTTGCAGTTGTAGCAGATTAGCGGCTTCCGTGATTCAAACGCCCGTGTGGTATCAGTGCGTTGTTTAGGAACCTCACTCGATTTCTCCGCTTCCGTTTGCCCTTCCCCTACAGTGTCCTTCGTAAGAGACGGGTCCTTCTTGAAATTACGGTGCGGAGCGGGTTTCCGTTGATCAGGTTGCTTTGAAAAGCCCTCTTTCCTTTCATATTTTTCCACGCGCACTGCCCTGCTATGCAACTTTCGGCGAGTAATACTCCTCAGCTAACTCTGCTGCCTTGTTTAGCTGTACTACACCAAGTTTGTCCTGCAGCCAAAGTTTGACATCCTAATCGATGCAGCGGTAGAGTTGCTCCAATGCAACGCATTCCACCAGTCTCTTCGGGGGCGTGGGTTCGAATCCCACCACTGCCACCACTGTTGCGAAAGACGGCGATGCCAACAAGGTCTCGAAGGCGCCACTGCTTCGAACTCCGCCGGGAAGGTGACCAGCCGTTTGGTAACGTAGGTTTCTCAGCTCGCGACTGCTTCTGCGCAGAGCTGATAGACGAGCGGATGAGACGACGGTGAGTTAAACAAGGTTTATGTACAGCATATATACAGAGGCGTTACCAATTCGGCACTGGGGCCGACAGCTTAGAGACCCGAAGAGCTGAGCTCTCCTCTCTAACACATAGGTCTGCTCTCAAATGGGTCTGCTCGCGACGCGCCGCAGGGCTTCTTTTATATGCGCCGGGTGGATTCTTTGAGTAACAAAATGTCCAACCAGAAGCGCCGCTGGTCGTGAGGTCAGACTCCTCGAATGGGGTCGCCACTGGGCCGCGTCATTCTTTCTCATCGAATCTGGAGAGGCTGCGCTGCAGGTGGCTGCACCCAAGGACAAGTGACGTCGCCAGGCATTGCGTCACCCGCCAGACAGGAAGGCGCCGATTGCTTGCTCGACGGGCTCGCTTGCTGAGGTGACTAACTGCACGTGCGCGACAGAAAGGCGCCGTCGCGTGTTGACGCCGTTGAGTTGTTCATCGCGTCAGGCGGGCTCGCGTGCTGGCCTTGACACAGATTTCCTTTTTTCTGAGGCATGGACGTTCGCTGCGGACTCGCAGGCATATCAGTGCGCAAAGAGTAAACAAAACATATATTGTTTTTCAACCTTACGTTCAGGGTTTGTCAGACTCTGTTCGGAAAGCGCTTCGTCCGCTGGGCATTAAAACCTTGTCCAAGTCTCATTATACCTTGAGAAACATGTTCACCAAGCCCGAAGACCGCACCTATGCAACTGATCAAAGCAGGGTTGTTTACAAGGTACTGTGCGGTGAATGCGACAACACTTAGATCTGCAAAACATGCAGAAAGCGGTCAACGATGCTTAAGGAGCACAAAAAAGAGATCACCAAAGCCGCGCATTTTAAGACAGATCTCGTCAAACAGTGCTTCACAATAGGGCAAGCCTTCGACTTCCATAATGCGACGATGCTGACCCGGTAACAAAGGTGATGAAAGAGAAAGCTTCTCGAGTCGTGGTTCAACCATCGTGACTAGTCAGCGAGCTACAACAACCACAACCGCCTACCGGATTTGTAAAAACATACGAGACAAGCCGTGAATTCAGTGACCTCTGCTCATTTGGTTCCAGTGTATACTGAGGACGCCACTCACATAAGAAGCGAAATGTCTGTGTAGTTTTTGTTATATTTTGTTGTGTAAAGTCGGAGTACTTATTATAATCACTAAGTAGCATAGTTTCATTTTCATCTTAATTCAGCAAGTGTTCAAATATTTCTACATAAAAAATTGTTTTTAATCAAACGGAAAACAAATCTCTATAGACTTGCTTTCTATCCTTGCCTACATATTTCACTCCTGAGACAAAATAAACACTGCCACTGAGCATTCATGCCATGTGTTGAGTACTGATAATTTACCATCCTATAAATATGCTATTGTCAGTGAACTGCTTTCTTAGCTATGTGCTATCTATGCGTATCTTCTATTTGGCTACATCACCTGTGTTATTTCAAGAAGTGCAACAGTTGACCAACAAATTTTTGGTTGGTAGTTAGCTCAACGAGTGCTGCCCACTCTATCAGATTTCACATTCTCAATTTAAAGCATAAAAACAAGCTTGACTCGATTACATGTATTCGCCGTAAGTGACATTTTTCAAGTTTCTTAGAATTGAACAAGGTTAGTTTTTTGCTCTACAGTGATCCATATAAGATTCAAAAATGTAACTACTTCCTCTTCATGAAGGCGCTGTATCAGCTGTTTCGGAGAGGCGTTCCCTTTAATATCAAGTTAAGGTGCAAATTCAGTACAAAACATGGCTAAATCAGGTACCATGCCTAGCCTTCTTTATACTGGTATAACTTCAGTTAGTAACATTTTGCCTCGTGCAAAGCAACAGAATTCCTGCATTTTACGACATCCGTTTAGAGCATCACGTCTCTCTGATACTCAAATTACTCTAGTATGCCCTACTCTATAATGCCTCTGTCGGAGCTTAAAGGATACTGAACAAAAACAGGGAAAAAAGACGAAACCATCCAAATTCTACTTGAGAGCAGCTTCTGTTCCAATAAACCATTTACTTTCAGTGTTTCCGAAGATCTGCCTGTATTTTTGAAACATTGATAGCAGGCCGCAGCTGCACACCAGTCTTTGTGGGGCAGTACCTTGATGGACATGATGTCAGACGTCTCTGCGGCGAATGTAAGCTCCACGCTTTCCTGTCCTGCTACTACCCTTTCTCCACCTCTGCTTTACATCGTGCACTCTTACTTCAACAGAGGTGCTAAGATCCCCCCCCCTTTCGGGGCTTTACTCTCCAGCTTGTAGCAATATTCACTGCCGGTGCTATTTAAACTGATTCTTGGAAGCTTACAGTGGGAATGTAGTGAGTTGAGAGACACGAGCGATGGCTGGCAAGGTTCACAAGGCCGTTTCCGGACATGGTAAACGTCACCTTCTCTACTCGATCGCGTGGCCACTAGATGTGGCAGTTTGTAAAAAAACACCAGAGCAGACGACACGTGCAGCGGTGTTCCCTTTCACAGTGGACCCCTTTGCACATATACTGCGGGTCTTGCGCATGGTCGGCTTGACACTAATGTCGTTGCATTCAGAAGCTACCCGAAAAGCTATCTTTTACTACTTTCTGGCTATCCTTACACAAAGCCCCTTTTCCACCCCTTGCAGTGAGCCAAAAAATGGTGATTTCATGGGCATGAACGGCGCAAGGGATTTGCCAGCCGAAACGTTACAAGCCTTATGCATAGATAAACAAATGTATGGGTTGCCTCTTTCTTTTTCTCTGTTACATAGCTACTTGAAACCGTCAAGAATATAAATGGGGATCGGGGTGACATCGGTCATGATGTGGTGCAAGCGTGGTGAGCAGGCAGAAAGAAAGATGAGGTCAAGCAGCGCAACATTCATTCTTAGAGGGTGGTCTCACACTTACATACACGATTGCAGAGCTCAGATTTAGTGAAACATATGAGAGTAAATTCTTTCAGCTATAAAACAAGTTCCCCTCACACCACAATTAATTTGTAAGGCAGGTGCAAATTGCATCCGTTGAACTTTGAACAACGATTCTAATGATACCATATTCACTTATAATCCAAAAAGTACGCAAATAATTTATTATTTCTTTGGCAGTATTCAATTCAGTGTAAGAAGTTGATAATATTCGCGCGCTCTTACAAAATAAACAAAACAGCACACATGGTTGGCAAAGTTTAGGGGCCTTATCAAGTACGAAAATTTCCCGTTGCTGTCTACACGAGCGCTAAACAAAATCAGTGGTTGCCATCATAGATCACCAAAATTTTGAAATCATAACGTCATCAGGTGACATCGCCGCTTGGCCTAAATTAGGCAGATCCCCAAGAAACTGACAAACCGCATGAGGTGCAGAAAGCTTTTGGCGAAGGAATACAATTCACCGAGGAACAGAAAAAGACGGCTGGTTCGGCATTCAGATCCTCTAAGACAAATGCATATGGTATTTTGGGAGTCTTATTGGAACAGAAATTTCGCACACCACCTGCGACCTCACGGGTTTTCACAAATGCGACGGCGCACCTGTCAGAATCTGATCAGTTTGTGCACATGGTACTGCAGGTCTTTTCATTGCAGTTTCAGAACCGCAGCACAGTTGTGTAGTATACGAAGCCACCACACGAAACGATTGCTTCATGAGTACTCATCGATGTGAGTACTCATAGCACTAACATGTGAGATGGCCATCGCGAAAACTCACGCACAGCTCTTTTTTTCAAGGTTCCGATTCTTTTGTTTCAAATTTAAATTTGCCCCTTCTCCCACCCCCTTTGTGCTTCTACCATTTTCACTGTCTGGACAGCGCGCCAGCTGATTGGGATCTTCGGCTTAACAAATGAAAGCTGCAAAACCAGTCCGCGTATCGCATTGGTCATTTGGGGGGGGGGGGGGCGCAGGAGAATAGGCGGCTCACGCATTTGTTGCTGCACCCAGTGAGCCCTCGAAAAGTTTATTCGGAGAAATACGCTTGGGTGCGACTACATTTTCTGCGAACGTCTTATTTGCGTGTTATGCGAAGGACAATTGTGGACTATTGTTTCGAACTTGCGACAATAGTCCACAATTGTCACGTACAGAGCTCACCAAGTTCACCAAGCAATGGCAGCTCGCAAAAAACTTGTAGCTCAAATCACCCTCAGTCTAATTGAATAGTTGACAGTCTGGTAAATGCAGCTAAGCCTTCTTTTAAGGAAAATTGGAAGTTCTTCGTCAGCTGCACTTGTGTATTTTGGACCACAGATATGCGCCACACTGGAAGAGAAAGGAAAGCCCGCCTAACTGCTGACAGGCTACCATACCTACACTGTCGACAACATGCTGCTTAAAGAACCTACCCTGCACTAGCAGACTGAATAGTAGGAAAAAACAGAATGATTAAGGAACTACCACAGAGAGAAAGCATGGGAGCTTCCTTTACTGAAGAAAGAAGACTCCGTTAAGACTGCAACCGTTCACGCATCGAGTGCCATAGGAAAAAGGCGTTGTTGTGGTACCAGTAATGGCCAGATCTTACAGCATTGAAGTGCATGGTGGCATGCTAAGGAAAAAGGAGCACATTTGTAACATGTGCCTGAGCCGTTTGTGTTGTGACCAACAAGAAAAACACTGCAGTTGACCAAATGCATCAGTCGTCCAGACAGCTGCATAAACACGGTGCTACTTCTGCATCTACTATATACAAAGCTGCGTGAAATCATGTGAAGAAAGAATGGCATCTCATTAGCAGCTTTGCCTCAGTTGTGTGTCTTCTCGCTCGACCTACTCGAGCAAGGGAATCGCAATCGGTAGGTGCATTTGTTCAAGCTGACATAAGCCTTACAGTCAAAGCGAAGCTGAAGCCAGGCCTTGAACAAATGGCAAGAGGACTGCAGTGGTCTGGTGTTATTTGTGTGCTGCATAGTGTGTTGTGCAGGCTTGGCATCTCCTTGTTGGCGTCTCCCAGATTTGCTGTGGGTGATATTGCGTGCATAGTACTCTGCATTTTCACGATACTATTTGTGGTTTAGGTTTTTTTACCAACAACACATTGTGTTCAGCAGGCCTGCTTTCACCACGTTGGTGTCTCCTGTGTGTTGTGAATGATCGTCCTTGTGTTTTAGTGTGGCCTTTCATCGCGGTGCAATTTTAACTTTAGATTGGCTTGCAAACAGTGTGTTCTGCAGGCTTGGTGTTTGCTGTGTGTGCCGTGAATGATAGCTGCGGCAGTAACAGTTTAACACACTCTTTTACGATTTTTTAAAGTTTGGCTGATGTTTACTTGCAAACAGTTCTGAAAGGGACATGAAATGCTTTCTTGACGATGCAAGTTTCCAACAAAGGTGTTAATGCAGAGCACCTGAAATAGCTGTTCTATTGCATTTTCATCTGTCCCAGATGCTATCAGATACTTGAGTACTGCAAACAGTTGTCAAGGCAGTTTTGAACACGTAGTTGAAAAAGTTCCCATGTGTGTAATGGGATGTTTCAGCGAATATGTTATCCATGTTGTCTCTACGTTCACTATTATACATGGGTTTGATGTCTACATATAATGTTGATGCAATGTGATTATTTGATTGTTGTTGCCACATTCTAACCATCACGTTAGGGCAACGTGATAATTCGAATGTGGTCGCCTCATTAAAAACATCACGTTAGGACAACAGGAATATTTGAATGTTGCTGCAACATTAAAAACGCTGGGTTATAGCAACGCAATATCATAAACTTCGGTTAAATGTTATGTTTTACTGTCTAACGTTGCCTCACATTCGTTTCATTCAAACTACGTTGACTCAGCATTCTGCGTTATTTGGCAATGAGTGGTTAAATGCGTTTCTCAATGCGTTAGTCACAGTAGTTGTTCTCGAAGTACAAGCGGCAATAAACGACGCAGCCGAAGCCAATGTACCACTAGAAAAACTCCCACCAAAAGCGGTCGTTGACCTAGGTGAACGCGCCTCCGCAATCACCCCATTGACGCTGCAACACAGCGTTGTTGCAAACGTTTGATATCGCGAGCTAATAATAATAATATTAATAATAATATGTGGAGTATAACGTTCCGATACCACCCCATGGTTATGAGAAACGCTGTAGTGGAGGGCTCCGGAAACTTCGACCCCTTCGGATTCATGAAAGGGGCCCTGCAACACCTTTTTGAGCATAGTCAGAAAATTCTCTCGATCGGTACAAGAGGCTCCCGAGAACACGTGAGCCAAACGTTATAGCGCAGCCCGTGGCATGGAATTCACAATAAATTATCAGTCGGCTAATAATGGCTTTCTCTTCCTTGGAGAGATGACGAAGGACACTCGGAAATCAGTCGTAGATTGCCAATCTATCAGTCATTGGCTGAATTGAACCCAGCGCGCTAAGTCTTCACAGAGATCGCCGTGGGAGGCCGTAGCTTGTCCACGCGCGTGCGCGCAATAACACTGAAGAAGCCGCGTATTCGAAAAAAAGAAGAAGAAAAAAGGTGCTCAAGGACACGAGGCGAACGTGACGTTTTTTGTTTGCCCCTCCCTGCTTAGAGTCCAGCGCTTTCGTGGCGACGAGAGAAGAGAGAATTCGATTGCAGCGTATGACAAAGCTTTGTAACTCCGCTGGTACAGGACGGATTCTTTAAAATTTTGGCGGTGTTCAGTTTTTGAGGCAATAAGCTCTTCCAGTGAATTAATGTCATGGTTACTAAAAAAAGTGTTTCAGGGCCCCTTTAACTTGCACCCAAATCTGAGAACCCAGGTCTACAGCATTTTCACCTCCACCGAAAATGCAGCCGCCGCAGCCGGGATTCGATTCTGCGATCTGCGGGTCAGCAGCCGATTGCCTTAGCTACATACCACTGCAGTAGCCACTACACCGAGCTAACTCGGCGGCATGGTTTGCAGGATCTGTCCGCCACCGGCGCTTGCATTCTCGTTCGCGATTTAGCGAGCTTGCAAGGCTGCGGGAACATTGATACGCAATCACTGCCGGCACTCGGCCTCGCGGGCCTGTTTTAGTGCCCGCAGTGCACCATCGGGGCTGTGAACTCGAGCTATCTCACGCTTTCACTGTCGGCACACTTTTAGAGTTGTCTGTGGCATACCCACAGAGTACATAAAAAAACAAGAGTGGTCACTCAGGCCAAAAAGGCGATTGTATGGTGCGAAAACGTCGGGCTGGGGTCAGGCATGAATCGGAGGCAAAAGAAGTAAGTGCACATGGCGTCGACGCGACGGCAACGTTGTCACGCTCCGTGTTGATGAGCATTTACGGCAATGAAGAAGTACGGGCAGCAGCAAGGAGATGCCTTGAAGGTTGTGCGATAACGTGTCCGGCGTGCGTCGTGGTTTTCGCTTTTTTCGGCTGCATCTCAGCTTGGCTGCTGGTAGGTATACAAACACCATCAATACTATGTTAAGTGCGTATTGCATTTGTCATTGGAAAAACTGTTTCATGCCGATATCTTTTTTGTGCTCTTCGCTTCGCGTACTGTTTTCGTGGATCGCTTCACACGTAAGAAAACTGTCAGGAATAATTCGCAGGACATCTGCGAGAAAATTATTTCTTGGCTCAAGAAATTGAGTCACCGCTCGCGTTGTTAGGTTTTTGTTGAGCCGCTACACGTATTGGAATTCACTGCACGAGTGAAATTTTGCGAGAAGTGCAGCTACGCTCAGTATTGTTGTCTGTGCCGTTCGCAAATTGCTTGAAGCGCTAACGAGCGCAATAAGAGAGAAGTGGTGAATCTCGAAAAATGTTTGCTAGCTAAAGCTAGGACGTAACTTTGAGTAAACACCCCTACCTCGTTAACGGTAGCATGACACCTATAATTGTTTTGTTTTTGCTGCGGCAACTGCTATTGGCTTTTTTTTCGAAAGAGGGATGTAAAGTGTGTAGGAGGAAATTAGTGTGAAGGTGAGAACGAAAACGTAGCCAACATTTTTTCTTTTCTTTTTTTAGTTTATGCCATGATTAGGTGCTTAGGCAGCTCCTCCAGTGTCGCGTTGTGCAATGAATGTATAGTTGTGTGCATTATTTGCAGTTTTAATCTGCTGCAGTTCTTGTTATATTGTTACCTATATGTTTATTTCTTGTGTGTAATTTAATATCATGATTTGGCAGCTGTATCTTCGCGTCTCGCAGTGCAATGAACCTCTTTTTGTGCCTGAGTTTATCAAACATTGACAAAGTTGATTACCAAGAATGTCACTTGAAAGGAAAACTTTTCGATACTCCAATAATTTTCACGTTTTAATTAAATTGTGCGCAAAGACACACATTAGCGTCGTTTGCTTGCCGCTTTAGCGGTGCAGCTTACACGAAGCTCATCGATGCATGCAAACGACGTGCTAAAAAAATAAAGTATGGTCTCAGAGATCAGCACGCACGTAGAAGTGGTCTTGGAGGTTGTATAGTAATCCCAGTCATTAGCAAATGGCCTTCGAAACAGTCTTTTGTGTGGTCTGCCATCTCTGAGGCTGCAAATTTTCACCACACCCGTTTGGTGCGCTGCGAACCTAAATCATCCGCAGGGGCCTATGGAAGTGTCCTCTCTTGGCCTTTTATATTACTCTATGAGAGATTCCACGAGAGATCGACACGGGTCCAAAAGTTGATACTTTAGATTTCATTGAGTATTTCATATTTCGTGCACCTTTCACCAGGTAGCCCGAAACTCAACTTCGTGTTATGAATAACGGCATAACTGACGAGAAAAAAAAAATCAAACTTCACCAACATGGAGGGACCAGTTTCGTCACCTGTCATTTTCGAAAATTGCAGATGCTATAAAAAGACAAATATCTTTGTTTCAAGAAAGATATTTTTTACCTAAAATGTATGTCTAATGAAGATTGAATTCATACGGTTTCAAGTTTGTAGACCTTAAGAAAATAGCTTTTAAATATGTCTAATTTTGCGACAGTTTAAAATAAGTTACGTACTTCCCATTTTTTTCTTCGAAAGTAACGCAAGCAGCGTTTTCAAACTTGACGCGTTTCAAGAATGTAGAGTGTTCATTAGGTACATAAATAATTGCTGCCGTAGGGCAAATTTGAATTTTTATATATTGCCTCAAAGTTATAATTATGGCAAAAGTGTACTCCACTGAAATTTGAATAATAAAAAAACCCCAACTTCGATTTTTCTTAAGATCTCGTAAATAGACACCCGAAGGCCATCATACAGTATCATAAAAAAACATGTTGCATTATTTTGTTTTTAGCGACAATATTCGTGGTAAAAATCAGAGCTTTTCGAGAATGCGCTGATAAGTTGAGAAATCTAGAAATCGGAACGAAAAAGCGGCAATGAGCTTCAAACGCGAGTAAACTTGACCGCATTTGGTGAAGAAAGGCTGTTTTAGCACTGTGACAAATACGTACCCATGAAGGCGCATTTATGCTCCTGATAACACAGCTCTAATTGAGGAAATCTTCGACACTGTAACTCAGTTGCAAAACATCTGTCTATATTTGCAGATAAACTCAAGCATGAAAATGTTCCAACGCAAGTGTTGGGTCTCGCTAGAAAAAGCATATGCGCTTGAAGTACCCTCACTGGTATTTTGGTGGTCACTGCGTGAAACAGAGATGCGCTCAAAATGGCTGCATCTTTTGCAGATCACATTTAGTAGTACGTGACGTTATCAAAACACAACCACGATCAGTGCCCTCAGATGTGCTTAGCCTAACACGCCAAGAACGTATGCCTGGAACACGTGGCAACAATTTCCACTGGCTCTTCTCAAACTGACAGAATGTTTCTAGCTCGTCTGCATTTGCGCACAGCAGCTTGACATTTTTGAGCTTCGCGCTCATTTGCGCCACCAATTGGGATGCTGACATAATCACAGCTGAGCTTGCAACTCTGAGGTTGTAGAGCGTAGCCTGATGCTTTAGTAGGCCACCAACGCCGTCACAAGAGTTCTTGCCATGTCCTGTGGCTGCAAAAATCCACTTTGTTGATATATGATCTTTCTGACATAACTCGAACGACGAGTACTTGTTTTTGAAGTGACTGCATGCACCATCAGAAACGTAAGTAACATTCGTGTCACGCTTAAGTTGTTCCTTCATATAGTTGTGGATTACTTGTAGAGCAAAACAGGCATGTGCAGCATCATGGCATTGTCATCACTGATGACGGCAAAACTTTGAATTAATTGCTTCCTTGTGACGACACACGTGAATATAGACACCTGTCGTTTGTACCAGTGATACGACTGTACCTCATTCGATGAAATGACTGTCCGATTTTCGGCGAAATCAAAGTGAAAAATGCAAAATTCTTTTTCTTGATTCTCTTTCGCCTGGCATATCGCTGATTCTTAAATGTATCTTACGTAATCATCGGTAATCCACTTCACAAACCATAGACTTAGCTCTCGCAGAAAAGCACTTGCCTGGACTGTTTTTTTACGAGATCACCATTTTGTCACAATGCATAGGCTATCTCAATATCTTCAGGGATTCCTACACATGTGGCTGTCAGAGCGTCCTCCTTAGCACAATAGTCACAATGGCCTAAAAAACAATCACTTGTAGGGGAGCGGCAAAGACATAGTTCTTTCAAGAAGTCCGCTGTGTAGGCACCATCGGTGACGTCTTGTAGGGCAGAAACACACTCCGTGGCATTAGCACAGTATATACAAATGCACACTTCTTGGTGTGGTGCAAGAAGAACCAACTTCGGCCTCAGTGAATAAAGCTTTGAGAGCCCAATACACGTGTTCGGATTAGCTTCTCTAAAGAAGAGGTAAGCCTCTCGCACCGAACGGGTCATAAACCTTTTCGAAACAAGGTCCTTTTTTCCGTCCATGATAACAGATACTACATCTTTTTTGTTGGCACTCTGCCGAGAGCAGCTATACTCATCTTTAGAGTAGTAAGCCATAGCTGCCTGGACGTCCATTAGGTTCAGCCGTGTCCTTTTTACCGCATTTGGTGCTAACCATATCCCGTGTTTTGCGCGCCAGCGTCGGGATCTGTATATCATGTAAGCTGACAAGTTTGGTATAAGCTCTTGGAGTTTTCGGCGCTCTATATTGCTTGCCAACAGTGTCAACAAACGCATGCGCTCTTGATACGAAGAACATGCTTCATATGCTTGCTTGAAGTTCTTGAACCACTGGGCACACACACTGCATTTTAGATCTGATGGTTGAAAGTGGCGGTTACACACGTTAAGGTGGCATTTCACGGTTACTGTAGAATTGCTGCTAAGTTGTCTTTGCTCTGCATGAACTTTGCTATTTTGCGCATGCAGCTTCTCCAGTCGCATATGTGACAATGCTTAAGGCGTGTTTACGCACCACTCTTGACTTCTGCCTTTTTTCTTCTTCCGGCAAAAACTCATCAGCTGTTTCAGCTGAGAAGCCATTAGATGAAGACAGCATATCTTAGAGGCGTCTGAAGCAGTTCTGGCAGACGTGGTCGTTGTTATGTGCATGGCGAGCAGCTTTCGGCAAAAGCTCCTGGAGGGCAAACAGGCCGATGTCTTCGACCTTGTGGAAGTTTCTTTGATAAGTTATTTTCTTTTCATGCAACATGAGGTAATTTGAACAAAAATCTCTATCCCGGCTGAAGTAGTCAGTCATCGCCACGCTCCTTGAGGCTCGAATTACTGGCAATGCAACTATGCGTGAAACCAGCAGCACGAAAGTGATCTATCTGTTGTCTGTTCCTATGTCTCTCACCTTTAATGAGAGCAGACGTAAAACAGCGTGCCCAAGTATTCAAAGTGCGAATGCAAAACTGAAGTATAGTACGTTAAAATGAATTTCACAATCTTTTTGTCGATAAAATTACGGGAGGCGTAATTTTTGTCCCTACTTTGAACCATATGATCTAAAGCATTTCCTCTGAGATGCGGCGCACAGCAATTCATCTGTAGAGCAGACGACGGATGACAATTTGCCCTAAAGCGTGTTCTTCAGTCTAATGCGGCAGTATTCGTGCCGCAAATGATAAAAATTTGTTATGAATCGTTTATGAACTCATTCAACATTCGATTCTCTTACCCAACGTGTTGCAAACACATGGCCGTCACAGCAGCTCCATCTGTGTGTCCGTAATGGAGAGGCACCACATATTAGAAGTCTCAGTGCTCTACGTATAAGAGTGAATTCTGATACTGTAGAATATCGTGTTCAAAATAGTTACCCCTATCAGCTAAAACAGCCTTTCTTCACCGAATGCGGTCACGTTTACTCTCGTTTGAAGCTCATTGCCGCTTTCCCGTTTCAATTTCTAGATTTCTCATCTTATCAGCGCATTCTCGAAAAGCTCTGATTAGTACCACGAATATTGTCGCTAAAAACAAAATAATGCAACATGTTTTTTTATGATACTGTATGATGGCCTTCGGGTGTCTATTTACGACATCTTAAGAAAAATCGAAGTTGGGGTTTTTTTATTATTCAAATTTCAGTGGAGTACACTTTTGCCATAATGATAACTTTGAGGCATTATATAAAAATTTACATTTGCCCTACGGCAGCAATTATTTATGTGCCTAATGAACACTCTACATTCTTAAAACGCGTCAAGATTGAAAACGCTGCTTGCGTTACTTTCGGAGAAAAAAATTGGGAATACCTGACTTATTTTAAACTGTTGCAAAACTAGACATACTTAAAAGCTATTTTCTTAAGGATCTAAAAAACTTGAAACCATATGAATTCATTCTTCATTAGACATACATTTCAGGTAAAAAATATCTTTTTTGAAACAAAAATATTTGTTTTTTTATAGCATCTGCAATTTTCGAAAATGGCAGGTGACGAAGTTGGTGCCTCCGTGTTGGTGAAGTTTGATATTTTTTTTCTCGTAAGTTATGCCGTTAATCATAAAACGAAGTTGAGTTTCGGGCTACCTGGTGAGAGGTGCACGAAATATAAAATACTCAATGAAATCTAAAATATCAACTTTTGGACCCGTGTCGATCTTTCGTGGAATCACCCCTATGGTATACCCATGTAGAAGATTTCAAGAGGAACTTATCCGCGTACGCTCGGCACCACGGCTGCGGCGGGATGAACGACGTCTCTCACAGCGCAGCCAATGGTGCGCGAGCTTGGGTACGACGCTTCGAACGACGTAACAGATAACACAGCCAATGCAGACCACTCGCGACACCACTGCCGGATGGTTTTTCGTTTCTCTTAGCCATATACAGCCTTCGCAGTAAAATATTTTCCTTATGCATGCCTTCCAAAATGGTGGAGCTCGTAACACCTTGGATTCAAATATGTTGCAAGGGCTGCGTGCGTATCTCATATGAAGTTTATTTATAAAAACATACAGTTCCTATAGCCCATATATTGAGAGTTATATCACATTACAACAGCTACATAATAATCAAATTTAGCATCGCGTAATTTCCAACTGACTTTGCTGTACCGCTGTAAACTTGAATAGTGAAACAATGCAGTTCAATAAGTTTCCCTCGCGGCGCGTTTGAGGAGGTGCTCCTTTCCGCCACGAAAATTATGTACACCGGACGTTGCGCAAAAAGTGTACTTGCTTGTTGAATTAATGTTCCTCTGGCTGCTTTAACCGTTCCACCCAAAAGAAACGAAATATACGACGCTCATACGTCCAAACAGTGCAGGCAGAACAACTGTAGAGCGAGAAAATGAAGACACGCGGTACGTGAACTCACCTGGCGTAAGAAAGAGATGCACTAAATCGAACGGGGAACAGAACACACCGCGAACTGAAAACTGACGTGGGCCAACCAACACATTGCCGAGCGTTATCGTGAACTAACTCGCCCCCCCTCCTCCCCCTGCCATGTGCACACAGACCCACAAATACACACACAGACACAGACGAACGCGCACAGAGTGATGACGCGACGCACAATAATTCCATGTCCGTGTCTTTCCCTTGTCAACGCAGTGCTTCTAGTGAGTGCTACGTCGGCGGCGGCCACCGCAGTGCCGGAGACAAATCGAGCAGCCGACCCGACACTGCAGCCGCCTCGGCTTCAGCGCAGGGCGTGGGTGAACCCCACGCCCTGCGCGGCCGGAGGGAATCCCGCATGCTGGAACCCAATAAAGTTTATTCTCTCTCTCTCGGCTTCAGCGCTTCTGACAGTATTGGGTCCCGTCCCTCGTGTGCGCAGAATTACGCGACGCGATGCGCCACTTCTGCCAGCGCTTCTGGTGCTGTTACGGCCACGCGTTAACGTTGTTGCTACTGCTGCTGCTGCTGCTTATCTGGGATTTCCTCACGCCCGCTGTCACTTCTCGCTTGTGGCTATGGCAAGGCATCTCTCTCTTTTTTTTCTTTCCTAAGAGCGCTCTTATCCTCATTGCCGGTGTAGGAAGCAGAATAAAGCCGTTGTGCCGATTTCGCGGTCTGCCTTCTTTGCTCTGTGTATCAGGCTTTCCTTGGAAGTGAACTACATTGCGTTTCTCCCTCTCAATCATACTTTTCGCACTGGTTGTTGGCATGTCTACATGACAACGTGATGTCCCCTGTTGAAGCGTAACCGAGAGGTCGACTCAAATGAGACTGCGAAAAATTCACGCAGCCGTTTAAGAATAGGTAATCCGGGCTAAAGGTAACATTGATGGCGATCTCATTCGACTTGGAAAAATCTCAGCTACTTGTCCTTAATGCCTTAGACGAGCTGCAGTGTATGGCCCAATTTTGCCAAAATTACTGGCGTCTTTTTGATCGCAAATTGTTCTTTACGACTGGGTCGCCCCCTTAGGTAACGGCACTCTTATAGCGTGAGTGCCCCACCACGGTAGTCAAGTGGCTAAGGTACTCGGCTGCTGACCCGCAGGTTGCGGGAAGAAATGCCGGCTACGGCGGCTGCATTTGAGATGGAGGCGGAAATGTTGTAGGCCCGTATGCTCAGATTTGTGTGCACGTTAAACAACCCCAGGTGGTCTAAACTTCCGGAGCCCTCCACTATGGCGTCTCTCCTAATCATGTGTTGGTTCCGGGACGTTAAACCGCACATCTCAATCAATCAATCAATTCTTTAGCGTGTGTACGGCTTTTCATTAGGAGACCCAAGCTCTTTTGCCATCAGCACCAGTATGTGAGCACAAGAGTTTGGTGCGGAACCGCTTAACGCACGCAGAATATTGTAGGGTATTAGGCCTAAACTTTCGTTGGGAAATAGGAGGTCGGTGACAGGAAGAAAGCCAATTTAAATCGCGATGACCACTTATACTGTGACAAATTCAAACAGCATTGCCGTCACATGCCAATGACAAGGCTTTAATAGTTGCCGCGGGAGTCTCAGCTGGTGCTGTTTGATTTTCGTAGAAGTATCCTAATTTCCTCTTCAATTGTTTTTTTTCTGTTGTGAATCTTCGTTTGGCAGTTTTTACAAAAGCAAACTATTAGGTAGGTCTGAAGCGAACATGACAATAAAAATTACTTGAAATGAAAACGAATTCGCCTAATGTAGTGATGCCGGCCACCTTGTGCCTAACGCTATATGTTTGTTTACCATTGCACCATGCTCGACGACTAGCTGTTTTGCAGCCCGTGTATGAAAGTTGCAGCGCTGTCAGTCATTCATCTCATGGGTAAATGCAAATACGGCGACGGCAACAGCTGCACGCACGGACAAAACATATTTAAATGGCGGCGCCCAGACCGACTCGAAAGGCATGGTGTGAATGGCATCGGTAGTGGAGAGTGTCGGCGCTCTGGTGGGTGTATATGCATGCAAAGAAACACGTTATGAATGAGCACTCCAACGAAAAGACGTTTATTATTGCGAAAATGTATTATTCGTTTCACTGCGGTAATGTAACGCTCAAAGTTTTTTTTTTGCCCCAAAGATTACTGGGGACGAGATTGCCTCGTTCTGCAGCAAAGGGAGATCACCGAACTTCCTTTGCGAAATGCTCCGTTTACCTTCGTTTGCGTAAGCGTCACCGTGTGACTCGGACCGTATGTCGCTTTTCGTAAGTACGAGGGAGTTACACGTTGTTGGCGGGTGCCCGCATGACTGGCGTATAAACAAGGTATATTGACAATTAGTCCAAATGTCACAAAGGCAGCGTTTAGCTGGTAAGTGTCCCGCTTCGTGCTGCTTGTCGTCACTATTGAAGCTACTCTGACCCAGATTTTATTGCGCATGTTCGGTTTTAATGTCCGCATTCACTGAAGCCGTGTATTGATACCACGTACTATGCCATATTACAAGTGTACACTACGAACAGTTTTTGTACTATATTGACACGTGCGGTTCTTTTGGTTTACGAAGAAAGTCGCTATCACTTTCTGTTAAGCGCAACGCAGGCCGCGTTTATCTTGTATGCCACTCTGGAACGCGTTATGACGCGTGTATAAAAGACTGACACGTGCAGTTCTTTTGGTTTACGAAGGAAGCCGCTATCACTTTCTGTTAAGCGCAACGCAGGCCGCGTTTATCTTGTATGCCACTCTGGAACGCGTTACGACGCGTGTATAAAAAACCGGTGCGTGCGCCACTGGGGGGTCTTTTTTTTCCGTCGGCCGACGACTGTTCACGCCGCTGTTGCTGGGCACAAGTTCGCCCAATAAACAGTTCGCCTGACACCGCCCTGACTCCTGCGTGCTTCCTCTCAAGTGCTGCGTGTATCACAACCTCGTGACATCTGGTGGAGGTGCTTCTCGGTCCATGTACCGTACGCCCCCGTCCAGCCGTGAGCCAAGCCCAAGCCGCCAAGAGGACGACGCCGACCCGGTCGTTCGAGTGAGCCGAAGACAACAAGGACTACCGCCCGAATACCTGCCGCTCCCCGACAAGGACAAGAAAACAAAGGCTGCTACGAAGCCGGCATCCACGATGACGGAAGCAAGGTCTTCGGCAACCGTGGTCGTCAACCAGCCCAAAGAGCCGCCTACCTTCCGCGGATCGACCTACGAAGACCCGGAAAGCTGGCTTGACATTTACGACCGCGTCGCAGCCCTCAATAAGTGGGACCCGGACGACAAGCTGCGTCATGTGTATTTTTACCTGGAAGACGCCGCAAGGACTTGGTTCGAGAACCGCGAGTCAACGCTTCGAACCTGGGACGACTTCCGCGTTGCTTTCCTGCGCACCTTTGCAAGCGTCGTGCGGAAGGCAAGAGCCGCATCACTGCTTGAAACTCGGGTGCAGCTCCCCAACGAAAACGTAACGATCTTCACGGAGGAGATGACGCGACTTTTCCGCCACGCCGACGCCGACATGTCTGAGGACAAGAAGGTTCGCCTGCTTATGCGAGGAGTGAAGCAGGAGCTCTTCGCCGGACTGATCAGAAACCCGCCAAAGACGGTACAAGAGTTCCTCTCCGAGGCTACCACCATCTAGAAGACTCTTGAAATGCGGACCAGCCAATACGATCGGCGCATGTCGCCAGACGTCGCAGAAGTCCGAGGACTCTGCCCCGACGACCTGCGCGAGACCATACGCGCTATTGTTCGTGAAGAACAGCGCCGCATGTTGCCATCGTCTCAGCCCCAAGTCGCCTCTCTCGAAGACGTAGTCCGCGAGGAACTACAGCGCTCACTGAGCGTTCTTGAACGGCCACAGCCCCAACCGGAGGCGATGACCTACGCCGCTACTGCACGACGACCTGTCGCCGCTCCTCGCCAACACCAGGACCCAACGTCTCCACAGTTTCGTCGCCAGCCACCGCCGCCACCCCCGACGCCTTCCCGCTCGCCGAGGAAAACTGACGTTTGGCGCACCCCGAACCACCGCCCACTATGCTACCACTGCGGCGAAGCCGGGCACTCCTACCGCTACTGCCAGTACCGTGAGATGGGACTGCGTGGCTTCGACGTGAACGCGCCACGTCCGCGCCCAGGTGAGCGACCTCGCGACATCGCCGACTACATCGCCGGATCGCAGTGGCAACAACGACGACCATCCCATTCACCTTCGCCTGGCCGCTACGTCTCCCCGGATTGCCGCAAATACACCGGCCCTAACCGGGGCCGATCCCCAAGCCCCTACCCGGGAAACTAAAGGCAGCAACCGATGGAGGTGCGGTTGCTGCACGACGCAATGCCGAAGATCCTCCTCCGCCGCCACCGCCGCTGCCGATGACGACGACCACGACGCACGAACTTTCCCGACGTAGTCGCAGTACGCCGCCTGAGCAGAGTCTTTACGACAAAGCCTCGCCACCGACGCGACATAGCAGCACCGGACCAAGCCGACGCAGCCGTGATCCGTCGCCCCGACCTAACCGGAACGCCAGACGACGAACCACCGACCTCGACGTGATCATCGACGGCCACAGCGTCACCGCCCTAGTCGATACCGGCGCCGACTACTCTATCATCAGTGGTCTCTTCGCCGCTAAGCTCAAGAAGGTAAAGACTGCATGGGAAGGACCGGATATCCGAACAGCAGGGGGCCACCTTATAACACCGACTGGAACCTGCACGGCAAGAGTCACGATTCACAGCCAGACGTATTCTGTAAATTTTGTGGTCCTGCAGCAATGCTCGCGAGACGTCATTTTAGGCATGGATTTCCTGGACCAGCAAGGCGCAGTCATCGACTTAAGATCCAGGTCAATCACGCTGTCCACGGATAATGCAACGGCGTCAGACTGCAACGTCGCTCACAATGCCTTGAATGTGACAGAAGAGCAGGTAACCATCTCGCCACTGTCGAGCGTCATCATTTCCGTCGGCACCAAAGCGTCTACCAACTTACAAGGTGTCATCGAAGGCGACCAGCACCTGCTCCTAAACCGTCAGATGTGCGTCGCAAGAGGCATAGCCAAGCTTCATAACGGCGAAGCCAAGGTAATGGTGACGAACTTCAGCAACGAATATAGGCACTTGAATAGGGGCACGACGGTAGCACATCTAAGCGAATTTGTGGAAGCGAGCAATGCCTTCGCCCTCACCGATTCTCAGGGAGCCGCAACGTCGACAGCAGTGTCCGCGCCCGCCTTCGACGTCAATCAAAGCCTTTCCAGGCAGCAACAAAAGGAGCTCAAAGCCTTACTCCACCAATACAAGGACTGCTTCTCGTCGTCGTCGAGGCTTCGTCAGACCCCTCTCGCGAAACATCGCGTCATAACCGACGAATATGCCCGTCCGCTCCGTCAGAGCCCCTACCGAGTTTCTGCACGGGAACGCGAGGCCATCAAGAAACAAGTCGACGAAATGCTGCGTGACGACATCACTCAGCCGTCTACGAGTCCGTGGGCATCACCCGTGGTGTTGGTGAAGAAGAAGGACGGAACCCTACGTTTTTGCGTCGATTATCGTCGCCTGAACAAGATCACGAAGAAAGACGTGTATCCCCTCGCACGGATAGACGATGCTCTGGACAGACTCTACAACGCCAAGTATTTTTCGTCGATGGATCTCAAAACCGGCTACTGGCAAATCGAAGTAGACGAGAGAGACCGAGAGAAGACTGCCTTCATAACACCAGACGGCCTATTCGAGTTTAAGGTCATGCCCTTTGGTCTTTGCTCGGCGCCTGCGACGTTCCAACGGGTTATGGACACAGTACTCGCAGGCTTGAAGTGACAGACTTGCCTCGTCTACTTGGACGACGTAGTCGTATTTTCTTCCAACTTCGACGAGCACCTCCGGCACCTTGAAACTGTTCTTCGGGTAATCAAAGCCTCGGGACTTACCCTGAAGCCAGAAAAGTGCCGCTTCGCCTACGAGGAACAATTGTTCCTTGGCCACGTTATCAGCAAGTCGGGAGTGCTCCCTGATCCACAGAAAACAACTGCGATTGCCGACTTTTCTGCACCCACCGACAAGAAAGCAGTACGCCGATTTCTTGGCCTCTGCGCTTATTACAGGCGCTTCGTGAAGAACTTTTCACGGATCGCCGAGCCACTGACGTACCTCACGAAGGCCGACGTCGACTTCAAATGGGAAACGCCGCAAGTCGAGGCATTTCAAGAATTAAAGCGACGCCTGCAAACGCCGCTAATACTGGCGCACTTCGACGAAGAAGCTGACACCGAAATTCACATGGACGCAAGCAGCACAGGGCTCGGCGCCGTGATCGTGCAGAGGACCGACGGACTTGAAAGTGTCATCAGTTACGCTAGCCGGTCACTTTCCAAGGCAGAATCCAATTATTCCACGACAGAAAAGGAATGCCTTGCCATCATCTGGGCTACATCAAAGTTCCGCCCCTACCTGTACGGCAGGCCTTTCAAAGTCGTGAGTGACCACCACGCCTTGTGTTGGCTAGCTAACTTGAAGGATCCATCAGGGCGCCTCACACGGTGGAGTCTCAGACTACAAGAATTTGACATCACCGTCGTCTACAAGAGCGGACGAAAGCACTCCGACGCCGACTGCTTGTCTCGCGCCCCTGTCGATCCGCCGCCCCAGGATGACCAGGACGACGACTCTTTCCTGGGACCCATAAGTACCGACGACTTCGCGGAACGCCAACGAGCTGACCCAGAGCTCAAGATCCTCATGGACTACCTGCAAGGCAAGACCGCCGACGTTCCGAAAGTATTCCGCCGAGGACTGGCTTCGTTTTTCCTGCGAAACAACGTCCTCCTGAAGAAGAACTTCTCGCCGCTCCGCGCCGACCACCTCCTCGTGGTACCTTCAGCGTTACGTCCAGAGGTTCTGGAAGCATCACACAACGACCCGACAGCCGGACATCTTGGTGTTTCCCGCACACTGTCACGAATACAAGAGAAGTACTATTGGCTTCGCCTCACTGCCGACGTCGCCCACTACGTAAAAACATGCAGAGACTGTCAGCGACGCAAGACGCCGACAACTAGGCCAGCCGGACTTCTGCAACCCGTCGAATCACCTCAACGGCCATTCCAACAAATCGGCATGAACTTACTGGGGCCGTTCCCGACGTCAACTTCTGGCAACAAATGGATTGTCGTAGCGACTGACTACCTCACCCGCTATGCCGAAACAAGGGCCTTGCCCAAGGGAACTGCCGCCGAGGTCGCCAAGTTCTTCATTGAGAACATCGTCCTCCGCCACGGAGCCCCCGAGGTCCTCATCACCGACAGAGGTACGGCCTTTACGGCTGACCTAACGCAAGCGATCTTGAGGTACAGTCAGACAAGCCACCGCCGAACCACCGCGTACCACCCACAGAGGAATGGCCTCACCGAGCGTCTAAATAAGACCATCACCGACATGCTGGCCATGTACGTGGACGTCGAGCACAAGACGTGGGACGCCATACTCCCGTATGTAACCTTCGCGTACAACACGGCCGTGCAGGAAACGACGCAGTTTGCTCCATACAAGCTCGTCTACGGACGGAGCCCAACAACGACGCTTGACGCCATGCTACCGGTCGGCACCGACGAAGAAGGCCTCGACGTCGCCAGCTACCTGGATCGCGCTGAAGAAGCTCGAAAGCTAGCCCGCCTGCGTATCAAGAGCCAACAGACGGTCGACAGGCGCCACTACAACCTTCGACGACACCACACCGAATACCAACCCGGCGACCTTGTCTGGGTCTGGACGCCGATACGACGACGGGGATTGTCTGAGAAGCTCCTGCGACGCTACTTTGGACCCTACAAGGTAGTCCGACGTCGTGGTGAACTGGACTATGAGGTCGTGCCCGATGGCTTAACGTCATCCCAACGACGCCGTGCACGACCCGAAGTCGTACACGTGGTGCGACTTAAACCTTATTACGCGCGCTCATTAGCTGTGACGCATTGTTAATGTAATTTATTGCATGTACTCTCTCTTATGTTCTGTCTTTAGCATCGGGACGATGCTTTTTCAGAGGGGGGTAGTGACACGTGCGGTTCTTTTGGTTTACGAAGAAAGCCGCTATCACTTTCTGTTAAGCGCAACGCAGGCCGCGTTTATCTTGTATGCCACTCTGAAACGCGTTATGATGCGTGTATAAAAGACTGACACATGCGGTTCTTTTGGTTTACGAAGGAAGCCGCTATCACTTTCTGTTAAGCGCAACGCAGGCCGCGTTTATCTTGTATGCCACTCTGGAACGCGTTACGACGCGTGTATAAAGAGCCGGCGCAGTGCGCCACTGGGGGGTCTTTTTTTTTCCGTCGGCCGACGACTGTTCACGCCGCTGTTGCTGGGCACAAGTTCGCCCAATAAACAGTTCGCCTGACACCGCCCTGACTCCTGCGTGCTTCCTCTCAAGTGCTGCGTGTATCACAACCTCGTGACAATATCAAGAAAACTGCGCAAGTCAAAGACAGACTCACGAAATACTTCATAGTGGAAGTCGTCAGAAAAGGCTTGAAGTTAGCTACAGTTATCTGTATTACTGTTGTTACGACCGGCCCTAGGGAACCAAGCAAGAGGAGTTTGGGGGAGAACCGGTTCTTGACCGACTATGTCGTCCACCCCCACCTCCCCATTCAGGCTCCTCCTCTCGCCAGGAGAACTCCTGAATCTGCTGTGCGTTCGTGACCATGTTTGGGCATTTTAGGGCGCCTTGACCATATATGGACATCGTGTTAGGTTGTGCCACTCCATGTGTTGTGAGAGGTGTTTCGCCCTCCCTCATGGTTGAGGTGACGGGTACACCGTATTGGCTGACGATGCGGACAGTGCGCCCAGTGTCGGCAACGCGGCGCTATAAAATGCCGAAGACGTTTTGTATCTCTCTCTCTTCTCTCTTTGGATCAGTTGATCACTTCTTCACATGTAAATAAATCTCTGTCGTTTGTTCGGGTGCTTCTTTCTCGCTGAATTGTTGGACGATGGATCCTGCGACGGAGCCAGCTACCGAAAACGAGAACGGCAGGACCTGGAGTCCCAACTACTGGATGGCAGCGGCGGGATGCCGATAACCCCGAAAGCGACCAGAGGACGGAGTGAGCCCGAAGTCCAACAACGGCACGACAGGAGAAGCATGACACGAGCTCATCGACTTCCAGAGGGAATCGAACGGCACTTCTGAGAGGCACGACGCCGGTGACATGACTGCGAACTGGGTGAGTGCCGGCTTTCTCTGTTAAATTTTACCAGGCATTTACTCTATGTGTTAAGTAAAAGCGGGTAGAGAGGGGCTGTCTTGGTCATTGGGTTAACAGGTAACTTGCGTCAGGCAGAAATTGTGTGATAGCTTGGTTAAGCTCTTTCTGTCAGTGGCGTCAAGGTTAACAGTTACAGGGCAGTATTTCGCGTAAGAGCTTTTGAAGCTTTATTTGTAGACTAAGTTAACGGAAAACTTGAGGCAAGGCAGGTATCTAGAGCTGTCGTTGCCGTCAAGGTTAATTAGTTGCAGGACAGGAATCTTTGTGGAACAGAGACAGCGGTACTGGAAGCAGCCATGAATCTGAAATCCCTGCGAAAGTCCATGTTGTTGCTACTTGCAAGGGAGTTGAATCTCGAGGTGTCGGACTCTCAAAGAAAGCCAGAGCTGATAGAGGCGATTTTCGCATTGGGGGCGGAGGATGACGAGCTGTCAGAATGTGTCGAGGAGATTCAGGAGAGGCAAGCGGCAGAGGCCGAAAGAAAGGCGGCCGCGGCCGAGGCCGAAAGAAAGGCGGCCGCGGCCGAGGCCGAAGGAAAGGCGGCGGAGGCCGAAAGGAAAGCGGCAGAAGCCGAGGCAGATAAGATGCGAAAGCACGAGCTTGAAATGAAGCGCCTCGAGCTAGAGATTAGCCATAATAGTAGAGCAGGAGGCAGCGAGGCATCCGGTACCGCAGAGCGGGTCAGGTTCAAAATGACGGACCTAATGAGATCGTACAAGCTAGGGGAGGACATTGGGCTCTTCCTCGTCAACTTTGAGAGAACTTGTGAAAGGCAAGGTTTCAGCCAGGATACATGGCCTCAACGCTTGTTGTCCCTACTTCCGGGGGAGGCCTCAGAAGAAATCGCGCGCCTCACGAAAGAGGAGGCTGACGAGTACAGTGAGGTAAAGTCGAGCCTTCTCAAGAAATACAGGTTGTCAGCGGAAGGTTTCAGACAAAAATTTCGCAATGCCGTAAAAGAGAACAATGATTCATACCCGGAGTTTGCTTACAAGTTAATGGCCAACATGGGGGAGTGGCTCAAAGAGGCAAAGGCGTATGGGAATCATGACAAGGTGCTCGAGTGTATCGGTCTGGAACAATTCTATCAAAGGTTACCAGAAAGGGTGAGGTTCTGGGTGCAGGATAGACCGGACGTCAACACCGTAACGAAAGCCGCAGAGCTCGCTGAAGAATTCGTTTCGCGCCGCGCCCTCGGGGCAAACAGCGAGCCAAAAAGGGAAAAATTCCTACTACCGAATAGGGCGCCGTTTAGAAAACAACCGACAAGTCTCGCACAAAAGGGTAAGGAAAACAAGGCATCTAACCATGGGGTGTCGGCAGAGGCAAGCAAAAGGAAATTTGAGGCGAAAAAACCGGCGGCTTGTTTCAATTGCCACGAAACAGAGCACTTCGCGAAACATTGCCCGAAAGAAAAGGTGGCCTTTTTATCTATAAATGAAGCCGACGAGAACATGAAGTTGTTAGAGCCCTATATGTACGACCTTACCGTGAACGGCAAGCACTGTCGGGCTCTTAGAGACTCCGCAGCCACTATGGACGTAGTTCATCCGTCCTTTGTTCAGTCCGGACAGTATTCAGGAGACTGTGCCTGGATTATACAAGCCGTAGAAGCAAACAGTCAGTGCCTTCCCGTAGCTAAAGTTGTCCTTAAAGGCGCATTTGGTACGTTGGAAACGGAAGCCGCGGTATCGCCATATCTACCCCCTCAGTATCCTTACTTATTTTCAAATAAGTCAGATCAAATGCTGAAGGAGAAAGGTCTAACGTTGGGAGAAGGCATAGTGCAGGTACTGACTAGATCGAAGGCACGTGCGCTGGCTGCGAGAGCAACATTCACTGAGGCAAACAAGCCTCAAATCGACAACGGGCCTGGTTGCGAGTTGGACTGCACGGTAACAAATCGACTTGTGCGAGAACAGGCTGCAGAAGCCGTAGTCGCGGAGGCAACCATTCCTAAAGGCAACGATGAACATCCTCCCGAATTGGAAGGGGTCAATTACGCCTCGTTGACCGAGCAAATAGAAAATGCCGTTGCTCCCAAGCCGATTCCTGGTAGTACAGAGGATAGCACAGAGGGTGACACATTCCAGGTACTAGGAAATACAAAAGAGTTGTGTGTCATGCCAACTTCGGATAATTTCAGTCGGCTGCTGCAGGTGAGCCCCGCTTCAATAATAACCGAACAAAAGGGGGACCCGACGCTTAAGCAATTCCAGGGCAGTTCGAAAGAGGGAATCGCCAAACGAAATTTGAGATTCCAAGAAAGGAGCGGCATACTCTATCGAAAATATCTAGATAGGCGAGGAGTAGAGTTTGACCAGGTAGTCGTACCTCAGGCGTATCATCAGGATTTGCTTAGTTTGGAGCATGGAGGATCATGGTCAGGCCACTTAGGCGTAAAGAAGACGAAAAATCGTCTTTTACAGGAATACTACTGGCCTGGATGCTTTAAAGATGTAGAGAGGTTTGTAAAATCTTGCGATGTGTGTCATCGAGTGGGTAAGCCGGGAGATAAGGCGAAATTTCCAATGAAGCTGGTACCCGTAATCACGGAGCCCTTTCTTCGGTTGGTAATTGACACAGTAGGTCCTTTGCCCAAGACAACTTCATGCTACCGTCACATCCTGACCTTAATCTGCCCAGCTACTAAATTTCCAGAGGCGGTCCCGCTAAAAGAGCTAAGTTCCGTGGAAGTAGTGAACGCACTTCTGTCCGTGTTTGCCCGGGTAGGCTTTCCTGCCGAGATACAATCAGACCAGGGCACCATTTTCACAATCGCCTTAACGACAACCTTTCTAGAGTGGTGTGGCGTGAAATTATTGCATAGTTCAGTCTACCATCCGCAGTTGAACTCGATAGAAAAGCTTCACTCCGTGATGAAGCGAGTGTTAAGAGCCTTATGTTTTGAACGAAAAACTGACAGGGAAATGTGCTTACCTGCAACGATGTTTGCACTAAGAACTGCCCCACATGAGACAACAGGGTTTACGCCAGCGGAACTTCTTTACGGCCGCAGACTGCGGTCCCCTCTTCGTATGCTGAGAGAGTCGTGGGAAGGTCAGGGTGATGATCCTGTAGTAGTGGAATATGTCCTCACCTTATTGTATCGTCTAACAAAAGCCCAAGAACTGACCGAGAGTGCGATGACCAAAGCACAGCGGAAGGCTAAGCTTTACTACGATCGGACAGCTAAAGCGCGACACTTTGCTGTAGGAGACAGGGTCATGTTGTTGAGGCCCTCCCAAAAGAATAAGCTTGAAGTGCAATGGGTCGGCCCGGCCGAGATTACTCGAAAATTGTCTGACACCAACTATGTGGTAAAATTACCAGGAAGTCGTAAGGTACACCAGGTGTATCATAGCAACTTACTCAAACCCTATAAAGAGAGGGAAGCCATCGTGAACATGACTTTAAATGTTCCGGAAGAGGTTCCGGCAGAAATTCCTAATTAGCTCCCGAATCGGAGGAAGTCCCGATCGAGAAAAGAGTTGAGGATTTAGTATCAAAGTCACAGCTGACAATGAAGCAGAAGCAGGAATTGCGTGGTCTTTCGACCGAGTTTCAGGACAGATTTGTAAGCGAGCCAGGCCGGACATCCGTCCTCACTCATGACATAGAGCTTACCTCGTCGGAACCGGTAAGATCTAAGACGTATCGGGTGTCACCTCGCCGGCTTGAGCTAATAAAAGCAGAGGTTAACAGGATGCTGTAATTGGGCGTGATTGAGCCGTGTGAAAGTGATTACACTTCCCCGTTAATTCTTGTGGGGGTACCCGGCAAAGATCCGCGTCCTTGCGTAGACTATCGTAAGTTAAACCTCATCACCAAGGATCAGACATACCCAATTCCCCACATTGAGGAACGCGTCGAGAGGGTAAGCAGAGCGGAATTTATCTCAACGCTAGACCTAGTGAGAGGTTACTGGCAGGTGCCGCTCACCGAGAGGGCGAGCCGGTATGCTGCATTTATTTCACCATCGGGGACATTCCGCCCTAAAGTGTTGAGTTTCGGCCTAAAGAACGCGCCTTACTGTTTTTCAAACTTAATGAATAAGGTTTTACGGGGTCAATAGGACTTCGCATTGCCTTACTTGGACGACGTCGCCGTGTTTTTCTCGTCCTGGCCAGAACACTTGGCACATTTGAGAGCAGTACTGACACGCCTACGCGAAGCAGGTTTAACGGTAAAGGCGCCCAAGTGTCAGCTAGCACAAGCAGAGGTACTCTATCTCGGGCATGTTATCGGTCCAGGGCATCGCCGTCCCTCTGAAATGAAAGTGGCAGCTATCCGAGACTTTCCCCAGCCCCGAACAAAAACCGATATTCGGGCTTTTCTTGGAATAGCTGGTTACTATCGTAAGTACATCCCTAGATATTCCGACATTGCCAGCACTCTTACTGACGCGTTGCGCAAGACCGAGCCCCAAATGGTCGACTGGGAGGAGGAGAAAGAAAAGGCTTTCCGCGTTTTGAAAGTGGCCTTGTCGAGCCAACCTTTGCTTAGTTCACCGGACTACTCGAGGCTTTTCATAGTCCAATGCGACGCTAGTGATAGAGGCATGGGGGCAGTTCTTAGTCGAAGAAATCAGGGGGATGAAGAGCATCCCGTCCTCTATGTTAGCCGGAAACTCACCCTTCGCGAGCAGGTTTACAGCGCTAGCGAAAAGGAATGTGCGTGCTTGGTTTGGGCAGTCCAGAAACTGGCTTGTTATATTGCCGGAAGCAAGTTCATTGTGGAATTGGGCCATTGTCCTCTCACCTGGCTACAGACCATGTCCTCTAAGAACGGCCGCCTGCTGCGTTGGAGCCTCGTTTTGCAACAATATACGTTTGAAATACGCTACAAAAAGGGTGTACTTCATGGCAACGCTGATGGCTTAAGTAGATGCCCCTGACGCGAGAGGATGTCTCGAGAACTCTGGCATTTTTTTTCCTGACCTAGACAAGGGCTAGTGATTGTTTTTTTTTACTCTTTTAGGTGTACTTGTTTGAAAACGTTGAAGACACGGCTATCCAGGGTTTCGGGTTCGGTGTGCTTCCAGTGTTGTTGTTTTGTGTCACCTTAACGTATGAGTAACATTTTGAATAAATTGTGTATTTCCTTTAATATCAGTTAAAGGGGAAAATTGCCTGGTGGAGTTTGGCGGAATTGTCCGGCGCTCACTGGCTGAGTAGTTGTGTTTTCATGTGCGTATGTGATGTCTGTTGAGCCCACAATGAAGCAGGTGGTGCCCTCTACTTCATCAAAGACGGTCGTCACCAAACCGACTGCCGGCGCTGATCTCTCCGGACAGTGGCTGCAAACCTCAGCACATCGAGATCTTTACCCCCCCCCCGTGCGAGAGACTGTTACGACCGGCCCTAGGGAACCAAGCAAGAGGAGTTTGGGGGAGAACCGCTTCTTGACCGACTGTGTCGTCCACCCCCACCTCCCCATTCAGGCTCCTCCTCTTGCCGGGAGAACTCCGGAATCTGCTGTGTGTTCGTGACCATGTTTGGCATTTTTAGGGCGCCTTGACCATATATGGACATCGTGTTAGGTTGTGCCACTCCATGTGTTGCGAGAGGTGTTTCCCCCTCCCTCGTGGCCGAGGTGCCGGGGACACCGTATTGGCTGACGATGCGGACAGTGCGCCCAGTGTCGGCAACGCGGCGCTATAAAATGCCGAAGACGTTTTGTATCTCTCTCTCTTCTCTCTTTGGATCAGTTAATCACTTCTCCACATGTAAATAAATCTCTGTTGTTTGTTCGGGCGCTTCTTTCTCGCTGAATTGTTGGACGATGGATCCAGCGACGGGGCCAGCTACCGAAAACGAGACCGGCAGAACCCGGAGTCCCAACACTCTATATATTCGAACTGTTGGTTCTTCCGATTTATCACATAGCATGGGTCATGATAACCAAACAGAAAGGACAATGGTGTTGACTTGTGGATCCAAGAATTGCCCCACAATCCCTTCTACTGCTCTCTAGAATTGAGAGAGACACGGATAATGCTAATGGCAGGTGATATTCACAAATGTCCATCCAAGAGCATTGTTTTTTTTTAATTGACACGTCACCAAGTCTATACACATGTGTGGAGATACGATATTTTCCGTCACCTTTGAATAATCTGGTATTATGCTCATGCGCTTATAAATTTGCCAAACAGGGAAGCGCTGAACTGGATGCATTGGTATTTGTATGCACTAATGAAAATACTCGGCAAATGCATACGTGCATTGGTGAGATTGAGCATGTATGTGGAAATGTTTCCACAAATATAACTCAGTTTGCCTTGTGGTGCAGTGATTATGGTGCTTGACTAGTGATCTGAAGTTTCTGTCTGAAATTGCAGATTATTATTATTATTATTATTATTATTATTATTATTATTATTATTATTATTATTATTATTATTATTATTATTATTATTATTATTATTATTATAGGCACGATATCGAGCGGCTTTGGCAAAGTTCCGCCCATACCTTTATGGCCGTTCTTTCGAAATTGTCACGGACCACCATGCTCTATGTTGAATATCGTAGCTCAAAGATCCGTCGGGATGCCTTGGTCATTGGGCACTTCGCCTACAGGAATAATACATTCGTATTGTATACCGATCCGGCCGCAAGCCCTCCGACGCTTATGCGCTACCCCGCTCGCCACTACCTGCTGACCCAACGTCCTCGTCACCTTCTTCAGCTGTCATCACATTAAGTGACTTCGCAGACGTGGCATCGGAGCAACGCTTAGATGCCTGGATTTGTGAACTCCTCGACTTTGTGACTGATCTGTTAGTTCCTCCGGCATCAAGAACTATCCACCGTGAAGCCACACGTTTCGCTCTTCGAGACGACCTCCTCTATTGGCAGAATCACGCGTCTGAAAATCGGAAGCGGCTGTTAGTGATACCCAACCACATGCGCTCGGAAATCTGTACTGCTTTCCACAACGACCCGTAAAGCGCTCACGCCGGCGCTCTCAAAATGTGCAACTGTCTTCGTGAGCAGTACTACTGTACACATTTCCTTGCAAGTATTCGTATACGTGCTTGTACTGCATGCCAGTGACGTAAAGCTCCACTTCGACGCCCGGCTGGTTTCAGTCTCTGCCTTGTCCAGCGCGTCCATTTGACCACGTTGGTATCGACTTATACGGACCCCTTCTCTCTTCGTCTTCTGAAAATAGATGGATAAGTGTCAGCTTGGATGATTTCACGCGTTGCGCGGAGGCTGCAGCACTACCCGCAGCGACCGCAGGAGAAGTTGTGCTTTTCATCTCGCACAACTTTATTCTTCGCCACGATTCTCCCCGTGAACTTTTGATCGACAAGGGGAGTGTTTTCCTGTCTGACGCCATTCAAACTTTTCTCACTCAGTAGAACATGGTTCATCGCATGATCACAGCATATCACCCGCAGACTAATGGCCTCACAGAACTATTTATTCGCACTCTCGGTGATATGTTGACAATGTACACCACTTCAAACCAGACGAATATGGACACTGTCCTTTCATTTGTCACATATGCGTATAACACCGCTACGCAAGTGACCACAGGGTTTCCCCCTTTCTTTCTATGGTATGGAGGCGAACCATCGTGCACTCTGGACACCATCTTCCCCTACACGCCTGACTCATCTGAGTACACCGCAATTTCTTATGTTGTCAGGTACTAGTGCAAACAATTAGCCCTTTAACTGACAACCGAGGACCAAGGCCACCAGAAGCTACGGTACGACACCGGCCGACCTCCTCTATACTTTTACGGCTGGTACCCTCGTTTGGCTATGGATTCTACCGAGTACTCCTGGCTTTTCGTCGAAATTACTGGCCCGATACCACAAGCCGTACCGTTTTCTCGCCAGCAAGGGACCAGTCAATTATGAAATTGGGCCTTTCACACCGTCTGATAACTTACGTCATCGTGGTAGAGAAATTGTACATGTTAGTCGCCTGAAGCCGTATTATGACCCCGCTATAGCGACTACGCCTTAAGTTGGTAGGATGGTTAGGCTCCCAACCGGAGGCCAATGTATAGAACAATGCGAGACGACGACAAAGCAGCAAGGCATGCCTAAGCGTTGGTGATATACACGCGCGACCCGAGCTTGCGCTTGCTTGGATTTCGGACTGCTGACGTTCCTCGGCCTTCCAGTTTGTCTGTACTTAAATAAGTCACGTGACATAATAATAATAATAATAATAATAATAATAATAATAATAATAATAATAATAATAATAATACTAATAATAATAATAATAATAATAATAATAATAATAATAATAATAATATATTTATTATTATTAATATTATTATTATCATTATTATTACTATTATTATTATTATTATTATTATTACTGCTGTTGATGTTATTGTTGTTGTTATTATTATTATGAAAGATGAGATATCTATAAAAAGCTGCCTGAGAATCTGGCTAAATTTATATACCGCACTAGAGGACTCGAGCAGACACATACCAACGCAACGGCACCTCGTAGCTAAAAACTTGGAGGGCACTTGAGCTTCGCTTTTAATAGTAGAATGCAATAGCCTAATTTGCGTCCCTGCACATCGCCTTCTCAATCGCTGGTCTGCTTCTGTTCCGGGAGCATCCCTCAATCGGGCCTAAGGAAACGAAAGAAGGTGCACGTAACATAGGCATTGGCAAGGTATACTCTAGAATGCTTAGTGCAAGTACGGTTGTGAAGTGTCCACTGCGCCATAACACTTCCTTTTGCGAATCATGGTAGGGCCCAGCACACGTCCATAAGGCAATACGCGAACCTACGCAGTCGCTGACTTTGTTGATGCTTTGTAGTTGATGGTGATTCAACGCATGAGTCCTTGGTGATGGGTGGACCTTATAAATACACGCTTGTTGCCAAATTCACATGTTTTGGCGCTTGGTGCGCGTTCCTACGCTTTGCTACGCAAATAATACATCTGCTATAGGGGGCTCCTTCCTCTACATTATATTCATGTAGTGTTTTTTCAGTAGTTTTAAGCACTATGGTTGTATTGTACAGCACTTGCTTGCCACGCAGTTGGCCTGAGTTGTGTTTCTCACTTCGAAACGAAAATTTTCATCATGTATGTTAATTGCAACTTTTTCAGTTTTTCGATCCGGGACAAGAGTTTTTGCTAATAACACACAACAGTGACACCGACACCAACGCCCACACTAAAATTTCTACGCAACGAGCTCTTCTCTCGCGTTAATAGTTCACGTGTACTATTCCCCGTGGACCTTTGTGGTATTCCTTCGAGCGCCATTTGAGCAATCAGTGCCGTTGTCAAGGCTCTCGCAACGGGTTACAAATAAAGATTTTTCTAATGTTCTGTGAAACTCATGCTTAACCACAAACTGTTCACCAACCAATTCTTTGGTGAGCATTTAACCAACCAATTGTTATTTCGTCCACCAGCGTCCTTCCGTCAGCATGAGAGCCACATGCTGGACCTGATGGCTTTCTCGGTCATATACGCCGATCACGTTGCATCATCCTTTATCTCTTTGACGCCTGCTTTTTACGGCGTCCGTCGCGGCCACTTTCTTCCAGCCTCGCTTTATACCCGCCTCTCGCCCTTCCTCGCTGTCTTTCTTTCGCACCATTTCTTTCAACCTTTCCCCGGGACGTGCATGGATGTGTCTGATTCCTTGTGATTTGCTCCACTCGAACGACGCAGGTTTTACTATTCGGCCGCACGGTTACAGCGTAGCGTGTATGCTATATAATCTCTATACAACAGTTGCAGTGCTCGAAGAAACCTTTACAGCCGACAATGGTTGGGGCAGTTTGCGTTTGCGGCCATCCCTATGGTTCGTTATCTGTCCCTCTTGGCCTCCAGCTCCTGTCCACCGCCTCTCCTTTCTCGACATTTATTTGTTTTTCCGGCGCCCTGACTGGCCGCTGCTGTAGAGCTCCACTCTGACCGAAATTGCGCAGCTCCTTTTAGGGGCGAAGCTTCTTAAAGCCTGGGTCTGTCCATCCTCCGTTGTTTTCGTATGTATAGCCACCAGAATGAGAGATGGGAGCCGGCGATACTTGGAGTGTTCACCAGATGGACCCACGAACGGACGCATGAATGGATGGACAGACAGACTAGCAGACAGATGGGCAGATGGATGGACGCGCGGAGCGGGTATGTGCCACAGGGGATGCGACCGTCGCATCCTCGCATGATGCGAGATGGCGGTACTTGGAGTGTTCACTAGATGAACGCACGAACGGACAGACAGATGGACGTACACGTGGACGTATGGACGGATTGATGCACGGCCAGACAGACGAACGCACGGATGGACGCAAAGACAGACAGACGAACGCATGGACGGACGCACGGATGGTCGGGCGGCCGGACGGATGGAGCACAGACGGGCTGATGGACGCTTCGCCCAATTCACCATCATTCAGGACTCCGTGGATATGCTGTGATTTTTTATAATCCCGCAGCATGTCGCCATGTGATTTACGCTATAACGCGACTTGGTGAGACAGGTTGGTTCATGATTTGGAGGCAAACAGCCGCTGTAGTAGTGACGTGATATAAGGAGGCACAAGAGAAACACTCATGGCGCTGAATTACCAACCGTCGACAATGTTACGAGTGAAGGAGCCTCATTTTGTTGTTTCGCAGGAAGTGTGTCGGTCAGTGGTGTACTTGCTGCGCAAGAAGAACATGTTCCCGCGTTGCGTTACATCTTGTAGTTAGGTTTTCTTCCTCATAAACTACGGCATCGTGCGCAAAAGTTGTGATAATTTTACTGGCCAACCATGAGTGTCGACTCACTTATATAACTCTAGTTTCTGCGATTTGGTCATCGCCAACAGTATTGTGTTTACGTGGTTTTGCGAATAGTGTGCAGCAAACAGCCTGACGCAACGCAGCCCTTAGATGCACTACATATGTTTCGTGCCTTCACTTGAGAGTAACTCGCCCTCGTCAGCTGGTACTGATCTTAAGTCACCGTGCTTTCTCGTTTGCACTTGTGCACGGAGGAACTATAAGTAGATATAGTGGTGCACGTTTCTAGCCATGCTGCCATCCTCTCTCAGGGGCCCCTTCCCCGGTGAATGTTTAATTAATCTCGACCTTTCTAGAGCCATGTGTGTCAGATATGGCTGACGCATTATCATTCTATAGAGAGTCTCACGCAGTAAAAGAAACACTTCGCCTCTCTGGCAAACGAAAGTGTTGAAGGGAGCATTCAGCGACAAAAAGTTAGGCAAGGTGGTTAATACTGACCGTAAAGAAGAAAAAGAAAAGGTTGGTGCGTAAACAGTGGAGTCCATGCCTGCATGTTCAACCTTTATTGCGATGACGGGAGATCAACTATGCACCTTCAACGCGACTGGCTGGTTATTCAGAGTTGAGTGCAAAGAAAAAATCAGAAAAGAAAACGTCGACACACCATTAGCCCTACGTCGTTAATCCCAAACGCTCACGCATGGCAGGAGACGAAATATTAAAAAAACAAGATTAGTTGCCCTTCGTACGCTAAGTGCATAGCGATCGCACCAGGTGATGACCCCTTGACCTTAGCTTCAACTGTGCTAAGCGCAGGCCTTTTTAAAGACGATAGTCTTTCTTGGGGACCTTCGACGCCAAAATATTCGTCTGTATGCCTGTCAGTATGTCTGTACACTTGTCTGTTTGTCCGCGCTAATGGCGTTTTAAATGGCACCGAACAATACGTCAAACGGCCAACCCCATTCGCAGCGCCAACCAATATTGCTCAAGTTTTAGCGTTCGTACAAGTTCGACTGTCAATTCAAAAGCAATTATTCTGCATATCTAAGGCACTAAACAACACGTCGATATTTTTTATGTGTGACTTTATGCTAACGAATTCACACGTAAGTAATTCTAAGGACCCTAGCGTTTATCACGCGGTGCTGACAGTGCAACGCGATGCTCAAAAAGGCAAATGTTTCCAACTCTTTGCTAAGACGACACGATGGTGACACCTGCCCGTCACTTTGCGTTCTACACCTTATCGCCTCCGAGACAGGCGCACATCTTTGTCTGTGGGCTGTTAAGTTTGGCCTGGAAATTCGTCTGGGCAGTCACCGTTGTGCGTAAGCTGGTCCACGGGGGAGGCTCTCAATCCCTTCGGCGCCCAGTCTGCCAGACGCTGTCGAAGATTTGAGTAATTACCCAGACAATGCGGCAGGCAAAGGCGAATTCCCGTCTTTCAAATGCGGACATTTTCGTCGTACCTTCAAGCAGCAGCGGTGCCTGATGACCTCGGTGATTCATCTGACGACGGCGAAGCTGTTGTGACTGGCGCCAGAGCTGACAGGAGAGCGGCGCTTCTTTTGATCCCCAGACCGGCCGACTGCCTATGCCCGCCAGGCATTGTCTCTGCTGGCCGGAGGATGAGACGTCGTGTCGCAGCGACGCCACGACGAAAGAGAACAACAGGGACAGTGTTTTCCTGAAAGAGACAGCGGCGGCCACCGCAGATCGCCCCGCTAATTGGGCGAGCTGTGCGGCGGACCCTTTGAAGTATGCTGCCAGGATCGTGGGAACTCTCGACTAGCAGCACACACACGACGAGGAAGAGCCCTGCTGGCGCCACCTTGCATGGCAGTGTTGACGACTATTATTGGACGTTCACGTGGACCGTGCATGCTCGACCCCCTCACCTATTGTGTGTGTGTGAATGGTGTTCCACTCAGAGAGGAGGAGCCCGACAGGGCATAAAACGACGCCGCAGAGTGCTGGACGTCACTCTGAACTATGTAACGTTCAACCACCACGCTCGCGGTTTGTGAAACCACTAACTTTTCCTTTCTGTAAATATGTGTAAATAGTGCCATAAACATGTTTTGTTCTCGTATCTTCCATCGACCTTCCTTCCGACCCTTAACAACTGGGGCAGCGGTGGGATGCCATCGAACGACCTTCCTTCCGAATCCTTACAACTGGTGGCAGCGGTGGGATGGACTTCACGACATGGTGCTGTGCTGTGGTGAGTGCTTGGTCTTTGCTTCGACTTTCCAGGCTTTAATTGTGTGAGTTTATTAGAAGCTGGATTGTGTGGGAGTTAGGGAGATCACCTATTTGTGTGTTAGAGGGATCCCCTACATTTGTGTGAGATGCAGGACCAAAGTACAACGGCAATCATGGAGGTGAAGACACTGCTAAAAGATGGTCTTTTGTACATTTGTGAAGACCTTGGTATTAAGATTAAGGAAGGAATTGGCAGGTCAGAAATTTTAGAGCTAATTTTAGAAAGCGCCAGTGAGGTGGATATTGGATACGCGTTAAAAGCTTTAAAAAGGTTGGAGGAACGAAAACAGAAAAAAGAAAGAGAGGAACGCGAAAGTGGGGCACGGGAAAGGGATAGAAAAGAGCGTGATCGAGCACGCGCCTTGGTGCTTGAACAATCGGAACAGAAAATCGAGGCAATGAGGCGGAAGGTTCGGCAATCTGCAAGTGTAGCGCACGAGAAGTGCGAGGTGCAGCCAAGAGCTTTAGAGAAGGCTAGCACGTGTGAACATAGCAGCAGATTCGAAGGCGAATCTAGTTTGAGTGCTGCGAATGATGCTGCGCTGAGTAGAGAGGCCGACGAAGGCCAGAGCGAGTGCGACGAGGTGCTGTGCCAGTTAACTGTTAGCGAAACAGCTAGGATAGCTGTAGAAAAGCTGGTACAGACCTCAACTGTGTTTGTCGCAACGGTGGATCTTGCAAATGAGGTAGAAGTCAAGAACACCGGAAAAAGCTCAGGAAAAGCAGCCAAAGTAGAGAGTGAGGGCAACAACGCGGTTGCAGATAGCTCCCAGGAACGCCAGCGAGATGGTTTAAAGAACTGCATTGTTCCTTTTTGTGTTAACCTGGCCACCAGGGCAGTGTGTGAACATAAATATGATTCGGTCGAAAATCATTTAGACTGCGTGGATGAGACAGCAGACAGGAGCAGTGAGAGTGTTAACGAGCTGGAGGTGTGATTGGGAAGCTCGGAAACGAGTCGCAAGAAGCGGCACAGACGCAAGCGACGTCGGAAAGCCGCGCGAAAAAAAAGGTACTACGCGGGTAAAAGAAGACGCAAAACCTTTTAGCGTAACAAGTAGGGCTAAGAGCTCCGCATCGGCGTTAAAGCAGTTTTGCATGCGTCCGGGCCACCGGATGAAAAGAAAAGGAACAGCAGGTTCTTCGCGAATAGAATCGCGTTGAGAGTGCCAGTCTTCCCATTGCTCTATTCAAGGAACGTTGCAGGGCGCGCGTGAGTACAGGATTAACACATGTGAGTCGGCCCGACATGACAACAGTGCTATAAAATCGAAGTGCCGAAGTGGTACTCAAGGCTGTGTATAAGCGCCCTTGAACTCTAAAGACGCCACCCAAAGCGAACTTCCTTGTAGTGGGAAAAGGGTCTGTCGCAGACGTCGCCGTAAAAGAGTGAAGCGTGCACGCGCCAGAAAGCAAAGGGATGACAGACGTAGCAATCAGCCAGGTGAAGGAAAGAATGGTAGATCAGCGGCCCGTTCAACGAAAGGTCCCTTGTGGCGTACAGTAAGACGCCAGCGGCGAAGCGGTGGGCCACAGCGAAGGTCCTCGCGACGGAATTCACGGAAGAGGTTTAAGGCTTTGAGCGGACAGGGGTATGGAAGGGGTCCTACAAGAAAAGCCACAGTGGCTAAACGCCGCACGGAAGTGAGCCCAAAGTGGACATCGCCACTCTTTCCCACGCGTTGCTCGAATCCCCTCCGCGGGGCTGACAGAAGCCTGCTGAAATCGCGAATGAGGCGTAACGCTGCCGTTCAGCTTGTGGCCCAGACGCGACGTTGCCTCGGGAGTTCTCGAAATCCGGCGAAACCGCGACCGCCACGTGTGCGATTGAAGTGAGGGCCGACTTTAAGCTGGAGAGTCGGACAGAAGAAAATGTTTTTTGAAGCATGTTTGTTCGCTTATTTTTTATTTCAATGTGGTTTTTCTGTGCCGTCTCCACAGCTTATTTGTTTAGTTGGTTTTTCACTCCAATATTTTTTGTAAACGTTTACGTTCAGACACGTGTTCAGTTAGGTTGAGTTACAGGGACGTGACCTTTGGTTAAGAGTGTGTTGGTATGCTAGCGCTCTTTAGATGAGAGTATGATGTCGTACTAGGGCGCACAGCAAAAACCTGGGCGTTCTTTAAAAACAGGGGCTCACATGAAGGTACATCCAACAAATGAGCGTGTAGTATGCGAGGTTTATTTCCTTCATTTTGTTGTTTTTGGGATTACTTAGGAATCATATGATCACTTGAGCTGAGAGCATTGCGTTCACCAAATTCTGAGGCTAGAAATACATTTTACTGATGTATAAAAACGCAGTTCGATCTGATGTGTGAGAGAGATTTGTTGGTGTCAGAGTGACATAAAAGTAGGTACTCTCGACTACGCCTTGTAAGTTTGTGACGAGAGAATAGAAAATGCGCCCAGATACCTTTTGTAGGTTCAGGCTGCATTTGTGTGGAGTTTAAGTAGTTGTCTTTAATGAAATTATTCATGAAGGTAAATGTGAGTTACAACTTAGTAGTGCGGATGGTGGGAGAAAGCCAGTATTGTAAAAATGGGACTACGGATATATGGGGCCAAATTCGATTTGCCTTTGTGTGCTTTTCTCGCACGGCAATTTGTTCTATTTTTGGTAGGCATCTCCACGTCCATGCTTGTTGTAACTATGGCGGCACAAAATTGTCTCAAAGTTTTAGCGTACAGGTTTGCATCTCCACGTCATTGATTGTTGTAACTTTGGCGGCACAAAGTTGTCTCAAAATTTTAGCGTACAGGTTTCTCTTTTGTTTGTCTTTCTTGAGAAGCCTGGAGAGTTTTAAGCGGGTCCAATGTGCTTGACTTCGGCATGGTATTGTGTTGTGTGGTTAGCCTTGCTGTTGCCGATCATTGTGAGCTGGTTTGGGAGTTGGTTTCGAGTTCGCAGCTGGAGGAAAAAAGCCAGGCCATCGTCTTCGTCACCAACCATTCTCTTCGTGCCCAGCGGTTGGGAGCGCTGGCCAGCCGAGATTTTTCGGGTGGCGGAGGAGCTGTTAAGTTTGGCCTGGAAATTCGTCTGGGCAGTCGCCGTTGTGCGTAAGCTGGTCCACGGAGGAGGCTCTCAATCTCTTCGGCGCCCAGTCTGCCAGACGCTGTCGAAGATTTGAGTAATTACCCAGACAATGCGGCAGGCAAAGGCGAATTCCCGTCTTTCAAATTCGGACATTTTCGTCGTACCTTCAAGCAGCAGCGGTGCCTGATGACCTCGGTGATTCATCTGACGACGGGGAAGCTGTTGTGACTGGCGCCAGAGCTGACAGGAGAGCGGCGCTCCTTTTGATCCCCAGACCGGCCAACTGCCTATGCCCGCCAGGCAGTGTCCCTGCTGGCCGGAGGATGAGACGTCATGTCGCCGCGACGCCACGACGAAAGAGGACAACCGGGACAGCGTTTTCCTGGAAGAGACCGTGGCGGCCACCGCAGATCGCCCCGCTAATTGGGTGAGCTGTGCGGCAGACCCTTTGAAGTATGCGGCCAGGATCGTGGGAACTCTCGACTAGCGGCACACACACGACGAGGAAGAGCCCTGCTGGCGCCACCTTGCAGGGCAGTGTTCACGACTATTATTAGACGTTCACGCGGACCGGGCATGCTCGTCCCCCTCACCTATTGTGTGTGTGTGATTGGTGTTCCACTCGGAGAGGAGGAGCCCGACAGGGCATAAAACGACGCCTCCCAGTGCTGGACGTCGCTCTGAACTATGTAACGTTCAACCACCACGCTCGTGGTTTGTGAAACCACTAATCCTTCTTTTCTGTAAATATGTGTAAATAGTGCCGTAAACCTTGTTCTGTTTCCGTATCCTCCAGCGACCTTCCTTCCGACCCTTAACAGGGCGCGCACATATTAATTCGTTTTCGAAGATAACTGCCAGATGGCGCTTGTGTCTAACGTGCCTCGATGCGCTCGTTCGCCTTCGCTTCTCGGATCGAGGCTCTGTAACGCAGCCCTTCCCGAATACTGTTCACCAATTTTCTCACGCAGAACATCAAATAAACACTTTGTTCACTCTCTCCACACGCAAGACTATCTTCTTTCGATAACATTGGCAGTGAAACATGCAGATACGGGGCCAATTTTATTTCCTTTCCTTTAACGCCTACATGTTTTTTCCCGAAAACCTGTAGAGTCCTAATTTTCTTAAACTGCGAGAACGGCTGATCTTTCGTTCAAGTTTGAACAGAAATTAACGACAGACTTAGATCCATAGGTGTCTTTAACTTCCAGGTATGGCAGTGTCATGTATTACGTTAAAGCACTGCTGCGCTAATATCCACAATCTAGTGTCTTGAAGGGCGGAATATAGCAGGCAGCTGATGTTGAACACCTCACCTTCACCCTTTTTTTCTCTTCTTTTTTCTCCCATTGTCTGGGCCTCGTAGGATAACTTCTTTAGCGCTGTTCTTGTTTCCGCTTCTACGACGCGCTCTTCTTCAGTACCGAATCGCTCGTACACTACCGCAGATACGACTTGGGAAAGATCATTAGGTCGTAAAACCCCGTAGCATAGTGTGTCTGCGTGCGCGGACAGGCCCCGAGTCTTTCCGAATGGCACTGGGGCTCGCGTTTAGATCCCGCTTCACTGATAAGAGACTCTGAACTGACGGCTGCCGCTCCTATCGATGGGGCTGTATGAGGGAGGAAAGTGCGAGCGAGGAAGAGACGAAGCGATCTTCGGGCCACGTGCTGAGAGCCCGAGCACTGGCTCTGGCGCTGAGCGGAGTATATGGCTGTTCCGGTAGGAGGATAGCGATCGCGCCGGCTTAATTTTCCGATGGCCGTACGCAGAAATAAAGAAGTAGGGGGTGGGGATAATGAAAGAAAAAAAGACAGGGAGGTTATAGCATAGAGGAGCAATACCGAACTATTGGGAGGCTACACCTCGAAATCTGCGCTGACTCGGCGACACAGCCTCGCCGCGGTGGTCTAGTGGCTAACTACTCGGCTGCTGACCCGCAAGTCGCGGGATCGAATCCAAGCTGCGGTGGCTGCATTTTCAATGGAGGTGAAAATGCTGTAGGCCCGCGTGCACAGATTTGGGTGCACGTTAAAGAACCCCAGGTGGTAGAAATTTTCGAAGCCCTCCACTACGGCGTCTCTCATAATCAAATGGTGGTTTTGGGACGTTAAACGCCACATATCAATAAATTTTTTGAAGGAATAAAGCACACAAAAGACACAAAGCTTTGACTTCTCGGTCACACAGGTGGAGCACGCTTTAGCTGGCTGTGCCGCAGATCATCCTGTTGATTTGTTTATTACTGTGCCATGAAATCTTAGCTGTAGAAGCATCTACTTAGAAGAATTTAAAGGTATGAGAGCGTCTTCGCCAAAAGCGCTCCAGCGTGGTTTCTAAGTCCGCAGGAAAATGTTGTTCAACCACGGTTGCTAGGCGGGATGTAGTGTGTACATCTTCAGTATGTGCGAACATGTTTCGCGTGTTGTCGACGAACTTTTCGGTTCCAAATCAAAACAACAACGAAACTGTGCCAACTTCTCCGTGTTATACAGCAAATATGGCACCGTAAACTTGAAAACGCTGCGCGAGCTTAGCTTCTCGCTCAAGTGCTGCACTTCTGCTCGAGTGCTTTTTCTTGTTTTACCTTCTCTGGTTCCGTCCTCTTTGTTACAGTGCCCGAACAAACTGTGCTCATTGCGCTGTATAGAGCGAAGCGTACGCGGACATTGCCGAGAGGGCAGCCGCGCCACACACACACACACACACACACACACGCACAAACGCACACACGCACACAAACACACACACACACACACACACACACACACACGCGCGCACACATTCTGCCGGCGTTCCTCTCTATTTTTTTATTTTTGACGCTGGTTCAAGTACGTAAGTCAATACGAAATCGCACGCAAGGATACTATACGGCCAGCGTTGGTCCCACGTTCTCGCGACCTGCAGGCACGCAGCCTACTTAGACGTCCGGAATTTGTGTCTCGCCGCAAATTAAATATAAAATATAGCAGTTCCTCCGGCAGCCCGCGCCGTTTGTTTAGAACGTGAAGTGTAATGCGGAACAAGAAAATGCCCCTGCCGGAGGGTCAGGAAGAGATGAAAGATAGAGAGGCATGGCGTTCCTCTGCGAGTGCACACGGTGTAGTACGACGTTTTCCCTTTTGCATTCTGATGTCGGGGGGGGGGGCATCTAAACTGGGTATCACGCTCCCGATTTTTTAGGGCTTCAGGTCGCCGGAAACGCCGCGCGCGGAGCGACGTCAGCGGCGAAGCATGAAGTCGAACGCCGGATTTCGTAACCGTGCTTTGGACACATCCACGTGGACGCCTTCAGCTGTTCCACGAGTGCGTGTACTTCGCACTCGTGCACTATTGAAGAAAGAAAACTAAAATATCAGCAATAATGCTATTATTCCCCGTCTTCGCGCAACATCGGAATGACGGAAGGGCAAGGTTCACACGTCCTAATCGCCCCGCACCGTCCACCGGGTACGCGTGCGTACACGGTGAGTGTATGAGCATTTACGGCTGGAGCAGGGTCGAGGATTTCAACTTCGGAGGATGTTTCTGAATACGATCAAGCAATGTTCGACGACGCTGTCTTTCATTATCTAAATTTTATTCTTTCGTTTTAAAGTAAATATTCAGTGCATAAAAGAATACTCACCGATCCGCATGCTAAGACAGTGCGTAGCGATTGCTTTTTATTCCTGTTCGAATCATCCAACTTTCCAGTGAAGGTCGCAGGCAACGATGCAGAGTCTGTAGGCTATATGGTACTTATGTGGTAGTCATGAGCGTCAGCAGAGGTGTGCGGAAGAAGTACTCAACCACCACCCCGAACTTCACCCGCGTCCCCATCTCCTCCACCATCACGATGGAATACAGTTCTGCGTCCCCACAGAAAAAACGCTGCCGACGTCCATCGTCGGAATATGCAGATTACAGTACTGTTTCACGGCTATACGACTGAATGAACACGAGCGTTATCAGAAGAGTCTAACAACAGCTGAAGGGAAAGAAGAAGGGGGGGATGGGAAATGAGCAACAACGCAAGATAGGAAAAGAAAGGAAGGGATCGAAAATATGGGGTGACTTTCATCTCATTAAGTATCATCATCCCCTTCAGAAGCCTCTTCTGCGTCCACTGCATGTGTAACATCTCTCCCCATGACCTCCAATTTGACCTGTCTTGCGCGAACTAATTCCATTTCATGCCAGAAAGTTTCTTGATTTTATCGCTACATCTAAACCTCTGCCGTCCTCGTTTGTTTTCAATTTCTTGATATTCATTCTGTCGCTCTCTGAGATGGTCATCTCTCCTTCGCATTCAATAAGGGGGAAAAAGTAGACCTGCCCAGGTCTACTTTTTTCCCCTTAATGCCCAAATCTACTTTTCCCCCCTTGATGCCAACTAAAATTTCGACTACCCCTTATGCCAACTAAAATTTCGGCTACCCCTTTCATCGCTTCTCGGCCTTTTGGCTAAGATCAAAAGTGTAGTCGGCTACCCCTTTTGTTCTCTAATCTACTCTGCTCGCTTCCAATCTCTTAAAGGCATACCTATTATTTATGACAGCTTATATGCCTACCATTCATTAATTTTCGCTCTTTATTTATAGCAAGGCGTAACCCACTCGCTTCGTCGTAAATCACAAAGGGAACTGCAGTAAAAAAAAAACTCGGAGTGACGTTGCGGTGTAGATGCGGAAAATAAACGTCACGGTCAAGGCAGATCACTTTTGTCTTCCGAGTGTGTACAAAGTGCTCCTGCTTCGATGCGGTACAACTAGCGCCCGTGACGCCATTGACGAGACAATTTTCCTTCGAACTTTGAACACGGAGTACCAGCCACGCACTAATAGAGCTCTGCGTTATAAACAATGGAGGAATATGTGAAGAGCGCACTGGTTCTTTGCGGTTCTTTCGTCGGGATGGAGCCACCGTAACGGTGCAAAACAGCCGTTTTCAGGTGTACCCGATTCCCACTGTCCTAAAGAGGCCTTTCATTAGCATGTATATAGCCTCTTCGGCTTTGCTCAGGCTAATCCGGCGGGCATGCGGCTCAATCGCGAAAGTGGGGTGTGTGCGCAGAGGAAATCCGGCCAAATAGACACACCGAGAAAACAGTTTCCGTTGACGAACGCTATGAATGAATCAAAGCGTCAGCTTTGCTGCACGAAGGAACAGTACTTACGAAAATTTCGCGAATACATGTAGGACTATTGACCCGAAGCAGTGGATGTATGTGAGAAATATATCGTGAACGGATAAGTATATAGTCGAGAAATAACCCATGATATGATATTGTTAATTTATATGGCTATACGTGCTAGGCTGCATAGACTATTGCTTGATGTTTTTTTTTGACACTATGTTTTTTGTTTGTACTTATGCTATTAGCCAAATGCCTGGAGTCTTTCTCTGTTAAAGAAGGCAATGCTCATGTTAATTACGAGCATAGCAGGAATAAATGAACCACATCTACAGTTATGATTCCACATAAACGGACAAGTATTTATTCATTCATTTATATAGAATTTATTAGTTACCTTCAATTCTGTACAGTGCAATAAATGGGAATACGAAATACACGTACACGAAACACATAAGAAAGAAGTAACTCCTACTACTGGTTATGATTATAAAACAATAGTTAGGATTAGTGTAGGATATAAAGACATAATATGAATTTCGCGCAGTTTTGATGTTCTGACGTCACTTGTTTCAGCTTATATATATAGTGTTTCTCGTTTGTGGACCCTTTTTACAAAGCAAAAGTTCCTCCATGCCGCTGATTAGAGCGCCATGCACGCGCTGAGCAGCACCATTTCACTTGCTGCTGGTTACAACATTGGTCGCGCGTTCATATTTAAGCAACAACGAAAAGCGGCAACATTGACAATTGCCCTCGACAAAAGATCAGAATACCATAATAGAAACGGCTGGTCACCGACAAGCTCTCGGTTGAACCAGCAGAAATTTATTGAAAAACTGCGAATACCACGGCGCCGTGTTTTTCGCGTACAACGCAGCCGCCGCCATCGACATCTATTACCCGTAACTTTGCTTCTCTTTCTCTCCTTCTCTCTCACGCCCACTGAGAGGCAGAGTGAGACAGAGGAAAATTCTTCTTCGGTAACTTCCCAGCAATCATGGTGTTAGGCATATTATGCTGGTCATGAAGAGCACTCCTACGTTCTGTGAATTAGACCACCTCGAGAAGCTAGAAACATCGTAGTCGGTTATTTGAATCTCTAGGAATGTCTGAAATTTGTGTTGACTTTCGGAGGAGCTTCAACACTAGTCAAGCAAGATGCGTCATCATCATAACCGCCGGCGCTTGAAGGCACGAAGTCCCTTGATGGCCGGGTCGTGCCGCTGGTTGACTTCGTAGCTCTGATCGAGCGAAGCTCAGTTACAAAAGCGGTGCCTCGTAATGCCAAACCCCCTTACCCCACATCACGTTTGCATGAGTACAGTCAATAGGGGTGTTGTGTGACCAATTCTGTCCTTCTCTTCCCAAATGTTAATGGCACCAACTTATTATATAAAATAAACAAAAGCTGCAGAGTAGTGGCAGAGAAAACGTTAGTCTTTACCTCTAGAGTTACGTAGCTCCGAGGAATTCCGCCGAATGCGTTCCTGTGTGGCAGAGTATATGAACCCAGAAACAGATTCATAATGAACTTGTTCATTGATTGATTGATATCTGGGGTTTAACGTCCCAAAACCACCACATGATTATGAGAGACGCGTAGTAGAGGGCTCCGGAAATTTCGACCACTTGCGGTTCTTTAACGTGCACACAAATCTGAGCACAGGGGCCTACAACATTTCCGCCCCCATCGGAAATGCAGCCGCCGCAGCCGGGATTCGATCCCGCAACATGCGGGTTAGCAGCCGAGTACCTTAGCCACTACACTACGGCGGCGGGGCCGTAATGAACTTGTGTGAATGCTCGCTAGAGCAGACGCGTTCAATGACAGGGCGAATGTGTAGTAAATTATCTTGGCTTTTCCATGCGTTTAGATGTTTTCTGTGCCGGTATTTTTTGCTACCCCCTCGTTCTTTCCTTCAAATTTCTAAATGAATTCGTAACGTTGTGCATTTTTGCTACGCCACATCAGCGCAGCTGATATAGTTCAATGGGTTGTACAGCAAGAAGCGTGCTGTTTGAATGTTCGCGCACTCTCGAATAAAAGTACACAGCGTTAAGCTAACATGAGCGAAATAAAAAAAAGAAAAGCAAATGAACCAATAAAAGGATCGCAATTTCAAGCTTACAAATGGGCCGTATACGAAGTTCACCGGCGTAGAGGAGTGCTCTTAATGCTAGGATCACACAACCCCGAACAGTCTTGCAGCACGCCGACGAGGACACCGGGGCCGAATGAATGTTCTCCAACAAAATACAGAGCGTATTACACCATTTCACCGTGTAGGGTGATGATAACCTTTTTCCCGACCGACACCGACGCTTGCAGCGGAAGAGCGCCGTTGTGCAGCCGAATTTGCAGAGCCTGGTGGGCGAGAGAGCACCGTCGTACGAACGACAGCCGCCCCCGTAACTCGACTCGTCGCCATCTGTGCCGCGTGCGCGGCAACACGCGTTGCTGCCACGCCCGTTTTGTCCAAATCACCGCCTCCACGCCCCCTCCCCGACACCACCACCACCACCGCAGGCAGCCTCCTAGTAAAAAGCGAGACCCCACAACATCCAACCGAGCGAGAAAAGCACCGGCACTTCGCTACACGCGCTGCTTTTCGCGGCGCAGTTGCGGACAGCCTCCTCGAAGTGTATTCCTTACGCATTGACGTACAAGTCTGGGTGTTGTCGTTAGTAAGACGAGGGCCGAAGCCTTTGAAGATATGCAGGAGAGACTAAGCGCAGGCGAATTTGAGAGAATTAGAAGACTCATTTTGCGACGTGTATATATTGTAAGGCAACGTTTCGGCTGCAAGACAATTCTTTTTTACTTGCCGAGCCTCTGCCCCACAACACATGTCAGGCTGATGATGATGAGTATGTACATATGATAAAATGACGCGCATGAATGATGCTCACACTTATTTCCCCCCCCCCCCCACGCTTGAGCGGCCAGCCCGGACGCGTCTTAGACGGAAATGGAACGTCGAACGAATGGCTTCAGACGCGACGCGATACGTGGACAATCTCCGAACCACGACAGCGACGATCCGAAGAAAGGTCGCTGGGAGTGACACGGTAGTTCACTGGTGACGTTTGTTCATTGATTGTATAGGGTCCAATGAAGCGTGACTGAAATTTATCGCACAATCCTGGAGTACGAATGGGCGTCCAAAGCAACACTTCATCCCCTGGACTGAAGGAGACGTCGCGATGAGAGCTGTCGTAGCGCTGCTTGCGATCTTGCTGATTGGCTTCTGTATTAAGGCGAGCCCGTTGCCGACATTCCTCGAGCCTTGTGATTAACTGCTCTGATACGGTTGCCGAGGAGTCAGTTGGAACATTTAGGAAAGAGACGTCGATAGTGAACGTCGGTGAACGGCCGTACACGAGGTAGAAAGGCGAGTAGCCAGTAGTTCTTTCAACAGCGGTGTTATGGGCAAACGTCACAAAAAGCAAAATCGTATCACAGTTGTCGTGGTTTGGTGCGATGTACATCGATGGCATGTCTGTTAGTGTCCGATGAAATCTCTCTGTCAGCCCATTAGTTTGGGGTTGGTAGGCTGACGTCGTCTTATGTACTGTACCACAGGTTGTGAGCAGGGTTTCGATTATGGTGGACAGGAACGTTTTGCCGCTATCACTCAGGAGGACGCGAGGTGCACCATGGCGCAATACAATGGCGTTGAGAAAGAAGTCTGCGACGTCTGAAGCAGAACTTGTGCGAAGTGCAGCAGTCTCTGCGTACCGTGTCCGATGATCGACAGCAGTGACAATCCAACGATTACCTGCTGGTGTGATGGGGAGAGGTCCCAGTCGGTCTATGCCAACGATGGCGAAAGGAGTCTCGGGACACGGGATGGGTTGCAGAAGGCCGGCAGGAGATGAAGTTTGCCGCTTCCGCCGTTGACACAGATGGCAAGATGCAACGTATTTCGCCACAAAGTTAGAGATGCCAGGCCAGAAGAAACGTTTCCTGATGCGGCTTTGTGTTTTGTGAAATCCCAAGTGGCCTGCACCTGGGTCGTTGTGAAAGGCTTCAAGGACTTGGTGACGTAGAGAACGCGGAAGTACCGGAACCCAGCGGTGTCCATCAGTAGTGTAAACGTAACGATGGAGCACATTGTTATCGAGCTTGAATTGCCGTAGTTGTCGGCGCAATCTAGCATTAGAAGTAGATGATATACCATTTAGGCGTTGAATAATGATTTGCAATATGGATCATCACGCTGGCGTGTGGCAAACTCAGTGTAGTGATTTGAAGCCGGCGTGTCGATAACCGTAAGTTGTGATAATGTGAGGGGTGACGCAGAGTTTTGCCCACCAGACGAGCAATCACCTGACGTATTCGATGATGACAGTGGAAGGGGACAGCGAGAGAGAGCATCTGCATCTTGGTGTTTTTTGCCAGACTTATAGTTGACGTCAAAATCGTACTCTTGTAGGCGGAGCACCCAACGACCTAGGCGACCAGACAAGTTTTTCAGTGACGATAGCCAGCACAAGGCGTGATGGTCTGTAATGACTGTGAAGTGGCATCCGTAAAGATATGGTCGAAATTTTTGTACTGCCCAAACGACAGCAAGGCACTCCTGCTCAGTTATGGAGTAGTTCTGTTCAGCAGCCGTAAGAGCACGACTAGCATACGCAATAACTCTTTCCCGTGAAGTGGCATCCCGCTGTAGAAGAACTGCACCAATGCCATGGCCAGTCGCGTTGGTGTGGAGACATGTAGGTGCGTTCTCGTCGAAATGGCACAAAACAGGGTCGGATGTTAAAGCATGCTTTAGGGCTTGACAGGCACACTTGCAGTCGTCGTTCCAAGCGAAAGTTGATCCGGATGTCAGCAGCTTATGCAGGGGCGACGCGATGGTAGCAAACTGGCTGATGAAGCGGCGGAAGTAGGATGCCAGGCCCAGAAAACTTCGTAGGTGTTTCTGATTTTCTGGCCGAGGGAAGCGTATCATGGCAGCAAGCTTGTCAGGATCCGGGAGAACGCCATCTTTGCTGACAAGGTGGCCCAACACCTTGATGCTCTTGTTGGCGAAATGGCATTTCTTTGTGTTTAGCTGAAGTCCAGCATTAGAAATACACGTCAAAACTTCCTCTAAACGATCAAGATGCTGACGAGAAGAAGTGGAGAAAATGACCATGTCATCCAGATAACAAAGACATGTTTTCCATTTTAGGCCGCGTAGAACTGTGTCAATCATGCGTTCAAACGTGGCAGGAGCATTACATAAACCGAATGGCATCACATTGAATTCATAAAGCCCGTCTGGTGTTGCAAATGCAGTTTTTTTTGTCCGCTTCGTGCATAGGTATTTGCCAATAACCAGACCGTAAATCCAGGCTGGAGAAGAATTCAGCGCCTTGCAGACTGTCAAGTGCGTCGTCGACTCGTGGGATCGGGTACACGTCTTTTCGCGTGATCTTATTAAGTGCTCGATAATCGACGCAGAATCGCACCGAACCGTCCTTGTTTCGGACTAGCACTACAGGGGATGACCACGAGCTGGACGAAGGCCGGATAACATCTCGTTTGAGCATATCAGCAACGTTGTTCTCGATGATTTTCCGCTCTGCGGATGACACTCGATATGGCCGGCGGTGTACCATTGTATTGCCTTCCGTTTCAATTCGTTGTACGGCGACGGAAGTGCGACCCAAAAGCTTGGAATTTACATCAAATAAAGCACTGTGTTTTTGAAGGATACCCAAAAGTTCTTGCTTTTGCGCTGACGTGAGATCGGGATTTATTGTGGCTGTTAAAGCAGCCGTCGTAGCATCGTCATCAGTACTCGTAGAGAAAGATGGTGCGTCTGCGTGAAGGGGCACCAGAGAAAGTGGTTCGGTGTCTGTGAAGCAAACCACACTGGTGCCCTGGGGCAGTGCAACAGGCAAAGAGGTAGGGTTAACTGCCGTAACTAATGCTCTGCCATCATGAAAGTGCACCAGGCTAGGAGCGATGGTAAGCCCACCAGAGATGTAGCGTCCACACGGTGCTAGGAACACATCACCAGTACTGATCCTATCTGATGTCAGGGTCAGAATATGCTCATTGCCTGGAGGAATAAAACAGTCATCAGCGGTGACGAAGCGCTGGCTATGAGCATCTTTATCGGACGAAGGCGCAGTTTCTGACATACGAATGATCCTCTGACGGCAAGATATCACGGCTGAAGCTGAGGAGAGAAAGTCCCACCCTAAAATGAGCGCATTAGTACACGATGACAGAACGAGGAACTGTATATGATGAACGATGCCCTCAATAAAAACTCGTGCTGTGCAAACACCAGAAGGCTGAACGAAAACCGCATTAGCACAGCGAAGGGGAGGACCATCATACGGTGTCTTCACTTTGCGCAAACGGGAACACAAGTCCACACTAATAACTGAGAGGGATGCACCTGTGTCCACCAGGACTTCAGTCCATATACCCTCAACACACACTGAAAGTACATTTGGAGAGCGTTCCGGAGGAGTTTGATGCAGTCCGCCAAATGCAGCTTTCCCTCCTGAAGCAGCACTGTTTAGTTTTCCGGGCGGTGACCAGACGCCGTGGTAGCCGGACGAAGTGGTGACAAGGAACGGCGCATAGGTGACGGGGAACGACGGCGTGAGGAGCGGAATGTACTGGCTGCGTCGAAGTGCTGTGGAGATGGTGAGCGGCGTTGGTACAATTGATATGGGTGGCGATGTTGTAGAGCAGTGGCAAACTCATCCCTCTCGAAGTGACCATAGCCCCGCCTTTCGTCTTGTTGACGTTGACGACAGAACCGTGAGATGTGGCCACGTATTCCGCAATAATAGCAAATTGGTCGAGTTGGACGCCAGGCATGGAAAGAAGGAGGCGGTGCCCTTGGGGCAAAGACATTCAGTGAGGGCTGCGTAGTGCACACATGCAGCGGTGATTGCTGAGAACTTGACGCTGCAACTACCTGAGCGTATGTCGGCTTTGGAGTGGTATGCGAGCTCAGGGCTTGCTCACACGTCATGGATGCCAGCTCCTCCCTGACGATGTTGCGGAGGCTGCCTGCAGGAGGCGTTATGCGGAGCTCATAAGACGACGAGGTGGCCTGGAGTTGCAGCTCCTCGCGGATCATGGACCGTATCAACGACCGGAGCTCATTGTCTTGCGTTGGCCTGAGATCTCCTGTGTTAGGCTGTAAACGTATAAGTTGAAGGTCATCGAGTCGATGACACGTACTGATGATATCCGCGACCGTGGTGGGGTTCTTAGCCGCTAAAGCGTTAAATGCGACGGTGCCTATGCCCTTGAGCAGGTGGCGAACGCGGTCATGTTCCACCATCGAGCTGTCGATGCGACAGCATAGAACGAGGACATCCTCAATGTAAGAGGTATAAGACTCGCTAGAGTGCTGAACATGTTCAGCAAGCTTCCGTTTGGCTATGTCTGCACGGACAGAAGGGTGGGTAAATATCTGACGGAGCTGCTGCTTAAAGGTAGGCCAGGCCGGGATATCCAGTTGATGGTTGAGAAACCATGTTTTAGCGACCCCCGTAAGATAGAACGGTACGCGGGACAGCTTCACAGAATCATGCCAATAGTTAAGTGCCCTCACACGGTCGTACTCATCCAACAAGTCATCAACGTCTTCACCGCGAAGGCCGGCGAACATCGGGGGGTCTTTTTGAGGGGCGGTGACAGTCCATGAAGGCATGCCCAGGGGTGTAGGCGGGGTGGATGGAGCCGTGTTGTTGTGCTCGTCTTGTGACATGGCCGTGGGCTGACTGCGCAGAGGGCGATCCAACCGGAGCTCAAGGGATGGTTGGTAGTCGAAGATAACGAAAAAGCGCTGCAGAGAGAGGACCAGGGGACCGGAAAGCACTCTCCACCACTTGCAAGGCAACGTTTTGGCTGCAAGACACTTCTTTTTGCTTGCCGAGCCTCTGCCCCACAACACATGTCAGGCTGATGATGATGAGTATGTACATATGATGAAATGACGCGCATGCATAATGCTCACAATATGTATAGCTGCCACTCTTGATTGCGTAGCCTCTCTTCTTGTATAATTGGCTATCACGCATTCAACCCACACTGCCTTTGACTGAGGCCATGATGTGGCCCGTTGCATTTTTGGCTTGCCGGCCGAGAACTGTTACGTTATGTGCGTACCTGGCTCGCGCGTACTACCCACTCCATGAATGTCTTTTTTGTTTTTCCTCCATTGGTTTACGAATCACCCTACGACACAGAGATTACAACCAAGCTTAGGGTTATTTACAAGGACTTATTTATTATCATTTTATTAAAGCTCACATGCATTCAAATCTCATGCGTCAGGCATGGTGAAACTGTTTGTTGTACTTGTTCTACAGCTGTTCCCGGAGCGTGAAAACTGGAGGAAGAAAAGTCAGAACGCTCGTTCATGAGTAAGCAAAATGCGAAAGAAGAGGGTGGTACGCTCATGCAGCTTCAAAATTCTACGCGCATTCTCGATACGCGTCGAGAAAAAGAACGGCGAACGCCCCCTTTCCCAAAACGTGCTTTCGTCTTCCTCTACGCTGCACCGTACTCGCGCACGCGAAGCACCGCTCTCAACAGATAAAAAATGGTACCTGTAATCACTCCCAGCAACAACGCACCAACCGACACAATCATTCGAAAGCTCTCTGTTGGTTTGGAGGGGTGAGGGACGAGGTATACAAGGAGTCGTCGAAGAAGAAGCCTCGAAGAAAGAGAAGCTTAGTCGTAGAAGCTGAAACGCGAACAAACGGGAAATAAAAAAAAACGTGAGCGGAATGGGGAGAAACAACAGGGAGCCTGGCCATGAAAGGAAAGAAAGAAATTAGGTGAGAGGGAAACCACGCTCTCGGAACCAAAGCGAGGCGCGGTGAACCGGGGGCATGATCTTCTTCGCAAGTGCAAATCGAAGCCTCCAGACTCGCCAATCGATCCCCATAGCTGATGAGCCAGCCGGACAGCGACACAGAAACCTTTAATTTTATTCTTTCTTGGTTTCTACATGCATTTTTCACCCACCCTCTTTCTTCGCGTCAGTGCAGCCGTTAGCGCTGCACTGGTCGAACGCCGATGACAACTCCCGAAGTGCACCTTAAATGGCTAATACGGCATGCTGTCTTTTTAGTACTCCCACTCACTGGATTTCATGCTGACCGGTTGTGCCTCCGCGATCTCCGACGACAGCGCAGCTCTGGCCGACTGGCTCGCCTTACGCCGTCTTTTGACACCGACAAGAGCTCTGGCCGAGTGGTGCCCCGTCCTCGGACGCCTGCGACCATGTCCACCTTTCCTTTCGTCTCCTTACTTCCGCATGTGCCTGTCCCTGCGCCTCACTCTCTCCCATCCCTCCCTCCATCTCTATACTTTTTAATTCTACCCTTTTAATTCCTCCTTATTCACATCACGCGTGAGCTACTGTTGAGGTGTCCTCCGCCTGAGAGGCAGTTACGGGGCTCACTTTTATCTTGTTTTAATTTAAATTCATGCGCCCTGTCTTTTTAGCAAGACGCACAGAAAAACTTGCGTGCGTCTCGCTAAACGATAAAGTCGCGTTCGGACCGGCTTTCTAGATTTGAACTTTGTGTTTCAAGATGGCCGTGAGTGCGAATACAGGAGAAAGAGCAAAACTGTCGACCGGTGTCGTGTGCGTTCACTTCTAGTTTGACACGCAAAAAAAATTACGTACCAGACGCTGGGAAAAAAATTAAGAATAAAAACAAACATAAAAATAACAAAAGAAAAACATTCTTCATAGTTTGCATCAACAATTCATCAAGAGGATTTACTGGTAGAAAGCATTTGATGGTGCTGTTGGCTTGTCCCAGTTTTTCTACAGAGCTGGCTATGGTTCCTAAAGAATTATTATTATTATTATTATATTATTATTATTATTATTATTATTATTATTATTATTATTATTATTATTATTATTATTATTATTATTATTATTATTACGGGTGTTCAGAAAATACAACGCAACATCTCTCCGTAAGTCGCAGAGAAAATTTTGGGGAAAATGCTGAAAAACCCCACCTGAAGTCATTGTTCGACTAATGATCGACACATTGCTTGATAAACCACGCAGTATATTGCCTCTAAATGACGATATACTGGTGGACGAAGACAACCTGACGTACGAGTGAGGAATATTGTTATCCTTTTATCCTATCTGCATGTAATCACGGTGAAAGGTTTCTACCGGAGGCACTGGTTTCTACTATAGCGAGCTGTGTTCTACTGTGTTGTTGTAACCGACTCGGGAGGCTAATAACAATTCACTTAAACATGCTTAATATTACTGTGACCGCGGAAACTCACCAACCACTGGTTCTCGATCATCATTACGCGTCTTGAACTGTAAATTTGCTTCTAGCTTGCTCGTTGGCCATCGAAGCATAGTCCTGAAAGCATATATATATATATATATATATATATATATATATATATATATATATATATCACTGCAAGCCCGCTGTTGGTGGGGCAAAGCCTGCTTAGGCTATTTGTTTTGTTTTACAGATAGCTAACCGAGAAATACCTGATGGAAAAGTGCGCGGGAGTTATTAGATGCGAAACAGCTTTTGCTCAGGGCTGTGTCCGTCTCTCGACGACCGTCCGCTCTCACACTGCGCATGCGCCAATGCTCCCCCTCTCCTCGCATTAGTGCGAGGAGGTGAGGTGGATGAGGTGGCAGAAATGAGGCGTAGGTGGCCTCCACTTCGTTTCTCCTCTCCCGTTTATCTTTTAGCCACAGCTGTGCGCTCGTATAAAATGCTGCACTCGCTCACTGCATTTCACTCTCCTAGCAGCGCTGGGTGTTCGCTCTGCGGCACAGACACAGTAACACACACAAATGGGAGTGCGGGTAACATGAACGGCACACAACATGTACACAACTCCACACACAAGTGAAACATACACGGAAGCATACAAATGGAAATAAAAGTGAACCCCTGCGCTGCTTCACATGCCCACTTGGTTTTTTTCTTTGGGAGATCGTGTATTTTTTACTTGTTTCATTTCTTTATTTTTTAGTTATTATATTGTAAGCCCATGCAGGCTGTTATATGGTCGGATTAGCATATACAATGGAGTCAAATCTGTCAATATAGAATAGAAAACATCATAAAAACACAACAAATAATAAATATTATTTCATTCTTTCTTTAAAGCAATTCAAGCTAACAAGGCTATTGAACGTTTTCAATTCAGCTGTTGTAACCGACAAACGTTACGATGGCCGAGAGATGATCGCTCCGGTACTTATTTGTATAAGTCGGCATCGAACTTTGGCGGTTCCCATTCCAACTCGTGCTCGCCGCTTTTCATGAAAAGTAGGTCGCATCGTAATTACACTGCGCGTTCAAATACACGCGTAAGTCTGAAGGGAGTCAGAGTTGCGTTTGTTGCCGCTTAAACTTGTCGGAAGGAAGCTGTCAGTACAGTCTAATAACGCACGTGCCAACCTTTTGTCCTATGTCGCGTATGTTTTCTCTTAGGTTATGTTTAGAGCCATTTTTCGAAAGCTGCCACGTTGTTTGCTGCTAGTTTGCGCCCTTTTTAGGTTTGAATATTTCATCGAAATGTGTGCAAATGTGCCACTAAAGGGGGTACAGGGGGTGCTTAGGGATTCAGACAGGAAAGTCCAGCTTTCGGGTGTAGTGGTCATGCGATGCCCCCCTCCCCCCCCAAAAAAAAAAACGCGAGTTTATAGGCAGACGATGGCTAGCGCGAGCCTTCATACGGCTGTCCCGCTTGAAAAACTGCTGGGCAGAGTGTCTCCAGCTGAACGGAACTGATAAGGAGGCGTTGAATACTAAGGCGTTGTGAAATGACGCAGGAACAAGGGTGCGCCCCCACCGCCTCATTACCCAGCGTCTTTGCGCAAAGACCATGGGTCATCGAAGCTGCTTTACGGGGGCAGCGGTCCTCCGTGCTCTGTCGAGCAGAACGATTGTTGCGGGAGCATGTTCCGAGCTCTCGGGTAGATGGTGTCACGCCTCTCCACAACCGTTGCTCAACGATCACGCTGGACGACGAAGAGAAGTGCTAATTCGGACATGTCGAGCTCGAAGTTTGGGCTAATATTGAACAGGCGAAGGTCAGCACGTTACTCATCATCTGGGTACATGTCCCATCGCGACCATTTTCCTTCTTCGAAAAACCGCGAATACTTAGGGTAGCCGCTCAAGCAGAAAGACAAATATAAAATGCACACTAAGGCTCATCAGTGTGTGTGAGGCTAGCAGTTCCAATCAATGGTGCAAGTTATTCTAAGCGTTAGCTGTACAGTTTCAGACCAATTAATCACGAAGAAAAAAGTACGAAGTAGATTAAGTTTATTCGTGATAAGTCGCGAACACTATCTTTGACTGCCAATAATGCGGTTGTCAAAACTTGTTTAGCCTCAAGATAAGCATGCAAATTAAAATGATGCTGGCATTACGTGCACTAGCGAAAACAAAAAGGATATAAACGTGTTATGCTTAAAATCAAATTCAGTCGAAATATGTTTTCAGACGAAAGTGGAGAGATTGCTGTAGAATGCGCGTATCAATATCCCATGCTCTAGTAGCAAATCCAGCCTGAAAAGTACGTAAAGGTTGGCAACAAACGTGCCTGCCCATGAAATTATGTTTTATATATACGTAAGCTTCAATGATCTACAAATGACGGACATAACCCGTTCCTATAACAAGTACTCGTGACTGTACATATTGAAAAGCACAAGCGGAGGTCAACACTGTACAATTTGTTGGCATGGGCATTGAAGTTTACGCCAAACTTCCACCAGAGTGCCTTTTAACCTGAACTCATCTGGTCAGAGAATCTCGACACCGGAAGTGCGTGCATAAGTGCTTGTCTGGAATTTTCTCACGGAAACTGGCCTGGAGGTGGAGGTTCAACCTACAATCGCCAGCCCCGATACAAGCAATAAAACGACAGTTTCATTTACACCGCACCTAAACCATGGCTATATATACCAGGGCAAGGTACTATCTTTCAATCTTGTGAGCGTTGACGCAGGAATGCATGGTATTAGGTGTTATCAGCATTTGACCTAGCGCTCCCACAAGATTGTCGTATGCGAACGCGTGACAAATGTGACTTCCTTCTGCGGCTCATGACCAGTGATTATTTCACTCATCATTTTGCCTTTCATTTTCATCTCCTCTCAATTGCGGTTTAGAAACCGTGGGTAAATCAACAGCATGCGCCATGAGTTTGTTCGTGCGAATGGGCACTTATCTTGCAGTGCCAGTTTTTAACTGAACAGTTGATCAAATGAATTGCACAGTCGTACAGCGGGAGTATTTTGCACGCTAGGGTTATCAAGAGGTCTGAAGATGCCCGCTTTTCCAGCGGCTCGTTACTTCCCAACCGCGTAGTTCCTGTATTATTGTTAGTAACAATTGTTATTCTGGTTGAACGTCGCAAAACCAAGATATGATTGCGAGAGATACCGCATAGTGAAAGACTCCGGAAATTTCGACCACCTGGCATTCTATAACGTGCACCTAAATCTAAGCACACGGGCCTCAAGCATTTTCGCCTCCATCGAGAATGCAGCCACGGTTTCCGGGATTTGATCTTGCGACCTCCAGGTCAGCAGCCGAGTGCCTTGCCATTGGACCACCGCGATGGCGCTAGCCACCCATATTAGTACAAACTTTTAAATAATATAATTTTAGCTTTCATTCCAGTCCAATAGTGCATGTCAAAGTTAAATGATGTTTCCGCAGATCACTATACTTCTGGCAATCATACTTGTGCCCTATACCTGAAAGAGGGGAAGTGAAATCTATTTCTGGCCGTGGTAGCCCTGTATTCATAGAGAAGAAAGGGAAAAAAAGACGGCTCTGCTTGTCACTAAATTATACTGGTGTTTTCGTCTATACTCTAGAACTGAGTTGCTTTCTTTGTGCGTAGAATACTTGCGGAAAAAAGTCAGATAGGAAAGCCCTGCAAACCGTCCATATACGGTAGGCAGGGGCGTGGTCAAAAACATTTTTTTTTTCGGTGGTATTAACCTGGTATGTATGTTCTTGCGTGTGTTTGTATATGTGTGTATGTACCTTAGAATCTGAAGCAAGCTCTTGTAACCGAGACAGCGCCTATTTCCCTTATCGACTGACTTGAAATATGCGCTAATTACCGAGCATACCTCCTCCTTCTCCTCTTCGGCCTTTATTTTGTCCTCTTAAACATATATATACAGCAGTGCTACCTGCGAATAATATTCTGGGAATATTTATACCTTAAAACTCGGTGTCTTAGTACTTTTACACTGTGGTGCGATTGGGGTTGCATTCGGAGTGGTCGCCAACTGTTGGAGCATTGAAAGAACGCTTTTTACCTCTCCTCTTTACACAGACAACTTCATACGGGGAATCCCGCCGGCTGAGTGAAGAGTGTAAATGCTTGCGTATTCAATAAAGCGTCTCATTAGAATCACAGGTGTGCATTTTACAGGCAATTCGGCCACCGTCTCAAATTATGGCCTAAGATTGAGTAAGCCCCCCTCCCCCCGACCCCTGCAAATCTTGTGCGACTATCTTTTTTATCGTAGCGGGAATCTTTTTTATCGTAGGCCGCTTGTGTAGGATTACAATATATATATATATATATATATATATATATATATATATATATATATATATATATATATACACACACACATATATATATATATATATATATATATATATATATATATATATATATATATATATATATATATATAAAGAAATGCATATCGAGGGGCAACTACATCCCCACTCCCTGGCGTCAGGTTGCGTCTCGCACTACTTCTCTGTCGGTCCCTGTCTCTCTGTCTGTGCAGAGCAGCCGGCCGCAGACAAAGCTCATGCGGTGCACCTCTCTGATTTTTATCACGTTGTAGTTTTTCCTGTACCCGTTTTTCATATATATGAGCCCAGAATTTAACCTAAAGCTGATTGATTGATATGTGGGGTTTAACGTCCCAAAACCACCCTATGATTATGGGAGAGCAGTAGTGGAGAGCTCCGAAAATTTAGACCTCCTGGGGTTCTCGAACGTGCACCCACATCTGAGCACATGGGCCTACAGCATTTCCGCCTCCATCGGAAATGCAGCCGCCGCAGTCGGGATTAGATCCCGCGACCTGCCGGTCAGCAGCCGAGTACCTTAGCCACTAGACCACCGCGGTGGGGCAATTTAACCTAACGCTAACCTGCGAACAAAGGTGTGTGTATATACAAGGGACTTGTGCTGTGTGAATGACCTTACCTTCACCACAGCCACGGGGCGTTAGCCGCAATTTCACGCAACTTGTTTTGTTTTTCGCCTTCTTATCGCATGTTCTCCGCTAGAGATAATTGTATCCGGATCGGCTGTTGCTCCAGCAGGAACCTCGCGCTTGCTGCGTGGCTTTGTATAACTTTGAAACGGTACGCGACTCTATCGCTCCTGCGGCGCTGAGTCCTTGAGCGCATGCAGGGGCTCAGGAATCGCGACGGGCGTTGGGAACCATGGAGCACACGCACACGGTTCAGTCGGCAGCGGCATGTAGTTTGCGTTATAAGGCAGGGACAATTGGTGCATTGTTGTCGCGTGGCGACGGCGAAAGCGTTGTATGCTTACGTTGCGGGACCACGTCTCTACGAGGACACCGTTGTCGTCCCACGGTGAAGCTGAGCGTGTCATTTGGAAACGCCCTCGAGAGAATGGTTGCTGCGACAGTCGGTGCATTCGAGTCCCGAGATTCCGGGCGTCGCGCCACGGTGGGGCCCTTTTCGTGTCCCACAATTGTTTTGCGAAGTCTTCTGTTATTATAACACAGGCACGCGCCCGAACATTTTGGGGTAGTAAGGTGTTATGACGATGAGGTTCATTGCAGAAGGGGACATTCAATTAACGTTTAACTCCTTACGTACTTTACCATGCGTCTAAATTTAGCTACACGGCCTTGCCGAAACGCGAGATTTGCAGCTGAGCAGCATAGCATTCTATCACCTAAGCCACCACTGCTGTTACCAACTGCGAATATATAAGAACGTTACAATTGCCATCTTGAATCAGCCTATATACTTATAAAAATAGGTTTCGTTTTTTTTAACTGGGGGAGAGCTGCGGCACGAAGTGTATAATACTTGCTTCGGTTTTGAGTCTGAAAACCATGGTAGCATGCTGTGGAAGTCCTATATATATATATATATATATATATATATATATATATATATATATATATATATTACAGAGAGAGAGAGAGCAATGTGGAAGAGCCAGTCGGGCACCCCGCCTCCTCAGGGAATATGCAAACTCTCCACCTAAGCTTAAGTGCACGGAAAATAGCCCAAAGGGGCCGTAATTTCTGGACCTCTCCACATCATGCTACCATGGTTTTGGGACTTAAAACCCTAGCAAGTATTATACACTTCGTGCCGCAGCTATCAATCAGTTTAAGAATATATATATATATATATATATATATATATATATATATATATATATATATATATATATATATATATATATATATATATATATATATATATATATATATATATATATATACATAGTTTTTTAAAGAAATAAGGGGCCGGTGGGGTAATCTACTTTCGATAATGTGATTTATGAAGACCATAATTGCGCCTACGCTTGCGGTCAAAATAATAATAATAATAATTATTATTATCGTCATCATTATTATTATTATTATTATTATTATTATTATTATTACTACTATTATTATTATTATTATTATTATTATCCTATCAGCGATGAAATTTTTGTGCACGCGAAGATATACAATGCGGTGGTAGCAGCGGTGGTTTATAATCGTCAAGAATGCAAGGATAGAGGCTGAGTTGCGGGCCACCGTTCCGCCTAAGCGTGACGCGTTCAATGAAGTGCCTGTACCTGGGCCTCTCCCGCGTCTCATCAACGTGTCTCTGTGCGTCAGCGTGGATGTCACTCTGTGTACGTTTCGGGGCCCTCCCATGTGTTGCCTGGCGTAATGGTGTTTTCCGCAGTGGTCAATGTTCCAGATAATGAAATGTCGCGCCTTCATGGAAGGATGAGGAACCGCCTGTTGCAATCACCGTGCACTGTCAAATGATAACACGTATAGTGTCCAAAGTAAAAGTGCTGCACTCTTTAGAAACGAGACGTTATAAAGAGAAAGCCTTACAGAGACAGGGAGAGTTTACTGAAATCCCATGATTATGCATTGTTGCAGGAGGGCTTTGTAATGAACTCTGTGAGTGAATGTCACCTGCAGATGTCTTGGGACTGTGTGTGACACACGTTTAAAAACATACCATTTAGATGAGATCATAGCCACTCACTTTTTAGGAAGAGAGTGTAATGGACCACAGTGGATGTTGGTTTAGTGCACGGGGAGAAAAGTATCGACTACGTTGTAAAGTCATCTCTTCCTCTCACTTCGAAAAGAACAGCGCAGACGGAGTCGCCATTGCTTTTACCAACTAGTCACGTTTTCACACTCTGTTATTTCAAAATCGGTCTATTTTCTACTGCTACAGAGGTCAGTATCTGTATAAGTCTCGCAGTAGAAAATTACAACGAAGTCGACTGTGACGGTTTCGGGATTATATATGTTTATTTCTGTGCACTTGCATGATCTAACATTTCTACGAGTATGGTCTACTGAATACGAGGTTGCTTCTTTCATTCCCGGCAGCAGTGGTCACATTGTTGAATTCAGGCACTGAACGACACAGCACTCTAAGACACTACACGACGGGTCGTATGCAGAGGTAACTTCTCTTAATGGACAGTGTATAGGCGTAGATAAGTCTAGGTTGATTGATGTCAATAAACTTTACCACCTCCAGTTTTTACTGCCTTCAGGAAGCTCGATGGGTATCTTTAATTTAGGAAACAATTATTTTGCGCTCCTGTAGCGGTCGGGTGATGCGTTTAATTATGCGCGCGAGCTCTGGTGCGTAGCTTTGGGGAGCCCCGAAGCTACGCCCCATCGGAAAGCCCAATCGGGGAGCCCCGATTGTTAATATGGGAAGAACACGCGAACATTGGGGGTTGAGTGCTTACATGTGCGCGGCTTAGATGCGCGCCCTAGAGGGTAGTATACAAGACAATGGGAGCGAATTGCTTTTCGGAAGCGATGCGAGTGCCAGTCCCGGGCGCACCAAATGCGGCAGAAGGATGAGCTGGAAGTGTGTCGCTGCACGCCGTGGCACTCTGAGCGATCACCGCGCGTTGAGCGAAAATCACGGTTGCCCCCGGAAGCCCAAGTAAGACGAATGGCGCTCGACAACAACAACGACAGCGGCGGCATGCAATCGTGAAGCAAGGCCACCGATGGACGAGTGCGGACAGCTATGTGGGCAAGGAACTGCAGGCGTGGCCGATATTTCGGTATACGCGGTGCTTCATCACCAGGTGGCCTTTTGTTTTAGTAAACTTCAACTCGCTCCGCTGGAGGCGGCAACCACCATGACACACGGTTCTCGTGTGTCATGTGGCGACTGCTTCACGCCCTTGGAGACAGACCAGCGTAGGGTGCTGTTTGTTTAGCTTTGTTCTCTTTGCGTACAACGCGCATTTTGCCGGCATGCAATCCAATGTTTCTGCTCGTCCTCGGCTATTGTGACGATGCGCGCCTGCTAGCGTGAGATAGGGAGCTTCTCTGTGAACTGTTGAACACTCTTCGTGGCCCAAAGATTCCCTTCGTAAGCGAAGTGCACCGGGTGCCTGATTTCCTCAGAACTTTATCCCCCCTTACGCCGTGAACTCGTGCTAGGCAAAGTGCTGGCAAATAGCGTAGTTCCTAACATGTTTCAAACAACCAACCAATCAATGAATCGATCAATCAAACTATCACTTTGTATGAATGATACAGGGGCGCTCGTCGGTGAGAGTTGCAGAATGAACACCAAAGGATAGGGAATGGAGTCGTGACCTACATAAAACCAGGCGGGGTCGTATTACCATGGGGGCGAGCTGCTAAAGGCCCGTTTAGTGTGTAATGTGAGTGCACTTTAAAGAGCATATATTGCGAAAATTTCTAAAGCCCTACACTACGCTGTGTCTCAGTATCATATCGTGGTGTTACTTGTGAAGCTCCAGCTCTTATTTTTTATTGATGACAACGGGCAACACATACAAGCGGTACCTGCACGCGAGTCAAAAGTAGCGCTTGATTGTGTCACCTCTCTTCGTTCGTTTGTCGGTCCGTTTTTTTTCTGCGTTGTAAATTTTCCACCTTATGCAGAATCATGGTGGCTCGGGTGTTAATTAAAATTTCATTCATCTTTAATTTCCTCTTACATTCTGTGCACTTTTCATTCATATTCAATTTACATTAGTTCTTTTTGACATATCTTTTAGCCATATTTCAAGTTTGATTGACATGTATGTTTCCTTATTGCTATAATTTACCAGAGTTAGGAAGCAACAAAAGGGAGAAGGCAGGGAGGTTAACCAGAAAGACACCCGAATTAGAATTCTAAACACAGTGTTCGCTAATTATCAGTTTTAATCACATGGCATATGCTCACTTCATATGAGGCCCTGGTTCACCTGAGATGTAAGGTGCAAGACTCAGACGCCTCATCAAACGCAAAAATTGGCCGCCGGAGTCGGTGACGTGAACACCAGCAACGCCAAAAAACAAAACAAAACAAAAAAGAAATCGGTATGCGATAACACCGTCATGGTTACGCTCCTGGTGACTAAAAGTTGTTTCGTCATCGTGATGTTAGAATGACGTCCCATAAGGGAATGTCCCGAGATGACGTCATCACTTGGGTCGTCGCTTGGTGAACTTTGGTCATCAACGGTGTGCCGATACCAGCAGCGCTGCATGATTCCGTGAGGGGGAGTAAGCTAGAAATTCTGCAATCCCGGAGGAGCCAGTGCGAATTCGCATAAGGTGAAGAAAGCCGTCGGAGGGAGAGGGGCAATACGAGTGTCTTACAACGCAAAGGAGAAAATATGCTTCGTCATCGAGTCATCTAATGCATTCGGGGAAGTGTGAATCTTTGCACCGTGTGACTTCACGCCGTTTGGACTACGGGTTTATTTACTTGTGAACTGCATTTTTGGGTTGCCCTTTTACGGACAAATGACTTGGTGTCTGTCGGGTGTCATATTGCTCATTTTCGAGCAATCTTGAAGCGCTAACGTTAAACCGAATGTCAATATACACTAGGGCTCAAATGGGTGTCAGGTCAAAAGGAAGAAAACATCCGAATGGCGTCCACTTCTTGTGAAAACTTCAGTTGAAGAAGCGATCCAAAATGCGGCAAAGGATGCGCACAAGGTGCATGAATGGATTTGGCGCGTTTGCGAGGAATCTCGCGGCGGTGAGCCGCCGGACCGAGACCGTTGCGTTACGGGCGTTCTTGCTTCGCGCCGAGAGCCGCGTGGTTGATGAGCCCCGCCAAGGGTCTTTTGCCGTGCGCTTCTCCACGTCCCGCTCACGCAAAGACGGTTCGCGTCGCTGCCGAAGCGGCCACAAGCAAACCTCAATGAATTGGCGTATAAAAGGAACCACTCCGCAAGGGCACCCCATGGTAGTGCGGCCTTTATCGCAGAAACGCGCGCCTATATAATCGGCCGCGTTTCTGCGGTCTCGGGCAGAACGGATGGGATGTCTCATTCGAGTGAACGTGAAAGCGCTTATTTTCGAATTATGAACGCCCCGCCCCCATCATGCACACCGATCAATTCACAGTTTTGTATGCCTTGACGTCAAATTAGCGAGGTCATAGAGCGCTGTATAATCTCGCGTGCGCAATAAACATCGCACGGCTCCGTATGCAACTGCAAGGCGAAAGCCATCTTTTTTATCTCAGTCTATTGTGTCGATATTATCAGATAAACACAATCTTAAGGAACTCAACGTCACTCTCTACTGCCTCCGGGAACAGAGTAATGGGAAGTTTTCTTCGCCTCACGTGGTCTTGCAGCAGTACCTCCGTGATCAGCCCACCGTTTACCAAGTGCCGGCATTATGTGGTGACGCCATAGTGATATCAGCATGACGTAGCGAACTTTGCTAGTCTGTGACCTCATACTTCATGATGTCATGATATGTTAGCGTCATAACGGGACGATTTATTGCATCACTCTGTTGACGCCACCGATGCCGACGATGACGCTCAATTTTTGCGTTTCATGAGAGGCATCTAAGGCTTTTTCTTAATAACCTCTTGGGTGTCAAGTGATATCAATATGAGAGATAGCGTGGTGGAGGGCTTCAGACATTTTGACCTTCTGGGATTCTATAACACGTTCTTCAATATAAGTATGCGGGCCTCCAGCATTTCGCTTCTATCAAAATGCGACCACCGCGGCCGGAAACAAACCTGATACCTGCTGGTAAGCACCATATCCTGAAGCCCACCGCTGTGGGTAGAAAACCCGTGCAGCCGTTTCTGTGCACGCTAGCCTTTTTGAACTGTCGTTAAGCGTGCTGCTACAAAAAAAGGGCGTTTAAAGAAATGTGACCGATATTATTTAAAAACTGCAGAAAGAAGTCATCTGCGTCCTATCTGCTGCTTCACTTTACTTTGGGAGAAGACATCTTTAGCTATGTAGAAACAAAAATCACGGCAGCAATTATAGAAATGAAAACAGTAGTAGAACTGAACTGTGGGCGAGTCATAACATATTCATAATTGGCAAGCGCACAAAAGGAAACATAGAGCAGAAGGAAACAGGACAAGTGCTGTTCTCAGAACTGAAAAACAACTGACTTTTTAACCAGTGGCGATAGCCAGTCGAGTCAAATGGGCGAAATAAAGTCTTTCTTACGAATAGTCCGTAGTCACTTTGAAATTTTGGAAAGGCAGTCGTTTTAACCATGAAGCGCTGAAATCGGGCTAATGTAGCTGGCGAAACCGAAACCGACGCACCAACCAGCGCATTAATCTTCCATTTGAAAAACACCCTCAACGACGACACTGCTTCCCTCGCATGGTGTAGACAGGGATCATGGGAAGTTGGTATGACGTTGGAGTGAACGCTGACGCCAAGTGTGACGTTGATCCAACGCTAAACAGCCCTGTGGAGCGAGCGAGGGCACCGATCATGAATGCGGTCACAAAGTTCCATGAAGAAGCAGCATACTTAAAGAAAATGAAAAATACGAGGAATAAGACAAAAAAACCAAGAGTAACGGAACTCAGCGACAACATAATGACACCAGATAAATCGGAGTCTGTCACCGAGGTGGCCCACGCTCGTGACCTTGAGAGGGACAAGGATGCCGTTGAATAGCGTGCAAAGTGTTCCTCCCAAACGGGGTCGCTCATCGATAGGCACACCGAGGAGGTCTGGAAACTCCTCCGCACTCGAGGAGGAGCAGAAAAAAACGGAATCACTCGAAAGCGCATTCGACTCTCTGAAGAAGGAAATAATGGGATTGTAGAGCTTCAAGAGAGCTTTGGGAGCGCGAGCTTGGACTCGGCACTCGAGCCAAGCACCGCAATTCGACGGCTTGCGGAAGAGAATGCGACGCTGGGACGAGTGGCTGAGTCTGCGCAAACTGAATACGACGAGCTGCTCTCTGAGGGGAAGGGGAAGCTGGAATAAATAGGTGACGCCGTCCGCATCGAATACGAGTCCACGCTGCATAATCTCTGGGAGACGCTTCGGTAGACCAAGGCCGAGCAGAGGAGGCGTGTAGAAAAACTGCTTGCGAGCCAGGAACAGTACCAGGAAGAAGTGAAGCTAGAAGACGAAGTGTCACTTCTGCTGAAACACAAAGTGGACCTGTACGCTGACATCTGGGCTCTCAGAGGCTCGAGTACGAGCAGGAGTTTGAGAACATCGAGAGGAGGCTCGAGTTCAGACATGCGCAGAGATGGAGGTACTGAAGTCGGAGGACGGGACTAACATTGCGTTACTGAGAGAGAGCCTGCAACAAAAGCTGCAGGACATTAAGGCCGGCTACGAGGAAGAGCAGCGGAAGCTGCGCAGAAGCCTCGAGACCGAGCACAACGTGGTGGTTAACTCGCAGGAGGCACAGTTCGGGCTGGCGCTGGAGGCCCCGAAGAGACACACAAACCGCAGATTGAGAAGGTGAAGCAAAAGTACGCGAGCATGGTCGAACAACTGGCCGAGGCAAGAGCACAGCTGGAACAGCACATGGTTGAGGAGAAGATGTATGCCATCCAGGTTGTAAAAAGCAAGCTAGAGGCTCACTACACAGACATCATAGACACCGCCAGGGTAAAAAGTGCCGCAAGAGTCAAGTAGCTGCAAGACGAATAGGCGGAGGCGGAACAGCAGCTAAGCTCCTCGCGTCAACAGCCCGCGAAGACCCATCAATGAAGGAGGAAGTGCTTGCTGCGACAACCAGTCTGTCTATGAAGCATTTCCGATGGAGGCGGAAATGTTGTAGGCCCGTGTGCTCAGATTTGGGTGCACGTTAAAGAACCCCAGGTGGTCTAAATTTCCGGAGCCCTCCACTACAGCGCCTCTCATAATCATGTAGTGGTTTTGGGACTTTAAACCCCACATATCAATCAATCAATCAATATGTCTATGACAGAAAAGCCTGTGATGGCTGTGTCACTCGACAGTTTAGAAGGGAAGCTTCCTTCAGGAAAAGCCGAGAAAAGAACAGCTCAAGAAGCAGTTGAGCCAAACATCACGCCACTTCGTCTGTTGCAGAAAATAAGGAAGCCTTGGCAAAGTGGTCGGACATTTCCATGGAGGACATCCTGTACGAGTGGCCTGAACTAATGAAGCAGCTGAGGAGTCTCGGGTCCGCTGGTATAAACTGCAGGCAGAAAAAAGAGACTTGCTGGAGCAGCTTCTGAGAACAAATGAAGAGCTCACATCCAAGAAAATCAGGACTGCTTCACGATCACTCAGGCACACAGCACAGACAAACACCTGTCCGTTACATTTGTGGTCTGATCTCGTGAAAACGTACGTGGATACTGAGCCGGAGACCCAGTATGCTCTCGGTCACCTGGGGCTACGACGCGATTCATCGGCCTTTAACACGGCTTCTGATGAAGACTACTCTAGCCTTGGGGGTATGAGCTGCCAAACCGAAGGCCCAAAGAAAGATTTTGGCGATGATTTCCCATCGGAGCTCTGCGAGGATGGACCTGACCTAACACCGCGTACGCGGGATAAGTTTGCCTCGGCCATCGTAATGCAGGACAGCTCGGTGATGGAGGGCGAGGATGTTGTCGGGTGGTCAAGTCGCCGTCGGCGCATGGCTGTCGGCTGGGTGCTGCGAGAGAGCACCGGAGGCGTATGCAGCCTGAGCTTCGGCGGGGATGTCACGACCCCATGGCTGCCGAGGTCGCCAGCGTTCGACGACTGCCACATAAAGGAATGGCTGCCACCGATGTGCGACTAGTCCGGACAGCCACAACGAAACCGACACATGACAATGCCTTACAACTCATCGGGACTGGCGCAGCACCAGGAGTATCGGCGTCCCGTCATACGCTCCGCGACGATGCTGCTCGTCAACCTGAGCGAGTCTGGTGCGCCTCCGTATTCGGGCGGCGGCACAGCTCGCCCCTGGGCGCGGACCGACTGTGCCCACAAGGGATCTTATGTGCCGCTTGCGGTATGTCGTGGCCAGTGCTAGCAGCTACCGCATCACTTCCCCTTTCCACTTTTGCCGAGGTGAAGGAGGCTGTATGGGAGCAGCCGCGACGAGCCTGCGGATTACAGAATGAAGAGTAGGACGACAATCGCGGGTGCCCTCGTGGCACGCGGTAGCCGCTGGCAGAGAGCAGTTGCGGCCAAGGCTTACGAAAATAAAGAACGTTCCTGGTCTGGCTCCGCGTCTTCCCTGCGGGGGTCTGGGCCGAGCAGCCTCGAAACCCCTACAACTGTTACGACCAGCCCTAAGTGGACGTACTTTTTCACAACTGGTGGCGTCTTTCCACCGATCGCAAAGTGCTTTTTTCTGCCGTGACTGTTGCACATTACTTTGGTTTTGTGCGTATCAACTTTCAGACTTAAATAGTCTTTTGCTTTCCGTGTACAGTTCCATAATAATTAGCTATATTTCGCCCCTGAGTTACTCATCAAGGCATTGTGGTCAGCGAATCCCAGGTAACTAAGATTCTCTTCATTAACTATTATTCGTAACTCTTCCCAATGTATAGGACCCTGAAAACCTCCTGTTAACAGGCGGTGAATAACACTGGATAGTTTGTGCCTCTCGGCCCTTCACCCTTTCTTATTGGGATGCTGTAGGTTTCTTTACGGAGGATTATGGTGGCTGTGGATACGCTCTAGATCCACTGTAGGTTCCTTTCAAAATGTTTATATAAGGTTAGTCGATGCCCTGATTCTGTAGTGCCTGCATTACTGCTGATGTCTCGACTGAATCAAACGCCTTCTCGTAATCTATGAAAGCTATGTATAGGGGTTGGCTGCATTCCGCGCATTTCTTCATCACATCATTCATAATATAAATATGGTCTATTGTGGAGTAACCTGTACAAAATCCTTCCTGGTATTTTAGTTGATTGAATTCTAATGTCGTTCTAATTATATTGGCTATCATTTTGTAAATAGCTTGTAGAGAAAAGAAGATAAGCTGATCGGCCTGTAATTTTTCACGCCCTTGACGTCTCCTTTATTATGTATTAAAATAATATTGGCATTTTGCAAAGACTCTAGTGCCTCTAGTACCCTTCACGTCAAAGGACACTTCGCATATAAGGCGGTCAACTTTTCTAACTTGATCTCTCGTCTATCTCTCAGTAGGCCCGTTGTTACGTTATCCTAGCCAGCGGCTTTAACTTTATGTATTCCTTCTAGGGCTTTCATTACTTCCCCTCTAGTTACTTAAATTCGTCTTGGTAATAACGGTATCATGCTCTTTGATTCTTACGGTATCATTCTGTTTGATTTGTCTTCCGTTCATCTCTCTGTAACACTCCTTCACCAGCTCAACTATCTTATCCGTATTCTTCTGGTCTTTGCCTTTTTTGTGGTGTAATGCATACATTAAATTTTCGCCTATGCACAAGCTTGCCTTTGCACATTTCAGGCTTTCCCCGCTTTTTACCGGATGTTCGATTCCCTCCGTGTTGTAGCTCCGCCATGATGGTCTAGCGGCTAAGGCACTCGGCTGCTGACCCACGGGTCGTAGGATTGAATCTCGGTTGCGGTTGATGCATTTTCGGTGGAGGAGAAAATCTTGTAGGTCTGTATGCTCAGATTTCGGTGCACGGTAAAGAATCGTAGGTGGTCGAAACTTCCGGAGCCCTTTACTATGGTGTCTCGTCTCTCGTAATCATGTGGTGGCTTTTGGGATGATAAACACCACATAATGGTATGATCTCTATGTTATACCTTTTTATGTGGGCTACGCTACGCCTATTGATTAATTTCGAAAGCTGTGCTAGCTCTATTTTGTCTGTTGCATGTGATATTTTCATTGTTTGTCATCTCGTAATGAGATTTTTGGTCTCCTGGAATAGTTTTCCAGTGTTCTTTGTAGTGGCTGTACCTTCGACTTCCTTTGCACACTCTTTGATGATACTAGTAAGATTATCGTTCATTGTGTCAATGCTAACGTCAGCTATTTTGTTCAGAGCCACGAATCTATTCTGAAGCGAAACGCCTAAATCCTGTACTCTCCCTCTCAATGCTAGCTCACTAATTCGCTTCTTACGTATCAGTTTATGCCTGTGCTTTTCTAGGTCTAGTTGAATTCGAGCTGTTACCATTATATGGCCACTGCATTGGATCTTGCTCACTGCTTCCACATCCTGTACAATACTCGGCTGTGCAGTCAGAATAAAGTTTATTTCATTTTTAGTTTCGCCATTAGAACTTCACTACGTCCACTAACGGTGAGCCCGTTTTCTGTGCAAGGTATTCAAGATCTCCAAATTTTTACGCTCTCGGAACTGGACTAATAACTCCCCTCTGGGATTCCCAAAGCAAATGTCGTATCCCCCCCCCCCGCATAATCTCCGGCCTGTATCTTGCCTACTTTGGTATTAAAGTCACCAATCAATATAGTATACGGTGTTTTTACTTTATTAAATGTTAACTCTACGTCTTCGCGGAAGCGTTCAACTAAATCGCAATCGTGGCTCAATGTAGGCACACAGGCCTGTACCACATTCATTTTGTACTTCTTGTTAAACTTAATTACGATACTTGCACCCCTCTCACTGATGTTGTAGTACTCCTGTACGTTTTCAGTGATATTCTTCTCGATAAGGGACTCCACTCTTATTTTCTTGTGTCACCTAATCCACGGTAGCATAAAACGTGCCCGTTCTTCAGCACTCTGTAAGCTTCACGTGTCCTCCTAACTTCGCTGAGCCTTATTGCATCTCATTTAACACTCTCTAACTTCTCGAATAGCACAGTTAGACTAGCCTCACTAGATAGCGTTCTAGCGTTAAACGTAGCCAAGTCCATATTCCAATAGCGGCCAATCCGGACTCATAGATTCTTAGCACCCTTAGTTTAGTCGCAGTTCTGTCCGCCGCCTTTGACAGTTGCTTCGCGCAGCCGCTGGGGACTGAGCGCTGATGGCTAATCGGTAATTTCATAGGAGGTGGTAGCCAATCCTGCACCAGGGTGGCCAATCTTGCTCCGGTGAGGGTCTGCATTGCCGGTGTTAGAAATAAATGAGGAAGGACGGGCAGCGATCACGAGCACAAGACGCGGGTGCTGGCTCACTCAGTTGTTCCGTTCACTTTCGATGTAGCCAGACTATTGGGTCCGGGTCTCCTTCTTCGTGTCTCAGAGCCGCCAGGTGGTCGCCCGTGAGGAGACGCCCCAGACATTTTATTTTTAATGGTTCTCTCGTCTGGCGTTATAATTGAATATACAGTTCGGAATTGTCCGGCACCGTCATTCGAACCACGGACCTCTTGCCTGCTAGTCTGATACGCTGTCTATTAGTAGTAGGGGTTCCGTCGCACCCAGCGCTGTAGAATACTACATAACTGCTTATCAGTTCTCGATTTCACATTACTCGCAGCTCGTCTGATTTTTACTAACTGTTCCAAAACTACTTAAATTACTGCCATATTTAATGATGGCGCACATCTCAAGATGCCTTCTGAAGAAGTAAAGGGAACATCACAGGTAGCATGTAGATGCCCTCCTCCTGTGACTTATAAATAATATTGGACACATTTCTTGAAAAACCCTGTATAAAATGCCTGTAACATAATGGCAACTTGAAGTGCACTATTACCTATCTCGAAGCGCTGCTCTTTTTCGAGGTTGTTGTACATTACTTTCGTTTTTTGCATATTCATTTTAAGACCCACTTTTCTGCTCTCCTTGTCTAACTCCGTTTTCAAGAGTTGCAATTCGTCTCCTGAGTTACTCAGCAATGCACTGTAATCGGCGAAGCGCACGTTACTAAGGTACTCTCTATTAACTCTTATCCCTAACTGTTCCCATTCTAGGCTTCTGAAAACCTCATGTAAGCACGCGGTAAATAGCATTGGGAAGATTGTGTCCCACTGCCTTACACCCTTCTTGATTGGTATTCTGTTGCTTTCTTTATGAAGCACTATAGTAGCAGTTGATCCCCTGTAGATTTCTTCCAGGATGTTTATATCTACTTCATCGACGCCCTGATTCCGCAGTGTCTGCATGACGGCTGATATTTCTACTGAATCAAACGCCTTCTCGTAATTTATGAAGGCTATGTATAGTGGTTGGTTATATTCTGAGCATTTCTCTATTACCTGATTGATACTATCAATCAGGTACGGTATATATGTGCATTTAATCATGGAAGAGTCAGTCAGCGCTGCCTGTTACCATTATGGCGAGTGTGGGACACCTTTTTTTGCCTACTAGCAAAGACATTACTATTGTAATTACGTTACGATTACTTCCAATATCCCTATACTTCTTTGGCAGCATTATGCATCTGTTAGTTTTCAGAAAATCTGCTAGTCACAGGAGGTGGCATTAGTTCGCCCTCCCACCTAAATGCGTGTACTTGAACACACACACAACTGATAAAAAAAAACAAGTCACACACCGCTAAGATTACTGAGATTCACTGTTTCGGATTCATGAGTAAAGGAAAGAACTATAAATTTAAGGGTTCGTTGTCTTTGTTTAACACATTATACTGAAAACTAACAGACAATGATTCCTAATAAACTATAGGGGATGTTACCAAAATAACTTTAACAAATTGTGAAAAGAAAAGTGAACGAAAATGTAACTTGGCGACAAGTTACTAATGGGTTCTCGTTTTTTGACAATTGAATTGACATTACTTTTTATAGCATCCCTGTATTTTCCTGGGTAATGTTGTCGGGTTTTTTTCAATATTAGAGTGGTGAGTAGGCTGACAAAGAAAGGATATGGCATTGATACTTCTTTTGAACACATAATAGTTTGAGGACCTCAAAGGAGCGGAAGCTGCTTTGAGTAGACCAGAATATTTAGTTGAAGCGAAAAAAAAACGTACACACATTGTTACCAGGCATTCTAACACATTTTGAGACATAAAAGTGTATGCCACCAGTAATGTTAAGTACCATTATTTTTGTCTCACTATGCACTGTAGCAGGTGTAGTTAGACTAGTGATAGTGAAGCATTAATCAAGCACGGCACCAACTGCGTTCACATTTATGGTCGAGCATTTTAAAAATAAACCTGCTGTATAGTAAAAAATTTTGCAGCATTTATTATTTTATCCAAATCAAGTTATACCGACTGGGTAAGCAAACCATTTGCATAAAATCAAAAAGCATAAAGTGATTCATGTATTATACCTATGTGAACAATTTCAGCAATGCAGGGCAAAGTGACAACAGTCCTATTAAAGACCCCTCTCATTATAACGTGCATGAAAAGCACCACTCCAGAATATTTTATAGTGCATGTAATATCGAGACTACTACACTGTCTATTGACATTTTAGAAGAAGGGTATCTCCTTCACGTTCAAGGCCCAACCACTTAGCCTTTTCCTGAGCTTTTTTGTGAATATTTCCTGAATTTCAGATATCATTAGGATTGATTTATAGTGAACAGATGTTGCTTACGCATTGAAACCTAGTTCTGTATGTAACTGCAATAAAGGGTGCCAAACCACCTGTAATTATTTTTTAACATTTCATGCAAATGTGTGCAACAACTTCAGAATAGTGTCCTGATCAACAATGATAACTGCAGCAGCACAACTAGCTATGGGTGCACAAAAAGTAGCTAGAAACAATACCTTTACCTCATTGAGCCTTTTGTAAGTGTTCAGCCCCTCAGTGCTCACCTTACAAAAACAGTTTTTTAAATACGTGTTTGTGTGCCCACTGCTCTTGCTCCTTGTACAGTGAGGAGGAGCACATGGCAAGAAGAGACAAGAAAGAAGCATAGCGAAAAAAAACGAAATAAGTGAGGACGCCTTTTGTATTGTCCAATGTGTGTAACATTACTATTGCGACAACATATAGAAAAATTATCATGGCTATGCATCCATTGTAGAGTCATAAACAGCTGCAACACCACGACTAAATTTCAACCTTGTGTTGGTTTAGGATTCCTTTATAGTGGCAATTTAAAGATATCTGCATTTGTTCGACACATATTAAGATGCAGTGCAATGTGATATGGTAATCTCATTTAAAATGCATGTCATATGACTTCATTGTATATGTGGCCACAAGTAACACTGGTTGCAAAGCAATATGGCACAGCCTAAACAGACGTCACCGATCACCCCAATCTGAACTTGCCTTTGCTACTTGCCCATTATCATCACAGAAAAAAATGAACAATTGAATCTGCTATAGATATGTGCAAGCTTACGCTAAGGACCAAGTATGAAGGGTGTTTTGTCAATAATGAGACCAGTTATTTGTTCAAGAACACTTGATGTAAAACACAAATACATTGCTGTGCTGTCGAAGCATCAAGACTCAAATATAAAACAAAAAGAAGTGTTTCTTTAGAAATTACAGGCCACAAGGTGCAAGATAAATATTTGATATACTTGGGATGTAAGGCTTGCACAAGAGGTGTTGCCATATTATACTTTTCCCTGTGTTGAAACCTGCTTGCTTTACTCTCCCAACACATCTGTAAAGATGCCGTGAAAACACCAAGCAGCTGATGTAGCATAGTTGAACACATGTCCAGGGATTCCACCATTCATATTGGCTAAGCAGCCCTACAGCCTCAACAGTCCTGGAACCGTTTGTAAGACAAATATATTTCTACCGAAAGTTCTTGGTTTACAGACACACATGCAAGACGCATAACCACTCCATAGGAAGTTTGCATGATGATGCGCTGGGTAGAAAAACGGATGCCAATATCAAGTAAGTATCCCGACCTGCTGGTTCTTTCTTTCCGTTCTTAAAAATTAATCAATCCATGGTTAATAAATGTTCCCCCAGTGTGAAGTGTACTGGCAGTCCGATGAAGAATTGCAATGTATTTCAAACACAATCCAATTCATGGCAAGTAAGCATGTAATAGCGTTTTGTCAGCTGTTCAAGAAAACAGCATGAAGTTTAGCTGAAACCCATGTTTTTTATAAACACCATTCAATTTGATATAAAAGTGGTGAGCATTATGTGAAAGAACACGGTTTGATGTTTAATCAATAATTACTTAAAATGTACTGATATGAATGCAACTAACTCAATATGAAACGATAATTTTTGCTTGAGCATTTAGAGTTGTGAACACTATCGCACTTGCCAGCTGCATCTTGTTCAAAACAGCGGTAAGCTAGGCTAGTTTCTGTAGGTGAGTAGTATTGAACAGTGCAAAGTAACAACGAGAAACTTCAGTAACAGTATGGGGCAAGCACAGACTGCCAACTGTATAAATTATTGCACAAAAGTTCACCTGACTATCAATGAGACCACTCGTGTAAATGAAGGTACAGTTGGAAATGAACAAGTTACGAAATGAACAATGCCTGCTTTCTCTAACAGGACCCTCATTCACATAAAGTATGCAGCGATAGGCACCTACCGAGGTACGTCACAGCATGATGTCACTGGCACACGTAAAAGGTGTGGCTGGAAAAACACTCCCACTGGTGGCTCAGCCCGGTACAGTCGTGCGGGGTTTGGGGCAAGTTTTAATTTTTGAAAGCTTACACTTCACGTTACATTGTCGACATTAGCTGTAGTATGTGTCAGCAAACATCTAACTGTGTGGTAAACTGTGTGGTAAAATATTTGCCACGCTGTCTGTTTATCTTGAACAAGTGAACACACGTGGTGGCCTGTGCGAGGAACAGCGGCATAGTCTTCAAAATTGTGCGCTGTTGATTGCGGCATGTAGTGTGCATTGAAAGGTATTGAGAATATCGGTTCAACTGAGAATATTGTGTGTGCTGTGTGCAGTGTCAATAACAATGTGTCTTGTTTGCGAAGACGTAAGCACTCGTGGCAGGGACCGGTCGTTGAAAAAACTTGATTCGACATTTTAGTCAAAGTAAATATGCACTTGACGTGACCATCTGCGAGTGGGTACATCTCGGTGTTTGCGCTGTGTGCAGAAACAAAATTGCATGGTCACCGAGCTGGAAGATACCATTTGCTGAAGCTGCATGTATGCATCGCCCCGACGAGTACGCAAGCCCAATAAAGGTATAACTCCTTTTATCGAAGGTCTCATATGTCTTCATGTAATAAGCAGAGATTCTTGTTTCACATATACTCAGTACCTTTATCGCTCGATATTCATGAAGTGACAATGCACAATACAAGTTTGTGTGTTAGGTTCTAAGGGAGCAATGTAAATATGCAAATAAGTTGTAGGTGTCAGATGCTGCGATGTAACTGCACGAAAGATTACGTATATATTAGGCTACAGATTTAGAATCGCATACTCGGTGGGCTATCAGGAACGTCACCAACAACTTTCTTTCAAACCAGTCCTAGCACCGAGGAAGGGAATGGCTGGCACGGTGCTTGAAGTGACGTCACACTATTTGCAAACGTAGAGAGGTTTCTTACTTATTCAACATTTTGCACAATACATTTTTAGATGCAAGACTGTACTCATCCCACATTGATCATACTGATGTCATTTGTCCTTACTTTGTGCTGTCAATTACAAGGCATTTAGTCACCATGATCTTTAAAAGCTAATTTCAGTGTTCTCTCTCCTAATGCTGACAACTTTGTCATTGCATAAATTGGGCAAAAAAGCAACAAAGAAAGGCTGTCACAATAAATACACCAACATGGGTATTTTCCTGCAAACAAAAGTCGGCACTGGTCCTGTCATTACCCGTCTTCCTTCTCTCTTTGCCTTGTTTGTGCTGAAACAGCCAAACACCTGATGAGGTAAATGAGAAATATTAATGCATCAAAACTATAAGTGCTTGCATCAGCAACAGCGTCATAACCGCACCCCTGCCACACAGCAGCGAAACATATTTTGAACATGCTTGCAGTGTAGTGTTTTATAAAAAGTAATTCTGGCAGATTACGAAATCTCACATTGTGCATGCAAGTTTTCTTCAAAGTCAGGCGTACAATGTACGTGCTGGCCGGTACGTTATTAGTTACAAGCAAAGACGTCTTGCAGGTACACATGCAGATTGCACGAACACCTCTCTCTCTCTACACTAGGCACACACATTATACCTTTTAACAAGCACACGCCACTGTTTAGGGGCATAAAACGCTCTACCGTGAACGTATGCTAATTAACCTACTTAGGCGGTTGGCTAGGTGAATCGAGCCAAGTTACAAATCGTATCACCCGCAAACGTAACAAAAAATGCTGCTTCGCATCAAATGGCACTGCAGGCTTCGTTTAATCAACAACGTAGCAAGCGCCGTGTGCGTCCTCCTCACTACAATGCACATATGAAAAAATCCATCACCATACACATGCATGTCCGCAGTTGTCTCGAATTAGCTCCAATAAGGCCGCGCCGATGCGCCATGGCTCTGCTGGCGTTAGCGTAGTCAAAGCGAATCGGTAACCGCACTCGCAAAGGCGCGTAAGGCTGCCTTTTCACGACGACTCGTTCGAATGCGGCAACACACACTTGCACTGAGTGGCATACTTAGTTCTACATAATAAAGTGCCCCCCTTACCTATAGTTTCTTTCACACTGTCCTGAGGGAAGCGACCACAGGCGTCAGCCGTCACCTCGGAGACCTTCGAGCGCCCGCTCAAACCACCGATTTCTTGGACGACTCGTACTTGATCCGCACTTGAAAAACCACGGCAATAGCGCGCAATCTTTGCACATCGCACGAACGAGGAATGGCGCTTCCTTGCGTAAATTTATTATTTCGTGCTCTTGTGTGTAGCAGCGCGAACACATGAGAGACGCACCGAAACGGCATGTCCACGGAAACAAAGATGGCAATCAACGTGTGGCTTCACCTGTGGATGGATTTGACTTGAATATCTGTGTGAGAAAAACAAAAAAAACATCTGTCGCTGCAATAAAAAACTACTAAAAATGTATGTTATCTGGTAAAATAACTTTAAAAGTAATTAACGGTTATTCAGGAAACAAGTTACAGATTATGAATATTTTCGCAGGTGTTTGTTTTGTTTTTTTGTTCTAGCAGACGACAACCTCCTACTGCTTCTATGACGGACGTAGTGCGATTTTACATTCCGTACGTGTCGCCGACGCAAATCTTTATGGTAGTCGTATCAGAGTTCTCAAATCTCAAGAAATCATACGATGACTACAAAGCAGTAACATTTTGACATAGTGCAGTACGCGATCTTTTAATGTATGACATTTCTTTGCTCTGAAGCAAATCGAAGCAAGCCGGCCGGCGCAATCAGCTGATGTCACCGCTACGCGAGGCATGGTCATGCTCATTAGCGTCGCGCCCCGCGCTCGCTTTGTCATCGAGCGAGAGAGCTACTAAATGGAACACAGCTAGATGCAGAGATTAATGGCGTATCACTCTAATTTTCTGTGGGGGCCGACTCAATCGCAAGAGAGCCCCGGGAAAAAACCTTCAACTGCTCATGCTTGTGTTGGCGTAAAAATACTTGTTTTCATCCGCGACGGGACGGCAATCTATAGTTGAAAGACATGCGAAAAGCATGTGACGTAGATGCAATCACAAAACATAAGCACACAATAATAGATACGATCGCACATCGTACATAAATATGCCGACATAGTGAGTAGACAGCAAATTTGTACATATATCTTAAATGAACCCGTACGCCCAGGCGCGCATAGCTTAGCAAGCTAACGCGCTAAGTTCACGTACGCGAGCACGACGCAGTGGCACAGGTTCAAATACCGCTGTCTGAATTTTTTTGTTTTTTTAATGTTTTTTGTACTGCTATCTTTCATAATGCTATAGGTACTAAAACAAAATAAAATCAATATTTCCTTCAAGTACGTATGTGGGACTGTGTTTTTTGCACAACTGTTATTAGTATTTTTATTTTCATTACTAAATTTTCATTTATTTCATAACGTCACAAAATGGAGGACTAAGGGGAACATTGGGTGTGCTTGATTGTAAAGGGACTCGAGAAGTGAGAAAACTCTAACCAAAAATTTATTTGAGAAAAAACTTAGCATTTCACAGCCGGACCAGCTTCTTTTTCAAGGGTAGGCCCTAGGTATGCGCGAGACTTGCTATGACTCATCGCAAGCTGTGGCAGTTGAGGGAAGGCAATATCACCGAGAAGCAGTTCTAAAATATATTTTGGTTGACGTTTTTCGATTCCTCCAAAATAAGGCCTGCACAATTGTGATCTAGCCAAACCAAGAATTGCGGGCACGAACTCAAGAGACAGAAAATGCAGCGTTCGTTGTTTGAAAAATTGCCCTTAATAAAAGGAAGAGTTATGGCACGCTACGTAGCTTCACTTGGAGTAGAGATTCTTGGTATAATATAGATAGCTTAAAATGGACAATGTTGCACACACAGACATTGGTGAAATTTCTTTGCAGCACAGTTGAAGCATCCATGTAGAACTGAACCGTCAAGAGAAGCTCACTTTATTGCGCTTTACATTGCTTGTATGCGTCCATACAGCCATGATATATTTAAAGCATTCGTTTCATCTGTAATCTTCTTATTCATTAAAGCTGGCCCATAAATCGTGTCTTATATAGCACTACAATTGAAGCATAATCTGCATGGTGGACTGAAACAATGCTTTTGAAAATCTCAAAACGACACAGGTTTATACACGACCATCCATGCATCAATGATAAGCACAATTATGTGTCCGTGTATATCAAATGTGCTCTCATACTTAATTATTTTTCTGACTGCTCCTTTTACCCCTACCTATGCTGTAGGGCAGCAAATCATCAACCTAGTTGAGCTACCTGCCTTTCTTCTGTCTTCTTCCTCTCTTTTTTTCTGTTCCATTTCATTTTCCTGTGTACTTCACCGAGGGATTAATCATGTGCATGAGGATTCACTGCCTATCGTAAAGTAAAACAGAGAGGCAATTTTGCTCGATGCATCTGAATTTTAAATTTGCTTTATTGATAACTTGCATGAAAGCTAATAACCAAGTAGCTCGACATGTGTGTGGTCGCAACACACGATAACAGGTGTTCATCTGTTACTTTGCGTTCTAGAAAACCTGAATAGACCTGAGACGTTCATTTTGCCATTTAGTTTTTTCATCACGCCGTGTTGCTTGTGGTTATTTTATCGGCTGTGTGTATACTGGTTAAGCGGGTCGTCTAGGCTCATGGTGACCATTTATTCTGCGATATAAAATTTCTATGCGTATTTATTTAGCAATTAATAGCATGTTTTAAGAGGAATAACTCAAGCAATATATGTTGCAAGTGAGCACACGTCCTGTCGACGTTTGTTTTTCATTTATGTGCTCGTCATTTTGGCACGGGACTAGTTATTTCTGTATACCTTCACTCTTTTATCACTCTACATTTTCATTCTTAATTTTTTCGGCCATTTCTTTCTGAGTTGTCGACATTGACATCACGTACAATCACAATAACATTAAGTTTTCTGGCCGCGGTGTAGCACCACCACGGATCGAATGGTATTCGTAGCTCAGACTGCCATTGGAATCTAGTGACATTAACATCTTCAGTCTTATTAGTCTTCTCGCACTCCTTATTATTCCACATTTCCGTAAGAAATTTTCCGTATGCTCCATATAACTTCTTTAACAAAGTTTCCGTATACTCCATAAAGCTCTTCATATTTCCACATCTTTCCATACTTTCCGTCAGTAATTTTCCGTACATACGTCATGACTTCCGTATCTTTCCATATTTTCCATAAGAAATTTTCCGTATGTTCCATATCATTTTCGTATCCTTCCATATTTTCCTTAAAAGCTTTTCGTATATGCCATACAACATCCGTATGCTTCCATTAAAATCCGTATCTTTCCTGTATAGCTCATAAGGAAATCGTACGGAGTTCATATGTGTTCCGTAACATTTCATACGGAACGTTTCAGTAGGGCATAGATGAATCTGGGTCCAGAAGCTTAGGTAGTGATCACAAACGTATGAAGCTGAGTTTTGGGAAAAAATGGAAAAGGAAACGAGGCAACTATTTGAGCTGCCGAAGGGAGCGTCCGATCTGATCAGTGAAAAGATTAGAAGAAAGGGGGCCCAATCAATGGCGGAAGTAAACAAAAGAGATAGAAAAGCAGCTGCAATGTTTTGGAACCATTTCAATCCTCTGAGTAATACGACAAGCATGGAACAGCGGTTTATAACTATAGTTCAAGGGGTGAGACAAGAAGAGGATGAGGCAATAGAATATATTAAAACATCGATGACAGTAAAATATAAACACCAAGAAAGCGCTACTTGCACCGTACGAGGTGAGGATTGAGAGATTAGCACAGTGGCTCCACTGGGACAAGGAGAGTGGGAAAGGGCCGAGCAAAAGGATTCCTGATACCACATCAACAGGCCCTGACGGCATCCCAACTATGCTACTAAAGAAACTAGGAGCAAACTCTAAGCAAACATTAAAAGAGGCATTGAGCAAAGCAGTAATGGATGGTGAAGCCCCCAAGGGGTGAAAAATAAGCAGGATGAGCATTATCTATAAAAGAAAGGAGAGAAAGCCGATATAAACAACTACCCTCCTATAACTGTGACATCAGTAGTTCACAGGCTGGTGATGCAGATAGTAAATGAAAGACTACGGACATGGGTGGATAATGAGGGGGTGCTGGGAGAACTCTAATATGGATTCCGTAAACGAAGAAGGTTGGAGGACAATCTATTTTTATTGATGCAGTGTACTGAAATAGCAGAAAAAGAACACAGGCCCCTGTGGCTGGTATTTCAAGATATCAAGGGAGCTTACGATAGTGTGATTCAAGAACACTTGTAAAGAATACCGAACACACTAGATGTTTAAGATGGAATAACTAATCTCCTAAAGGATATCGATAAATGTAAGAAGGTAGTTATCGAATGAGAAAAACAGGTACCTGAACCTATAGAAATGCAAAGAGCGGGAATCGACAGGGATGTTCCTTGTCACCTCTGTTATTTATGCTGTATTAACAGGAACTGGAAGCCAAATTAAAAGGGGAGTTGACTCGGCTACACCCTCTCTTTTGCCAAGCAAAAAAAAACACAGTGAAAATCAATACAAGCATTGATATATGTATATCTTATACTAATAGTAGTCGACAACAAGGAAGACCTGCAGGGATTGATAGAAATATGTGGTAATGAGCGAGATATGTTAAGTTCGAAGTTTAGCTGGGAAAAATCGGCAATTATGATATTTAATGATAACAATGACAGTGAGCATAAGATAGAGGAAGTCACGCTAGAAATAGTGGATAAATACAAATAATTGGGCGTATGTATAAATAACGGGGCCGAGTACCTAAGAGAACATGAAAGATACGTAATGACTAAGGGTACCAGGAATGCAGCTGTTATCAAAAATAGGGCTGTGTGGAGCTACAATATATATAGGTATGACGTTGTGAAATGGATTTGGAAACGTGTCATGGTCCCGGGTTTAACGTTCGGCAATGCGGTCTTGTGCACGAAATCAGTGGTTTGAGCAAGATTGGAAATTTAACAACGTGGCATAGGTAGAGTTGCTTTGGGAGCACACGGGAATACCCCAAATCAGGTGGTACAGGGTGACGTGGGATGAGCATCGTTTGAGTGCAGGGAAGCTAGCAGCAAGATAGGATTTGAGGAGTGATTGAGAAAAATGGGAGATGAGCGTTGGGCTAGGAAAGTTTTCAGCTGCTTGTACATGAAAAGTGTTGATAATAAATGAAGGAAGCGAACTCGAAAATTGCCAAGTATATATTTAGACAACAGCAGAATACCAAGGCAAAGTGAAACGTTCGTTAAGAAGGTGAAGGAAACAGAGAGGGACATGTGGAAGATTGGAACACTTACGATATTGTCACTGGAGACCTACCGAACTTTCAAGCAGGAAATTGCAGAAGAAAATATCTACGATAACTCTCGGGGCAGTTCTCTGCTGTTCGAAGCCAGAATGGTAGTATTGCGGACCAAGACGTACCGAGCCAAATATGAAGGCACAGACACAGTATATAGTGCGTGTGGAGAGGAGGAGGAAATGGCTGAACATTTGATAATGTGCTGTAAAGGGTTCCACCCGTTAGTCCATGATAACGGGGTTACCCGTTTAACCCCGTTTAACGGGGTTCCACCCGTTAAACTGGTAGAAATGAGCAGGACGAGGCTAACTCATTGGTGACTACAATCAAGGCGTGAGTGAAATTCAATCCTTGAACACATAGTAATATTACTTAACTTTATGGCTAGATGACGTGGCAATTTGGCAGCGTGGCAGGTGCATCCTACATCAAACGAAACACCGATGATAGCGGTAATACAGCGATGGATAGTTCAAATACAAACGAAGTTATGGCTAATTGAAACATATCATTTAGGTTTTTTTCGTGGGTAAACTTAATAGCTGTGTCACATCGGCTAGCGCAGTCAGTGTGGGACCCAAACAGTCTTTTCGCAACCGCATAATTACGGATACCACATTGCGCTTTCTAGATATCGCTTTCTGAAGATGTATCATGTCTTGTTCGAATTTCCCTTTTCCATGACGCTATACTTGGCAGAATATAGTGCACGGACGTCACTGAGGTCACTACGTATAGCACTGTTTATCTATAGTGTATTATTTTATGTAGTGTAAAGAACAGCATGGCGGAAACCTGTGCCCTAAACATCATGTGAAAGCTATTCAAACTATGTATGTTCAGTTTTATTCTTGGCGACAATTACATAAGTGGGATACCTAAAGAAGCTTTATCTTCCACGAGTCGAACCATGCAGGCCTTTTAATCAAGAGGGCCACTTAACAATCGTATGTGCCACCCATATATTCTACAAGCATGAGTCATGCATCGCTGCGACGATCTTGTGCTTTTTCGTGTCGCTTCGCCCGCATCGAAAGCTGATGCGATAAGCGCTAAAAACTCAGTGTGTACGGTACCGGGCTACACGAGCAGTCCACTTCTGGGGGGAGAATTTCTATTAAAGTGATTAACCAAGCGCGCACATTCCGCGTGAAGGCGGCTGCTACCTTGTACACCGGGAGGCGCCGGAGAATGAATGGGCGCGCAGGCACGTGCACTCTCGTGTACGCTCATCCAAAGGCGATCACGTCGTGAGCAAATTACTGAGAACGGCAGCGCCGGAGAAGGGAAGGAACGCTTCTCATTTGCGAGTGCCGACGAACACCGACCGCGCGGCCACACGGCGCGATGCAATGTATACATGGGCTGCCACCGCACTGAGCGCGCGCAATAAAGAATGGAAGCGCTGATTCACGGCTGCCGCCACGCTTGAGGCGATGAGCTCCGCAGACCGCAACCATAGAGTTTCCGCAACGCAGGGCGTGGGAAGGGAAGGAGGGAGCCGTGTCGTGCATGCAGCAGGTGCCACGAGCGCTTACCAGTGACAGGTCAGGCATGGTGCACAGGCGATGTAGTAAGCAATGTGTTGTCTGCGTCCGTTTCGGGTCGTTTCATTTCATTAGACCCAGGAGACTTCCCCCTCCCCGCTCGGGAGTCGTTTTTTTTTTGTTACACAGGTGGTGGGGAGTGCGAGTTTGTGGAGTCAGGAGAAGGAGCGAGTGGCTTTGCGTAGCCGTAATGAGCGCAGAGCGCCCCACAGGCCGCCGTTCGGTTGTATACCACGGGCCGTGTAGCTTGTATCACGGCAGTCGTCGGGCAAGCTGGCAATGTGGACGTACTCGCACGAGCATGTTCGGCTGCCGATTTCACAAGGTCACCACTTAGGGTGACCGCGTTTTGTTTTGAGTCAAAACCTGAGTGCGTGCGCCCGCATTGCGTGTCAAACCAGTCATGTCATTCGACAAGGCTTTTATATAGCGTGTATATAGGTAACGGCATTACTACGACTGCAGGTGATTGGCGTTTTTGTTGGTTATGCTCATTGAGGTTGGAGTTATCGCACTGATCTTTAGACCACAGCACAAAAGCATATATTGATTGTCGTGCGCTTACGCTGTATTTTTAACACCAGTCAGTATATATACATCGCTCTGGGCAGGAGAAAAACTTTCAATGGAGAATATCATGGGAGTAAGAGTGTACTAACTACATCTACATATATACAGAGTGTTTCAAGAAATGTGTGTCATCACCATTGGAAGTTATGAAAATGAGGTATTTCACCGTAAGAGTGTTAAAGAGATTGTTGCGCAGAATTTCTGGCGTCGGTGGCATCATCGGTGGCGTTGGCGGTGGCGAAAAGCAGCGTTGGTCATTAGTGAAACTTTGTGTAGATGCAGTGAAGATGGGAGCCGAAGAGTGTTTGCACTTCGGGTTTCCTTTCGACGCAATTCATATGTCTCCACCGAGAAGCGAGAATCGAAGGCAGGCTAGCGATTAGGAAGGTAATGTGCGAGTGTGTGTATATCACGTTCAACACCAGGAGGCAAATTTTAAGGGTTTCCCCATTTTTTTCTTGTTCATAATAACGTTTTTTATGGTGAGAGACTTCTTAAAATTACTTGAAATAGCATTTACTCCAATAAATTAACAAATTATATTAATGCACTTTCCATTTGGCGCAAACAGATGGTTGGGTCAAGAAAGTGAATTTTCGTCCTTCTTGTGAATTGGCTATTGCTTTGACATTTTGAAAAATCGGCCTGTGGCATTAACTGCAGCGTAATGAAAATTCAGCAAAATTCAGGGCGAAACCGAGTTCAAAGCTTTGAAGAGTGCAACTAGCAGAAGACTAGAATTACGTCACTGTTTGTGGTGGTGCTTGCAGGGGTGTTGATGCGTTCCCATTTTATGACATGCAGAGTCCGCCAAAAGTTCCCAGGCCATGCTGCTATAGGAATACATAGTATAGTGGCCCGGGAAGTTTTGACGGACCCTGCACGTGCGTTATACGTCATCTAATCGCAAACGAAACTCGTACAACCGCCAGCGATGTCGATCGATGATTGTTACAACGACGCTCGCTTATTCTATACGCCTAAAAAGATATGGCTGTTGCGCTGTTCTGAGTATTGGATTCGCCGACGAAGTTCGTCAGCTTTCATCAATTGCGAATAAATAGTAGCTTCTGGCTGCTTTTTGCGAACTCTGACAGCGGCAACAGACTCTTTAGGAAGCAATTTTTCTAAAGGACCCAACTTCCCGCATTCAATAAATAAAAATGACTTAATTTCGGTAATTACCGTAGTAATTGATCCCTCTGCTCAACTTAAGATGGCTGTCACCACAAAAAAGGTAATTGTGAAAGCAGCGTGAAATTATATTATTCCTTGTTTTTTAGGGTCTTCGTACAGATTTTATGACACGCCCGTATAGATTGTCTACATGCAGCATTCACGTAGGCTGGTACACTTACAGTTCATGCAGGCAGCCTTCATGACTTCAACATCAATGATACCTCGTGTGAATTCATCTTCCTGAGATGTTTGCGCAACATGGCACTGCAACTTGCGTGCACCTCATTGCATCAGCGTAAGACTCAATTTCATACATTGTCGGTGATTATATACTCACAGTGCTAGTTAGTATTAGGGCAATTCGTACAATGCGAGCTCATAAGCTTCAACTCGTAGCGGTTCAAAACCACGTCATTACGTGCTTCAGTTAGTAATAATGTTGCATCTGCACGTGTATACAATAGCTATAGTAACGTTTGTTGTCAGTCTCAAAACAGTAACGGATCTACCGGTGGCGGTCACACGTGGAACAGTCACGTCACTTGATCAGAAACGTGAGTTGCGACGTCATAATGCCGCCAAAGCTTGAATGAAAAAAATTTTGTGCCTGACAATACGTAAGTATCGCCATTTTGCTGGTAGCACTGGTAAGCCCAACCCACTTGCAGGTAAGTAGCCTGCGCCATGCCACATCGCGGTTTTCACCGTTTTTCTAGCATAGCTATTGCCAGGAGTATTAGAGTCGAAAGTGATGCGAAGTTTTTGCTGTGATCACGAGTCCTTTCCGCAGGTAGCACCCTGAAGCGTAATTGATAAAACACAGAGTGGTTTATTAATATGCCTGCGCCATTTAGGATGATGATGATGATAGTACCTTCTAAATGGCTCATACCCACTCGGGGGGATTAGCTAAAATTGATTGATGCCTATGCCATTGTTATAACTACGTCTTCCTTCCTTTAAGCAGACTACCCACTACCAGTTCATTCCCCAAGGAGTGGTGCCCCGAAAAAGAAAGTCTGCTCTTAGTTACTCCTCTCTTTAGGATATGAAAACGCACATGACACTGATATGGCCATCTGAGCTAGTGTATTCTGAAATCTGTTCATTCACAAGAGTTCTTTCACTTTGCCGTTAGTCTTGCAACTTCTACGCTAATTATATGCCCGAGCCGACATGCAACTGGTTAGAACTTGTCCTTCTCTTGCAAGCCTAATTCTAAATTATAGCGGAGTCACACGCTGCCCTACTTATTAGTCCCTACTTATTAGTCTGTATCTGGATGAAATTTTCATCTAGTGATTCGCTCTGTTCTGCAGCTTGTGGAAATGAACTAATTGGTATAATCCAGATCGATAAATTCGAAGTGAATCAGTTTCGATCGCGATCAATAGTGGCTGTTTGATGCCGGCGTAAGATATCCTTTCCTTAATTCACACTTATAGGCGACTTCTATTGAAAGCTCCTGATAATCTCTCATTTTTCCACCAAGGTATCGACTCTTAACTGGCGGTAACGTATTGGACCACCTGTGCAGTCGTTGTTACTTTCATTATTGAAAAACATGTATTATTATCAAGCCTTTCGCATTTATTTTTATTTTTTATGGGTGATTCAGCTTGTATGCTAAGATGTAAAGGTTATTTCGGGCTTAGTGCTGTGACAATATTTAGTACACCGCAAGCTAAGCTGATCGAACTATATATATATATATATATATATATATATATATATATATATATATTATGAAGTCTTGGTAGTCTGGGTTGCGACAGCGTTTAATTGAGGAAAGACCTCGCAAAACGAACGGGCAGAGCCAGTACACAGACGATGACGATGATGATGAACCAGAGTGGCAATGAGGACAAAGAGACAAGCGGATGATGGTGATTGCGATCATGCAGGGATGAGGACAATGCAAGTAACAAATGCCCACACTAATTCCCCCCACTTGGAAGCGGACATCCTGGCCGCCGTAAGTCAAAGTGACGGGGAACGTCGCGTGAAAGGTTTCATGCGACAAACGTGGACAATCTCTGTGCTGCGGTAGCGGCGGTCTGTTGGGGCGACGAGTGGTGTCACACGATAATTAACTGGAGAAGTCTGTTCTAAAACAATGTATGGGCCGATGAAGCGTGGTTGGAATTTGTCACAGAGACCAGGAGTGCGAATAGGTGTCAAAAGCAGCACCTCGTCACCAGGTTGGAAAGACACAACGCGGTGGGATTCGTCATAGGTGATCTTTCGCTCGTGCTGTCTCGCTTCAGTATTGATGCGAGCCTGATGGCGAGACTGAGCCAGGCGGGAAATGTATTCTTCGCTAGAAGACTGACACGAATTCCCATGGCTGCTAAAGAAGGAGACGTCGAGAAAGGTAGTCGGGGTGCGTCCGTACACGAGGTAAAACGGTGAGTAGCAAGTTGTTCGCTGAACGGCGGTGTTGTAAGCGAATGTCAGGAATGGTAAAAGAGTATCCCAGTTTTTGTGGTCGGGTTGGACGTAAACGGCTATCATGTCTGCAAGGGTTCGGTGAAATCTTTCTGTGAGACCATTTGTCTGAGGGTGGTAGCTTGAAGCTGTCTTGTGAGTAGTTCCAGAAGCGCGGAGTACTTCATTTACCATTTGTGACAGGAACACTTTGCCGCGATCACTAAGCAGTACACGAGGAGCCCCATGACGCAGTATTATTGCGTGAAGAATAAAGTCTGCAACTTCCACAGCTGAGCCTGTAATAACAGAGGAAGTCTCAGCGTATCGTGTCAGGTGGTCCACGGCGGTCACTATCCATCGTTTGCCAGCAGATGTGACGGGGAGAGGCCCGTAAAGGTCAACACCTACAACCTCGAAAGGCATTGACGGGCACGGAAGTGGTTGTAGAGGTCCAGCAGGTGCAGACGTGGGGAGTTTACGACGCTGGCATGGGTAGCAGGAACCGACGTACCGCGCTACACTAGAAGAAAGGCCAGGCCAGTAATAACGACATCGAATGCGGTCAAGAGTTTTTTTAAAACCAAGATGACCAGCAGTCAAGTCGTCGTGGAAGGCTTCGAGCACCTGAAGTCGAAGAGAGCGTGGCAGTACAGGAACCCAGCGCTGACCGTCAGGGTGGTAGACGTGGCGGTAGAGAACCCCATTGTCCAGCTTAAAGTGCAGGAGTTGACGACGGAGTCGCGCGTTTGGTGGATGAGAAACTCCCGAAAGGTGGTCCATCATGCGTCTGCAGTATGAATCGGACCGCTGGTGGGAGATAAATGTTGCCTGGTCGTCCGAAAAGGGTTGCGTTATTGATGCGAGCGTATGAACTTTGGTAGATGTGGCGTTCGAGTTCTCACCAACGCTGATATGAGTAGTTGGAAGCGGGCAACGAGATAAAGCATCCGCGTCTCGATGTTTTCTGCCTGACTTGTAAGTTATGTCAAAGTCGTACTCCTGCAAGCGTAGTATCCACCGACCCAAGCGTCCGGACAAGTTTTTCAGTGTAGAAAGCCAGCATAAGGCATGATGGTCCGTAACGATTGTGAAGTGACGGCCGTGGAGATAGGGACGGAACTTCTGGACCGACCAAACCACAGCCAGACACTCTTGCTCAGTTATAGTGTAGTTCTTTTCAGCAGGGGTGAGTACGCGACTGGCATATGCAACAACTTTCTCTAGGGAAGACTTGTCACGTTGTAGAAGAACGGCTCCTATACCAAGGCCGCTAGCGTCGGTATGAAGGATAGTCGGTGCGGCTTCGTCAAAGTGGCAGAGCAGAGGTTCAGACGTGAGTGACCGCTTCAACAGCTCGAATGCCGTTTCACATTCTTGAGACCACAGAAAGGGGACGTTCAAAGCGAGTAGTTGGTGTAATGGAGCAGCAATAGAAGCGAAGTTCTGGATAAACCGGCGAAAATAGGAGGCGAGGCCAAGGAAACTGCGAAGCTCCTTTGGTTTTTCGGGACGCGGAAAGTGAAGGACTGCAGAAATCTTGTCAGGGTCGGGCCGGATGCCATCTTTGTTAACGACATGTCCTAAGACCTTGATAGATTTGCTAGCGAACAAGCATTTCTTAGTGTTTATTTGAAGCCCGGCGCCGGCAAGGCACGTCAGAACTTGATCCAGTCGTTCTAGGTGCTCAGGAAACGTTGACGAAAAGATAATAATGTCGTCCAGGTAGCACAGGCAACTTTTCCATTTCAGACCGCGCAGCACGGTATCTATCATGCGCTCAAAAGTCGCGGGTGCGTTGCAGAGCCCGAAAGGCATCACGTTGAATTCATATAGCCCGTCGGGGGTTGCAAACGCCGTTTTATGCTTATCGTCTTCATGCATGGGAATCTGCCAGTACCCAGAACGCAAGTCGATGCTTGAAAAGAATTCCGCGCCTTGTAGGGAATCAAGGGCGTCGTCAATGCGTGGCATAGGGTACACGTCCTTGCGTGTGATCTTATTGAGCGCCCGGTAGTCCACGCAAAAACGCACAGAGCCATCCTTTTTGCGGACCAAAACAATGGGAGACGACCAAGGGCTAGATGAAGGACGGATGACTTCCCGTTTAAGCATGTCCGCAACGTTTTCTTCTATAATTTTTCTTTCAGTCAGAGACACGCGGTAGGGTCGGCGGTGTACGATAGATGTCCCAACAGTTTGAATTCGATGTGCTGTAGTATTAGTGCGGCCCAGCTTAGACGAGCAAATGTCGAAAGAATTTGCATGTTTCTGTAACAATGCGAGCAGCTGCTGCCTCTGTGAATATGTCAATTCGCTGCTGATAGTGGTGGTAAAGGCGGAGGAAGAAACATGCTCACCGAGGCAAGGCTCTTTGGATGCGATGGCCTGAAGTGGCGTGACAAATACAGGCTCGAAGTCAGCAACATGGGCCACAGTAGTGCCCTGTGGCAGTAAGATCTTCTCCGGTGTAGAGTTGACAGCGGTGACAAGTGCCGAGCCATTGCAAAAACGAACGGCACCGGACGGAAGAACTATACCTTTGCGAACGCAAAGTGGTGACGGTGAGACCAATACATCCCCGTGATAGATGTCGTTGGACGTAATGCTGACAATTTGCTCTTGTAGTGGCGGCAGTTTGATGTCTTTCGCAGCGACCAGACGAAGTGGCTTCTGATTGTCGTCGTCAAGCATGTAGTCCGTGTCAGCGAGGTGAACGACGCGTTGTCCACAACAAATCGCCGCGGAAGCAGATGATAGAAAATCCCACCCTAAAATTAGTTGGTGAGAGCAGCGGGACAGGACAGCAAACTGGACATGATGGCGGATGCCGTCGATGAAAACACGCACAGTAGAAAACGCGGAAGGGCGAATGACGTTCCCCTGGGCAGCAACTAATGTGGGGCCATCGTAAGGCGTCATTACTTTCCTTAAATGTTCACACAAATCAGCACGTATCACAGACAATGTCGCACCTGTGTCCACTAAAGCATCGACTCGCACTCCTTCCACTTCCACAGAAACCATGTTACACGGGCCCGATGGAGGAATTTCAGTTCTGATTCCGAATGCAGTTTTTCCTCCACAAAATGCATCACTTAGTTTTCCGAATGAATTTCAGAGGTGAATGAGGCGGGCCGAAGGGGAGAAGTGGAACGGCGGAAGGGCGAAGGCGAGCGGCGTCTCGTGTTTCGGCTGTTTCGTGGTGCAGTCGATGCAGGAGGAGATGGAGAACGGTGCGGGGGAGACGAATAACGCCGACCTTGATAAGACGCCCCGGCGTACAAATCCCGTTCACGCACGTCGTTCCGACGCTCATCTTGCTGGCGCTTTCGGCAGAAACGAGATATGTGGCCGCGATAGCCACAGTAGTAGCAAACAGGGCGAGACGAGCGCCACGGTGGGGAATAGAAGACATTCGGGGCACCTGTAGATAGCGCGGTCAGGTGGGCCGGAGGGTCAGGGGGTACGGAATGGTAGTTGACCGGGGGAGCGGCAGCAACTGACGTGTAGGATGGACGCGGCAATGTCGCGTGGGCGTCGCTGGGAGGCACGGCAGCAACTTCAGGGTACGTGGGTATGGGGCGTAAAGCATGTGGCTGTACGGGCGCAGAGCCAGTCAGGGATGTAAGTTCCTCCCTGATGATGTCACGTAATGGCATTCCCGAAGGCTGTGTAGGTCGTGGTGTAGGAGGTGTGAAGCCCATGGACCGCAATTCTTCGCGTATAATGTCCCGGATGAGGTCGCGCAGGTGGCCATCTGACGTGGAGTGGTGGTCGCCAATGTCTGGTTGGAGGCGAACGGAGTCCAGCGCATCAAGGCGCTGGCATGTCGTCACGACATCAGCGATGGTAGCTGGGTTTTGCACAGCGAGTGCATTAAAGGCAACAGGCCCAATGCCTTTCAATACGTGGCGCACTTTGTCCGATTCCGGCATGGATTGATTGACACGCCGGCACAGTGCGAGGACATCCTCGATGTATGATGTGTACGATTCACCGGGATGGTGTCGGCGAGTATCAAGTGTCCTCTTCGCGACGGCGGATCGAATGTCCGGGGTGCCAAAAACGTGTCGCAGCTGCTGCTGGAAGGTAGCCCAGTCGGGTAAGTCAATGACGTGGTTAAAATACCATGTCTTTGCGACTCCGGTCAGATAAAATGGGACGTAACGCAGTTTGGCGGCCTCGTCCCACCGATTAGCGACACTTACGCGGTCGTAGTCGTCGAGCCAGTCTTCTACGTCTTCTCCACGACGACCAGCGAAGAGCGGGGGTTCCCGCTGATGTCCGTGTATGTAAATAAGAGGGGCAGCTTGCGTCGGTGCATGGTTGATGACATGAGCGCCGGTAGGCTCGGTCTGGGACATGCTGCCTGACAGTGGGCGCAATCGGCGGCCTGAACGAAGCTCCAGCGGGTAGAGCGGGCTGCGGGAGGTAAGAGGACCGAAAATCCACCTCCACCACGTATGAAGTCTTGGTAGTCTGGGTCGCGACAGCGTTTAATTGAGGAAAGACCTCGCAAAACGAACGGGCAGAGCCAGTACACAGACGATGACGATGATGATGAACCAGAGTGGCAATGAGGACAAAGAGACAAGCGGATGATGGTGATTGCGATCATGCAGGGATGAGGACAATGCAAGTAACAAATGCCCACAATATATATATCTTTATATATATATATATATCTTTATATATATATATATATATATATATATATATATATTTATATATATATATATATATATATAGAGATAGATAGATAGATAGATAGATAGATAGATATACAGCAACGCAAAAGCCGTCACGTCATCAATCGGTCGTCTTGTTATTCGCTATCAAATGATGGCAGAGACCGAGTATTTCAATTATTGTACTTTGTGTCTTCGAAAATGGCATCGCGCCGTGGACAATTTTTTTTAGGTGAAAGTGTGCTCGTAAAGAATGTGTTTGGTACTGTGTTGATTTTTGTTATTTTCGTTTTTCTCCGCAAGTACTACTGCGTCACCATCACCCCAGCTATTTCGAGGCGACATAGTCACCGGTAATTATTGCCTGTAATTTCAACGTGTTTGCGACATTGTTCGCATCACTCGTCTCGCAGTACTTCGCAGATTCGTTAACACAAGGCATATTATATGACGTTGATATAATTAGGAACATGGGCGTAAGCATTGACGAGTTACTCATGCCGCAAGTTCACTCAAAGAATGAAATTAACATTGATTCGAGAGCAAAGAGAATCTATGCATTTAGAGCAGCTGTAGCGAGTTCACTTGCTAGTGTGCCTATAGTATATGCTGATGTCAGTCATGAATTCCGGTATACCGAGCACCAGAGGAAACTGCCGTACGTTCGAAGTTTTGTGTGCTCAGTCTGATCCACATTTCTTGTCATAAACCCGTTTGGCTATGCTCAATGTATAGCGAAAATGTCTCTATTTTCTTATTTTTCAATAGTCAGTCACTCTGAGGCAGTGATACAAAGTCTCGCAAGCAGCCAAATCTTCTTAAAAGCACCACGAATACTCAACAGGTAGCGAAATCGCGGAAATAAATGTTTACCTAATATGGACACCCGCTCACTTCTCCACCTCGCCAGGAGACCGTTGTAATAATACCATTGTGTACGACGTCATTAGAGAGGTCACCGATCGAGTCAGGGCCGAAAGCATGTCTGCTACATCACCCGCTCCCGAGAACGACGATAAAGAGGAGTGCAAATAGAAGAATCGTGTTCCTAAATTATGGACGTAACGCAACACTATAAATTATTAAGGTTTTTTTTTATATCCTCATCTGTAGCTAAGCAAAATGCAGTTTGTCGACCGGCTGCGGTCACAGACCAGGGCTTATGTGAAGCTTGCTATATATCACATCGTTCACTCACGCCAATGGAAGACGGATGATTGCAATAATCTTGTTTCTAGATTCACTTCTAAACAATACATATTATGGGAAAGTCGAGCGATAACAAATAATACTATGAATGCGGCCTCTAGCGGTCGCCTACGCGTGCGTTAGGAGGCTGTATTGCGCGGGCCCACTCTTCAAGGTCAAATTTGGGCACTCCACCGGGCTGCGCAAGTCGCCACAACTGAAGAATTGTGGGCCGTCACCCTGGTGGAGCCTTTTCATGAGGTTCTGCGTCTGGTTGACTAATTTTTGTACCAATAGTGGACAACCTCACGACGATCACTTTTCGCTGATTTCTTTTTTTTTTTTTTGGTGGAGGGGGTGGGGGCATCAGAAAAAGAACCATTTCAGTATTGTATATAAAGCATGAACCGGGTTTTACAACAGCATACAACAGAAAACTGCTATACAAATCAACAAGAACAGACAGCACATTTCAAACAAACATAAGAAATCATTGTGGTCAATGAATAATAATCCCAACAATTTTGTGAGAGCAGTAGATTAAAGCGAATGGTGCGCAATATTATTACGTTGTTAGCAAAACCCGCATATAAAACGGTTAACGAAACTCAAAAGTGGTAATTGCGTAATGAGCGTTTTAAAGGGGCCCTGCGACACTTTTTAGGCATGGTCAGAAAACGCCGCCGATCGGTAGTAGAGGCTCCCGACAACACGGGAGCTGATAATATAGCACAGCACCGCAACCTGAAATTCACAATAAATTACCAAGAATAGCTTTCTCTTCTCTCGACAAATCACTGAAAATAAGCCCTGTAAGCCCTTTTATCAGCCATTAGCTGATTTGAACATGGCGCGCTTGGTTGTAACAGAGGTCGCCGTGAGATGCCGTCACTTGTCTACGCGTGCGCGCGCGATCGCACAAAAAAACCCCGTTTTCGTAGAAAAAAGAAGAAAAAATGCTCAAGTTCACTAAGCGCGAGTAACGTTTTTTGTTTGCCCCTCCCATCCCTCTCTGCTCATGTTCCAGCGCTTTCGTCTGGACGAGAGCAGAGAGAGTGTGATTGCAGTGTGTGACAAATCTTTGTAACTGCGCTCCTGCTGGAAGGATTATTAAAATTCCTGCGGCGTTAAATTTCTGCGGTAATACGCTTTTCCAGTGAACTGTTTCCATGGTTACTCAAAAGAGTGTTTCAGGACCCCTTTAAAGAACTTTCGAAATTCTATCCATGATGCTGGTTAGTGATGCGGCAAGGAATTCTTTCTTTACAAGTTCTTGGGAATTAAGTAAAATTATGCTAACGACACTGTGTTACGATGAGAGACTGAGAATTTTCGCTGGGCCCCGCCGCGGTGGTCTAGTGGCTAAGGTACTCGTCTACTGACCAGCAGGTCGCGGAACCGAGTCCCGGTTGCGGCAGCTGCATTTCTGATGAAAGCGCAAATGTTGTAGGCCCGTGTGCTCAGACCTGGGTGCACGTCAAAGAACCCGAGGTAGTCGAAATTTCTGGAGCCTACCACTACCTTGTCTCTCATCCCCATATGGTGGTTTTGGGACGTTAAACCTCACATATCAATCAATCAGAATTTTTGTTGGTGAATGCGGCGAGAATAAATGAAGATTACTGGTTTAATAAATGAGATTATATCAAAGTACATTTTCTTGTCAGAAATAAAAACTGATTCTAGAGATATTCGTTAACTAAAAGCTCTATGGGCAGCTGGAGAAGGCAGAAAAGCCTGTAATAATGTATGAGATTTTACGAGTCAAAAGCATTACATGAGTATAAGGCTTGTCGTAGTGGCGAGATGAGGAAGTGTCCACCATGTTGTGTCTGGCATTTCGCCTCCGTTTCGCCACCGTCAAAATCCGACCACCGCGGCCTGATCGAACCCGCAACTTTCGAGTCAGCAGCCGATCACAGTAACCTCTGTGCCACCGTGGCGGGTGCCAAGAATCTTTTTGCAAGGTAGTTGGAAATAATGCCAAATTTAACCATCAACATCATCATTATCAGCCTGTGTTACTCCTATGCATGCACAACGAAGGCTTCTCGCAATGATCCCCAGTTTACCCTATCTTGTACGAGCCGATAACATTTTGTCCCCGCGAACTTCCTAATTCCATCCCTTGCACCATCTGACTCTCCGTTTTCCCCGACTGCGTGCTCCATTCTGTTGATGATAATTCTGTTCATCTTACTGTGCACGGGTCGTTTGTTCTACGCTTTACGTCTCCAGCCCTAGTCGAGTTTTTTTTCGCTTCTGGTAAGCTAGGATATCTGTAACTCCTGTCTGCTCTCTTACCCATTCGGCTGCCCTCCGATCTCTCAATGTTATTCCTATTCATTTTACGTTTCATGACATTCTGCGTGGTCCTTATCTATTGGTCTGGTTGTTTCGGTATTCTCTATGCCTCAGCCTGCTACGTCAAAACTGGCGTATGCAATATTTACCTGGCTCTCATACAAAAGTGTACAGGACATCTTATTAGTGGTTCATATTACCTATGATGTACACTAAAGAAATATATGTAAGTTATGCACGCAAGTACACCTTAAATAATTTCGATATCTCAAAGAGAAACTAACAGCAGAAAAATAAGTAAAGAGGGGTACAATGACAGCACACACACATTTAAAAAATAAATATAACAGACAATGTGCCGTGCAAGTATGGACCAGTATATATTGAACTACAAAGACACTTGCTGAAATTTGGATTGAAGTTTGGAGTTATGATAAAAACATATATATTACGGAACAGATGAATGCACGCGTGATTTCGGTGGGTGACGTTGATAGCGTTTTAAGATCATTCATTTTGGGTGACCATGATTGTAGTAAACGTAAATAATTGAGTCTGCATGATTCTGCATGGTTTTAACGTGTGTGGCATTGTGACCCACCCAGAGTTCTATATAGACGATGCATGCTTCATTTGTGGCCACACGTGGATGTTCTATAGAAACAATTTTAGTGACTAACTTTCTTCAAGACGATTGTTTTTTTTATTTAGATGACAGTTGGCGAAAATTCTTCCGTGGAAGCTTGAGGCAGTCTGTGGTAGATTTTGTTTGTTTTTAAAGACGATAGTCTTTCTTGGGGAACTTTGACGCCAAATTTTGGTCTCTATGTCTGTCTTTTTGCCCGTACGTTTATCTGTTTGTCCGCGGCAACGATCCTCCTAAAGGCACCAAACGATACCTCAAATGGCTAACCCCATACGCAGCACCCACCAATATTGTTCAAGTTTCAGCGTTCATACTTGTGCGATTGTGATTAAAAAGCAATTAGTGCACATATCTGAGGCATCATAAGCACACATCGATGTTTTGTATGTGTGCCTTTATACTAGATAAGGTACACGCATGTAATTCTAAGGACCGTAGCGTTTATCACGCTGCGCTTACAGTGCAACGCGATGTTCAAAAACAGAAGTGTTCCCAACGCTTTCCTAAGACGACGCGGTGGTGGAACCTGCCCGTCGCTTTGCGTTCGGCACCTTATTGCCTCTGAGACAGGCGTGCATCTTTCTCCGCGGGTGCTCCCGCCTTCCTTGTTTTTCGAAGATAACTGCCAGATAGCGCTCGTGGCTAACGTGCCTCGATGCGCTCGTTCGCCTTCGCTGCACGGATCGCGACTCTCTAACGCAGCACTTCCATAATACAATTCACCAATTTTGTCGTGCAGAGCGTCAAATAAACGTTTTGTTTACTCTCTCCACATGCAAGACGTCTTTCGAAGAAATTTGCAGTGAAACATGAAGATACGGGCTAATTTTTTTACTTGGTTTCGGCTGGAATTCTCGTGGTGCACGGCTGTCATCGAGATCATTTTCGGCGAAACCAGTGCTCGATAAGGTGTGCGTATTTCAGTCGGTGCTACCCGTATAGTTAACGTCAACGAGGATTTGTCATTTGTCCTAATGTTTGCTCCGGTGGTCTGTTAGCGCTTGCGGAGGGTCCGGGGAGAAGTCGTGACAGAGACACCAACAGTGCAGGTTACAGTTAGCGCTGCTCATACATGCCATACGGCTCTTCAACACGCAAGCACCAAAAATTTGATTCGGGCAACTATAAATCAAATAAATTCAGTCAAGACAACGTCTGTGTGTCCCCCATATGCTCAACACGTCCCGAGCACCGAGCAAGAGAAGAGGCAACATTTCAACGCTTCGCCATCCAGTGTGCGTTAATTCCGCATTACAGAAGCTTGAGCCGCTGCTTGCGACCCGAGCGCAGTCATCCAGTCTCCCGGAGCAGCGTTGTCGTCCAGAAAAGCACGCGTGGATGGTTCCTCACACGCGCTCATGTGTACACATACGCCCTCTTGTGAGCGAGCACTCGTGCTCAGTGGCCGGAAGGGCCAACGCACCGCGTGTGGCAGCAGCCGCATCACTGCGCTGTCGGAGCGCCGTGGGGGCGCTCTTTTAAGTGTGAATACACTTTATAAGCGACCCCAAACCATCCACCGCCGTCGGCGGCGTCCGCAGTCTTCTCTCTATCTTTAAAAGAAAGAGGACTTGGCGGGCCGCAGCGCGACGCTCTACCGAATAAGCCACGGACGCGACGCTGATATCGGTGTCAGTAACGCGCCTTATACCCCCTCCCCCTTCGCTCGCTCCTCCGCTCTCCTCACTCGCTGCTGCTGCGCGCGGAGCCCTCTCTCTCGCGCGCCCGCCTTCTCTCTCAGTCTCCCGTCGAGAGCGGGTCGTGCGATGGATGTCCCGGAGGCAACGCTACCATCAACAACGAATGCAGTACAACCGAATGCCAGCACTGCACCCGTCGTTGGAGGTGACGGTACCGCGGTGGTTTCGCCGACGTTGGAAGACAAGGCGGCGCTGCGAAGGGCTCATGAGACCGAACGTAAGCGGGCGAAGCGTGTAGCGGATGCCGAACTGCGTGCTCGCGAGGCCGAGTGCAAGCGGGCGAAGCGTGCAGCGGATGCCGAACTGCGCGCTCGCGAGGCCGAGGACAAGCGGGCGAAGCGTGCAGAGGATGCTGAACTTCACGTTGGCGAGGCCGTGTGTACTTCGCCACTCAGAGACGACTCGCCGTACACCTCCGTCTACACCAGTGCCTACTCCGGCGATGCCGTCCTGGTTGTGACCGTCTACCTGGCCCCGAACCTCTCGAGAGATGACGTCTTGGAGCAGATGGATGCGGCGATGGAGAGTGAGTCTGTGCGCGCGCGTCCCTCGGTTCCGATTGTGGTGGTGGGTGACTTTAACGTGGACGTTAGAAAGGACAATGGCTGGTTGGTTGACCACATGCTGAACAATTACTCGATGACGTGTCTGTCTCTCGAGTTTTCGACCACGATCAACGGTGGCTTCATAGACTTGGCGTTCAGTAGGAACTGTACGGTCCGCTCCGTCTTGCCGGATCCGCTCACCGTACATTTCTCGGATCACAAAACGCTGGTACTAACCGTGAGCTACAACCATAACACGAATAGGCGCGAATCAGTAGTGTAGTTTGTGTGTGTGTGTGTGACGCGCTCGCGATGTGTGCATTTAATGCATCATACGAAAAATCGTGAAGTGTAAATAAATAATACTTCGTATATAATGTATCTGTGTACAGATGCTTCATGGAAAACAACACTTAAATTCATTAATTACACTTTAATCATCATCATCAGTAATAAACCTCCCAAGCATTTCCCCGAGGGTGAACATGGTTAAGTGCGAATGCACGGGGTGATGCTATGAGGGGGAGTAAAGTTAAAATCCATTGGCATTCGCCAGTGAGTTAACGTAAACTCCCCCGTGTGATCAAATTGCGATTCCCAGGAACCATTACACCATAAAGGCACCATAGTATGATTAATAAATATAATAGTGCGAATTAATAAATACCCCTCATAGCATCACCCCGTGTATTCGCACTTAACCATGTTGACCCTCAGGGAAATGCTTGGGAGTTTTATTTTCATGCCGGTCGCAACACGTCCCGAGCACCGAGCAAGAGCAGAGGCATGTTGCCTCTGCTCTTGCTCGGTGCTCGGGACGTGTTGAGCATATGGGGGACACACGGACGTTGTCTTGACTGAATTTATTTGATTTATAGTTGCCCGAATCAAATTTTTGGTGCTTGCGTATTGAAGAGCCGTATGGCATGTATGAGCAGCGCTAGCTGTAACCTGCAGTGTTGGTGTCTCCGTCGCGACTCGCGCAGCGTGTGGCAGGGCGGCGCCCAACAATTAAGCGCTCGGAGCGCGCGTCTGGCGCGATGCCATGCCTTGCTGTTTTCGTGCGGACACACCATGTACAAAGGCGCGCTCTGTGACCGACATGGCCAAGAAAGCGCCCCGCACTCCCGACTTTCTGGGGAATGACTACAGGATTTCAATTTCGCTAACTGGCTCGAAACGGTGCTCGACTGCTGACCCACAGGCCGCAGCATCGCCTACCGGCCGTGACAACACCAAAAGTGATAGATTTAAGTGGAAGACTTCATCGGCTAATGCTATGGGTCACTTCACTCAGGCCCAGTTTGAAGCTTGGTTTAGCCAAGGCCAATTTTCTGCTTTTTATGGCTCTTCAATCGATCGCTTCTTTCTCTTCATTTCAGCCGATTTCTTGTTGAAGTAGGCTGGGTCGGATCGCCGGCGCTGATCTAGTTGTCCCTCTGCAGCACGAAGAGCCTCGTGATAGCCAGCATCTGCCTCAAGTGTACAGTTATTCTTCGGATGACCCACTGCTACTAACTATCTCAGCACTAACTATATGGCTCTTTTGTAGCGATACGAGAACATCCACACGCGTGGTAGGTCTAATTCCAGCACATTTATTGAAGTAAATGGTTGCTAGGCATCTGTTGTATTTGAGCTTGGTGTGGTTAGACAGTCGTTTCGGTAGCTTCGACACAGCTCCTTAGCAGCTGTTGATGTTGCACGTGCTTCACTTGGCATGACGTCACGCGACATCAACCGTAGTAGTAGCTAGGCGCGGCGAGTTTCATTGCCAAGTGCCGCTTGATGGTTGCTTGTACGTCACTCAGCTTCGGTGCATGCGAGGCTCAGCATGACGTCAAACCAGGTGGCCCGGTAGCAAGGCGAGTCGAGGCCAGGCAGCACGCAGTTATGGCGTCGGTGGTTGCTAGGTAACGGCGCGGCGAGTTGTGTTGTGGGGAACAGCCATTTTTTATTATGTGCTTGAAAGTTAGAAAGCCAGGCGTGCCCGTATGCTGCTCCTGCACGCTGCAGGTTCGATGAATATTTCTGCAAATATAGTGCACGCTTAATGCTGCGCCTCTACCTGTTGGGAAAGCACGAAATGCTTTAGATGCGTTACTGCCCGATGGCATTTGAGATGAGCTCCGGCTTTTCCGTGCGGATGACGCCCGTACAGGCTGCGAGGAAGCTGATCCAGATGTCACACAATTTCAAAGTCAGCACTGTGTTCTCGGATCATACACAGGCGCAGTCTTTCAAGGAATAAAGTAGACGCGGCACAGAGGTAAGTAAATGCCGCAAACATTTCGTAAGTTTATATCAACGTTCTCGATCTTCAAAATATGCAGGTATGTAGCTTCCGATGGGCGGCTCACTTGCTTTCTACGTCACGGCTTTCTCAGGTGACACTGCGCCCGTCGTCGTCACTGTTGCCTCATGGAGTTTCCTAAAATTAACTAGAGACGACACTGGGGCTGCGCTCGTTCACCGACCATGGGAATTATGGGTAAGACATAGATTTGCCTAGTCTTTGTGCTTGCGGGCGGCGAACACACATCTGGCTTTGTTTATTGCTGCGTTTTGGTTTTTTTCGAAGGAAAGAACGAACCGTTTTTCACCTCGGGACCCAATTTCAAATGATAAGCCTAAAATATAAAGGTGGTGAAGCGTAACAGCCGAACATTTACCAATTGTTTCGTGACAAAGCAGCTTCAAAGCAAGCCATAATGAACATAAAGTACGAATACTAGGCAAATCCATGTCATGCCCATAATTTTCATGCTCGCTGAAGCGCTATGCATTGCAGCTCTCGTAGACACTGGCGCCAGCGTTCGCTCTATAATGTATATTTAGGAAACTCTAAATTTTGAGAATGCCATCGTCTTGTTCGTGTAACCGCATACGGGTCCGTACTTCAGGGGCAGTTCGTGTTCCTTGCCGCTAGCTCGAAGGTCCGGGTATGTGCCTCATGGTTTAGGCGTCGCCATTCTGATCTTCGACAGAAGGCGTCGGCCTTAATACGTACATCATCGTACATTTCTGTAGTATTGCTAGGGCTCGCTAAACTTCCACATCTATTTATTTATTTTATTTAACAATACTGACAATCCCATCAGAGAATATAGCCGGCAGCTCATATGAAAACATAATTGTTTACTAAAAATCGTAATTGTTCAAATCTCAAAAACGTAGAATTGCAAAATGGCATGCAATTGTTACATTATACAAAGTCATGATACGAACAGAAAATCAAACCATTTTAGTAACAACAACTAGATTACAGCTAAAAGCAACTGGTAAAAAATAAGGTATACCTTTCTAAGATGACGTAGTGTCAACAAGTACATATTATTATTGAACAAGTCATCTATATAATTTATGAACAATGAGTTAAGAGAAAGTGTCACCTAAAACGTTACGATCGCAAAAAAGAACTATTTCAATATCATAACACAGACTCATCGCTTATCGGGTTTATTGATGTTGTAATGTCGTTAGTGTGATTTGTGAGGCAAGCAGTTTGCTTTCGATCGCAGCTGTGAATACGTTCATGGATAATTCAGGGGTTAGGGTAGGTTTCAGTGTGTTCAAATTTTTATAGGTTTGAACAATAACTGAATATTTGAAGCTACTAGTGTTGAAGGAGTACTCAGCAAGAATATAGAAATAATTATCACGGGTTGGTCTGCCGTGAATATATATATATATATATATATATATATATATATATATATATATATATATATGGCCCAAAGCATTTATTTTCATTAGTACGTGTAGTATTTGAAACATTAGTTTTAACTTTGTGAGTTTGAATTGAAATGTTAGCGTATAGCAGCCAGGGCGTTGGGACATCTAACACTGAATTTTCGTTGACGTTGAAGAGCACTTTGATTGTTGGTAGGGCTGTGTCACTGCAAAATAATAAATAAATAAATAAATATCTGAGGTGTTATGTCCCAAATTCACAATATAGTTATGAGAGACGCAGTAGTAGAAGGTTTCGGATACCTAGACCAACTTGTGTTCTTTAACAAGCACTGGCAATGCAACGCGATGCTCAAAAAGGCAAGTGTTTCCAACGCTTTGCAAAGACGACATGGTGGTGGCACATGCCCGTCGCTTTTCGTTCTAAACCTTATCGCCTCCGAGACAGGCGCGCATCTTTCTCCACGGGTGCTCACGCCTTCTTTCGTTTTCGAAGATAACTGCCAGATGGCGCTCGTGGCTAACGTGCCTCAATGCGCTCGTTCGCCTTCGCTGCACGAATCGAGACTCTAACGCAGCGCTTCCAGAATACAATTCACCAATTTTGTCGCGGAGAACATGAAATAAATGTTTTGTTCACTGTTTCCACACGCAAGACTATCGTCTTTCGAAGACATTTGCCGTGAAACATGCACATACGGGGCCAATTTTAATTTCTTGCGTTTTCGTATATATAGATATGTATGCATATTTGGTATATTATGGTGACGCCGGCGGCAAAAGGCAGCCGATAGTGTCTATAAAATTGCTATCTCTATGAAATGTTAAAAAAATAAGCCCCCCAAATTCTGTTTACAGTCTCTAATTAAGCTGCGTGAAACTAAAACTCACCAATTAAAGGGACGAGCGCACGTAACAGACACGCAGAACATCGCGGAACCATCTCAGAAATAGCACCTTCTCAGTTCCTCCTGATAGGCTTTTTTATATCTGCAGGCATTTTTCTTACCTCTTCCGGTGCAAGACACGCGCCTATTATAAATACAGTGCTGTGCGGACGCCCTCGCCGAACCTGCGCTGAACGATTGAACGAATGCACTGCGTAGGTTAAGCATATCAACGAGGCTATTCGCTGCTCATGCCGCAGAGATTCCAAACCTCAGATAAGTGGTTTTCAGAGAATGGCGCAGTTCGCCTCTTGCTTGCGCCAACCTAAACCGAGATATGCGCGCATATACTTTTCCTTTTCCTGTAGTACAAGCCAGCCCCAGTTACCGCCCGTTTTCAGTGCTCCCTCCGATAAGCCGCGCGGCTCGCATGTAGTGCGTCGCAGCTTGTAATGCCTTGTGGAACAGATGGCACGAATTGACTGTGGCGCATAATCTCGTCGTGTACTAATATACGTGGCCATTTGGCTTGCGCAAGACCGGGAGGCAGTTACTTGGCCGAAAAGCAGTGGAGTGAGCTATGCTTTGAGTGAACAACAAGGAACGTAAAAGAAAAAAAGAAAAAGGAAGAAAAAAAAAGAAAGGAATGTGGCAGAGACTACCGTGAAAGTGATTTTGCGAGTGTTCCCTGTGATTGCTTCATGTCCTTCTCAAGCGACGTTTTCTCTCCGACTTCCTTTCGCTTTTTTATTTCTTCGCATTATTCAAACTACACTTTGAAGGAACGTTCCCACCCGACTTACTCATAACCTGTGTAGAAACACAGGCTGCTTTTTTTTTGGTAACTACTATAGAGATCTTTAACAGAAAACCTCTAAAAGTCAGGCTCCTGCTGTTTTCTCACACCAAGTCTACATTGAAGGGAAAATGCTATTCCACATTTATGTCACTGTTGAAGTGACTAATTGACAACTCGTTAGCTAACTTCGTGCTTGTCGACTTGAGTGCAGTTGTTCAAATTAGAAAGGTGTGGCGTCGGACAATTAGAGGAACAACCTCTTTTTAAATCAACGAAGTGTCGCTTAATTCGAAAACTTCATCATCGAATCTGAATGGTGTCCACCTCGGTTGAAGAGTAGCAGTAGCTACACGGTGCTCGGCTGCTGACTCAAAGGTCGCGGGTTTGACCTTTGAATGACGGTCGCACTTCGATGGAGGTGAAATGGTAGGGGTCCGTGAACTGAGCGATATGTCGGCGCACCTTAAAGAATTCCAGATGGTCATTATTTCAGGAGCCCTCCACAACGCCTATTCTCATAATCATGTCGTGGCTTTGAGACGCAAAACCCCAGACAGTAATGATCATTAATATGAATCTTAGTGGTGGCCTCGAAACAGACTGCGCCCACCGCGCGGGCGATATGGCAACTCCTAAACGGACTTTAAGGGCGTAGTTGGTTCATATTGACAAGAACTGAGTAACGCAAGAAAAAACGCAGCACACAATAACGACTGCGTTTTTTTTCTTCTCACGCCAAGCAATTCTTCTCAAGTGGCAAGTCTGTTTCGTCAGGCCACACTTTTTTTGGCAATGAAGTGATGAACATTTGTGCAATGGTCAGTACGATATTCCAGGTGAAGAAAAAAGGTGTCCTAATGTAGTTTTTATCCGAATCGCGAAGACAAGCCTCACGTTTGATGGTACTGCAATACTGCGTCGAGTGTGTGCTCTCGAATCCCTGGCACATAGGCTGCATTTTTTCCGCTACTAAGCACAAGAACGCCCATGCACCCACATATTCTGCGACAAATCTATCAGGATATAAATTAATCTATATTCCTACGCGTGCTTCGTATTTATACCATGCTTTCTCTACGTGAAATGCTATATTTTTTTTTTACGCGTGGCATCTAGAAGATGAAGAAAAAGAAGAAGAACCGCTAAAATTATTTCTCAGGAATGTTTCATAATGCGCTCGAATCCGCTACAGGTTGCGCTACAGGTTGTAGCGTCGGCATTAAAAGGACCTGCCAACACTTTTCAAGATTTTATTGTTTTACATGTTTTACTTGCGGGTCGTGCAGACTCAAGGCTTTAGAAAATAGTGCAGCAACAGAGGTAGCGATAGGGGCACGCTGTTTAAAGTTATTGAACCTAGAAAATCAAAATACAATGAAATGGACGCCTACCCTCCAATAGATTTTCCCGGGTTCACCTGACGACGTCACTCTTGCCCTGTGACGTAAATGCCCCCCCCCTCCCCTCACCCAGTGTAATGACCTGAAATCTCTTACGTACAAGAAGCTTGCCTGCCATATTGGTCCTTATTTCCAGCGGATTAAGGACGCCGTTGTTATGGTAACAAATAATGCGGTGCTTAAAGAGTGAACCACACGTGCGAAAGAAGGCAGCTCGCGAAGGCTTGTTTCGTAGCTCTACTGATGTTTCTCTGTGAGATGGCTTCTATATATCACCGCTCTTGCATTTTCCTCTTCAGTTTCTTCAAACAACGTCGCCTGGAGAGTCCCCGGCGTGTTTCCTCCAGTGCTGTGGCGTTCGGCGCATTCTGTATCTACGGCTCTTCAGTTTTGAAGCTGGAAAATCGGAGAGCTTTAGTCTCTTCCACGTTCAGTAAAAAGTCATGCTAAATAAAAAAATAAACGCAATGGTAATCTCAATTTGATTCAATTCCGTGATTATATCTAACGTTACTTTTATCCAATCAAAGGCCTGCGCCCTCATATCCGATAGTTAGAGCGCCAGAACAAAACGATGACAAAGAGACGAGAAGGACACGAAGGACACGAGCGCTTCATGTCCTTCTTGTCTCTGTGTCGTCGTTTTGTTCTCGCGCTATAACTATCGTCATGCCATACCAACTGGCCCAAGCTGCCACACCTCATATCCGCTGCAATAGTTCTGGCGAGCGCCACTACGTGTTGAGGCGGTCAGCGCCGATGTTTTGAAGCGTTGGAGGTCCCCTTTAAAAGGAAAACGTGAGCGAGCTGATGAAAATGCACATGGCACTTGGCGAGGTTATAAAGAATAAATGCCTTTTTTGTTTGGTTCCGAGCCTGCGTGCTCAATCGAAGTTATTTCGGTTGACCCGCATACATACAATGACGACTCCGAATAATTTGCCCCAGATGTCCCGGAAAGTTTTCTTTCACAAAGCTGTCTTTTAACCCCGAAGTGTTTTATGCCGGGGTACAACATGACTCTGCTGACGTATTTTCGTCACGGATATGCCATAGAACAAAACGGATATACGAGCGTCTGTCGCGGGGCGTAGAATCACTGACCTCTTGATCTGCAGCGTGCTGCGCAACTACTAGGCCACGGAGCGCACGTTGTGAAAGTTGATCACGGCAAGCCATATATGTACATCATACACCGTTTGGTGGTCCTCAAAGCTCCGCAAATTCAGCGCTTTTTCGTCATCAATAGCGAGATTGCGTGACGACATCCCTTTGGGTGCACTCTACAAGACGTTTTCTCTCGCGTTTCTATATGAGCGCCGCCTCCACGGAGCGTGGTCTCTCCTGCACGCACGCGTATCAGACTCGTGATTCGAGAGAGCACGGAGGTTACTTCGCACGCCTCCACGTGCACGTTTACGAACAGAGTGCGCTGCTCACACACGAAGAAGTAAGAATTGTGACAGTTGTTCGCGCTTGTCCTGTCTATACTTGGGCGTTTGTTGACTGCGTCTTTCTTTCTGTTTGAACAGCGCGCTTTAAGTGTCGAGCTGTGACAGTTAGTCCACGGTCGTCCTGTGTATGCTCATTTTGTGCGTGCGTGCTTTCCCCTTGAAGTATACGCTCTGCAAGTTCCGAGCTGCTTGCCGTTCTTCGCGTGACTTCTCAATTTGTTGCTGTAGCATTCATCCTTCGCCCTTGTGGCAAAACAATGCGGAATAAACGCTCAACCACCTCTGGGAAGACAAGTTTCACTTTTGCGTTATACCGATTCCTAGAAAGAGGATTCAGCCACGCTTTTTTACTTTAGATTCGCTTGTATCGTCATGTATAGTATGCTCGTGGTACCTCCCCAACGGATTTATGCTTGCAAGTTTTGTACGCGGCTCTTATCTGATGGGTCCCAGATGTGACGATATCTCGCTTTACTCAAACAGCTGCCCATTTATCAGCAGTACCGCCATGGATAGTCACTCGGCGAGCTTGATCCTTCTTCAGTATTGTCTTTTAGGTGCGAAGCACCTTGCTCGTCGGCGTTTTTTGTAATCACGGTGTGTCACATAGTCACGGTCCATCATGAAAATGGGTACTCACCACAAGCATTAAACCCGACCACTAGCCACCCGCCGACTGAAAATGATGAATCTAAAAGTTCGCCTTACAAATATCCGACGACGTTGGTGGAGCAAACACACCCTTCAGCATGCCGTAGTTAACTCACACCGGGCTTGTACAGAGGAAGAAGCACCTATAGGTAAACTGCATTTTGACGCAGTTTTCCGAAAAGTTTAGCGGAAGGGAAAGAGTCTTTCCTACCTGCCGCGTTTCGGGATGGCCACCGACTAGCGCCTCATCAAAGAAATCTCTCTCAAAACACTGCATGCCTCACGTTAGTGGAGCCGGAATAGCCTTCCATACATTTACACCTCTCCCCAGCTTTTCTTTTCTTTTTTTGGTGCCAGGTTGGTCAGACGATTTTTGAAAGACTAGGTCGTGTTACTCAGGTTGATGACATCATCACCTGTACTCCTGGCTGATCACTGGCTGAACTAGAGCGCGACCGTAGACTTCGCTGGAAAGTTTCTTAAAGCCATGGGGCTACAGATCGCGTCAGTGTAATTCGAGCTCTTGCTCTACAGACAGGCAGGACAAAGTGTCAGGAGCATTGAGCCTCTGGAAACTCTACCAATTGAAATCACAACCACAGAAGGACACCCCAATCCGAGGGTGGACTCTGTAAATGTTCTAGCAACGTTAATCAATGCCAAAAGCTGCATGTAATGTAGGAGCTTTTAACAAGCTCAGCGCAGAGGTGCATTATAGATTCAGATTTTGTTCCACCGTTGGAAAACGAAGGGGCTGGAAGGCCACTCAGGCAACACAGCCTAATGACAGTCTTACAGGCCTTCTTCATCTGTCACCTTATATACACTGTGCCTTTTCTCATATTGAGTAAAACTGAGAACAACAAACTTGATACGCTCATTAGGTCCGCTCTCAGAGGACTACTCAGCCTACCACAGTCCGCTTGCACGAATAAACCCTAAGAGTTTAGCCTTCACACTCAACTTGATGAACTAATCAAAGGGCATATCACCTAACAGACCTTCATACTTCCGTTAACTAAGCCAGGCAAAAAGATCCTTGACGAGGCAGATATACTGGCTATTCAGGTGCCTTTTGACTGACATCCTTTCTCCAGAAAAGCTAAGGAAAGTATATTGGTAGGACCTGTACCATGAAACATTCGTCCAGTATATTAAAAGGACCACTGAATCGCACGAGCAAGAAGCATCATTAAAAGAATCATTCCACATAAAACCAATTCTCTTTTTGTTAGCACTTCAAAATATGATAGAGAAGATAAGTATGTAATCTTGGTTGTAGGCGAGCATAGAAATCTGATTAACGCAGATTCCGTTGATAAGAACCACGTTCACATGGCGGAGAAGAGAGCGGAAGCACTGCGCGTGGCCTAGGGCCCCACGACTGTTTTCTCCGACTCGCATTAAGTGGCCAGGTCCTTTGTCGTCGCCCTCATATCTAAGCAAGTGGCTAGCATAGTACACAAAACTCCCTAAAGACCCACGGACAAAGAAATGGGAGGTCTTCATATATTGTGGTTTTCGAATTGTGTTGTTGGAGTTGTCTGTCAAGTAGGATGCAATACCACCGACTGTAGGACCACTGTCTAGCCTGAGATATCACACGCCATGCCCGCACAACAAATCCCAGCTCTCCCACAGGATTTCCCCGCTAAAGGCCTTCTATCGAGCTTTCATGAAATCATAGCACACTACAAACTAAGCAGGCGAAAATTTCTTCCTGCGAAGTCTAAGTTGAAGGCCCAGCCCGTCACGTTTAGGCTCTTACACACAGGAATATACATCACCTCCAGAGCACTCAATCGGATCGATTCCAGTTTTCCCAACTCGTGCTCTAAGTGTGGACATGGGCGGTGTTCTTTCGATCATTTGCTCCGGCTGTGCCTGTCCACTCCATTTTCCAACTTACGAGGCTAAGCCAAATGTAATGACCTATACTGCATAGTACAGACTTCACACATTCATTACAAGATCTGCAGAGGGCCGGTGACGTGGTCGAGAGTCACCATCTCCCAGTTTTTTCAAGAGTGGAGTGACCAACTTGATTGGGAAGCTAGCCTTCGGATCAACTTAACCATTTTCTTCAGGACGTTTCAGAGAAAATTCTTGTCGCTGTCACTGTTGTTTGGTCGGCCATTCTAACAACTCGGGACATGTTCGCCTTCCCGTAAAATTTTTGTTTCTTCTATTTTCAGGCTTCATATTTGTTCAGCAATATCTCCTTTTATCTTTCTTCTTTACGTGACCACGTCGTAACAACCAATTCGTCATGTTCAAACAGCCCAGGACAATTCATATATTTTCGCCCGTATTTGTAGCTTAGAAAGCTTGGGTGTTAGGCCCTTAAAATCGAGGATGTGTGTTCTTAACCTTGCCACTGCAGCCGAATTTCGACGCGAGTGAAGTACAATAACATTTGAGAGATTTACGTGCGCATTAAAGAGAACAGCGGGGTCAAAAACAATTCGGAGTCTCCCACCAGCACATGTTTCTTAATAACGTACTTGGAATCCAAGAAAATAAATAATTACACTCTTTTGTTTTTTCGCACTAAGCACATTTCCATCTTTAGACCAAAGCTAGTTGCATAAAAACGCGGTACGATAGGCGGTGGCATGAATACATGCAAGCATATGTCAGTCAAAGGATCACGGGTTTGTTTATAACACGTATATGTACAAAGTATGGGCGAATTTTTCTACTTGTTTTCGCTTTGTCGCTTCCATAACTCTCACTACATCCGGTGTACGCCCTCTAGTACAAAACGTACAGCGCTTCCTTGCCTCATACGAGGGGTGACCACTACTGTAATGAATGCTTATTCTTCCAATACAAAACTAATGGGTGACGCCAGGTTCATTTGTCTTTGCGACGCGCCAGATTCGGAGCAGCACGCCGTGCACCGCGACGTGTACCTATACGTGCGCCATCGCACTCCTCGCGCTGAGATTTTCCAGACGCCGATTACGAGCGAACACGCCACCCGGGGCCCACCCCGAAAACTGTTTTCGCACAAGGGTCGACCATCTGCAGAGCGCTCGTCTCCGCCGTCAAGGCAGCACGTTCGCTATCCTTCGGCAGATATTTTAATTGCTCGAGTTTTGCGCTAGCGACTTCTGCGATCGCTCCGCCCCTATCTTTCCGTTTCCCCCGGCTTCAATTGGTAGCGCCGCCGTCGTAATTACGGCGTCGCACGCGGCGCCTGCGAAATGCATTGGACACGTTGATGTTAACGACGCCAGGTGAACTCGTCTCTCACCGGTGGTGCGCATCTCTCGCGACTTGTACGCTTGTATACGCTAAACGTGCCGCTCCTTCGTATCATTGGGGCCGAGTTTCCAGGAAGGCAGTTTTTTGATATTCTCTTTTTTTGTTTGTTTGGAGAGGGGCGGGGTGGGGTAGAGGGAAGGGGGGGGGGGCCGCTTACAGGGCTAGCTAGTTCGACTTCTGTAACCCGTCGCGTGAGCTCAGTTAAATATGACGTTGACAGTTAAATATGTCGTTGTTCATCCGAGAACATTGTTGCGATTTGATTGTAACCGTGTGCTCGGAACACACTGCATTGATTTTTGGTTTTTAGGCCACTGACAAGACTGAGGACGCCAATTTTCACCACAAAAAGCACGACAAATGCGTTCGAAAAATTATATTAATTTCCATTTCTGGCCTTTTCCATCGCATGTAGTAAAGCGAGAAATGACACGTGCGTATTTTTCCTTGGCAGCGTACTAGAGCAACCCGTGCTGTCGAAACACAATCCGACCTTCCCCACGTTATGGCATCTCTAGCAACCCGTGTGTCGTTTTAGGAGCGCACATGATGCAGATACTGACTGCAACGGCAGTAGAAAGCACGTGGTGCGAAGGAATGTGAAATTGTGTGTGATCAAACAGCCGATATATGACATTAACGACAGCCGAAGCAAAAAAAGCTCTGCTTGTTTTTACGCATTGCACCATACTATTTGAGAGCATTGCTGAAGGCTCTAGTACTATGCAGGTACGTATATATACCGCAATCAACTTATTTAAATGCCTTTTACGGAAGAACGCGTATGGTTCGCAAGGAGTTGGCGCTTATTTTCGATGCCTGTTCGAGAGAAATTGGCCTAAGTCACTGTCACGCACTTCGGGTGAGGCCCCGCCGATCCAACATCGACGTGCGGCAGACTCGCAGGCTTCCACTTAACGCTTCGGCCTGCGACGCCTGAAATGTCTCGAAGTGGGACACCTCAAATTTATTTGCAGGTCGGTCGAACCGTGCGGGGTTGCACGTGTGGTGATGTATGAGCCTTACCGAAGCCCTCGAGGGGCAGACACAAAGATTTGATTACATACAAACAAGCATTTAATTAAAACAGGGGCAAAGGCAGGAGGTAACAAAAATAACAGAGCAAGAAAACTGATACGCGATGGAATAGAACAACAAAGCAAACTATCCTCTGAAAGAACATTACAACAGGTATAGACAAAACAGAAATACGTGGAAGGTTAATAAAATAACAACATAATGAAACTGAAAGAGATATAGCAAAAAATTACAAGAAAACGATCATGGTCTCGCTTCTTACTTTCTGAGTGCGATGCAGCGCACACAACTACAATTAATTAAACACTGGTTATAATAAAATAACAGTTCAAAGAAGTCACAATAAAAAGTTCCATACGGACCAGGCCAGCTCTTGGTAGGCGTAGGGGTGTTTACGGGGTGTCGCTGAAGATCTCGCCAACTTAGTAGACGACGAGGGTGCCCGGTATTGCAGCCGTCTCGATACGTCGTGCGGGTCACTCCATGCTCACCGCCTACGTGAGACTCGCGACATCGACGACCGCACTTCTTGCTGGCCCTGCCACTGCGACACCTGTCACTTACACCATACAGTCACGTCACGCAATACCGATTTTGGTGCATATCAGACTAGCGAAACGGCCACGAGTGTGCCACGAGCGTGGCATTCAAGTTATGTTACACATGACTTGCCATGCATGATTTTCATATTACCACTTGTCATTTATGTTCGTCCTACGATGACGGCCCGCAACACAAAATTTTTGATATATGAAGTTCAGGAAACGACCGGGAGCGTGCCACGAGCGTGGCATTCAAGTTACGTTGCACATTACATGTAATGATTTTCATATTACCACTCGTCATTTTTTCCTCGTCATACAAGTGCGTCACGCAATACGAAATTTGGTATATATGAAGTTAAGGAAAGGACCGCGAACGTGCCATGAGCGTAGCATTCAAGTCACGTTGCACATTACATGTCATGATTTCCACTAACTATTTGTCATTTATATTCGTAATACAAAAACGTCATGAAATACAAAATTTTCGATAACTCAAGTTAAAGAAACGACCGTGGGAGTGCCACGACCATGGCATTTAAGTCGCGTTGCACATTACATGTCATGACTTCCATATTACCACTTGTCGTTTGTTTATGTTCGTCATACAATAACGTCACGCAAATTTTGGATATGTCAAGTAAGGAAACTACCGCAATGGAACCACGGCCATGATGTTCAAGTCATATAACTCATGAAAAGTTAGTCATGATCTTAATTATATGACCTGTCATGCGTTTTCGTCATACAGTCAAGATATGTCATACCAGTTTTGGTATAAATCCCATTAACGTTACGTTCGTGGGCGCCTGATAGATAGATAGATAGATAGATAGATAGATAGATAGATAGATAGATAGATAGATAGATAGATAGATAGATAGATAGATAGATAGATAGATAGATACGCTCAAAGTCGCCGAGAAATGCTTTGAATTTAATACCCTACAGATATTTTTACCCTTGTCAGCCGTTAACTTCTCACTGCCGGTCGTAGCATCCGGGCAGCTCTGCCGTCCCGGCCGCTGTCCGTGATTTGCTCTCGACTCCCCCTTCGAGTCCATTCGCGGCGAGATCGGACTATAGGTGGCAGCACCGTCCCCTCGCAAGTGTGGATAGGCGGTCAGCGGCGTGTATAGAAATACACGCCGTGGCGCTTCGTTGCGTGTGGTCTGAGCCAATTGTCGGCGGATAAAATACCTTGACTACAGTTTGCTGGTAATATCTACGTTCCTCTCTACTGAATCGGTGCACGACGCCTATGCAACGTAAGATTACCCGCGAGTAAAGCGCATTCTGCCTTTCATAAAAACGTTCGCCCTGGGCGACTCTCTTCACGCTTTCGCACTGAATCACGCCTTTGTTGTGTTGTTTGTACGTGTTTAGCTTGTGTTTCACCTGTTCGCAGTGCTGTAGCGTGACTGAACTACTTATTCACATCTTTTTTATCTCCATAGTATAAAAAAGAGAGAAAGATCGTAGAATACCGCATGTCTATGTGATTTGTTCAGTAGCGCCGTTCGCACCTTATACGCATATAGTTTTTTTCTCGCATTATGTTCACGATGAATTGTGGGACAGTCGAAAAGTTTTGTCAGAAAAGATTAGTAGCTGACGCCGATTTGCACTACACTGCGTTTACCACGTGTACGCGCTTGTTCTTGCTCCAGTAAAAAAAAATCTTATACAAGAGTTCTGCAGAAAGCTTTCATCGATTAATTAGGTGCATGACGGTGCTACAACAAACACCTGGTTAATGGGGCAACCATGTTTTTTTTTCTTTCAATCACTTGCCACTGCCTTCCGTCGGTCACTAACGATTCCTCTCAAACGCTGAGGACAATGTAAAAAAAATTAAATTTTCAGCCAAAATTTTATGACTTCAAATATAGGGCAAGCCGTCTGAATTAATTTTCAACGTCTGTGCTCTTTGAAGCGTTCTTAAATCTAATCACACGGTTGTGCACAGCAACTCTTGTTTAAGTACAGTGTAAGTACCGAAGTCTCGCAGTTTATGTGATAGTAATATTTACATAGAGTTATTGCAATATTTATATGTAGTAGCACCATGGCTAGATAAACACAACTAAGGCTCCTCGCATGATCGACAAACTACAGTGCCGTTGTTGTACACCTACCAACAGCGTACAAGTGCATGGCCTAGATACTGTTTTTTGTTTTTTGTTTTTTACAGCTCAGTGGCCATAAAACGCTGCATTCACACAGCATTTGATAGTTCTCGTGTTTCGGAGGATGCCAAGAGCATTTCACGATGTGCTTGAAACAGAAAGCAGCACCACATAAATTATTCTGGTGAATGGAGGGTACTGCGACATTAAACAGCACTGAGTAAAATTGCACTCGCCGATCTTATTATTACAATGCATTAGCAGCCGAGCAAGACCAAATGCTTTCGTACATCGTTTCAGGCATACGTCGAAACAGTTACACTCGCGCTGACATGACCGGACAAACCACATTTTGACAACGTGCAGAACGTACGCGCACAAATAAACACGTTGTGGCTAGCAGATGACGCAAGGAACACTCCACACCACGACCTCCGAGATGATGGTCGCGCGGCGGGTGCTCATCATCTTGGAGGCCATGTCCACACTTCACTGTTTAGGCCAGTTGCCGCCAGGTGGCGACTCTGCTCGAACTCGCGGCTCTTACCAGGAAGGTCAGACAAACAAACAAAAACACTTGCTCTGGATGTGCATAGCAATTGCTATCTTTTATCATCAAACGGTCAATGAAGGCGCTTCGACTCTATGTGTACGCTGTTTTGTTCGTTTTTTTTATTCCTTTACTGCACGTTATTAGAGACAATAGTCTCTCTTAGGGACCTTCGACCTAACAATTTTGCTCTGTCTGTCTGTCTGTCTGTCTGTACATTTGTCTGTTTGTCCACTTTTAACGGCACTTGGTACTTAAAATGACCTACCCCATCCGCAGCGCCCACAAATGTTGCTTAAAATTCAGCGTTCCTACTTGTGCAACTTAATAAAATCAATTATTGCACATGTCTGGGGCACCATATCAACACGTATATATTCTGCATTTGCGTCTTTTACTAGAAAAGGCATACATAAGTAATTTTAAGGACCATGGCACTTATCACTCTGCGCTGACCATGCAACGCTTGAACGAGCGAGTGTTTCCAACACTTTGTTAAGACGAGGTGGTGGTGGCACTTACCCGTCGCCTTGCGTTCTACACCTTATCACCTCTGAGACGGGCTCGCACACCCATCTCAGAGCCACGCGCTTCGTTTTCCAAGAAAACTGCCAGATGGCTCTCATATCTCACGTGTGACGTGAATTGATGCGCTCGTTTGCCTCCGCTTTACGATCGAGGCACTCTAAGGCAGCGCCTCCAGAATACCATTCACCAATTTTCTTGCGCAGAAGATCAAATAAATGTTTTGATCACTCTCTCCACACGCAAGACTATCGTCTTTCGACGACATTTGCAGATTAGCATGCAGATAAGGGGCCCAATTTTCTTAATTCCTCTCCAATACGAACGTAGTGTCCTTCCTTTTTATTTCTTTTTTTTTCTGATGAAAGTGGTAGGGAGAGGCGGGTAAAAGGTAGGGAGAGTTCATAAGGGCTCGAACGACGTAATATTATTAGGCAGCTGGCAACACCACGTTGATGAGGACGAACCCGTGACTCCACGTATTCACATTACGTGCGGTTTGCCGCAAGTAGTAAATATGACACGATTGGCGAAACACTATCGAAGCCTTTAGTAGGCTTACGGAAGTAGAAGTGCTACTTTTTGGGAATCTATTCCTTTTCGTGCCGCCGAACGCACGAGTAAATATTGCCTCGGAATGTGTTTCTTCGCACTTACGTACATTTGTCACCAGAAGCTCGAGCGCAGGATTCAAGAAAATAAAGTTTCGTTTCGACTTCTGCCACTTGTGTGATGGACGTTCTCAAGCGTCGAGTAGACTTGCGTAAAGAGAAGATAAGCGTAAAGGAAGCAAAGGTAGGTGTGTCAATGAGCAACACGTTGATTTTCTAACCCTCATAGGGTAAAGGGGAGATTCAGTGACGTGAATAAACAAAATAAGAAGCAGGGAGAGAGGGAAATTTCCAGTGGAATTTTTCTAGCACACTTACACAGCATGAGCTGCTCTTATAAGTGTTCTATGAGCCTTACCAAAGCACTCGTAGAGCAGACACAAAGATTTGATTACATGGTGTCATGTTGATTTTCATGTTGATTACATGTTGTTTGTTCTATGGTGTCATTTAAAATAAATCATACATCATCAATGAATCTTTTGACTGTCCTAGCTGCCTGTAACAATGTAGGTGTTGTGCTGCTGAGTCTACCGGGGTGAATGTCCTATTCTCGGCATGGAGGAAGAAAAACAGTTGTGTAGGAGCATCCCTTAGCCAAAAATAGATAGATAGATAGATAGATAGATAGATAGATAGATAGATAGATAGATAGATAGATAGATAGATAGATAGATAGATAGATAGATAGATAGATAGATAGAGGTTGCCTAAAAATCGCTTCGCATTTATTAGCCTACAAGCATAGTGTAGTTAACTCACGGTTGACAACCTTGACCTGTAGACGTTTTGCGTTGCCTGCTCAGCCCGAACAAGCTGGCACAATGCGAAACTTCAGCTGACATAGCCGTTTCGACGTAACGCAAGCTCTGCTGGTTCAATAGTGCAATTAGTCGTTTTGCACCATAATGTTTTCCTGCCGCTCACGAGCGTTGCGCCGCCACAGTTGCGCTCACGCATCTGTGATTCCTCGCGGCCTCTTAAGTGACAACTAGACCCACGCCGACTGATTTAGCGCATAGGAAAACAGAGAAAAACCGAGGGCACCGTCTCACTACGGCGCCGTGCTGTGTCATCGGAATAGGTGCCCGTCCGCACGCTGTTGTTGCAGCCTGAAAACAAATTTGAACGTGATTACCTGGATTTGTTCCGTTCGCGGGCGCGAGTTTCGAGCTCGAACTTTGCTCCCGGGCTCAAAGTTCCCGCATCTACGCAGCCCTTTTGTTACTGGGGGGTGAGCTTCGTATAGGAGAACATAGAGGTATAGCTTTGAGGATTAGTACATTTGTGCATTTATTTTGGCATGAAGATGAATCGGTCTGCGAGCAGAGCACGAAGAAATATATGTATGAGGTTGGCAGAGACGAAGAAGGCAAGTGGTATTGTATTAATGTCATCTGAGGCTTTACGTTCACCAGTTTTGTTTCTCAAAGCTGAGTTGTGTATAGGATCTTCAGGGGCAGTAAGAAAAGATTAGCCAGGAATTTCCTTTTATTATTGTATTCAGGAGCACAGAATGCGCCATAATTAGTCTTTAAAAGTGCTTTACGTTCTGTATTGTAAATAGCCCTCATTGCGGCTTCGCGGCATGCTATAAAGAAAGAATCAATATTTTACCAGGGCAGAATAAGGACAGTATTCGCCCCACCGTGGTGGTCCAGTGGCTAAGGTACTCGGCTGCTGACCCGCAGTTCGCGGAATCAAATCCCGGCTGCAGCGGCTGCTTTTCCAATGGAGTCGGAAATGCTGTAGGTCCGTGTGATCAGATTTGGGTGCACGGTAAACAACCCCAAGTGGTCGAAATTTCCGGAGTGCTCCACTACGGCGTCTATCATGACCATATGGTGGTTTTGGAATGTTAAACCCCGCATATCATTAAGGACCGTGTTCTCCGGTTTCGGTAATTGATTACATTGGCAATGTCACTGCGAATGTTGCTGAGAGCTTATGACGAAAGGACTGTCTAGAAAAAGCAAGGAAAAAAATGTTCTACGGGGTGTTGTTAAGGCTAACATCACTGGGAACTTGTATTGCCGTGACGTTATAAAGGTTAACGTTCCCCGAAGGAAGCACGACGCGTAATAAAAGAAAGAGACAGATAACAATGAATTCCGCGTGTCAACGCTGTTGTTTCATTCACCGCATGTCGGCAGTGTTCTTCGTTGTCTTGCAGGGCGACATTAGTAGGAGTGATATTTCCTAACATCACGAATTACGCGCTGTCTGACTGCCTCCGTGATCTCCTTGAGCAATATGTTGTCGCTATGGTGCGCACGCTCGGGTGTACGAGATATGGCGGGCTCATAAATTAGTCTGAAACCAAATGGGTGCCTTGAAACTTCGGCGTCAACGTGTTTCGTTTCTGGGTCTCGTCATCCTTTGCCCCCTTCCCTTGTTGGAAGAGACGCGTTTTTGTTTTTATGTTTTCTTTTTACAGCAGCGTAGGCGTGCGATCGCGTAAAAGTAATTTGTAAAAGTGAATAAGTCGCAGCGTCGTAGATCACTTGTTTTTTGTGGTTACTCAACGCCTCGCTTTAATATCTGGGATACTGCTCTGTTGCCAGTACCACGGCTTTTGGTACAAAGGGTCACACGAGCGCGCATTCTTAAAATATTCTTCAAAAGAAGCATCTAGCGTGCAGCGTCGATGTGATGCAGCACACTGGCAGTTTAAGATAAGATTCTGCGCTAAATGATTGCCTGTCGAAAACGCCGTTAAAGTACAGTGCCGTATAGGCATGGTATTGCAACATTCAAGGAGAATTCGCAGTGCGACAACGAGCATCTTTACAGTCTTCGCTAAGCGGTAAAGATAAGACTAGTTGGTTGGGGCTATGAGTTGAACGTTCCCAATCGACTCAAGTCATAAGAGACGGCAAAGTGGAGGGCTCCGGATAATTTCGACCATCGGTGCTTCTGAAACGTGCGCTGAAATCATTCAGTACGCGGGACTCCATGGCATTTTACCATCACCGGAGCTGAGCACCGTAATGTCCGGGTGACTACGGAGATCCAGTGAAGATCAGGGACAAGGTGCGCTGGTTAGGGCTTAAGGCATGGCCCTTGGCCCTCATCTGAAAACTTCGTAGATAAAAGCCTTGTCAGCGTTACAGGCATTTAAATCAATATGTACCCCCCCCCCCTTTTGCGATTCACTTAAACCGGAGGGATGAACTGAAGTTTTCCAATCGATGGGGCAGTTTATTGAAAAAAACAAATGCCACGCATCAAACGAGAAACTAAGAAGCGTGAACTTAGAAATGCGCAATATACAATATATGTGCTCATACAATATATGACGCTCATACATATATGATGCTCATACAATATATGTGCTCATACAATATCTGTGCTCATACAATATATGACGCATGATCCCATGTCCACGCCTTTCTTGTTGCGAAAAGCCAAGGTTCCGTAACTACGCGTAAACCATCTATTACGTGCGTGCTGGTTGTGTGTTTAACTTTGCTGTCGACAAGCACGCCTACATGACTCGTAACCTTGCAACACTTTCATTCGCGTCCACAGCTACGAGAGGCAGGGGTGATTATTCGCGCCGCTTCTTACGCGCCTAGCTCGCGTGTTACACTTGGGGACACGTTTCGTCATACACCCCAACCTCTATTTCTTAATCTAGTCTCTCCAAACTCTCTCATTTAACCCCCCTGTTTCATCAAAGGCAGGTCAAGAAGCACACACGAAGAGCACACTATCGTGCCTGCTGTGGGCGGAGGCACTCATACATTATGGACGAAATTTACCCGAAAGAAACCTTATATACACCAGTCTGTTTTCAGTCTTTGAGATGGTTTGCAACATCTGAACGAGTTGAAGCACGTATCGAAAAGTGTGCCGTGGGCCCCTTGCAAGCGAGACAAGCGAGCGCGAGAGTTTTGCTATTTCGCAGTTCAGGAAGTGGTCGTGATGTGACGCTACATGATGGGCAGTGCTGTTTGCGTCACACGGGCTTCCAAGTGCTTTCCCGCGGAGATGCGTTGACGTGTTTGCAAACCCAATACCATACGTCTCTCAGATTAGATCCTTCGTGCTGCTTCTTTGTGGTTTGAAGAAATGCCGCCACCGCATTTCAGTGTTTTTAAAGTCAGCGCTTGCAGTACCGTCGCAGTGATGCGTCCCCATTGGTTTCCTGCATAACGCCACGAACGGCGACACGCTATCACAGAACATCGTATCCATTACAGAGCTGGCGTGACCGCCAACATTGTGATAAAAAGGAACGCAAGACGCCGCCCCACGGATCTGTACATAACTGAAAAAAAAATGACTTAATGTGATTGTCGTCGCGAGGCATTGATTGATTTGTGGGGTTTAACGTCCCAAAACCACCATATGATTATGAGAGACGCCGTAGTGGAGGGCTCCGGAAATTTCGACCACCTGGGGTTCTTTAACGTGCGCCCAAATCTGAGCACACGGGCCTACAACATTTCCGCCTCCATCGGAAATGCAGCCGCCGCAGCCGGGAATCGAAGCCGCGACCTGCGGGTCAGCAGCCGAGTACCTTAGCCACTAGACCACCGCGGCGGGGCAGTCGTCGCGAGGCACTATATATGTAATGAGTTCTCTCCCCCATGACTGCAAAGCGCAAGCGAAGGCTAGGCGATGGGCGAGAACAGGAAAGGGCTCAAGCAGATGGTGGTGAACAGCTTGATCGGGTGCATCTCTCTGGCATTGAAAAAACGGAGGAGGCTACGGCGGCTTCATTTTCGATGGAGGCGAAAATGCTGTTGGCCCGTGTGCTCAGATTTGGGTGCACGTTAACGAACCTCAGGTGATCGAAATTTCCGGAGTACTCCACTGTGGCTTCTCGCATGCTCATATGGCAGTTTTGGGATGTTAAACTTTACATAAAAATCAAATCAAGAACAAAGAAGTTGCTGGTTTAACGAAGGACTTTGGTTTACTAGAAGTCTCTTCTTTTGAAACAGTACCGAGATATACTGGTCGCTCGATAGACAAAGTATACATGCTGAATGCCATAACATGTGAATAGGGTTTTGGTTGAACACGAGAAGGACATGCACGCTGCTGCTACCGCATGTATGTGCAGCGTCCTCGTTTAGATAACCTGGATTGGTAAATGGCTGTCTGGGACAGAAAACGATCGAACATCTTTAATAGAAATCTATAATTCGCAGAATAAATTTGTACACCATAAAGTTAAGAAAAAACACATAAAACAGTACAGACGCAGAAACTAAAAAACGAAAGAATTTCTCCTCTTTAAGAAATCTGAAATCCGGTGTGGCAAATATATATATATATATATATAAATATATATATATATATATATATATATATATATATATATATAAATATATATATATATATGTATATATATATATATATATATATATATTTATATATATATATATATGTATATATTTATATATATATATATATATATATATATATTTGCCACACCGGATTTTTTTTTCAAATAACGGCGGTCGATGCGAGAGCATCGACCGCGTTATTTGAAGGTCGTAGGTTCGATTCCTGCTCACGGCTGGTTATTTTTTCATCCACTTTTCTGTCTTCTTATATACACTCCATTGGTTTTAAACATTCCTTTGCATTACTGTCTGTTAGATCTCATTATATTGTGTTAAAACACGGAAAAACGAGCCCTTAGGTATACACTTCTTTCCCTTATATATATATATATATATATATATATATATATATATTTATATATATATATATATATATATATATATATATATATATATATATATATATATATATATATATATATATATATATATATATAAATATATATATATATATATATATATATATATATATATATATATATATATAATGTCACGGGGAAACAAAAGGTACGGGCAGTCTTAAACACGCATGGTCCCACTCATTTCTATCGATTAGGAAAATCATTGAAAAGCGGGTGCAATACGAAAAACACGCGGAACAACTAACCAAATATCTATCTCACGAAATTGCACCTAAGGGCCTCCGCCTAGCCTGCAACCCCTCAATGTCTACACTAAGTGAAGCAGAAAGGGGGAAGTGGGAAAAAATATTACTAGAAGCGTCCTTGCAACTGACTCGGGTCCTTGCGGACCATAGTGAGCGTAAGGCCGCCGAATACAGTGTCACGGAGGCCACGCAGAAATTGGTATCTAATCTCGGAGAGCATGAGGCAAGAGAACTGGAAAGATATGAGCTAAAGAAGAGAGGCGAAATTTCAGTAGTAAAAGATAGAAAACTCAAGCGGGACTGCAGTAGCTCCACTGCTCTGCAACAGGAAAATAGGAATGAGGCCGTACAAGAACACCAGGCACCACCCGTACCACAACCTAACTTTGAGGAGAAAAATGGGAACTCAAAACTACAGTGCAATCATAATCAAAACATCTTTACTCTCGAATATGACGCTGACACTCCCGTGCCACGTGATAGCCAAGAGCAGCCGAAAACTTATGAGGAAAATGTCCTCAATCTGTCAAACACAACACTCACACCCGCTCAGCTTCAACTTTTGTCGAGAGGTTTGACCTTTTGTCCATCATCCGGTAGATTCGATGAATTTGAACTGTACCAAGACCTCGATAACTTTGCGCGTAATCTCCGCCTCCGTGAATACTTTCATGACCGCAAGGACTGTACGGACGAGAATAGAGTGATTGGTGGTGACAAATCATGGTGTCCGGGTGAGCAGAGGGACAAACACCTCGATATGTATATATCAGCCGTTCAAAAAGATATCATCAGAGCGTATGAAAAAAGTCGGCCATTTCGAAACAACATATCAAAGTCAGAACGAAGGGCACTGGATGAACTACGAAAAAACTCTGGAATTACTATCAAACCGGCTGATAAATGGGGCTGCATAGTAATTCTAAACACGTCAGACTACTTAAAGGAAGGGGAACGACAGCTATCAGACACAAAATTTTACAAAGAACTTCCAACGAACCCGACTCCCGAATTTGAAAAGGAGATAAAAGTAACCCTAAACAATCTCCGCCGGGACGAGAAAATTACCGGCAAAATGTTAAAAGCAATGTTACCGGCCCGTTCTGTTCCCGGTCGATTCTATTTGCTCCCCAAAATACACAAGGCAGGTAATCCGGGACGTCCGATAGTATCCAGTAACAGCACATCTACAGAAAATATATCAGAATTCATAAATTCCTTAATAAAAAACATCCCCCCAAATTTTACCTATTACCTAAAGGACACAAACCACTTCATCTGCGAAACTTCAAATCTCGACATCCCAGGCGGCAGTTTTCTGGTGACCATGGACGTCTGCTCACTGTACACCAACATACCCCACCATGACGGAATCGCGGCTATGGTTTCTGAATAGGTAAAATCTGACTTATCAACTAGTGTAAGTGGCGAGGTACTGTTTACACTTCTTGAACTTGTACTAAATTATAACCATTTTGAGTTCAACGGCAAGCATTTCCTTCAGGTCAGTGGCACTGCAATGGGCACGAAAATGGCCCCAAACTTCGCGAGCACCTTTATGGCTTCACTTGAAATCTCATTCATTGAGGGACGCACCTTGAAACCTTTCTACTACAGAAGCTACTTAGACAATATTTTTATGATATGGAACCATGATGAGAAAAGTCTTTTCCGCTTCATAGAGGATTGTAACAAATGCCACCCGTCAATGAAATTCACGCACAAAATTTCCAAATCTAGCATTAACTTTTTGGACGTCACTGTCACGGTCAAAAATGACTGCTTGTCAACAAACCTTTACAAAAAGCCTACAGACCGTCAAATGTACCTACATTTCAACAGCAGCCACCCAAAGCATTGCAAAACGGGTATTCCATATTCTCAGGCCTACCGGTACCGAAGAATATGCACCGATATGCGGGAATTTGACAGACACGCGGAACACCTAAAGCATTCCTTATTGAAACAAAATTATCCGGAAGACATTATTGACGATGCCATACTACGTGCTCGCAACGTGAACAGGAATGATATAATTAAGGCACCAAACAGAGTATCTAAAACGACTTCCCAAACGAACCTTGTACTAACTTACTCCTTATCAGCGCCACGAATCAACAACATACTTTCCCACCATTTCAACATAATCAGGCAAAGCAAACGACTAACTTCTATCTTCGCGAAGCCACCTCACGTGGTGTACCGCCGGGATACACATCTGAAGGACATTCTTGTCAGAGCGAAAACAAACACCCCCAAAATTCAATCAGGGTGCCATGCCTGCGGAAAAGCTCGATGCAAGGTATGCCCACAGATGGTCACAACACGTGCATCCAAAGCGAACTTCTCGGATTTCAAATTCTGCATAACTGAAAGCCTTAATTGCGACTCCAGTAACGTAATATACATGCTACATTGCAACATCTGCGGACAAGAATATATCGGCCAAACAGACACGCCATTTCGGCTGCGGTTCAATTATCACCGGTACCACGCCACTTCACTGCCGAAGCTACCTTTATCTAGACATCTGCGCCTGCCAAACCACAGTTTTGAAAATATCAGCGTAACTCTTTTGCAGTCCAGTTTCTCAAACAGACGCGAGCGCGAACAGCGTGAGGCATATTTTATTTTCAAATTTCGTACATTAGTAGCCGGCATCAACGAGGACCCCGGAAAACTCAACTGCCTCCGAGAAGTAAGCCAGGAGAAAATTGGTGACAAAGATTGATAGCTGGAGACCATGCTTTTTTCTGACTGACTCGTACGTGTACACTGTCCTTTCTTGTGTTTTTTTTCCACATGCACATACAAAGTGTTTACGTTCGCCTACCACTTGATGACCATTGAAGGGAAACGGACGAAGATTAAAGGTAAATAGCCGACCGACCCATTAACGAGAAACCCTTCCTTTACGCACGCCGCCCGCCGCCCGCCGACCGACCCATTACGGTGAAGCCCCTTTCTTTACGCACGCCGTCACGGACCCTCCCGGCACCGTGGCGAGAATCTTGGGTGGCCCGACACACGTCAAGAACTGAACAGCACGTGATATGAACCGTATGTGGATGTAGACGGACAGTTGGTTTCGTTCTCAGTGTTGACAGTGGTTCTTCCTCTTTTTTACTTTCTTTCTTTTTTTTCTTTTTTTCGTCTTTTTTCTCCCCCTTTTTGTTTTTTTCCTTTTTCTAGTTCCCTCTCACTCTCGCAAACATCTTTCAAGGCGACAGGGACGCGGCAGCAACGAAGTTTGGAAGCTCATGTCAGTATAACTAGAGTGTACTAGAATAGGTCGAGTGGCGCGACCGCCGCTGTTTTCCTGAAGCTCCGTACGCGGTTGCGATAGAGGGCGCTACGAGCAATCCGGCTTGGTCGCGCATCGCTCGCGCGGTCGTGCGTTGCCGGGCTTCTGCGCCTTTGGCGACACGTGCGACGGCCAGTTTCTTACCGGTGTACGGCTATAGATTTATACTATCAGAGTAGCATTAAAAATGGTGTTTCCACACGATAATCAGGCTTTCGCCTCATAATATTGCCCCTAAATGTTGCTGCACTGGTTTCGCGGCTCTGAGCGTCTGCTACGGTGACGCGCGAATGCGCCCCTTGCGTAGGTTCTTCGCGATTCCGTTTTTTTTAGTCTTTTTACCAATTGAGAGAAACTGTCAAGTCCGCGTGCTGTCCGTCTCATTGTGCATGGCCGCAGTAAAGCGAAGCTGTAAATAGCAGTTCAAATTGGAATGAATGTCGTGAGCGAAAGCTACACGTGTGCTTTTGTCACAACGCCTCGGCTACGGGAAGGAATGCTTTAAATAACGATGCTAATAGAAAACTGCTTTTTCTTACACCCATATTAAAAGGACAACAGCGATGTCTGCATCCCTTAGCTTTTTATTGGATCAGCAGCAAATATACAAATATCGTTCATTGTGTAGAAACAAGCAGCTGTAATTTAGCCAAAGGATAAAGCCAGGCATAAACCAACGCGGTTTTTTTCCACCTGTCAACAGCATATTAATTGTGTTTACAGACACGACAAAATAAAAATAAAGATGTTTAAAACCGGCTGCTATATACAAAGAAATATCAGTCACACACACTATGCATAAAGATACATTTTAAAGGAAAACAAAATAAAAATAAAGATGCTTAAAACCTATTGCTTTACATATATACAAAGAAGAATCACTGTTACACTGGCTATGTACACAGATAAACTTCAAAGTACAAAAAAATCACTGTAAATACTATGTACAAAGAAAACTGTTACAGGTATGTAACAGGACGAGTGGAGCACTCAGCTGTACGGGAATCCTACACGCACCTACGGAGCTTTAGGTGCTGCAGCCTCCTGCGCCGTTCTTCCTTAGCTCTATTGATTCCTTTAACCAAAAAGTGCAATCGAGTGACAACATAAAATTTTACCACATGAGACTTCACTGCTTTTGCATGTTGAGCACAGCCAAGGGGTCTCCCTTCAACCCTGACCAGATGCAGCACATCTAAAATGCTATCACTGCGCAGTTCATTAGTGCTGAAGCAGTCTGTAAATGTGTCTTCTAAATAGCTAACGAAGTCAAACAGCTCCTTAGACGGGTACAACAAACCACCTTTGTCGCAAAAGTTCGTAAAGGCCGAACACTCATGTTCCTTCCCTTCTGAAGCTGGAACAAGCAGTGAAGTACGACAAGCAGCGCATCCTGACTTCTGCACACACTTTCTAGCAACATATCCAGCCATGTAATATGCTAGGCGAGAGTCACTTTTTTTTCCCACAAGGCTGTAATGCTCAGTTGGGGCAGCAATACTGTCATGGCAGGCAGCGCTTTCTATCACGTCAAGATCTCCTTGAGCGATGTGGTCATCAATTGTTTGCTGCAGGCTTGTTGCATCTGCCGCGTGTGCATCTCCAGTGTCGAGCAGTGATGTAAGCACCAATGGTGTAACGCTCGCACCGTGCACTGGCTTAGCTAGGCTATAGTAGCTCAGGCAGTTGACAGCAATTAAGAACTGCTCTGGGGTCGGATGGTCATTACAGCCCGACGACTGCCGCACAACTCCAAACAAGTTCTCGAGTGGATCTTGGCTTAGGTTACTCGTCATCAAATACCTGTAGCTTAGTTCTGTGGTAACATAGTCCAGTAAAGAAAGCACACTGGACAGCGTAACCCTCAGGCCAGTAGCTGTCTGCTTGCTAAGGAACCCGACGCCCTTGCCGACATGCTGCTCCCACTTGTCAATGTAGTCTAGAAAACTGGAGAGCGCAGAACTACCACTTGAGTGCGGCCAAAGAGCCTCGGACTTGAATCTGGAGGTCATCAGTTTGATGAGTTGGTTCATCAGCCTGTAAATGCAAAAAAATCTTCATTAGAGCTGGGTTCAACAGTGATGGCCATTAACGCACTCTTGTCTTTTGCCCAAAGAATACAGCAGATACAATATATTTAAGTACCTGAAGAATGATTCTGTAGCATCAACTGCACCCTTTCCATAACGTGACTCAAGGGTGTCCTTGTAGTGGTGTAGACCACGCAGCACAAAGTCTCCGAATAGCTGGAAGGCAAGGGACACTCTCATCTTCTCGAAGTCATTGGGCTGAAGGTGGCTTGTAGTCAGCCCTGGCATAGCCTTCAAGGTGATGCTGTCTTTGTCCAGGTTGAAAGCCTCGGCCACAAAATACACTGACACCTGCATCAATATAAAAGTGCAGTGATTAGCCAGTTGACTTAATATAAAATGTTAAGCAAGAATGTAATAAAACATTTATACCCGTCCATTTGGTGTGCTGAAACCACCTTTCAAGAGGGAGTTGCGGAGGCACTTCACTAGATGAGGAAAGTCTGACAGGAAATGAAGGTTCCTCTTGGGGTCCACAGGATGCTTCACCTTGCACGTTATTTTGCTTGAGGTTCCCTGGATGCCCATCGATGTCCACATTCGTCTATTCCACGAAGCTCCGTCGCAGGTTATGAAGTCGACAAAGAGTCCTGCCTGTTCTGCTAGGATCGTTGTTTCGATCAATATCTTGCAGAGAAGGTCGCCCTTAACATTTCCGTGCGCAGCAAACACCCCCAAAACCTGAGAAAATTTGCCTGCAAATGGCACGAACATAACAACCATACCATGGTCGCAAGGAAGGTTCGCATTTGCCCGTGGTATAAAGGGCCCCAGGTCGACAAAGCCTCCGATTCTACCAGTCTTGTCAATTGAAAGGTGCTCAGACAACTTCATTTCGTCCACCAGGATGCCGCCATGACGGCTGAAGGTGTCCATTGTGTCTGTTTTCGTCTTCAAAATTTCTAGAACCTTTCTGTTGAAACCAAAGCCACTCCTGTACGAGGCGGTGTACTTCCGCAGAGTAGTATCGCCCGGAAGCACGAGAATGTTGTGTCTTCTCAGATGTCTATAGAGCTTCGGACTTCTCATCTTCATGAGAATGCATTCGAGCATCCATTCATTAGTGAAACGCATGCCATTTGTGCTCTTTCGCTTTGATGCTCTGAAACAGTGCCGCACATTTTCCTGTTGCTTTGGGGGCAGCGTAGAGATCTTCTCTTCCAGTGTCTCTTCTTTTAAAGCCGCGTTTTTGGCTCGCATGCCCTCAATTCTACCTTTCAGGCTCAGCACCTTTTTAGAAAGGCGCCTGTGCTTTTGCAAGGTTGACCTCAGCCTCTGGGCAGCTGTCCTCACTTGCTTTCGGCGATGGCACTTGAGCCAAGACATTCTTGTGAGAAGAGCCTTTCGAAAGTACCGACAAGACAGGCAAGGAGCTCCTGAAAAGCATGGTAATGTTATTTTGTTGGGTTTGCTAAATGAGTTCTCTAGTATACCGCTGTGCAAATAAACATAATTCATCAGCACCAAATATATGTCACTGCTTCTGAAGTAAGTTCACGAAGCTATCAGCCTTCAAAACAATTTCTGTTACGTCTCAGGAGCTCGGGCAAAATATCTCACACTTTTTCAGTTTACCATGTTGCCTTATGTGCAAATATACTACATGTACACAAGTGAAAGATTAGTTTCGCCCTTACCTTCTGTCACTGTCGTTACTGCGCATCTCCGGCTGTAGAAAGCGCCGCCAATGACGGCTGTTTTTTTCAGGAGGCTCTTTGTTAGCTCCTCTGCGATGATCGCCGATGTAGACATGGCACCAGGGCATTTCAGTAAGCCTGAGGCTCGAAGAAGAACTCCCTCAGCTTCCCTTACAGTCTCGACACGTCCTTCAGTGATCAATTTCCCAGCGAGGAATGTCCTGAATGAGACTTCTTGGTCCTTGCTTACACTGAAGAGGACCGAGCGGTCCGAGTTTACGGTCCCAGTGGACTCTACAAGCTTTCCAAGGGCGTATACCGTACCTTCAAAGTTTGGAAACCGATGGGACGACCAATACGCAGACGGAGTTCTCAGATTACACAAATTGTCAGCGCCAAGCACTGGGGAATCAAATCCGTCGCTTTCGAACGGCTCTTCCACAGCCGCAGTGCTGCATGGGCTTTCAACTTTCTTCCTTTTGCGCTTTGTATCATCAAGCTTGGCTGGTGCCTCCCGTTTGCGAGGTGCTCGCTTGGGAGGAGCTGTCGAGCTCAAGTACTTTGGCGCATTTGGCAATACCGTAGGCACTGCGTCACTCGTTAGTGCCGGTGTTCCGCGCTGAATCCTCACCTCCTTTCCGTTCACAATGTGCACGTAGTCCCGCTGAATGTACCGCTTATCGAAGTGGAGCTCACACACTGCGCATTTGCTATCCAGGGGTTTGTCGCTCCGATGCAAGTTCTTCTCCCAGAGCGCCCGACGAGCTTCATCTTTCGGCACGCTGAACAATGAAAGCTGCTTCTCCGCTTTAACGCCCGAGTAACCGGTGCGACAGCCTGGCGCATAACAATGCCGATGCCTGCCTTTCGGCATGGCTACACCGTTTTCACGCACGAGTAAACGGCACTGAGTTGCAAAACATTTCGCGCAACACGCAGTCCCCGTCGCCTTCGCTGCAAATTGCAATGGCCCGGCGGCGGACGCGGAGGAAATTTCCAAGCCGCTTCGATCGCAGCGCCCCCACGCTAACTTTCCGCCTTTCGGGCTTCGCCAGGAAGCGTAGGCGGCGCCCGGCGATCGCGCCACTCGACCTATTCTAGTACACTCTAGTATAACTCATCCCCTGATGAAGGGAGGACCCCTCCCGAAACTGTTGGGAAATAAATACCTTCATCCTTGTTGACAACGCTCCCGTTGTGCCATATCCCATATATATATATATATATATATATATATATATATATATTCTTTTAACCAGAAATTTCTTGCAAAATGGTCGTACCGGTTTGCGGCTGTTTACTTCCACCCCTTCCAGCAGCCCCGAGTGCATGTCTTGACACTAGAGCGTTCCGAATTAGTAATATTTTTTCCACCAGAATGGCGCACACCTGGCGTATCATACGTGCAGCTTATTGTTACTGTATACGTATATGGCGTACAGGTGTGCCTGCAGGCGAGCGAAACAATGGTACAGATTTCTCCATGCAAACCTCTATTTTGTTCGTCAAGTTCAATTTCCATTCCTATGTCATGTTCCTTTGCGAGCCTGTCATCTTTATTTATAGCTACTGTGTTTGATACTCCCTTCGTCCCCAGATACATTTCACTCTGTATCGACGGGGCTGAGAAATATTGAATAAAATTGTCCGGCGTTTTTAGAAATGGCATAGCCACTCCCCCATGGCACACAATTCAGTTTCATAGTTGCTCAATTTCTTTGAACTCGTGTTTATAATTATTCTGCTAAATATTTAGTAATGACGGCAACGACGATGAAACAAAGATTGATTCTGTCCAATAAAACAAAAACACATATTTTAATAATATGCCTTGCCGAGATGATGTTCTCTTTGTTTTTTTTTTGCTCCCATAGTCTTGAATGTTATATACTGGAGAGACCTGTTCTTTAAACGCTTCGGTGTAACTTGAGGCCGTATACGTTGATGGGCAATAAAAGGCCCGTTATTGCTCGCAGTCCCTTCCAGTTCGCGCTATGTTTGTGTTGCGTTATCTGTATATTTTCTGTGCTCAGAAACAAAAAGAAACAAGCGCAAATAGAAGATGCTATGAAACGACTCGGTAGCAACCAATAAATTTTTATCATATATATATATATATATACATATATATATATATATATATATATATATATATATATATATATATATATATATATATATATATATATATATATATATATATATATATATATATATAGTGCTTAAGGTAGGTAGGTAAAAGCTTTACTTAACCTTTGTAGAGAAATGGGGCAACGGGACAGAGATGAGGAGAGGTTTCTACACTCGGTAGTCCTCTGCAACTTTCTCTGCCCAGCCCAGGATAGCCTCCTGAGCGTCGGGTGTGAAGCTGCGCAAGGTAGCCTCCCACTGCTGCTCATAACTAACTACTTTTCGGAGGGATGGTGGAGAGAGGTGATTGGGGCACCCCCACATAATGTAATTAAGGTTTGCTTTCCGTGCGGAGCAATATTTACAAGAGGGGGACGGGTAAAGGGAAAGGTACATGAGGTGAATCATTTAGGGAGATGGAAAGATGCGAGTCTGCAGCTGTCGCCACAGTATTTCGCGCCTTCGCGGGGATTTTGACATTAGCGGCGGTAAGGTTAAATGGCCGAGTCAGTATTGCTTACAGATGTCGTGAAATGTTAGAAGGTGATCTCACGCAGCAAACGCCATTGTCGAAACGGAGCTTGGCTCTTGCAGCGCCTGCTCCGGAACGTGAATTCTTTGGTACTGGCATGAGCCGCCTCGTTACCGGCAAGGCCCGCGTGCACGGGAGTCCATATTAGAAATCTTTAGTGCTGGGTACCCAAGCTCTTGGGGCGCTGCGGGCTTGGAGGCGCGCGGCGTTGCATACCCAAGCCATACCCAACTGAAATGCCTTGTAGCAGTGCGCCCGCATATGCGAGCCGCACGAAGGTCACACACGCTCGCAGCGCCATAGTGTCTTGTCGCGTAAGTATTGTTTAATTATTTTTACGATTTAAATTGTTAAATAAACATACATAGCAACGCGAAGTGAACTACTTTCACCATTTTTTAAAATAATATGACAATTATCAACACGAAACAAAAAAAAAGCTTTCTCGTATGCGCCAAACTTGCGACTGCAGCCGGCACCGTCGATGCCAAGCAATCCAGACGGCGGGACAACACAGCAACGATGTAACGCGTAACTCTGTGTAACATTTACCTTGTACGTATACTTCTTTACGTTATCGTGTTACCCGATACCGCTTTGCGTTTATGATCTTACTGGAACGTGCGTCTTCCAACGCTTTGAGCTCTTCATACGTAAACATTTACGTACTTACGTAAACATGTATGCCTTTACGTTTTTCGAAACCATAAATGGTGATTCTAAGTGCATTTAAACTGCATTGCCCTTACTTAGGATTGAATGACCATTGTGGCAAAATCACGAGACTTTTTTTATCGTCTACAGTATCCTGGTATGTGCAAAAAAGTGAAAAACACAAGGTTACTGGAACGATAGAGTCGACATCATGTGACGCTTTCTGCAACCACAGTCATGAACATGTTAGCTTACGCGTAATGTTTTTGAGGTGAGAATGGCTAAAAAGGTAACTCATTTGTAATAAAGGTGCTGCGCTGTTTTTGCACCAGACGTACAATGCACAATGTTTTTGAAATAACAATGTTGTGATTGTCTGGTTCACTCTGGCTGCGCTAGATGGCGCCACAGATTCAGCTGGTCGGGAGCTGGCATATTTTTTGTTTGTACGTTCTAGGCCATTCTAGCTTTGGTAATCTGACTGAAACAATGTAACCGCTATTGGTGCTCGCACTTTCGCTTATTTTAACTCGACGACTTCGCAGGAACTCACCATTACCGTGAGTTCCTGCGAAAGTGGACATTACAAGGCGGCCGATCCATGCTGTCCGAGGTTTGGCGCATTTGTGCTATGATATTTGTATAGTAGCTAGCCACTATAATGTTTGCGCTTAAAACTTAGAAGTCAAAGTGGTGGCTCTGCCCAGCCTCGGCTTTGCTCGCCATGAAGGTAACATGATGCGCCAGCATGTGCGCCGGGAACATTATCTCCGCTAGGAGGCCAGTGGTTGGCAGCGTTGTCTATGTCCGCACGGACGCATGGGCCCATCGTCCCAGCGATCTTGCGACGCATCTGTTTGGGGTTCTGCGCATGCGCAATACCGCCGCCCTCAACGTCCTGGGCACGCAAGCCGCTTGGGTACCCAGCACTGAAACTCCCCATTAAAGCAGTGTCGTGTTGGGGGATATGGGCCAGGAGGTGGGATAGGGCTGTTTTGGACGCCGTACTCGCTCCAAAGTAGTAGATTGCAGTTTTTGAGTCGCTAATAATAAATGAATAATTTGGAACTGTAAGGGCGAGAGATATGGCTGCTTCCTCCGCCTCCTTAGAAAAGGAAATAGAAATAGAAGCGGCCGCCTTGTGAATTCATAACTCAGAGGGCGAAAAAAGGACGGGTACTGTAAGCAGCATCCACGTAGAGCACTTTTTTAAAAGTAGAAAACTGTTTTTCAAGTTTTCTTGCACGCTGTCGTCGATGTTGCTCGTGGTGCACAGGGTGCATATTTTTATGGAGCCGCGGAATGTGTAGACTCGTGTATTTCTCGCGAAATGGTGTGTTTGGTGTTAGTGGTTGGAGTTGGCCTGATACTGAGGGTATCATTCTTCCAGTCTGTGTGTTGGAAAAACGGGCATATTGTTAAGGTAAGTGTGCTTCAATAAGTTCAGTTAAGGTGTTGAATGTGCCTGTCTCCAGGAGCCGTGCGGTGGACGTTCGAATGGCGACTCCGAGAGCGATTTTGTCGATTTTGCGTAACAAGGTGTCTGCTTCATTTTCTTCACTTCTAAGACAGATAAGATAGAGAGTAAGTCACTTTATTGAGGACGAAGGCTTGGATAAGGCAGAGGAGCTCTGCCTCTGGTATTTCGCCATGCCTATTAGATATCCTGCCTATAAAGCGTGGAGTGTGGTCCACAGTTGTCTGAATGGATTTAGTGGTGGGTGTGTTTTTTGTCGATTTCGTTGAATATCTAGTCCAAGCACCCTCATTCTGTCAACTTTAGGTACAGGTGTATTGTTCAGTGTTATTTGTATAATAGAAATGTGCTTCTGAGAGCCACGATGGGCAGGCAGGAAGAGCAGTTCGCATTTAGTGGGTGAACGGGTAAGATTCATGTTATCCGCATAAACCACCACCCTGTCAGCAGCAGTCTGCATAGTCTCCTGAATGTGACCGTCAGAGCTGCCTGTCATCCAGAGGGTATATCATCTGTATAAAGTGAAAATTTGAGATATGGTATGAATCTCAGCGTTCTAGCCAGCGGCATCATGGCGATATTCAAAAGGAAGGGGGACAACAATGATCCTTGAGGTATGCCAAACCTCCCCATGGAATAAGAGCAAGAGTGTTCAAACCTATTGTGAATGGTTGCCGTATGGTTCGAAAGGAACGTAGATAAGTAATTATGTATTTTTTACCCACGCCTATAGCGCTAAATTCACACAGTAAGTGTCGCTGATGTTTTTAAAGCCCCTTCGAGATCGAGCCTGAGAATTGCTTGAGTATCGAGGCTCGAGTTAGAAATAATGATGTCATGATTCAGTCGAAGCATGACATCTTGGCTGCAGAGGGATTTACGAAAGCCTATCGTTTCGTGAGGGTGTAAGCTGTGTTCTTCTATGAATTTGTTAAGGTGGTTGAGAATGACGTGTTGAAGGGCATTTCCGATGCATGAAGTGAGGGAAATTGGGCTAGGTTGCCTGTGTTTACGGGCTTACCAGGTTTTGGTATGAAAATAACTCTGGCGTCCTTCCACGCAGCCGGCAAGGTAGAAGTGTCGACGAAGTGATTAAAACATTTCTTTCTGTGAGTTCACGCACGTCCTTATAAAAGTATGACAGTGCATACTAGTACACAACAAAAAACAACAAATGCAATAATGCAGCGAACTTGCGCCCATTCATGAATTCTTTGTTATTCGGGGGAAGCATTAATGAAAGGAGGAAACTGTTGGGCTGACTCTTTGGGATGTGCAAATAGTGGATAGTTTCCCGTAATACGCCTGTTAGTATCTTAATTGCTGCGACACTCAAATCAAGTAGTCCCGTTATGAGACATTCGAACAATTTTCAAATTTGAAAGTATTGTGAGCTTTACGAGCCCAAAAAAGAGCCATTTTTCTTTATTGTTTTTTATTGAGATGCACCGTATACAAGAAGCAAAAAAAAAGAGGTGTCCTTGTTTCTTTTTTTGTCTTACTCCGGACTTGCTAAGTATATGACTGTGTTTTAGAAGACACGTTAACTGTCTTTAGAGATCGTTATACTCCCTTCCGAGAGTCGTGAGACCCAAAAGTGAGTTAATGTGTACTCTTTAAATAGAGTCATATACGGGGCAAGGATGCGCTCACGAAAAGTGTAGCACGTAGTCATTTTTGTTTAATAATATATTTGATTTCGTGGTTGTTAGGTTCGAGTGCACACGGCCACGCTAGCGATTAGTTTTCACTGGGCAAGGTGTTTTAATGCGTAGCTAATTTTTAGTACACAAACGGTACTTCATTCATTGCCAATTTATGAAATAGTTCACGAGTACCTACATACTTCGCGTTGTACATACTTCATGTGCGTGCTTAAATGTGACATTGAAGGAATGATGTGACAACTAATGTTACATCCTGAGCGCGAGTTGCATTATGTATGCTCTAGAGCGCACTAAAGTGCTTCTGGAGCCAGGCTTCTCCGACTAAGCTGCAATTAATCTCAAGAGTCTGTTTAAAGGTAACACTTTTTTGCATTTATCATTGCTTGCTATTGCAGTCATAGATCAGGCATCTGTATGCTTTCCTTTTGTTATTACACTTAAGAACCTTCAGACTCCCATTGCCGTATTTGTTGCCATTCTTATTGTGATTCTCATACACGTGCGCAAGGTTCCTATTCAGAAGGAGGAAGGAGGAGGGGCAAAGGTTTGTCGCAGTAGCGCCCTTCTCCCTACTATGCCAAGGTATACGTCTCACTAAGTCCTGTCTCCTTCTTGCTTCTCTGCCCCCCCCCCCCCCTCACGACCACGACGTAAGCGCCAGTTGCAGTCAGCTTCCCCGTTCTAAACTCGAGGTAGCAGCGAAGTTAAATTAAAACGCGCGCAATAGAGTCTTCAAGGGGGGAAGGGAGGGTATGAGAAGAAAGAACGCTTAATAACTCACGTTTTGTGCCAGCGTATAGACTATGTCTACTTAGGGCAGGTAATAACCGCGGAGCCGAACTACGAGATTGAAGTAACTAGAAGAATAAGAATTGGGTGGAGCCCATTTGGCTAGCACTCTCAAATTATGACAGGTTAATTGCCACTATCCCTTAAGAGGATGGTATATAATAGCTGTGTTCTTGCCGGTACTTAGCTATGGAGCAGAAACCTGGAGACTTACAAAGAGAGTTCAGCTTAAATTGGGGACGACGCAGCGAGCAATGGAAAGAAAACTGGTAGGTGTAACCTTAAGAGACAAGAAGAGAGCTGAGTGGATTAGGGAACAAACGTGGTTGAAGGATATCATAGTTGAAATCATGACGAGAAAATGGACATGGGCCGGGCATGTAGCGCGTAGACAGTACAACCGCTGGTCATTAGGGGTAACTAACTGGATTCCTAGAGAAGGCAAGCAAGTTAGGGCGATTCAGAAGGCTAGGTGGGCAGATGAGATTAAGAAGTTTGCGGGTATAAATTGGCAGCAGCAAGCACAGGACCGGGTTAACTGGTGGAACATGGGAGAGGGCTTTGTCCTGCACTGGACGTAGTCAGGCTGCTACTGATGATGATGATGTTCTGACGAAGAGAAGAGATTTGTCGTGTTCTCGTACATAAGCAAGGACCTGCACACGCACCGCACCGGCTGGTGGCTTGTTCGGTGCTGCTGAATGACACACCACTTAATAAACTGCTCCCAGATCCTCCTTGTTTCAGACCGGAGCCGCGAAGTGACTTGTCAACCACGTGGTGGCCTTCTACTGCATGGCTGTTGCTTTGCCGAGGGGAAAAACAAAGAAAAAAACAGAAAGCTGAATATAATGACGCCACTTTTCTATAGACCGTTCGCAGACTAAATATCGATGGACACTTTGTTGAAAAAGATGACAAATATATTTTCCCTTGTTTAGCCTTTGGGACTCTTGTAACAGTCCTCAATAGCGGAAACTTTCGTTGTGCTTTGTTTTGTTGTAGTTTTGAACAACCAGAAACTAGGTAATCTATCGAGGTCTTGTATTTAGGGCACAGCTGAATCAACACTTTTTTGCCCACTGCTGGGGTTTAGCAGTTAATACTTGCCACTGCTGTAACAGTAATTGTAAGCGCGCGTTCGAGACACGGTTAACGGCGGCTGTATTATGAACTGGGTTGTACGCAAAAAATAATAATAATACAGAAAGAAACAAAAAAGAGAAAGAGAGAGAGAAAAGTGTAACAACCTTCGTTCTATAAAAACTGGGACGTGCGAAGCTTGGCTTGCGCTTGCCTGATCAACTATTATTATTACTTTATTTATTTCCTTCTTTCAAACCAAAAATCCAGACGCATTCAGACGCATTCAGAAGAAAAACCAGCGTCGAATCCACAAACTCCAGGAGCAACAATGGAAGAGTTTTTGTAATACCCTATACTCTCGAAAGCCTTTGTCTCCCGTATGGAGAACTCTTCGAGGTATTCACTGACATCCGCAACAGCGTCATTCTTTCGCCGCTCTGGCGCTACATCAACGTCGCTCATAGCTTGATGTCTCTGGTGAATTTTCTGTAAGTATCGCTGGCGACATCTTTATACCGATCGATCTATTGCCACAGGACTCTCCAGTCGCACGAGATTAGCAATTAAAGGTTGCGTTCACTATGAAAGAACTTCATGCGGCATTGAACACATGCAGACGCTCATCGTCCCCAGGTCCGGATGGAGTGACCTATACTGCCCTACGTCACCTAGGCCCGCAGGCCCAGCGCTGTCTCCTGGACATTTTCAATAAGTCTTGGCATGATGGAATGGTGCCTGATGAGTGGAAGTGCAGTCGCCTGGGGCCTTTGTTGAAGCCCGGAAAGTCTCCATTGGATTTGGCATCATACTGGTCTATAGCACTAGCAAGCTGCGTCGGCAAGGTCAATGATAGTATGCTGCTTACACGCATGGAATGGTACCTGGAACGTTATAACATCTATCCTGATGCTATGGCAGGCTTTCGACGAGGTCGGTCCTCAATTGATAGCGTCATTGACTTAGTGACCTCTGTTCAGCAACAGAAAGCTAAGAAGCGGCTGTCGGTAGCTCTGTTCTTAGACGTGAAAGGTGCCTATGACAACAGGACCCATGAGGCTGTTCTCAATGCTCTTGAAGCAGCTGAACTTGGAGGTCGTGTCTTTCGATGCTAAGAAGCTACCTCACAAAGAGATCCATGTTCGTTCTAACTGAAGATGGGCCTACGAATAACCATTTCACAAGTCATGGGGTGCCACAAGGCGGCGTTTTGAGTCCGACTCTTTTCAACCTACTTCTGGTGGGGCTCACCGAAACGCTGCCACAGACGGCTTATATATCTCTCTACGCTGGTGATATCTGCAGAGTGGCGTTCTGCGCGACAGGGCCTCAAGTGCGCGCAAGGATACAGAAAGCGGCAACAACGACATCGGCATACCTTCACCAGCAAGGTTTGACTATGGCCACAGAAAAATGCGCAGTGGTGGCGTTTACACGCAAACCGATGTCTTTTTACCCAATGTGCATCGATGGCAGAGGAATCGCATATAAGAGCAGTTATAGATTCTTTGGTGTCATCGTAGATCGTGACCTAACCTGGAGCCCGCATGTCGCATACCTGAAGAAAAAGCTCATTGGCATTGAGAATGTATTCAAGTTCGTCGCCGCAAAAACTTGGGGCCCATCTGTGCACTCCATGTTGCAGTTTTATACAGCCCTCTTTCTCGGAATTCTCCGGTACAGCCTTCCTGTCCTGTCGAGCACGTGCAAGACTAACATCCATGCACTACAGAGCATACAAGCACAAGCACTTCGGATATATCTTGGCCTTCCAAGTTGCTCATCAACAGTGGCAACTATTGTTATCGCACAAGAACAGCCGGTCACGACGCATATCATTGTCGAGACGCTGAGAGCACACATTCGGCATTTATCACGGTTACCGTGACATCATTTAGCGTCTTTGACAGGGCGGAGGCCCCATAGTTCGTTCTGCAGTATTGTGACAAAACATCAGGACATATTACCGTCTGACTTCCAATTTGCAACGCATCCAACAGCTGCGTTATGGAGTATTTGTCAACCTGACGTGCGCCTATCAGTTTCTGGAATCGTTAGGAAGGCACGCATGTCACCGCTAGCTCTGAAACAATTGGCTTTGCGTGTGTTGGACGAAATGTACTTCGACCGCATACATGTTTACACCGATGGCTCCACTAATTCCAACAGCTCTACAGGAGCAGTGGTTGTTTCATCTGATAATGTGTTGCTTCGATACAAGTTCTCTCAAACCACGACGTCGACAGCAGCAGAGCTCGCAGTGCTTCAAGGTGCTGTAAAGTAAACTCTTCGGCAGCAACCTAACCAATGGGACATCTTTTGCGACTCGAGGTCAGCCTTACAGACATTACGGTTTGCTATGCAGTACGGGTTACACGAACAATTCGTATATCAGATAAGACAAGACTACCACAAAGCGCTCAAGTAAGGTCACGATATTGTATTTCAGGGATTGCCGAGTCATTGCGGAATTGTCGGCAAGGCCACGCGGATGAAGCTGCTCAATCGGCTCATGACCAAGACCTCTGTAAGCCCATACCACTCTTGAGAACAGACGCTGCAAGGTGACTACAATCACTTGCTCGCCGTATAACTCTCCTACAGTGGAATACACCGGGTTTCTCTAACACGCACCTGTATTCGATTGACCCAAACTTGCAACTTCGTTTGCCATACGGGCTCCCACGATGCGCTGAAACTTCACTGTGTCGCATGAGGTTGGGCGTGGTATTTACGAATGCGTACTCTCGTCTCCTTGGAATGGCGAGCACTTCGGCATGCAACATCTGCGCCTGCGGGGAAACGCTCGAGCACATACTATGTCATTGCCCAGCATACCAGTCTGAACGACGTATTATGGAAGCCAAGCTCCGTCAGCTGGATCGCGGCCGCTTACAGAAGAGAAGATCCTGGGACCTTGGCCGACGTTCTCCCATACACGCAAAGCCACGAAAGCCGTCTTGCACTTCTTAAAGACCACCAGACTTCCCGACTGCTTGTGAAAGAACAGTGTGACACCATGCTGTGTAGTCTCGAGCTGACTATTCATCATTCTCTTTCTTACTCCTCTTCTTTTCTATCTCTTTCATTTCGATTATTCTCCCTTTCCCCCCAAGTGTAGGGTAGCCAACCGACTCAAGCTTGGTTAACCTCCCTGCCTTTCCTCTCTATTTATCTCTCTGTCTCTCTTCTTTCTTTCTTTCACATTGCGCAAGGCTCTCTCCTAACCTTTTCTTTCCTCGAAATCGAGAATTGGAGCTCCACCCACGTGCTTAGCATCGCAACTCTTACGTGGCTACAGGCTACATAAAGGCAAAAAGCATATAATTTGGTTCCCTGGTCATGTGGGCAGTGATGCTCACGAAACCACCCCAAATACCAACGAACTTGCACACTCCCAGGCGCGAGGTCTCACACACCGCGCCGGAAGTGGGCACTCGGAGGCTGAGGGAGGGCAGTGGCAAAGGGGCCCTCTTCTCACTTTCAACGAGGTCTGTAAGCACTATCAGCTAGGGCGTAGGAAGTTTCTGCTTCCACACCCACATCTAAACAGACAACAGGCAATCACCCTGCGAATGTTACAAACAAACACGTATCCATGTCCGTTTATTTGGTCAAACTTCGTAGACGGAATAAACCCACGCTGCCCGCGTTGTGGTCATCCGAGGTGCACCCTCCAGCACATGCTGTGGTAGTGTCACGACTTGCACGGGGGCTCAGGGTCTCCCTACACTGAGGAAGACTGGCTCCAGCTTATCGCGAGCTCCGCAAAGGACCAGTAGCTAAGGGCTGTCCAGAGAGCCCGCGAAGTCGCCGAGAGCTTTAACCTCCCGGTGCCATCGTGGGCGGGGCCCCCAGACGGTACGCCCAGACGGGGGCATTCTCGTCTTCTCAGGACCAAATAAAGTTCTTTGACTGACTGACTACAGGCTACAACCTCGATGGGCAGGAATCAGTGAAAGGCAAGAATGAAATGTTGCAACGTGAAATAACACGCGAATGCGGTAGAAATTTGAGGCTTCCTCGTCGGAAGAAACAGCTGAACGCCGACAAGCGAATGATCGAGAGAGCATCAATTATTGAAGAAGTGCCGCGCACAAAGACACACGTGACCGACGCACCTTTCGGCGTCTTATTTGGGTACACTCGCCGCGATATGCCGCCTCCGAAATTCGAAAGCTATAGAAGCTTGGCTTTGAAAACGCTCGCGAACTAGGCTCTATCGGTCGGCAAAAAAAATATGTCATCACTCAGGCTCACTGAAGAAATGTATATCGCCCTTGGGACTGACTCGGACTGCCACCCATTGAATTTTCCTCAACCATACTGCGCTGGAACGTTCCTTCAACCACACAAATCACCAAAAGATTAATCATCTGGAATCACTCAGACTCACGGCTTGATCTGAGTCATTCGGCTCTTGAGTGTGTTTGCCGGCGAGTTCTCTATATAGGCTCACGTTAAGTGACAACCCAGGTGGTCGAAGTTAATGCTGAGTCGCCCACCACGTTGCACACTCATATAGTATAATTAGAGCACGTTACACCCCGGGATTTCTTTTTCTCTTTTAAACTTGTAACTGGTAAGAAATTGAAAAAATTGCAAGAACATGGTTCTGTACGCTCTGTACGTGTCCGGAAGGCAGCGTCACGGAGTCTCGCGCCCAATAAAAAAAAGCCACAACTCGAGAGCAACGCCTCCGCATGGCTCGCTGTTTTTCGCCTGAGACGCCCGGTAAAAGCTCTTCTCGAGGCCACTTGAGATGCGCGCGTGTGTAAACATGCAAGATGGATGATAGGCTTCCCCTTGCTTTCTATACGCCCGGGGCGGGTTTTCAAAAGGCGCTTCTGCCGGCGTCGTGTAAGAAGCGCGACAATGGACCCCGCGAGGAGACAAGCGTTTGAGACCGGCCAAGGAAATCGGGAGGAAAATGAGAATACTGCCGCCCAAAAGCCGCGACTGCAGAAGAGCCACTCGGCCCCTTCGCCGCTGATACACGCAGGCGCACGCATCGTGTCCGGTCATCCATTCCGCGACTTTATGCTGGACGGATTTCTCGAGAGCGTTTATGCGCGTAGACGGGGAGCACTATCTTTCTCGAAAGTCAAGCATCGGAACACGTTCACTCTCCCCGCAATATAGAATACAACAGCCATGACAGGAGAACATATTGAAGGAGATCCCGCCAAACAGATGAAAAATCTCTACCACCACGTGGCATAAATCAAGCCGCCATGCTTTTTTTATTGCCCGGATTCTCAGCAGGCACGACCGGAAGAACTTCGTGCGATGTGACAGCAAAAAATAAACAGAAAAACCGGGTTGAGAGGAAGATAAAGCGGAGGCGTTACAGCTTTTGTTCGTGCTGCGATGAATACAAAGTTATAGCCTTCTTTTTAAATAAACGCGAGAAAATAAACTGACCAAGACGTTGACGTATAATATATTACATATGCAGGGAGGTCGAATTTGCTGTAGCAGCTTTGTCACTTTCAGTGTGCTTGAGTTTTTTTTTTCTTCAAGTAACGGTTGTCGACTAGGCCTATTCAGTATACTGAATTGGCGAAGTCGACAGTCGGACGCCTCTGTGTGTATAACGCAGTCGCTGACGTAGCCAGAGGTAGGTACGAGCGCGCACTCCTTGGCGTTCCAGCGTGTGTGCGTTTCAAGATAGAGCCCACCGATGTTTTACATGCTGTTTCGGAAGGAGCAAAAAATCTTTCGTTATGTCAGAGGCGACAGTGTATAGCGAACATGCGAAGCTAGCGACGATATATTTGCTCAAAAGGTGCCGCGGGAAAGAACGCGCCCGTGTCCACAGTTTTATCCGCAGCTTCCGCGGCGTAGACATCCACATCCCTATTCAGGGGCCACGTACCGCATTGCGAAAGAAGAAGAGCGCGAACGGAAGGCCACCGGACATCCTTAAAATAGACCACGCGTGCAGGTTCACTTCTCATTCGAAAATGTGTGCTCCCTCTCTTCTATCTCGCTATTTCTTGCACGGACGCGAATGGTTTGGATAAGTCATTGCCTACGCACAATGCCGTTTCATTTCTACAGAAAGAGCTACGGACATCCGCGCCCCTGTCACTCTTGATTTCCTCTTCTTTGCTTCCTACGTCTACTACGCGCGTGTGCGGTGCACGCCCAGCCGAGTATCATCAGCACGTTCACACACGATACGCGTCGTTTTCTCATGTTTTGTTTTCTTTAACATCAACTTCCGTCACTCGGTCTTCACGCGTTTATCAAACCTTATCTACTGGCGACAGGTTTTTTTCTTCCCCCCTTCCTGTTTTTTGCCAACCTTCGTGGGTGTAGGCATGCTCAAAGCGCGTATAAGTGGCAAAAGTAAGGCAGCACATACGGTGCAAGGTTTCGCAGTTTGTACGCCAGCGAATGTGTTGTTGAAACAAGGTGTTGCGCAGCCGCTGTGTGATACATATATATATATATATATATATATATATATATATATATATATATATATATATATATATATATATATATATATATATATATATATATATATATATATATATATATATATATATATATATATACACGTCGGCCTTATACCGTTCCATCTCGTCTTTTCCTTTTTTCTCTCGTCATGCATCCAACACGCGTTGCACGAGCACGCAAACAAGAAAATACGCGAGCATAGCACACATAGCTGTCGCTACGTTTTCTCAACTTTCGTATGAAAAAGTGTTTCATCCGTGCAATACCGACCGCTAAGCCACCTTACACATCGTCCCCCTTCTTTGTCTCGCTTCATTGTCTAGAACGTGTTTTTGTTGATCTCCTCCTTAGCGGCACAGCATCAACAGAGAAAAGCACGAGCATCGGGAGGAAACAAAATTGTTTTTCGGCTTGTTACTAAAAAAAAAAAAGGAGTGGGAAATGAAGTGAAGGGAGTGACGGGCATTGGAAGGAAGCGCTATTTCGCAAAGCAGCTGGTCCGTTAAAGTAAAGTGGAAAGAAAAAAAGGAAGAAAGTTATAGAAACAGTAACGGAAGCAGGATCCTATATAGTGCAGAAACAAACCCGTCGACAATCAATCGAGTCACACCTGAGTGAGGCAGGCACGCTCGCGAGATAATGAGTAAGCGCAGACCGCTCGATAAAAACTATGGAGGCCAACAGAGCCGAAAAGGAAAAATAAAAATTTAATAATTCCATAAAATAATACTGTAAGCTGGAGTGCGGCTTGCTTGTCCTTGCAGCGTAGAATCAGGCTTTTAAGCGCAAGAAGCCAACTAGGGGGGAGGGCAAAATGGGGGCTCATGGCACAGAATTCGCTAGGGAAACTGCTGGGGCCATTGCATCATCATATTGCAGAACAGGGAGGCATGCCGAACGCGCAGCGAGCGTGAGAGAGGAGGAGTCGCTTGAAGAACTTCACAAAGGAAGGCAGGAACATGTGGGAGCTCTGCGGGGCTTGATCCTGAGGGGGAAAATATTATGAAAACGTCACAGCTTTGCCGCAAAGGGGACGCAATGAACGCGATAGCTACAAATTGGAAGCTCACGCGCAGAATGAGAAGCATATCGAAACGTGCCCCGTGTTTCTCACGCAATAATGACGCAGAAAACGTACTCAGAGGTACAGATGAACCCGAATAAGTGTCTCAATTGTTACTTCGCTGTGTCTAAAAAGCGCGCCCTTTTCGCAAACGGAGACAGTGCAACGATTGCAGGGACCTTTATGCAATGGGACCTACTTATCCCTCTCCTCCCCCTTTGCCGCTCTCCTTCACCTTTTCTTTTTGCTTTTTGCGGTGCAGTGTTTAGGAAGCCGTTTCCGTCATGTTTTGCATCTGCAAGACCAGTGATCTTGAGGCTTGTTATTTACAATAGAGCAGACATCTTGCGCTTTTTTTTTACTCTCGAAGTGATTGGCCCCGGCCATTCAATTGTATGCGGATGTTTGCTGCACGTACAAACACTGGTAAATAGGATAAAGTCGCATGAATTGATATATGTTTTAACGTGAAGCGCGAAATAAACAGGCACGCAGGACAGAAGACTAGGTGAAGACTAGTGCTATTTCAAACTACAAGTTTATTGTAGTAAAACTGATACCAGGGCGAGTCGGTATGTATCCATATTATAACTTTCTACAGCGCGCACAAAACACAGAACAAGAGAGAGACAGACGAGCGCTTCAAGTTTTTTCCCGGAAATGAGGCCTATATATCAGTGAACTCAGGCCATGAGCAAAATTCATCAATGTGTGAAAGCAGTACGTCCTTCAACACTTTCTCGCCCTACCCCCAAAGAAAGAAGTTACTCAGAGATGTTTTGCCAAAGCTGCAGCATAGCGTGTGTTGTCTGTCGTTTAGATGCGTGGAGCTTAACTGAATGCGTGTGTTCATGTTTGTTGTTTATTGGTTGTTTTGCCTACGGCGCACAGATCTCTAGCATTTCGCCTCTACAGAAATGCTTCGGGTAAGCGATGGCGCATCGTAACCGCTGAACTATCGCCGCTATACCGCGTCTTTGTGGCTAATCCCTGTTACGACGCCTTGACAATATCTCTATCATGTTTGTGCATTACGCAGCTTTTCATTATACACAATAGGAAAATGAAGAAAAATAAAAAGCAAAACCCAGCGTGTTCTTGTTTTTTTTTCCTCTACGGCAGGAGGTTTCTATACGCGAACTATTATCGCGATGCCAATTTGCGTCTTTTACACGCGTCGCGTGACGCCAAATTTCGAAATGCATTCACTTGTATTTGTTTTGTTTTTGTGTAATTGTTATGAGGACATGCTAGACAGATTTAGGACACGTATTATTCATATTGATCACAATCCTATTGTGCCATCATTTACGGAAACCGAGAAGAAGCAATCGACAGAGTTCTTACGAGTTGAGGTATAAATCTGCGAATTCACTGTCGAGAGCACAACAAAATTTGCATGTCGTAAAAGAAGTTGTTATATCTTTGCGATTTTGCCAGTGGTCTATGTATAACCTATATGGTGCGCACCGGGGGCAGATACACTTTCGTTCATATTTACCTCGCTGCGTTCTTATATACAGCATTAGCTTGTGCAGTCCTAATTCCTTTATTTCTATAGTCCTTTCCCCAGCAGAAAACAGGATATTGGTACCAGTTAATGCGTCTAAATCTCTCTTCTTCAATATCTCTTTTTATTCTGCGTGCCTGGCCTTTATTTAACAAATATTTATTCAACAAAGAAAAGGCTCGTAGATTGAATAACTTGTCGATTGATTGAGCGATAGATCGGGAGTTCGATCATTCACTCGGAGCGCCTGCTCATCGGAGCTTTGTGAGGCTTATTGCTTTGATTTTTGTGTAAAAGGACAACAGAAAAATTCTCTTTGCACGCCTTCCCAGCAAATAAAATATACATTCAAGAACGCCGGGGTCTTACGGCTTCATAACTGCATAGGTTTGAAGAAGAAGCTATGGAATGGCTCTGGTGATTGCTGTCGTGGTGGTCTTGCGTATGCTTTAGTGCGAGCTTCTGACTTTCTGTTGTGACAACAACGAGATAGAATTGCAGCCCTCACGGCTGTTTTGCATTTGCCGAACTTTAGCAACAGTGTTTAACAAATTGGCTTATGCTTCGTCGACTAGGACACTTCGCATCCTCGCTTGCTTTGAGAGAGAGAAGAAAAAGGAATATGTTGCGTTCACCTAGCAAGTTCAGTTCAGCGCGACAAAGAAGTAATCGTATGTTTCGGTGCCCGTCGATAAGTAAAAGTTTTGTTCACGCAGGGTGTGTTCCTTTTAACTGCTGCTGCTTCTTGATTTTTTCTTTTTTTTTCTACACAAAGAGCGCTACCGTCTTTTATTATCTGGGAAGGGCCCTTTGCAGTCTTTGTTTAGGCTTACTAGCGCGAAAATTCGGCATTACATGCTGTCAATGACAGATGGTTGAGCAGCAATTACAGCTGTACGTAGATCAAAGACAAATACGCATCTAAATATAGCGCAGAAAAAACGATGAGGCATGATGATGGATAACATGCCAAATATAGCAGTAGGGAGTATAGTGGTCAGTTGTCATGTGCTGTTCTCCTAATTTCTATGCATGTAATTACAACTAGCGTTTTTTTCGTCCTAATTACGTGTCGGCCTACAGACAAGTAGTGCTTCCATATGACTCGCACGCGCAAGACGCTGTATTGGACTTGCATTGAAGTGTCGCATCCTATATACTGCAGTTCGGTCTCTCTCTCTCCCTTTTTCTATATTACAGCCAGTGCTTAACCTACACCTGCATGGTTCCTAGACGGGTCAATGTTTCCGGTACTGTTTCCGCGCGGTCATTTTGCAGGAGCCTTTGCTGCATTGAATACGCACCTGCAACATACACGTATGCAGCACATGCCCCCGATGTCTATAGCATCAAACTGCCACACAGCCCTTATCACCGTTCTGCATCACGAGGCCAGAGCAGCGGCCAATCGAAAGGACACGTCCATTCCTCACGAGCGTATAGGCGGCCAGTCGGTCTATTGTCGCCGCAAATTTCCTCACCCCCTTTTCGGTTCCCGCGTGCAGAAACACGAGAGAAGGAACCGGAAGCCATGCACAAGCAAACTCGTTACGAGTTGGCTCTCCCACGCTTCTGTTTCTTCCATGCGCTGCTGATATACTTCTCAGCCACGGACAGAGAGGAAAGGGATCGCAACAACACCGGGGGGCCAAACAACGCCGATGCCTGCCGGCGGTGTATGCGAGCGCGCGTGCGTGCGTCTTGCGCGTCCTTTCGGCGGTCGACGCGGGAAGCACGGGGATTAATCCTTCTCTCACTTGCATGGCAGATAACGGCGCCTGACTGCACTGGTGGGGAACGGAAGGGGCATCGACGTATAAAGTCCCTGGGAGAAGGCAAACAACACTGTCGAGCATGCCCTTACGAGGGGTGGAGCGTAACGCTCGCCCAAATCTGACCACACGGGGCTAACTGAGCATTTTCACCTCCATCGAAAATGCAGTCGGCGCAGCCGGGATTCGATCCCGCGACCTGCGGGTCATGCTTTCTTTTCATTCTTGTTAAATCAAATTTGCTTAGATGTATTATGATTTTGTGTGTGTGTGTGTGTGTGTTTGTGTGGAGGGGGGTGTGCGTGTGTGTGGGGGGGGGGTGCGTGTGTACATGCGTACTTGTGCCTGCTTCTTTCCGTTTTGCTTTGAATCTTTCTTTCCACTTTCTAGAACTGACAAGCTTGCTTTTTTTATAAAAATGCACAGCTGTCTTGGTTCCTTCGGTAGTATACCTGCTCTTCCTGTGAAGACTACGAGACATTGGGTGCGAGGCCCACCACTGGAGGCGCGAGCGCTGCAATCGCTGTGACATGCAGGGTTGGGTCACGTGATCTCGCCTCGCTCTGGCGAAGAAAACCAGCGGTTGAATGCGTTGTTTTCAATCGCAACTTCCTGTTGTTTTCGTTTTTTAACAGCGTTGTACTGCTCTGACTTAAGCGGCACAGACTTCTGCAGAGTACATGATGCGAAAAGTCGCAGTAAAAGTTACTGGCGGCGTGCCACAGTTCGATGCGAATGCGATGCCACTGTCACGGTCACTGGCTCTTCCACTGTAACCTTCTTTCTTTGTTGTGGTTATTTCGTGCCCGTGGGGTTAAAATGAGCTCAGATCATGAATGCTCACATAAAAGCAGATCGTTTCAGTCTCGGCACGGCAGCCTCGTTCACAACAATGTATGGCTGTGCAAAGAGTCCGATTTTGTATACTTTAAATTAGGACGTAGGAGTGTAAATGTGGGGAAAGTTGCCGTTATTACATTAAAAATTGTGTGCCGTTGTCAAAATTGTCACAGAGTTAAGATAGCTTGGAAGTCTAAGTCTTTCCCTTTGTTTTCGCTATTTTTACCCTATTTAGGTCCATTTCGTGGCGAGCTGCTTCTGCGTGTTCGGCCAGCGCGTTCGACAAAGCCTTCTTGATTACATCATACATGTGCCGCTTCAGTCTTTGCTAAAGCTTACTTGTATCGCCTTTACCGAAGTCTGCACCACCATCCTCCTCCATGGTTGTCCGTCACCGTGTGTGTACCCTAGCACACGGGTTTTCATCCGCCAGTGGCGTAGCCAGGGGCTACGCCAAATTCTTCCTCCTTCCCCAAAAAAGAGAAAATTCCCATGGTATATGCTCCAAAGCAATGGTGTACCACCTCTGCTTGCCGGGGCACAACTTTGTGCAAATGGGTTTCCCGTCCGAAAAAAAAATTCTTTGAACGCCCCTGTGGTCCGCGACTTCAGCTCACAGGCTTAAATTCTTGCTTATATATTACGTCTGTAAATCGGCCCATGGCCACTGTCCGTTTCTTTCATTGATGTTATGATCTACAGGCAAAAAGGTGGTCAACTTCGATAACTGATTCATCTTTTAAGAGCTGCCGTGAAATATAACACAGCTCATGAATGGTAGTGTAAAAAAAAACTGGACATTTGCAATTTTACTGAAATGTGAAATTGCCGTTTATATCACGGTGCGCAAGACCCCGCAGCATGCACATTGAAGGGCACAAAATGATACGGCTGGCTGATCGAAATTTCGATCATGAGTTACCCCTTTATAGAAGCACTGGACCTGAAGCAGTCATTCATAATTTTCGCTTATGTGTGGCTAGATGGCAATCGAATGTGCAACGTGTGACCACCGTAGAAACTTTGCGCAATAAATATTAGAATCGTGCCACAGAGAAATGTTACAACTCTGAATGATGCAGGCACATGCATAATTCGCATATTTGGCCGCAATGATCACATAATCGTTGCGGCTGCATGCGGATGTAAGAATGCTGTGTTGCTTCACACAAAGCACGGAATCCACACGCGCTGTGCTTCGTCGGGCTATGCGTGCTAAAAAAATGTATTTTGCACATGCTTGTAATGTCAACCACGGCCCCTCTTTGGACACAAACCTACAATGAATGAAGTAGCGTGGTGGCGCGCATTTCTTGTAGCAAGGATAAGTTTCTTTACCGTTAATACGCATTTGATACTTCAATTGGACACGGAAGGAGTTGCCTCCTTTTACAGAGGCGGCGGCGCGCTCGGCCCCCGTGGTTATCATTCAGGCGGCCGTAGCAGACGACGACGGCAGTCAGGCATTATGAGAAGCGTAAAACTTATCAAGGGCAGTTATTTAGCACCTCATAGAGTCAGGAAACAGGCTGCAGGAGTACTTAACTGATTTTGTTCAGTGAAGTACAAGAAAATAATGATAAAACGAGGAGGCGCGAAAGCGGCTGCGGGCTGCGCGCCTGAGGGCGGCGGAGCAATCCAACCACGTACGTCACAGGGACGCCTCCGCATGGTGGCGCCACGGTAGGTCCTCGAGGCCAATACTGAAAATTTCGCGGCTTGATTATACCCATAGCGGAGCGAAGCCGCGCGCGGAGCATCCTTTTCGGTGGACTGGACGCTCGATCTATAAGTCCCAGAAGTGGGCAATCTGATTTTATTCTTCTTTTTATGTGGCTCGCGGGCGAAGCGCATGGTGGGAACTTGGGAAGCGACGATGACCAAGGAGCGAGACCTCCAAACAGATTGGAAGGAAACGAAGAAAGGGTTAGGGCGCGTTTGGTGCATGCAGACACGATAAAGACCGCTGCTATAGTGGTATCACGGCCACGATGGACGCGGAACTGTGAAAGGGATGGAGGGTTCAATGATTTATAATAAGAGGGCCGGCTGTGCTGTTCGCCAGGGTTCGATAACGAACGGCGTTGCACGTCGTCTGGGCCAGGCACGTTTGTCACGTACGCGTGCCTTTTTCACTCTGCGCAAGCCTCTTTCCCGTTTCTCTCTAGCCCGTCATTTGGGTCGTCAAAATGATGACAGTGACCACGCACAGAAACGGAAGCTTGATCGCGATGGCTTAGCGAGACGCGTTCAATGCGCGCGGCTCCTCTCGCCGTAGCCGGTTTAGAATAACGTGTGCAGGTTTTCGCGCTCGCTGGTTGTTCGTACGCAGGTTTTTACATTCTTCATTTCCATAATTTAACATGGGTGCCCAAGAGTATAGCTTATGATGCATGTGCAGTGGTGACTAATACTAGATTTTTTCTTTAAGTCACTCTTGTAGTCACTCTTGTTTGAGTCACAATTGTAAGGTTCGGTGCTGGGGCCTCTTTTATTTCTTATCTACATTAATGACCTTACTTCAGTGGTTACCTCTAATATACACTTGTTTGCCTATTATTGCGTAATTTTTAGAAAAACAACTTCACCGCATGATATATCTACTCTTCAATTCGATCTAAACGACATTTGCAATTGGTGTCATCTGTGGCGAATGGAGCTTAACATATACAAGTGTAAATTTATGAGAATATCTACATCGAACAGTAACCTGCCCGTATACCATCTGAACAACATTTCATTAGAAACTACGAATGCATATAAATACTTGGGTGTGCATATAACATCTAACATAGCATGGAATACACATATAGAATACATAAATAATAAGCCAATCGTTTGTTGGGTTATTTGCGCCATAACTTTTCTCGCGCTCCATCATCATTAACGTTACTACTTTATAAAGCATTTATAAGACAAGCCCCGCCGCGGTGGTCTAGTGGCTAAGGTACTCGGCTGCTGACCCGCAGGTCGCGGGATCGAATCCCGGCTGTGGCAGCTGCATTCCCGATAGAGGTGGAAATGTTGCAGGCCCGTGTACTCATATTTGGGTGCACGTTAAAGAATCCCAGGTGGTCAAAATTTCCGGAGCCTTCACTACGGCATCTCTCATATTCGTATGCCAGTTTTGGGACGTTAAACCCCACATATCAATCAATTCATAAGACAAGAACTAGAGTATGCTTCATCTACATGAGACCCTTATCACCACAACCTTACTCAATCCATAGAGCTAATCCAAAATAACTCTTACCGATTTATTCTTCGGGACTACAACCGAACATCCAGCGCAGCTTTAATGAAATCCCATCTGCATCTCGAATCACTAGCTTCACGACGTAAGGTCTCTCGCTTATCATTTATTCATAAGTTGTATCACCATCCCACATTAAAACCTGAATTCATGTCACCACCATATTACTTATCTCACCGCATTGATCATCAACACAAAGTTAGAATTTGTGCGTGAACACCACATGTCTTTCAAAATCATTTATACCTCGTATATCACATGACAGGAATGACCTCCCCGCTGATATTGTCAGTATTATTAACAATGAGAACTTTCGGAAAGCATTACATAATATTGTACAGTAATAAGCGTTTATGTGAACTAATGTCACCTCAATAATTTTTATGGCATACTATTAATGCAGCACCTGTCAATCTCATCATCTTATTTTAAATAAACCTGAAGTTTTTCACACAACACTGTATTTTACCTACCCAACTCATACTGTATAAGCAACAAAATTAAAGCATTTGTTAATTATGTTCTCTTTGCGTGCGATATTCGTCATACTCAGATAACATTGTATGATTAGTGAACATTGTATTAATTATGAATTGTGTTTTTTAGTTAGTACTGCTGTCTATTTTTTCCCTGTAACCCACTCCCCTCTGTAATGCCGAAAGGCCTTGAGGGTACAATAAATGAATAAATAAACAAACAAAAATATAAATATATAAATAAACTAATAATTGGTAACGCAAAGGTGTAACGAAATACTGGATAGCGTGTTCCGTAGCTGTGGCCACGCCTCGTGGTGCCATCTCTGAAGCATGGAAACAACTAACAAACATGTAATCTATATCCTCTTATCAGAAGAGCTAGTCGTTTAGCCTACAGCACCGATTATTTGAGAATGTATGTCAAAAACTGTGTCGAAATGACGCATCTACTTCGCTCTCGAAGCTTTAGAACATGAATATAAAGCAAATAAAAGCATATTTTTGGAGTTACAGGGAGATGCCGTGAGCACGACGGCCACTTGATAAATTCGAGGAGGATGGCAATCACTCTCGGCGGCGTTCACACCCCGAAGCATTTTGCGTATAGCGGTGTGCGGGACATACTAAAACCTGTATTGCGTTAGCGATTGTCGCCACTGCGCATGAGTCATATGCTATCCGCTTGGGTACTCACGTTAAGTGATGGAAGCAGCGTATCGTACCCAACGAACGCCATCTTTGCGTAGCCTATTGGTAGCTTGCACGTGGCGTCATTAGAGCACAACTTGGCTCCAGGATTGAGGCTTAGATTACGTGTAGGCAGTGTAATAACACGGCCATTGACCTGCGTCAGTGTGATAACGTAGTTGTTGGAACGTACGTTTTCGGGCATCTCTCTGTGAATTACGAAGAAACCAACATGAGATTTGCTGATAACGCTAACTTTTACGTCACATCGTTGGCCCAGCACCGTGTTGTTGCTGTAACGTGACTGCACCCTGTGACGTCAGTGCAAGTCATTTTTTTTTGTAAAACAGCTTAATGTCATTTATTTCGTAGGTATAGTGATACTTGTGCCATAGTATACATAACCTGGCGTGCAAGTTGAACATACCTCGTGAGAATACTGTAGTTGAGCGTGGGCTGGAACTGAGTTACCATTTTGATGATATAAATAGGCGTGCAGAATGAGCGGGGTTTGCAATCGCAGGCGTTGTAAAGAAAGAAATGTCTGCGCAAAAGTCAATTCTACGCGACTTCTTCCGCGCTGCATGTTCAGGGTGCACGCAGCTTTCCTCACTATTATTCTCTCTATGAACCCCGAAAGTCACTACGTTAGCATGCACTGTTGTCAGCAGTCTGGCGCATGCCGTGAACAGAGCATAGTGCACAAAACATTGCATACCATGGCAGGTTGCGCAAAAGGGAATTACAGCTACAGATTTATGAATCGCATAAACTTCTGCAGCGCTCTATTCACCAATTTTTCACAGAACGTTCTCCTCACGTATACCAACATGTGCTTTCGATCGATCTGCGGAAAACTTGTTCTTGCCATAGTCTCTTATTGGCCTATAGCAAAGCGAGTTAGCGCGACGACTCATTTTTGACGCTTAATGAGCTGGAAACTATTTCTTCCCGTTAATTATTGAGAATCTCCTGCTACTCACTATTACTACTCGCCATCTCCTCTCCAAACTTGGCGCGCGCTTGATCACCTGACCTGAAACACATGGTGCTGAGGGAAGTATACGCGAGCTCCTCAAGTGACCACCCTCCTAAGCTCCCTCTCTCACTATTTATTTCTCACCCATGCACAATGTATGGTGCGCAAAGAGCGATAGAACCTTAAAGCTCTTTGACATCACACGTTAAAACGTCCTGAGGTTGATAGAATTAGTGGTGAAAATTTGCTTGGAGCGTTTCTATAACTACGATAATATAAAAACTGTAATGATAAGGCAGTAGTAAGACAAGTTGAGGTATCTTTCGGTCAGCATTGTCCACGCACTGAGCAGTTCGTATACCCTTCGCTTCACGACGCACGACCTTCCGTGACACTAACGGGCACATTCGCACGGGTTGCCACGACGATGTCTGCGCGTATATATATATCAGCCCCCGGTAACTCCGATGTTGTGAAAGCGGTTATAGATAACAAGGAGAAAGAAGTGCGGGAGCGAGGCCCGACACACGTACACATCCACGTGTACGGCTCACGTATATAGAAGAAAACACACGTTACGAACACGGTGTCAATGTTTCTGCAAATGACCGATATGATTGAAGGATGCTTGCATGGGTTGGAACCAGAGCAAGCGAATCCTTACTCGAGGGCAATAAAAAATAAAGGAGGGTGAAGGTCAACAGAATGGAAAAGGCATTTCCATTCTGTTGTTCGGCAAGGAAACACCGGGAAACGTTTGTAGAGTGTGGAATTGGTGCGGTGTATCTTATCCCCTTATCATGTGGTAGGTGCTATATTGGGCAAACTGGAAGATGTTTGAACAACCGACTAATGGATCACAGGGCATCGCTGAAGGCCCACCCTTCGTCGAATCTGTGCCTACATTGCAGGGATTGCAAGTGTTCCCCTTTATTTCACGAAACAAGGGTGTTGTCACGGCACAGGGATAGGACAGCGAGAGAAGTTGCGGAGGCTTTTTATATACACAAGTATGGCGACACGTGTGTTGCGAGGCCTTCGGTGACTTTGCACCAACTAGAGATTGATTATCTCACTGCCAACTTCTAATCTTTCACGTCATAGTTTTTCTTTAGGTATATAAGTGTTTTCTTTCCTGCGCTTGTGTGTGTGCCTTCTCTGTTTCTTGTCGATTTTTCGCGCAGTTTTGTAGTGATGATTTACCAACTCGCCCAGCGTTCAGTACTCTTAAGGAAAAGGCATGCAGTCGGAGTAGCCGTACTTATATACCGAGTGCTCATCTACTGAAAACTGCGCAAAAACAAAAACTTCAAGCCTGCGCGGAAGGTGCAGCATAGTCACAGGGACAGCTATAAGAGCGGCCTTTCAGAAATTTTTCTAAACATTCATTGGGTAACTGCTGCAAGAAGCCTTGCTCGGTACGCACTACGGCAATAATAATAATAATAATAATCTGTGGGCAGTAGGGCGGAATTCGCTCTACTATCTTTTGTCATTCTTCTGAGAAGCTTGGTATCCGCTAAACACTTTGAAGTATTGGAGGGCCCACTCGTTACGATATTCGCATCGTGTGACGACTGCTGCATCTTTTGCTGTTCTAAAACGCTATAATACTCATATTAACGCGATTCCTTTCGCGACATCAAGCCTGCCCAAGGCAAGTTTGCGAACAAGTCCCAAGCACTGGCGTGACTGAGTGGTAGAATGCTGGGCTGGCACGTAGCGGACCCGGATTCGAGCCCCACTGTGTCTTTGGTACTAAGTTTTATTTATTTGATAGCGGTGAAGGACACCATCAGCGGTGGCAGCAGCGGCGGCGGACAACCACAGCGCCGCGTGTGACCCGAGTTTTGATTTCATAACAACTTTAGCTGTAAAAGAAAAGGGGTGCGGCAGAGGCGGGACTAAGCCGAACTAGGTGAGTTCAGGAAACGTCCCCGAGTTGTTCACCGTATACTTCATGCGTGCACATAGTATGGATGACGAAGCATGGGAGCGTTGCTTCGCATAAGTAGTTAAACACATTCGTGCTTTCAGCTCCTACCTATGTATTCGCTGCAAGACTGAAACGCAGCATTTCTCCGCCCGTTCGGTCACTTCTTTGTCTGCATACGTGCTTTGGCTCCGTATGACGCAAGCAGTTGTGAAAGTTAAGAGGTTACGATGCAGCGCTTTTTCCTGGAGCTTGCTCTCTTCTGTGCGCCTACATTGCGTGCCTCGGACGTGCGCTTGTGTTGCTCCTGCTCTACACGTGCTCTAAACATACGTGCGCGCGCAGCTCTCACTTGATACTGAGTGGTTCAGCACTCTATAGTTCTGGTATGGCGCTTTTTTTTTCGAATGAGTTAACCTCTACGACACAACACTGGAAGAAAAATCAATCTCTCTATAGCTTCATTTGCATAAACCTGAAGCGAGGGGGTCAAAAGTCGATTTGAGAAAGCTGCCGACCAGACAGCGTTTACAGCAAGCGTTTTTTCTGGAGGGCCGCGATTTCGATGCACAGTCTGCTGGTATGCGTTTAGAGGAAAAACAGCTGCAGCCCGCCACTCAATGTTTTGAACGAACAGACGTCCCAACTGACCCGACGTCGCATCATACTCGCGCTATAACTTTTACGCCTATGTAAAAGCACATACTTCTCCCAGGGCTTCGTATCGTTTGCGAGAACGCCGGCTGTGCCTCAATGATCGGCAGCGCACAAAACACATATTACAAATTACAGCGTAGGTTAGTTACCGATGTTCTATCCTTTTGTAAACGACTACTCTTAATCTTGATTTTTTTCAATAACTGGGAGGCTGCGTGGAATCGGTACCGTAGAAGAAACTGAAATCGACCCGGTCAAGAGGTCACTTGCATACGATTGTAATGAATAGTCGCACTTGGTCTCTGCCAGTATTTTCTTGCCTGGATTTTTTTCTATTAAAGCTTTTGTCCCTTGCCCGCAGTGTTGGGTAGCAAACAGGAAGCTCGTCTGAGTGAATCTTTTTGCCTTTACTTTCTCCTCCTCCTTCTGATTAATTAATACGATGATCGGTGATACATAGCTTCAAACAGCGTTATGCGCCTACAATAAAGCGCTTTTATCGATGGCATACGATCCGGGACACCCGGTTGAATCGACCTATTTGTGTCAAAAAACGCATTCGTCAGCCGTCAGCGTCTCACTCCCGGCCGTAGCGTTCGGGCTGCTCTGCCGTCCCAGCAGCTATCCATGAATTGCTCTCGACTACTCCTCGAGTCAATACCTGGCAGGTCTAGAGTCTACCCGAGGGAAAAACAAAAAGAAAAAAAATACTCGTGCTTCAAGTGCAGTACAATTGCTATCTTTTATCGTCAAAAGGTCGAAGAAGGCCATTTGACTTGATGTTTTGTTTTGTTTGTCTTCGTTATTTCTACTGCAAGTTCTTGTTGATTTATAGTTAATTCCTCTCGTTTACTTGAGCAGTGTCCTTCCTTTTTCTTTTATTTTTTCTCATGAAAGCGGTTGGGAGGGGCCAGGAAAAGGAAGTGAGAGTTCATAAGTGCTCCAAAGACGTAATAATACTAGGCAGCTGGCAACACCACGTTGATGAGGACGAACCCGTGACTGCACGTATTCTTATTACGTGTGGTATGCCGCAAGTAGTAAATATGGCACGATTGGCGAAACAGTAGTGAAGCTATTAGTAGGCTTACAGAAGGAGAAGGGCTGCGTTTTGCGAATATACTCTTTCTCGCGAAAGGATGCCACCGAACGCACAAGTAAACAGCGGGTGGGAATCGGTTTCTTCGCGCTTACGTACATTCGTCAACAGTAACTCAAGCGCAGGATTCAAGAAAATAAAGTTTCGTTCCAACTTCTCCCACTTGTGTTATCGACCTTCTCAATCGTCGAGTAGACTAGCGTAAAGGAAAGACAAGCGTAAAGGAAGTAAGATGGGTGTGTCAATGAGCCACACGTTGATTTTCTACCCTCCTTAGGGTAAAGGGGAGATGCAGTGATGGGAACAAACAAAAGGAGAAGCAGGGAAAAGGGAAATGTCTAGTGGAATTTTTTTAGCACACTTACACGCGCATGAGCGGCACTTAAGTGTTCTATGGTGTCTTTTAAAGTTAATGATGCATCAGAAATAAATCTTTTGACGGTCGTTGCTGCCTGTAGCAATATAAGTGTTGCGCTGCTAAGTATAGCGGGTTGAAGACGTTATTCTTGGCATGGAGGAAGGAAAAAGTTTGGGAAAAGCCTCATTCAGGGAGTTAGAAAGAAAGAAGGATGGATTGATGGATGGATCCATTAGGCCAGGCCAACGTTTTTAGTATCTAAAAGTTGGACCAAGCTACCACACGCCAAGCTTCGCTCATCCCCCCTCCCCCTCCATTTTCTCAATTTGAGGAAGGTATCCCAAGGTGTTGTCAGCCTTCGCGACATGAGTAATAATTTCTCTTATGCACCTACTCTTTTTTTTTTCGCAGTTGAGTCTACTGGCTACTGATCCTCCTCTATGACGGCTTCAATGTCTGACTACAAAAGGTAACTGATGTTAATCTGAAATTTTCTGTTCTCATGTTCTATGACCTGGTTTAGCTTTATTTAAAAGGTGTCCAAAATAGAACTACGTAGTCTGCCCAGGACACTATAATATTAATGACGCTTCCTTTCAGTCGTTCCAGAAAGAGTAGTGCCAAATGGAAGAGCAGTTCAGCGCACTGAAGTGCTCTGCCATAGCGCACAGGTCCAGCGAATATATCAATATACTCGAAATGAAACCTTGAGGTAATTGACTTGCAGCAATAAAATTACAGTAATTAAGTTATTATTTCCTGTAATTAGTAATGTCGGGAAATACTTTCGTGATCTGGTAATTCACTTTTTTAATGAATAACCTAAATTGAATGGTGGAAAAAAGTGACCACTTACTTTCCCGATCGCTCTGTCTAAAATATAGGTGTTTTTTTAATAAATGAAAAATATAGCTTCTCCGCTTGTTTTATGGCAGGGAAGTCCGAACCGCAAGCACGCGATTTTCAAGCGACAGGGGTTACTGTCGCGGAGGCCCATGCGAAGCCGTCGCTTGTCTCGTCGCATGCTTCTGAAAAAATGGGAAACATCGCTTGTTACCCGGAAGCCAGTGTGACCATTTCCGACAACATGGCTGCACCCCTGATCCTCGCTTTAGTTGCAATTTTCTCTCGGTGCCTGTTTTCCGTGCGTACTTCAAGGAATGGAAGGTATCGACCATCTTCTTTACATTCACCGCTCACACGGAGAGTGAGGCAGCGGCCGTATTTTGTCGTAAATCTTGTTATCGATGGCTTGTTTTGATGTTTCGGTGGTAGCTTGTCACAAATACGTATAGTCGCTTGCTGCAATGTGAAATCGTCATGCGAAGTGTGTCGTAGCCATCGTAGCGTACGCTTCTGGGCACCCTGTCGCGGTTAATCTAAAGATTACGGAGAAAGAAGGTCGTACGTAACATGCTTTTTTGGCTTCTTTATGCCACACAACACAGTAATGAAGTTGGCATGTTGTCTTCGACCTACTTTTAAACTTCTTTACGCCTTTTATGGGTATGCATGCGATAGTTTTCATTTTCAGTCTGGCAACAATTACACTTTGACGCCGCCATGTGGTTGCAGCCATCACGATTGAGCAAGTTTGTCGCTGTCGCTCGAAAAGGGCGTGGATGCGGTTGGTCCTTGATGAATTGGCTGGAAGAAGACGGTACAGTAAGAAAAACAAACTAGTCCGAGTTGCAATCCTCAAGCGGGAGAAGTTGCTCGAAGACCTGTGAGATTTCGTTCTTTATGTGAGGTGAGTGAAGTGTCTATGAGCTGTGCATGTATGATGGACTTTTGTTAAAGTAGCTTCATCAAATTTCAAAAGTCATGCCAATATTTTCGGCCATCTGCTGTTTGCAGTGTAACTGAATTATGTTTAATAACAATTCAGAAAATAATAAAATATATATTAGTGTAATTTATTTACTTTTTAGGAGTAATATTGCCATCTCTCCTCGAAAGCTTGTGTCGAGCATTGCCTATGCGCCGCACGCAAACTGCATTGACCCGCTGGGTTATAGACCTAATGCTTCCTTACAGGAACATGTAAGCAGTTGCATGGGCAATAATATGAAGCTTATCGACGGCAGCGCGACTTTAGGAACAGCAAATACGCACCTTCCAATATACACCAAAACCTGAATTTTCTGATGCGATAGTTTTCTCTCAATTTACCGAATAGGTGGAGACGTCTGGCGAATGAGCAATTCGTTTTGGTGTCTAGAATTCCGCATGTGCAAACTCTATACTTTAATTATTGCGTTTATATTTTATGAGCACCTTTGGAGCTCCTGAAGTATAGAAACTTGGATAAGAAGCTTATGGCGAACCTGTTATGATTAAATAGATAAACATATGCGCTTCATAAGCAACCTAATTCAGCGTGCCATCATGTGGATGCAGGTGTTTTTACTCTATCCTGTAGGTACACCTAATAACCGCCTATGTGCAACAGCTAGCAGAAAGAAAGAGAGAAATAAGAGGAGCTTAAAACTTGATAGATGGCGGTATACTTTCTAAGCAGTTTGCATCAAGCCAAGACGCGACACAAACGAGATGTGCATACACTATATCGTATTGACGAACGAAATTATTATATCGGTTGCATTATATATAGATGAAACATATGTATGACCCCATATACTCCTGCCTTTTAGAAACCCATCACTAAATTTTTTTTAATTTATTTTTTTCACAAAGGCTACTGGTTCCCTTCGACTGTACGCTACCTGTATAATCCTGAAGTGGTAAAAATGTGTTCAAAGGGTTCCAATATTAAAAGGAACAGTGGAGTGCGTCTCGTCTGCCCAGCGCCACCACCAGGCGGCTGCGGCAACTAGTTTCGCGCAGGACTAGTGCATACATGAGCGCTGTGGGGGGCGCTCATTATTTGTCTGCTAGTCGCGGCCGCGCTTCAGCTCATTGTAAAGCGTTACCGATATCACAGAATAATAAAAATGGTCTCTTTCCTTGACGAGAATTATTTATAATCAGATAAATGTAACCCGACACATCAGCCAGATAGCCGTCTTTCGTTCGCCTTCTCTGGCTAAGGTACTCGGCTGCTGATCCGCAAATCGCGGGATCGAATCCCGGCGGCGGCGGCTGCATTTCCGATAGAGCCGGAAATGTTGTAGGCGCGTGTGCTCATATTTGGGTGCACGTGAAAGAATCCCTGTAGGTCGAAATTTGCTGTCGAAAAACTTCCATTACGGCGTCTCTAATAATTATATGGTGGTTTTAGGACGTTAAACTTCACATATCAATCAATCAATCAATCAATCAATCGTTCGCCTTCTTGGTAGATAAAAAATCGCCCGCTCCCAGAAAACTTTCTGGTGGTGACAGTGAAATGCGCTTGTAAAATCATTGTTCAGCTTATGCACTGCAGCAGATCGAGTTTGCATTAGTGCACATAAACTACAAGCTCGACAAGAAAAAATTCTTTAATATAGCTATGCTAGAAAAAGACATCCGTAAATAAGAAGTCGTGCTTCTTTCAGAACCAAAAGTATCAATGTGGTAGTATTTTACATATTCTAACTTCCTTTCAGTTTTTGCACAGTTTTCCATCTGACCGCGATCATGCATCCTGCGGAAAAATTTCAAAGTGATGGGATGGTTGGCTTCGCGACGATCTGGAGCGTGGCCGTGATTCTAGCGGACGGCGAACGAGCGCCACCCAAAGTGCTCCTGCTTCTGCGCGAAACTAGTTGCCGCAGCTGGCCGGTGCTGGCGCCGAGCGGACAGAACGCGCTAACAGTGAACCTCTCTGCACAGCCTCACCACCAGCTTCGTTTACACTCTAAAAACTGTGGAGGGTGTCGCAGGAGTAAAAAGGCCAAGTTACTCTTCAGTGTTCTTCTACTCTCCCAAAACATCAGATAGAGTGAAATTCATTTTCACTCTCTATGAAAGGAGAGAGTGAAACAGCTTTCTCCTCTTCCTCTTTTTGAGCGAGTGATATGCTAATATACTCTTCAGGCATGACAAAGTAAACGTGGTTATAATCGTGCTCTTGATTACTTTTAAATTCATTGGCACACCGCGAGTGATTAGCACGACATAATTATCTCACATATATGCAGTAAAACGTACTGCATTTTTTTGTTGAGACGTTAAGGATGCTTAGCAAAAAGAACAACGTTTCCGGCGCCCGTCAATGAATTTCACCGCACTGAAAGGCACATGGAACTCTTAATATCCACGTTGTTAGCTTCGGATCTGCGTAGTGAAATAAGCGAATACTATCTCATTCAATCAGTCACAATCGAAACTCAACGCAAACGGCTACGACATCCTCCTTATATTAAACTTCATGTTTTTCGCTACGACCATCGCACACGGGCGATGGTGCCGTAAGCCTAACGTACGGTACGGCTAGATTGAAGCATGGCGACTTTAGTCGTAGAACGTAAACGAAAATAACCGAAAATGTGTCCAAGAAGGTAACAGAAAAACTAAATATTTAGTGTACACTTCAGATGCTTGATATTTCGTAGACAGAAATGACTAACCACTTAGCAAGTCAGTGCAAATGACGTTCCTATAATAGGTTGAGTTGATCTTCCTTTTTGTACTTTAAAAAACGTGTCGGATACACGTTTTGATCTCACGAAGCACAAAACAAACACACTAAAGACATTAGCTACAGTCCCTCTGGTTTGGAAAAGCACGGATACACTAAAATCTATAGACTTGAGCGTCTCCGTCTCCGCGCTTCTCTTAACCTGCCGGTCTGCATGTGCGTCTGAACAAAAAAAATGCTGACATATTTTCAACATTACACTTAAGATATAAAAAAATGATAAACGACCGTTCCTCGTCGTCTTTTAGTGTGGTGTAGTGGTTAGTGCGTCGAACTCGCAATCTGCAGTGTGTCTAGAGGTCAAAGGTCCGTATCCCGCTAAATTTTTTTCACACTTTATTATTTTTGTTGTCGTAGTGCTTGTATTTACCCATCCTTACGATCTGAGTATGAGGAAATCCACCCAAAAATTAAAAATTCCAATTTCACCCAAGTTCTCCTATTCCTTTTTGTCGGGTGCACTGCTACTCTTTTCGGTGGGGTCATTCTACTCTGCTTCGGGCAGCGTTATGTTACTCTGTTGAGGGTGAGTGCTTTGACCCATTATGGGGGCATCACTGAACTCTGCCTCAACTAGGGGTGATTTACTCTGGCAACGAGAGTGAAATATTGGACAAGAAAGTACTCTCCCAAAGAGATTGCCCACCACTCTTTTAGTTTTTAGAGTGTACTGAAACTCGTGCAATGACAATTCACACTGTACAAGATGCGTCCTTACACAACGCCTTCTGGTTTGTTAAGAATTGTAATTCACTAATCTCAAAAACGTTCTCACGATTTGCAGCGCCTTTTTATTGATTGTTATGGCAGCACGTCAGTCAATCAGCGTTTCACATAAATCTACTTGGTGCGATGACGTAATTACGCAAACTTACACGGGTCATTCACAGTCAGTTAGCCGTGAAGACCCGTTGTTCACAAATCGTTATTCATTATGTATACTTGCCGAAACTGCGGCAATTCCGATTACTTCACACGTTCCTAATTTTACCTAATAATTACGGGATTATACCTGGCTACCACATTCGCCATCCATTTTTCATTTGTATAGTTTCCTTCATGGATGCGTTTATTATATGGCTTATTCCTGCACGTTGTTTATGACGGTGGTGCCGGTTTTCTGCACCGACCCTGTTTCGTCACATAATCTCCGTAGCTCTGTACTGCGTGCATACATTTAAGCGTTAGTTTCTTTGTGGTTGACGCGATGATGCGCCGCAGGAAATAATCGTTTCGGGTATACGTCTGCGGTTTCGAGTCATTGCGATTATTGATTTCTCCCCCTTCGCCCTCACATTTGTGCCTCATTTGACCCGGACCACGGACTGGTTTGTTGCGAACCATTAAAGCTTTGCGCGTTCCCCTCTCACCTTAATGGACCTCTAATGGAAAAGAGAAGTCCCATTGCGTCATTACGCTGCCCCCACTGTCAATTGTTAATTTGTGAAAGCTAGTACGTACAGCGCAACAAAGAAGAGAAGTCTCATTTGGCAAAAATAAAAAGAAAGTATTTTCTTTCTTCTCTATATCTCCATCGTTATGCGTTCTTTCGAAAAAAAAAAACCTCTAATCTCACGTGTTCCCACGCTAAGTTTATACCTCTCATTATGGACGTTGTATAGATCTCATGTAAAGTCTTAAATTCTCTAATTCTTTCTTAGTTTATTCTTTTCTTTCTTTTTATACTGACCGTTCTGCATTTCTATAAATAACGCGCTTTTTTTTCTGCATCATAAGCAATGCATATGCAGTGTACATAGGCATATTTTCCTCTATACATCAATCCTCTCGGTGCTACCCGATTTCCAAACTACATGCGAACGCCCCGCTTGTAATATTCCAGCTTATACAATCGCTATTGCGCCCGACCGCATCCTCAATAATTCTGAGTGACTGACCTCAACTCGCAAGCTCAAGTAAGCAAAGTGAAAGAAAGTATGGTGAAAGAAGTTCGCCATACCGCGCAAGCAAAAAGGGGGCCTATAGACAAACACGCACGGGGACTGAAAAAACAGGCTCGTTGGTCAAGCGTCCGTTGCGTAGAGGTAAGAAAATACACGCCGCGCCCCGCCTTTCTCCGGAACGCAGCGTTTCTGCTTGCTGCGGCCACTCTGCGCGCTCGACCGCCGACTGTGAGTTTATAGCAGCGCGAAGGCGACGCAGGAACCGCTTAAGCACACTGGAATGGACGCATGAGGATAAAAAGTGAAGGTGGAAGACGAGAAGGCAGGGGAATGTAACTCGGGTAAACAAACAGTGGGCACCAGCTTCCACTCCACCCTTCTCTTTCATCACTTTGGCATACAAACAAACAGGGTTTTTGGACTGTCAGCCCATAAATCACTATATTAGCCGTGTCACGGAAAGTGGGTAAGGTGAAGGTAAAAGAAGCGACAGCCGAGGCGGCCCTTTGTGAAAACAAGAAGATTCGAGGAGGGAGAGGAAGTGTATAGGTGCGAAAAGAGGGGTGACAGCCCCGCATCATCTTCCCTCTTTGACACGGTGAGGCGACCGCCGCAGCTAAAAAAACATTCGCTGCGCCGTCACCCGCACGTGCTGTATCGATGCGAAAACAGTCGTGTGTATACACACGCCAACGTATAGGGTCGTGCGTGTACTGTACGTAAATATGGCAAATGTGTGATTGGTATTGCGTTTGCTCACGCCACTCGAGAAGGTGCACAGATTGAACTTTGTCTTGCTGGCCTTTTTTTTTTTCGGTTCTCTTACTGGCTGCCCGACAAGCTGTTTGTGAGGATTCCTTTGAATACATGGAAAGCGCACGTGTGAGGCAAAGCTATGTACAAGTAGAGCGAGCAATATGATTATAACAAAACATGGTTACGTTTTGTGGCTATGGCGTATACCCAAAGGAGGATGTCTGACGTTGGTATCTCTCCCACATACACTCTCTATGACGACGTCCATAGTTGAGTGGTATCACGCTCGATCATGAGATTCAATAAGATGTGTGAACTTGGCCCCCCCCCCCCCCCCCTACTTTTTTTTTCATAGACGAAACAACATATCTCGCCGATGAACTTGATCAGGCTCATTAAGTTTAATAACGTTCTTCGAGTACTGTCGAAGTCCCAAGGCACGGCTGGGAAGAGCGCATGATCTATTGTAGTAAACATGCACAGCAAGAACGGCACGGCTGTGAACCGATTTTCGCGACAGAGTGCTGCGACCTCCGCCACAAACGGCATCCCAGCACTGTAGTGTAGCTACAGTGCTGTGTTGGTATGCTGCGACAGAAGACTTACTGAACCTTCAATATCGGCGTGCGCTGAGTTGATGGAGATTGGAGCCGGAGATCACGATTGGTGCTTGTCCACTGGCTCTCAAAGTGGAGCCAAGGAGAGCGTGCTATTTGTAAGAGTTTATTTCGTTGACTCTTGCAGTATACCATCCCTGCTTTCGGTTAGCGGTGCGTGCAGTATGCAAATCAGATGCATCTCTGTGGGAAGGGTGTTACGATGGAAAGAGGGGCAGAAAAGGTCGAAACATTTGGGCGTCGGCACTAGGTTGTCAAAAGTCCACGTAAACTTGGGTCTGAAATGGGAACGATTGGTAACCTAATGGTAGTATAGAAGTACTTCGAAACTCGAATATAGCGCGTTGGTGGCGGAGAAACATTTCCAATCTACGCATGTCAGCCGTACAAAAGGTTCTTCCAAAACCGAGTTGTAATGGTAGACTCCACGAAAAAAAAGGGCAAAGGCCACAACAAACAAATCTTGCCAATGAGCCAAGTACATTTAAACTTCTTTTGACGTCCGGGTGCATCATGGCCTTAGCCGCTTTCGAACCATTAAACCCAATTTAACTAACGTTCTACGACCGTGGCCACGTCATGGAGAGAGGGCGGTATGTGAATAAATAAAGTGAAAAGAGCGGCGCGATTTTGCATGCATTTGACTGCGTGAATCGGTGCGATTTAACTAGCGTCCCCTAAAGCGGCAGCGCAGAACAGTCCAGAGTTGTTAACAAACCAGGGTTCTTAACTCGAACTACGTGCAGCTTAGGACCACTATTATCCAAACATGAAGGTAATGTTGCTAATTAACGTAGATTGTGCGATTCGCGTCGTTCGATGTTCTTCTGTGGTAGTTAAGAAGTGTTGGGGCAGTAAAAAGGATGCAGTCAAGCAGAGGAACCGGTATTTTTTTAGCGCTATTGTAACGCTATTTTTAAACACAGATAATCTGATGCGTGGATTAACCTGCTGGAATGAGGCACATTTGGGAAATGTTTTAGACTGTATATTTTGTAATAGTGGCACGGACCTGAGGAGCATGGCCTGCCGGATTATGGCCGACGACGTCTATTTGGGCCCTTTCCTTTGTTTGAAAGTGGGAGAGTGGGTATTTACGTCAAGTAAATAAAGTTTCTTAGTCGTCATCATATCTTTAGAGGATAATGCCAGAGCTAAAGGCCTAATGCTAATGAAGTCAATAGGCTTAGCTAATATTCATTCTTAAGGCTTATATCGAACGTCCTTGTGACTTCACCTATTTTTCTTAATGTATCTGATTTTCTAAGCAAATAATCATATCGCTGTAGCAAAATGGTGTGTACACATGCATGCGCAGTAGTTGCTTATCGTTTCACTTATATGCGTTAACATATTATATCACATTGCAAAGACACAAAAACCGAAAACCACGTGAAGCTGTGGAAAGGTCAGCGTGCGCGCGTGTATGCGTATATATATATATATATATATATATATATATATATATATATATATATATATATATATATATATATATATATATATATATATATATATACTGCACATACTGACTGAGCAGCCGTACTCGCGCAACAGCGTTACACAGAGGCGTGAGTTTCCTGCAGCAGTATACTTTCAGTTCCATTGTTGTACGAAACAGTGGGGCTCCAAATTAGGGATTGTCACCCTCGGAACTGCGCGTGACACGTTCCGAGGCAGCCTGTCGAGCAGCGCGGCTTATTTCCTGAAGGTCACGTGCTGCGGCAGGGGCCACATGCTCGCGCCGTCTTGGTTTATACAGTATACAGGAGGTCGGCCGGGGTCGCGCTCGCAATTAACTGGCTGCGCGAAAGTCGGTGCATTCGTAACAGCTGCCGCGCGTACGAGTCGTGTCGATGGACGCCAATCTCGCTGCCCCTGCGCAAGTGCCGTCTCTGTTCCGTATGCGGCGACTGCGCCCTTCGTCGCTTATGCTGCACGGGAGAGCTTGTTCTCCCGCTCTCTACACTCTGAGCAGGTTCCTCCACGCACGGCGCCAATATCGTGCGAACCTAGAAATGGTCGCTGTGGCCCCGCATATCCACCCTTCCCACCACGCATGGCAGCGCGAATAGTTAATTTTGAGCCAAGAATCTGAATTATTCTCAAAAATAGTTTGAAGAAAGAGAGAGAGCGCGCAGTGGAATTCGAGCGTGCAGACAGATTGTGCGTTTGTTTTTTCGCCACACTTTCACTTTCTGTTGCCATTACGATTAACATAATATAGATGGAGACAAATTCTTTCTTTATTTATTTATTTCCTTTCAAAGAGAAAGCAGTTTTGTATCAGCGGGAGTTTGCTGCTATATACGACCACTGACTCTAGAGTTTTCATTGTGATGCAGGGGCAAGAAGACGAAAGGATGCAGCTCAAGAGTGAGTGAGTAGAGAGAGAATACTGGCGAGGGAAGACTGATCAATAACTTTCGCAATGCAGCAGAAGGTGTGAAATTCGGGGGCCGAAGTAACAATGCTTCTCTTTTGTAAGCGCGATTTACCATTGCTCAGTCAGATTCGTTGGCTTCTTTAATAGGTGCCGCTCCATGGAATGGCTCAAATGTTTTCTTAAAAAAATCGTCAGGTTAATTTTTGTCTGTAAATAAGGGCCCATGGATCATCATGCAGTGAAGCTTGGTAAGACTATAGCCCCGCCGCTCCCCCCCCCCCTGATATATAAATATAAATATGTATAAATATATATATATATATATATATATATATATATATATATATATATATATATTACGCCAGGTTGTTTGATAGGTTACACCTATGGCATTTCTCTTTCCATTGCTCGCTGTGTCTTCCTTAACTTAAGTTGAACCCTCTTTGTAATCCTCTGGTAGGTAGGTAAGGACCGGTAAAATGCAGCTGTTATATACGTTCGTCTTGAGCAATCACATCATCACATCACTTTATTTCCTTAAACACCCCTCAAGGGGGTATTACATAAGGGGTGGGTATACAGTGTAGCCAGGTGACTTCACTCGGTAAGAAAGTTTGTTACTTTGTCCTAGAAGTTTGATGGATTAGTAATGGCTGCAATGGTGTGGAAAAGGCCATTCCAATCTGCTGCTGCTCGGGTGAAAAATGAAGAGGAAAATGTGAGGGTGCCAGCACGTGGGCGTGACACTTGCAGTTCATGTCTACGGCGATGAGGTATGCGCGTAAAGTGAACGATGTAAGGTGGATGACAGAGGTTACTGTAATAAAATTTGTGGAATAATAATAGCATGGCAATACGACGACGAAGACAGAGATTAGACAAACCGGATTGCTCTTTCAGTGATGATACGCTAGCTCGGTAATAATAAGTGGAAGGAATAAGTGCAATAGTGACAATCTACCGTTCATGATTTGAGAGTGCTTGCCTAATGTGTGCCACCCCATTCTTATTCTTCTGGTTACTTGAATCTCGTGGTTCGGCTCCGCGGTTATTACCTGTCCTTAGTAGACATAGTCTTTTACAACTTCAAGTGTACTGCTACCTATCTTAAGCGCAGTTCTATTCTGAGGCTGTTGTACATTGCTTTCATATTCTGCAGATTAATTTTGAGACGTACCTTTCTGTTCTTCTGGTCTAATTCCGTAATCATGAATGGCAATTCGTAACCTGAGTAACGCAACAATGCAATGTCATCGGCGAAGCGCAGGTTACTTATGTAATCTCTATTAACTCTCATTCATAATTCTTTCCATTCTAGGCCTCTGAAAATTTCTGTAAGCACGCGGTAAATAGCATAGGGGAGATTCGACATCCTTGTCTTACACCCTTATTTACTGGTATTTTGTTGCTTTCTTTATGAAGCACACTGGCGGCAGTTGATCCACTGCAAATTTCTTCCAGGGTGTCTATATATGCTTCGTCGACGCCCTGATTCCACGGTGTCTTGCACGACTGCTGAGAATGCTACTGAATCAAATGCCTTCTCATAATCTAAGAAGCCTATCTATAGTGGTTGGCTGTATTTTGAGCATTTCTCTATCACCGGATTGATAGTTTGAATGTGGTCTATAGTTAAGTAGCTCACACTGAATCTGCTCGATCCTTTGGTTGATATATTTCTAACGTTGTCTTAATTTTGTTGTCAATAACCTTTGTAAATTGCTTGTATATGACTGAGAGCAAGCTGATCGACCTTTAATTCTTCAATTCCTTGTCCTCAATTTTCTTATCATTTGAGATCATGTTAGCATTCTTGACAAGAAGAGAACAGAGTGGGTCAGGAAACAAAGCGAGGTTAAGAATATTATAGTTGAAATCAACATAAATGGACTTGGGCTGGGCACGTAGCACGAGGCAGGATACCCGCTGGTCATTAAGTGTAACTAACCAGATTCCAAGAGAAGGCAAGCGGGTGAGGAGGAGAGAGAAAATTAAGTGGGTAGAAGAGAGTAGGAAGTGCATGTACACAATGCCAGCAGCCAGCACAGGACCGAGCTGCCTGGCGGAGCGTGGACGAGGCCTGTGTCTTGTAGTGGGCGTAGTCAGGCTGATGATGATGATGATGATGTATGTATGTATGTATGTATGTATGCAGCGACGTACGCGGCTACCGTAGCTGCGCCGCTAGATTTTCTTCGGGTGTCGCGGAACGAACGAAATGCCTCGTTGACACATTGCCCGTGGTCTGCTGCTGTGTTTGCCGTTGCACTAACAATCCTTGAGACTCGTTTTCCGTGAATGAATGTTGTGCACATTGAGCAAATGGGTGAGGTGCGTTGCCGTTATTAAGTTGACCATATATCAGTGCGCGTTATAGATCTCAATAGGGTTGCTAGAGTCTCAGTGAATTTTTTTTGTCTTCATGGAACAAGCACAGACCAATAGTCACATAGTCGTTTACGCATTCGCTAAAAGCAACACGTAAGCGAATGCCAACTTTTGACTGTTCTTCGTCCGGTGCTTCTTCTAATTTGACTGTATTGATCCGCTCCCCCTGCAAGGAAATCTTTCTACACCTGTAACGTGTACTTACTAGAAACCCCAGAGTCATTTTAGCTTTGGACCTCAAAAAGGCGTTTGATACCATACTCTATGATCACATCCTCGAAGCCGTCTCCGAGCTGGGCGTCGGTAGGTGTTTCTTTGATTTTGTAAGGCAGTTCCTGTCAGATAGAACCGCCACCATAATGTTAGGGGAGATGGAATCAGACAAGTTTCATCTAGGAAACACAAGCACTCAAGGGGTAGTGATCTCGCCGCTTCTTTTTAACATAGGTATGACGGCTCTAGCTAGGGATCTATATAACAACAATGACATCGGCTCCGTCATCTGTGCCGACGACATCACCCTTTGGTCTCGGGCTGGCTCCGTGGGCCACACCGAGAGTACGCTCCAAGAAGCTGTACGCATGGTCGAGAAACACATTTCTCGTATGAACCTCGCGCTATCAGACTACTAGTCCGAGCTTCTTGTTTACAGACCCATTCGCAAAGGGCAACGCCCCAAGGAATGAGTACCAACCCCGCAGATTGACATACACCTGTTCACGAAGAGCGGTGCGGAAATCCCCCGCAAAGACACTGTACGCATACTAGGCATGTTCATCTCTGATAACAGCAGGAATGCAGCTGCAATACAGAAGCTGCAACAGTGCACAGCTGCCACTGTTTGGCTTATTCGAAGGATCTCAGGTAGACGAGAAAGCATCGAGGAGGACAACCTCCTCTGGCTATTCCATGCCTTCCTTTTAAGTCATACAAATTACGTTGCCTCTAGCACGCTTGGACTACTGCCGAAAAGGCTAAACTAGAAGTCTTGATTCGACAAACTGTCAAAAAGGTTTTGGGCCTCCCTTCTCGAACGAGTACCATGAAACTCGGGGTGTTGGGTGTTCATAACAAGCTTGACGAATTAATCGAAGTGCAGCGCACGGCCCAGATTTCCAGACTTTTGTGCACTAAAGCTGACAAGGCGATTCTATCCAGAGCAGGTATCACCTCTCCTCTGACTAAAGAGAGAGCAGTTCCTCTTCCAGACACTGTTAGGCCGACAATAATGGTTCATCTACTACCACGAAACAGGCATCCGGTACATAATCAGGGAAGAAGAAGAGCAAGGGGTAAAACCCTCTTCTCTCATTTAAATAGCAGAAGCGAAAACGCGCGCTTCGTAGACGCATCTCGGTCGAGACCAAATAGCTTTGTGGCCACAGTTGTATACATGAGCGGACGGTGCACCGTTAGTGCCGCCTCAGTGAAGACCAAGTCCATCGGGGTAGCTGAACAAGTCGCTGTCTCTCTAGTGCTGACGACTAGAGATCCATCCGCTATTTTTTCTGATTCCATGACGGCCGTCAGGTCCTTTGACACCAACCAAATCTCTTTGGCTGCAGAATTCTCATGAATGGCACAATATTTCCTCATGAGTTGACGTCGTTCCCCGCCCACATGGATGCCTTCGTCTCCGGTGTCACCAACCTCAACGAAATGGCTCACGCTCGGTTGCGAGGAGTCATTCTCTGCTCCGGCCTAACAAGCTCCCCTCATACTGAGGAGGAGGGGAGTGGTGATGGCGCCGATGGGGACCTGTTGACCACCTTTCTTGAGTTATGTTCGCACTACCGATTAGCAAGTAAATCCTTTCCAGATCCACACAGAGAGATAACAAAGAGACAGCAGATAGCCCTCCGACTCCTCCAAACTAGCTCCTTTCCGTCACCGCCCACTATGACGCTGTATACAGATATTTCTCCTAACTGCTCGGCATGCGATCAGTTCGCCACCTGCCCTCATTATGTGGCGGTGCCCCCACTTGCGCGTTTCAACAAGGAGGCATCACGTAAACGAGACAGACTTTTTAGAATGCATCGCAAGTTCACAACTTGCGAAACAACTCCGGGTGGTTCAGGGAGCCTGTGAAGCAATCGGGAACCTTTGGTCTCCGACCCCGTCGCGGGTGCAGCCCTCGGTGGGTTCTTTGGAGCCTTCTTCCCAGGACGCAAATAAAGTTCATCTGTCTGTCTGTCTGTAACGAGTGCTTACACTGTTTCCAGGATCGGGAGGGTTTGGAGTTTTTTACACTGGACGTGATTTTGCGGCGCTACCTTTGAAATGTCTCACGTTTCGCCGATCGATTATGCTACATGGTGATGTCATCGTATGGCGACTGTTACGACCGGCCCTGGGGAGCCAAGCAGGAAGAGTTTGGGGGAGAACCGGTTCTTGACCGACAGTGGCGTCCACCCCCACCTCCCCATTCGGGTTCCTCCTCGCCGGGAGAGCTCCGGGGTCTGCTGTGCGTTCGTGACCATGTTTGGTAACATTTTAGGGCGCCGTGAGCATATATGGACCTCGTGTTAGGTTGGGCCACTCCATGTGTTGTGAGGTGTGTTTCCCCCTCTCTCGTGGCCGAGGTGCCGGAGACACCGTATTGGCTGACGATGCGGACGGGGCGCCCAGTGTCAACGGCGCGGCGCTATAAAATGCCGAAGACGTTTTGTATCACACGCACTGTTCTCTCTTTGGGTCAGTTGACCACTTCTCCACATGTAAATAAATCTCTGTTGTTCGTTCGGGCGCTTCTTCTCGCTGAATTGTTGGACGATGGATCCTGCGACGGGGCCAGCTACCGAAAACGAGACCGGCAGGACCCGGAGTCCCAACAACTGGTGGCAGCGGTGGGATGCCGATAACCCCGAAAGAGACCACTGGACGGAGTGAGCCTGAAGTTCAACAACGGGACGACAGGAGAAGGAGGACACGAGCTCATCGACTTCCAGAGGGAATCGAACGGCACTTCTGAGAGGCACGACGCCAGAGACATGACTGCGAACTGGGTGAGTGCCGGCTTTATCTGTTAAATTTTACCAGGCATTTACTCTATGTGTTAAGTAAAAGCTGGTAGATAGGGGCTGTTTTGGTCATTGGGTTAACAGGTAACTTGCGTCAGGCAGAAATTGTGTGATAGCTTGGTTAAGCTTTTCCTGTCAGTGGCGTCAAGGTTAACAGTGACAGGGCAGGATTCCGTGTAAGAGCTTTTGAAGCTTTATTTGTAGACTAAGTTAACGGAAAACTTGAGGCAAGGCAGGTATCTAGAGCTGTCGTTGCCGTCAAGGTTAATTAGTTGCAGGACAGGAATCTTTGTGGAACAGAGACAGCGGTACTGGAGGCCGCCATGAATCTGAAATCCCTGCGAAAGTCCATGTTGTTGCTTCTTGCAAGGGAGTTGAATCTGGAGGTGTCGGACTCTCAAAGAAAGCCAGAGCTGATAGAGGCGATTCTCGCATTGGGGGCGGAGGATGACGAGCTGTCAGAATGTGTCGAGGAGAATCAGGAGAGGCAAGCGGCAGAGGCCGAAAGAAATGCGGCCGCGGCCGAGGCCGAAAGAAAGGCGGCCGCGGCCGAGGCCGAAAGGAAAGCGGCAGAAGCCGAGGCAGATAAGATGCGAAAGCACGAGCTGGAAATGAAGCGCCTCGAGCTAGAGATTAGCCATATTAGTAGAACAGGAGGCAGCGAGGCATCCGGTACCGCAGAGCGGGTCAGGCTCAAAATGACGGACCTAATGAGATCGTACAAGCTAGGGGAGGACATTGGGCTGTTTCTCGTCAACTTTGAGAGAACTTGTGAAAGGCAAGGTTTCAGCCAGGATACGTGGCCTCAACGCTTGTTGTCCCTACTTCCGGGGGAGGCCTCAGAAGTAATCGCGCGCCTCACGAAAGAGGAGGCTGACGAGTACAGTGAGGTAAAGTCGAGCCTTCTCAAGAAATACAGGTTGTCAGCGGAAGGTTTCAGACAAAAATTTCGCAACGCCGTAAAAGAGAACAATGATTCATACCCGGAGTTTGCTTACAAGTTAATGGCCAACATGGGGGAGTGGCTCAAAGAGGCAAAGGCGTATGGGAATCATGACAAGGTGCTCGAGTGTATCAGTCTGGAACAATTCTATCAAAGGTTACCAGAAAAGGTGAGGTTCTGGGTGCAGGATAGACCGGACGTGAACACAGTAACGAAAGCCGCAGAGCTCGCTGAAGAATTCGTTACGCGCCGCGCCCTCGGGGCAAACAGCGAGCCTAAAAGGGAAAAATTCCTACTACCGAATAAGGCGCCGTTGAGAAAACAACCGACAAGTCTCGCACAAAAGGGTGAGGAAAACAATTCATCTAACCATGGGGCGTCGGCAGAGGCAAGCAAAAGGAAATTTGAGGCGAGAAAACCGGCCGCTTGTTTCAATTGTCACGAAACAGGGCACTTCGCGAAACACTGCCCGAAAGAAAAGGTGGCCTTTTTATCTATAAATGAAGCCGACGAGAACATGAAGTTTTTAGAGCCCTATATGTACGACCTTACCGTAAACGGCAAGCAGTGTCGGGTTCTTAGAGACTCCGCAGCCACTATGGACGTAGTTCATCCGTCTTTTGTTCAGTCCGGACAGTATTCAGGAGACTGTGCCTGGATTAGACAAGCCGTAGAAGCAAACAGTCAGTGCCTCCCCGTAGCTAAAGTTGTCCTTAAAGGCGCATTTGGTACGTTGGAAACGGAAGCCGCGGTATCACCATATCTACCCCCTAAGTATCCTTACTTATTTTCAAATAAGTCAGATCAAATGCTGAAGGAGAAAGGTCTAACATTGGGAGAAGGCATAGTGCAGGCACTGACTAGATCGAAGGCACGTGCGCTGGCTGCAAGAGGAACATTCACTGAGGCAAACAAGCCTCAAATCGACAACGGGCCTGGTTGCGAGTTGGACACCACGGTAACAAATCGACTTGTGCGAGAACAGGCTGCAGAAGCCGTAGTCGCGGAAGCAACCATTCCTAAAGGCGGCGATGAACCTCCTCCCGAATCGGAAGGGGTCAATTACGCCTCGTTGACCGAGCAAATAGAAAATGCCGTTGCTCCCAAGCCGATTCCTGGTAGTACAGAGGATAGCACAGAGGGTGACACATTCCAGGTACTAGGAAATGCAAAAGAGTTGTGTGTCATGCCAACTTCGGATAATTTCAGTCGGCTGCTGCAGGTGAGTCCCGCTTCATTAATAACCGAACAAAAGGGGGACCCGACGCTTAAGCGATTCCAGGACAGCTCGAAAGAGGGAATCGCCAAACGAAATGTGAGATTCCAAGAGAGGAGCGGCATACTCTATCGAAAATATCTAGATAGGCGGGGAGTAGAGTTTGACCAGGTAGTCGTACCTCAGGCGTATCGTCAGGATTTGCTTAGTTTGGTGCATGGAGAATCATGGTCAGGCCACTTAGGCGTAAAGAAGACGAAAAATCGTCTTTTACAGGAATACTACTGGCCTGGATGCTTTAAAGATGTAGAGAGGTTTGTAAAATCTTGCGATGTGTGTCAGCGAGTGGGTAAGCCGGGAGATAAGGCGAAATTTCCAATGAAGCTGGTACCCGTAATCACGGAGCCCTTTCGTCGGTTGGTAATTGACACAGTAGGTCCTTTGCCCAAGACAACTTCAGGCTACCGTCACATCCTGACCTTAATCTGCCCAGCTACTAAATTTCCAGAGGCGGTCCCGCTAAAAGAGCTAAGTTCCGTGGAAGTAGTGAACGCACTTCTGTCCGTGTTTGCCCGGGTAGGCTTTCCTGCCGAGATACAATCAGACCAGGGCACCATTTTCACGAGTGCCTTAACGACAACCTTTCTAGAGCGGTGTGGCGTGAAATTATTGCATAGTTCAGTCTACCATCCGCAGTCGAACTCGATAGAAAAGCTTCACTCCGTGATGAAGCGAGTGTTAAGAGCCTTATGTTTTGAACGGAAAACTGACTGGGAAATGTGCTTACCTGCAACGATGTTTGCACTAAGAACTGCACCAAATGAGACAACAGGGTTAACGCCAGCGGAACTTGTTTACGGCCGCAGACTGCGGTCTCCTCTTCGTATGCTGAGAGAGTCGTGGGAAGGTCAGGGTGATGATCCTGTAGTAGTGGAATATGTCCTCACCTTATTGGATCGTCTAACAAAAGCCCAAGAACTGACCGAGAGTGCGATGACCAAAGCACAGCAGAAGGCTAAGCTTTACTACGATTGGACCGCTAAAGCACGACACTTTGCTGTAGGAGACAAGGTCTTGTTCTTGAGGCCCTCCCAAAAGAATAAGCTTGAAGTGCAATGGGTCGGCCCGGCCAAGGTTACTCGAAAATTGTCTGACACCAACTATGTGGTAAAATTACCAGGAAGTCGTAAGGTACAACAGGTGTATCATAGCAACTTACTCAAACCCTACAAGGAGAGGGAAGCCATCGTGAACATGACTTTAAATGTTCCGGAAGAGGTTCCGGCAGAAATCCCTGAATTAGCTCCCGAATCGGACGAAGTCCCGATCGAGAAAAGAGTTGAGGATTTAGTATCAAAGTCACAACGAACAACGAAGCAGAAGCAGGAATTGCGTGGTCTTTTGACCGAGTTTCAGGACAGATTTGTAAGCGAGCCAGGCCGGACATCCGTCCTCACTCATGACATAGAGCTTACCTCGTCGGAACCGGTAAGATCTAAGACGTATCGGGTGTCACCTCGCCGGCTTGAGCTAATAAAAGCAGAGGTTAACGGGATGCTGGAATTGGGTGTAATTGAGCCGTGTGAAAGTGATTACACTTCCCCGTTAATTCTCGTGGAGGTACCCGGCAAAGATCCGCGTCCTTGCGTAGACTATCGTAAGTTAAACCTCATCACCAAGGATCAGACATACCCAATTCCCCACATTGAGGAACGCGTCGAGAGGGTAAGCAGCGCGCAATTTATCTCAACGCTAGACCTAGTGAGAGGTTACTGGCAGGTGCCGCTCACCGAGAGGGCGAGCCGGTATGCTGCATTTATTTCACCATTGGGGACATTCCGCCCTAAAGTGTTGAGTTTCGGCCTAAAGAACGCGCCTTACTATTTTTCCAACTTAATGGATAAGGTTTTGCGTGGTCAAGAGGACTTCGCATTGCCTTACTTGGACGACGTCGCCGTGTTTTCCTCGTCCTGGCCAGAACACTTGACGCATTTGAGAGCAGTACTGACACGCCTACGCGAAGCAGGTTTAACGGTAAAGGCGCCCAAGTGTCAGCTAGCACAAGCAGAGGTACTCTATCTCGGGCATGTTATCGGTCGAGGGCATCGCCGTCCCTCTGAAATGAAAGTGGCAGCTATCCGAGACTTTCCCCAGCCCCGAACGAAAACCGATATTCGGGCTTTTCTTGGAATAGCTGGTTACTATCGTAAGTACATCCCTAGATATTCCGACATTGCCAGCACTCTTACTGACGCGTTGCGCAAGACCGAGCCCCAAATGGTTGACTAGGATGAGGAGAAAGAAAAGGCTTTCCGCGTTTTGAAAGCGGCCTTGTCGAGCCAACCTTTGCTTAGTTCACCGGACTACTCGAGGCCTTTCATAGTCCAATGCGACGCTAGTGATAGAGGCATGGGGGCAGTTCTTAGTCAAAGGGATGAGGGGGATCAAGAGCATCCCGTCCTCTATGTTAGCCGGAAACTCACCCTTCGCGAGCAGGTTTACAGCGCTAGCGAAAAGGAATGTGCGTGCTTGGTTTGGGCAGTCCAGAAACTGGCTTGTTATATTGCCGGAAGCAAGTTCATTGTGGAAGTGGACCACTGTCCTCTCACCTGGCTACAGACCATGTCCTCTAAGAACGGCCGCCTGCTGCGTTGGAGCCTCGTTTTGCAACAATATACGTTTGAAATACGCTACAAAAAGGGTGTACTCCATGGCAACGCTGATGGCTTAAGTCGATGCCTCTGACGCGAGAGGATGTCTCGAGAACTCTGGCATTTTTTTTCCTGACCTAGACAAGAGCTAGTGATTGTTTTTTTACTCTTTTAGGTGTACTTGTTTGAAAACGTTGAAGACACGGCTATCCAGGGTTTCGGGTTCGGTGTGCTTCCAGTGTTGTTGTTTTGTGTCACCTTAAAGTGTGAGTAACATTTTGAATAAATTGTGTATTTCCTTTAATATCAGTTAAAGGGGAAAATTGCCTGGTGGAGTTTGGCGGAATTGTCCGGCGCTCACCGGCTGAGTAGTTGTGTTTTCATGTGCGTATGTGATGTCTGTTGAGCCCTCAATGAAGCAGGTGTTGCCCTCTACTTCATCAAAGACGGTCGTCACCAAACCGACTGCCGGCGCTGATCTCTCCGGACAGTGGCTGCAAACCTCAGCCCATCGAGATCTTCACCCCCCCGCGCGAGAGACTGTTACGACCGGCCCTGGGGAGCCAAGCAGGAAGAGTTTGGGGGAGAACCGGTTCTTGACCGACGGTGGCGTCCACCCCCACCTCCTCATTCGGGTTCCTCCTCGCCGGGAGAGCTCCGGGGTCTGCTGTGCGTTCGTGACCATGTTTGGTAACATTTTAGGGTGCCGTGACCATATATGGACCTCGTGTTAGGTTGGGCCACTCCATGTGTTGTGAGGTGTGTTTCCCCCTCTCTCGTGGCCGAGGTGCCGGAGACACCGTATTGGCTGACGATGCGGACGGGGCGCCCAGTGTCAACGGCGCGGCGCAATAAAATGCCGAAGACGTTTTGTATCACACGCACTCTTCTCTCTTTGGGTCAGTTGACCACTTCTCCACATGTAAATAAATCTCTGTTGTTCGTTCGGGCGCTTCTTCTCGCTGAATTGTTGGACGATGGATCCTGCGACGGGGCCAGCTACCGAAAACGAGACCGGCAGGACCCGTAGTCCCAACACGTCATAACAATGCCGTGAATTTGTTTTAATTTTAGCGTCACCACGTAAAGATTTTTAACAGGAAAGTGTTTTATGCCGGGGTCCACTACGGCTCCACTGACCTATTTCCGTCACGGATATCACGTTTTGAAATATATATACAAGCAGCTTTCGAAGAGCAAAAAAAAACGAGAAAGAAAGGTTTTGTTATGGGGCGTTGAACCAATGACCAATCAATCTTCAGGGCGCGGCGCCAACCACTAGACCATGGGGCGAACGTTATCGCAATTGTTAGCGGTGTTACGTTTGGCCAGCCAGTTTCTCTTAGCAGACACTATTGTACGTGAGTCGGTGTGTAAAGACGCTTTTTCACTCCCATATCAGTGCCAAGTCGGAAGCAGCATGCACGACGCTGTTCTACCAGTGAGCCAGGATGTTCGCTGTGGTCGTGTCACAATGAACCCGACGGAAGCTCCACGAACAACCCCTTGTTGAACGGGGTCGAACAGCGTCAGACAGCGCCACTGTAGGCGTTCTCGTCAACGTTTATAGATTCTTTTTCACTTTCGGAACTCTCCGCTTTGCCTTCTGGGAGGAGGCGGCCGGCTGCAGTACCCGCCACCGCAGCGATGCAGTCCAATTTTGCGCCAAGCGAACGAGAGTCGTCTGCTGCAGCTAGGCGCGGTGTAGCCGGTGAGCAGCGTTTACCAACCACCGCAACTTCTTGATTTAGGCACGAGGAGTATAACGTAAAGCATAGATGCATGGCGGTGTCTTTCCGGATCCTTGGTAAAAATGATATCTCGCGTGGCTAGGCGAGCATTTGTTGATTGAAGAATCTTTTTGCTGCTCTGTAACTTCTTGTTCTTCCAGGTAGTAGAAAGAGAAGTTAGAGCTCAATTTTATTATACACGTCTAACTGATGCTTAGGTAAACGCTGTGACTCATCTCCTTCCAGCTTAGTTGTTTAAAAGCTATTTGTGCGAGGCTTAGCATAGGGATCTTCGACCTTCTGCACAGTAACTTTCCGCAGCAATGGGCACCTCGGAGGGCCGTACCCTAAAAAAAGTTGAAATCGAGCCATTACCGCAAGGTAGCCGCAATGTTGAAAACCCCCCTGAAACAACGCTATTTCCTTTTTTTATTTCGGAAGTGTGCCACTAGGAAATATACGTTTTCATTAGAAAACACACAGGCGTGTTTGCCGACGCTCCTTTTTTTTTGTTCTGCTGGTATAAGTCAGTGCACTTTTTTCTTCTGAAGTATTCGAATGTATGGGTGTCTATTGGTGGATAATACTTTGGATTATTAACAAATGCGAATTTTCTGAAAATCGAGAAACATCAGTGCACAGACAAAAAAGATTAGTCACTGTCACACATTCGTAATGGGCACTACAATTTTAAACAAGCACATCGCTGAATTTCTCTAGCAATTTAGTCTTCTGAGCAGCAAACAAAGCACGATGCAATCTGTAGTGTACCTATACCCATTCGGTGAATTTGCTTGTTGCATGGCGAATGTACAATGAATCGACACTTTCTGAACTTCAGGCAAATTTTCAACTTAATCATTTAGAGTCACTGGGGATTCAGTCTTTTTTTTTTCATCAGCCGGCGTATCTGAAGTTTTCTCCGTTCACCAATGGTGGTGGCACAGATGAAGCGTTTCCTTAATTTGCTGATTGGAATCTGCGCCTTGTTGTTGGTTGTTTTTGCCATTTGATTTTTTTTCAAGTGTTCTCGCTAAAAATGACACAGTACACCCACACCTCTGTTCGCACCAGTCATATGCCCACTCAACTCCTGTAAATAGTATTTATTAGCGGTGCACTTTCTATTTTCGTTGTGCCAGTAGATGATGTTTTTTTCGAATTTAGCATTATAGACGATTATTACCGGAGGTATTTCCGCCTCCTCAAGAACCGCCGATCTTTCGTTACAGGAAAGTTGAAGCACACTTTTTTTTCTAATCGCTCAGAAAAGCCGGAGTCCTCCGAAGGAGCGGGTGCCTGTTACCGGTATTCTTCTGGTAGATCGCAGCAGCAGTTGGTTACGGTACAGGTACCATTTCTTATGCGGTTTCATGACAAGTGCAATGGGAGGTTAGGAAATAAACAAGAAACTTCATCTCTTGTCAATGTCCATGCGCCTTGGTCTATTTCAACTTCTTCATTTATGATATATGTCTTCAGGATGTCGCTTTCTTGAAAGCGAACATCGTTCATTGCGGGTCTTTTCAAAACATTTACACGGACCTTTTCCACTTCTGCAGTAAAGGCTGGTTGGATAGCGGAGGGAAGAGGCGTTTCTCGGGGCTTTTCCTGTACCCGGCTGCTAGTTCACCTGGGCACGAAAAAAAAACATCGTTATGATGTTCGGAAGGTCTGAGCTATGCTGCACGGAATAGCAGCAACAAAGAATTAACCTCGGGAGACCTACACACGTGCTCGGTGCGTCCACACGTGGTCGGGCAAGCAATAGATATAGTATACCGGGTTTACCGGGTTACCAGGTGTAACGTGATAGCGAAATCGAAGTGCGCATGCGCAGATACGTTCGTCACCCGTACCGCCTCCTGTACGCGCGGTGTTTTTCAGATTTTACGTTACTGTGGTTGCGTGGGTGTACGTAGTGTACGTAAACATGGATGTGCTCACGGACGCCCGCTTCGAAGTGATTTTGGCATAGTTGAAAGATTCACCTTGTCTGCCGCAAACGACTGTTAAAAGTTTCTTCGCTTGCCTTCAGTTAGCTTTGATGACCGAGTATTACGGATAAGTTGGCGTAGTTTTTGAGATAGCTTCCCCTTTCGAACGCGCCTAGGCCTAACTACAAGATCGATGTAAACAAATCGGCAACGTAGATGTTTTCGCGTTTGGTGCATGGTTCATAGTTATTTATTTTTATTATCACTAAAATAAACTTCTAACAATTCTTCGCACGGTGGTATAGGCAAACATTCTCGTTTTCTTTTTATTTTCACTGTTCAACTTACTAACCATTTAATAGGTGGAGCCACCATCCCAGCTGGGGCACGTAAACCACGTAAACGCTATCTCGCTAAACTATCAGACGCTGCCCACAATGAACGTTTGCTCCATGGTGACGCCATTCCCTTAACCTATGGTATCACGCTAACGCTAAACTATAACTGTCTACTACCATCAATCAGAGAGTTTCTTACATCGATGCAGCCTGAGTTTCTTCGTTACTGTAGGCGTCGAACTGGCTTCAGAAGACTGGGGAAGCATGTCACGTATACAGAAAGTGGCGTGAAGTGCACACACACACACACACACACACACACACACACACACACACACACACACACACACACTTCAGAATTCCTTGTTCTATCAATAATCAGAGAGCACGTGGGCGTGCACGTGCGTTGCTGATGCATTCTTCTTTTCCTTTCTTTCTCTCTCTCTCTCTCTTTTCTATCTGTTTTGCATGCTTGCTTGAGTAAGCATTGTGCATTGCTCCCTCCAACTGTTTCTTCCCACATGCCCGCTATCACACCTTCTTACACGTGTTGAGCGGCGCGACACTTTAGTTGTGCAGGCAAGAGTGACAATCATGAGCTCATACCAAGCAACAATGTATTGTTGCAAATTGGAATTGCACGTCACCTCAATAAACGACCATATTTCCACTCTCAAAAGCCTCTTTGCCGAGAGGCTCATAATAAAAAAAAGCAATAGTGATTGGAAAACGGCCTATATACAGGCGTGTTTGACTGGCGCAATTTCGATGGTCGCATTTCAGTATAGTATACGCTCAGCGACGACAGTAACTTTCACGCGTGACACCGGCACAGAAGCCGGTTAGCCGTAAGGTTCGCTTAATATCCACATTTCTGTACCCATGTCTGCCAAATCTCTTCGTCGAACGGAAAGAGTTGCAACAGAATTACTTCGGGCACAAACGCTCATTCGCAAGGCCGTGGATTTAAGGCTTCGCCGCTTTTCGCGCGCATAGAGCTCGGCTCGAGGATTATGCAGACGTAAGAGGGCCAGCGTTCAATACTCGTCCGATCGTATAGTTCGCGAGCGCATCTGCTTACATAGGTGTTGCGGGCGCTGATTGCGCTGTCCTACAGATTAGTGTAGATCAGCAATTTAACCTCATCGGTTGACCTGCTAAAACTGCTCGCTTTCTAACCGTGGTGAGACACCCGATACGGGGCTGCTATCGTGGCGCGCCGTACTCGAAAACGCTTCCGTGAGTTTGGGATGTGTCGGCGTACAGCAGGAAAGGCAAGAAAGTGCAACTATATAGATTGGAGTGGGAAATTACAAGCGCTTACAAGCGGAACTTCGTTCACCCTCAAGAATCGTCAACCTTCCCCTGCGAACGATGTCGACGTGTTTTATAAAGTATAGGTTAGATAGATGGATATGTGTGTTTTGTCGTCCCAAAATCACCATATTATTATGAGAGACGCCGTAGTGGAGGACTCCGGAAATTTCGACCACCTGGCGTTTTTTTAACGTCCACCAAAATCGGAAACGCAGCCGGTGCAGCCGGGATTTGATCCCGTGACCTGCGGGTAGGCAGCCGAGTACCTTAGCCACTAGACCACCACGGCGGGGCAAAGTAAGAGTAAAGGTTGTTCAAGCTATAACGCACCGAGTTATAAAAGAAAATACACATCACTTCGCTGCGATTAATACCAAGTGCATGGAATGACTGCGAGCTTAGCCATTTGGCAAGTATTTATTCTAAAAGACGCCTGCGTCTGTGGTGTCTTGACGTCTTTCTGCTGGTGTCCGTGCTTGCATACCCTGTCTCTTACAAAAGCAAGTGTTTACTGTCTTGCAGAGGAACTGCCAGTAATACTTTAGCGCCGAATATATATATCTATTTATTTTATATAGTGTAACGTATCTTTTTCATAATTGTAAAGCTAGCTTTCCCGTTATGCAGTTTGCCCTATTAATGGCGGCTAGCCACTTACTGAAAACATTGCACTCGAGTGCAGTTTGCTCTTGCGCTACGACGTTGCAAAATGCAGACTCGGCATCTATATGGGAACTAAAGATGCGACTCTTGATATGAACATGCATAATAGACAAACCCCAGAGCGTGCAACTAGGATCATCTCCACTGGGACGACGAGAGATGCCGCCGTTGGCTGTCGAACATGCAGCACTGGGAAGTGCACCTGCGGTTGGCCTTTGAAATTGGGGTCTTTGGGTAACAGAGTGAACTCTTGTTTCATATGGGACATATGTGGCTTCGATGGTTGAAGAGAATCGTAAGGTACCTCATGTTAACGAGTGTCCATAGTCGGTCAGCTTCAAACGTTTACAGACCACAAGACGCAAAAAAAAAAACTGAACACTTCTGCCTGTTGGAAAGGCAGCCTTCAATTTAGATTTCCTCCCTTTTTAAAGCGCTTGAACCGCAAGTACTATGCAGTTTCATCGAATAATTTCACATATTTTTGAAAAATTTCAAGGTTTTTCAGATAGTAGTCTGTAATCATTTCAGGCCGAAGGTATACATATCGCTTTTACTTATCAAAGAACTAGGAGGAGCACGTGGAGTGTTACTCGAAAATGCCACCTTGCTGTACCCGTCATAGTAGCTAAGAAGCTAATGATGCAATTGCATAGCCTATAGTGGCTACCCTTAGTGACTACCCCATGCGCGGTCTTCTCTACCAAACCACCAGTGGTATGCGCGGCTCCGCAGCCTGCTATATTGTAGCGAAACGTCGGGGTTGTTCAAAGTTAGGCGCATCGGACGACCAGGGAGACGAATAAGTGTGGGTGAAACTCCGCGGAGGCAATCGATGAGACGTCAACACGATGATTTCCGGGAGCACTCATTGGGGGTTTATTTAGCTAACACAACTTCAATTTACAAAATGCACTGGGTCACAAAGACAAAACATAGAAAATGGTGACATACCCCTTGGCCTGCATGGCCTGGTCTCCCGTGGTGAGATCCGCGGTTTACCCCGACTCCGCTGTCTTTTCAAGTTCAAACATCCTCTTTTTAACCCTTGGTCGAACAAAGAGTCTTCACAAAAACCAATCATATGTTGGGACTCGCAGCATCACAACCAATCACAGAAACACTTTCATAAAAGGCACTACAGTTGTAAAAACCTCCTTACCAAATGAAACACGCAAAGGGATAAGTTCTCCGCTCGGGACACTCTCTCCCATACCAGGCCGTGCTGCCTCCTTCGGCCGACTACCGTCGGTGGCCGTTCCCACGCTCGGGCCCCGTAAGTTCTTTCATTAACTGTTGCTTCCTGGAAGCGTCCTTAAGAGCGATGGGTACACCATTGCTTACCAGGTGTACATGCGACAGCGAGGCGCCCCGACATCCTAACAACAGCGCGAGAGAATATGATCGTTTACCTGCCGCCACTATGTCTCGGTCAGGCTAAGTGGTCGCGTCCCCATGTCATTCTCAATGACACGCGTGCCTGTTAACAATGGCTTAGACTCAGACGGTGGCGCCGGACCTGCCTCTTGCTAGACGCTTTTCCGAGTAAGCTTTCCCCTTCTAATCCCGAACGGGGGCGACCTTGACTGCTCCGTTTGTAAGCCGTAAATGCAGCGTGTAGGCGCCTGTCCCAGGCTGGAAAACACGATTTATCCCACATTCCATTAAAGTCAAAAGCCGAAGCTCTGTAATGGCCAGAGAAACAAACTCAAAGGTAGAAGAGTACAAAGAAAGACTTAAAAAAGAAGCAGAGGAGTTGGTTTTGCACAAATTTCCTGAGAAGATACTGGAGCTGGAAACCTTGCTCTCGCGACAATATTACGACACGTAGTGGTGCGCCACTCGATGTACATCACTGTTATACCGTCAATGATACGCTTCACGTAGCAGTACGATGATAGGACATATTTTATTATTGTTTCCATTCGAGTGTATTAGGGGCTGGCTTACCCTATTTAGGACTAACGGTTACAATGTGTACAGCTTCGCAGGTGTGCTTACGTACCCGGTAACTACAACGGAAGGAAAAAAAAACTTTCTGCATGCCTCATCCGCAGAATCTTGCATAAGCGTAAGTGCGCCGTCCATTTGCATTTTTTTTTGCTTCTCACTGTATGCGCATGTCCTTATAGCGCTTACAAATGAGCGGTCATTTTGCGTCGCTCATCATGCGGATTCTATGCGCAATGCAACTGCCGAATTAGGGCCCAGGGCTTTAGCAAGTTCAGGTGCCCAGTATATATGCACGCCTCGATTGGCGCGCGCGCGTCGCTTCGAAATCCGCGTAGGTCTCGCTGCAGTGATCTAGTATAGTCTCGCTTAGTCGGGTTGTCGCAAAGCGCGGGCGAGATAAGCTTTTCCGCGAGCGGTCGCGAAAATCCTCGCTTCGTTGATGGCGGGGTTGTTGCGTGCAACGCGCGGGTAGAAAGAAGCGCGACGCGGGTAGAGAACGCGGCAGCGCTGATTTGAGCCGCACGCGATATTTGTTCCGCAACGAGCCTCACGCGCCCGGTCGGTGGACGCCGCGGGGATAAGATCCTCGCCCGAAAAACTCGTGCAGCAACATTTTTTTTTTCGCGAGGTCCACTGGCACGCGTCTGCACGCCTCAGTTGAGCGGCTTTGCCCCGCGCCACTCGTGAGCACGGTTGGCGGCGAATGAAAAGTTATGAAAAAAGAGAGAGGCTGCGCGAGCGCCAGGCCGGAACAAAAGCCGTGCGTGTTATTGTCTGCCGCGCTCTTCTACCGATTCGAGAGGGAGATTCGGTCTCCCGCGTCGAAATGTGCAGCACCGCGTAATCGAGGGAAAGAATGCACGTGGTCATTTGCCTTACGGGTCTTGTCAAAAGTTTTGCCCCGCTACCGAATGACCGCGGTCACGCCTGACAGAGCCTGCATAGAGCCCTGCTTACAACTGCTACATGGGTGTCTGCTGTTTTCGCACAGGGGAGAAAAAATAAAGCAATAAAAGAAAAGATAATCGCAAGTGCCTTATACTTAAAGTGGAAAATCGGATACAACTTAGGAATTTCAGAGAGACCCCACACCCAGACGACCAAAGCGCGGCATCCGATCGCCTTACAGTCCTGCTCACACCTTTGTTCATGTTCTCTGTACAGGTAATATCACCGGTTCCTAGCAAAATTTTTCCTTTTTTTATTTTTCCTAGTGGGTCGTCTGGCTCATGGCGCCAGTCCGGAGTGCGCACCTATTGAAGCAGGCTTCTGGGCAAGCATCTTGGAAGAAGAAATGCCGTGAACTTCTGAAGTTTTACTCGACTGTAAGCATGACTGAGACATGTGTAGTCTTTAACTCAGTGACGTCTCGACTAACTTCTCATGTGAAGGGCTTGCTCTGTAAAAGAGGTAATGTTCGCGAGTCTACTCAATGGTGAGGGGGCAGCAGCAGTGGCAGCAGCGGTGGAGCAGGAAAAAAAAACAGCTTTGTGCAGTGCTGGCTGACCCTCACCGTCCAGCTCATTGAAAATAAATCAATTTTTCAGATTCCGCTACAATATGTTGAGATTGAGCGTGTCAGCTGCTTTGGCAAGTTGTCGGTGAGATATGGATATCCTCTCTCACCGATTGTTTCTACCGCGGCTCTCGCATGCATCACCACCGTGACATCAACCCACGCTCGCGAAGGCACTGCAGCGTATGCACGCTGAACGCCATCACTTGTGTAAGACAGGAAAACTTAGTCTAATGACGTTCCATCAATAACCGGAACAGCGAGGTCGCCTACGATAAATAATACGCAGTTTGTCACCATGCCATTCCGGAGGGTCACCCCTTTATTTTAAGTGCCTTTAGTTTCGGGCTGCGTTCATCGACGTTTTTTTTTTAAGCGCGATGGCATGTACCAAAAGACTGAGTGGTACTGGTGCTCTCGCTTGTGCACCGGTAGCCAGGTTCAATGCCCGCATGCTTTATTCGGGGAGTGAGATATATCATCCGTTGTAGACTGAACTACATCAAATGAACGAAACTTGGATTCGAGTATGGGCGGAGGATTATGCGGGAAGTGGGAACGCTTGGATTTACGGACCTGCCTGCACGCACGCAGTTTAGTCCAGAATACTTTGCCAATGATCTATCTGTGTGCACTACAACAGCGAATCCACTTACCTCCTTTCTTCTTCTCTGTATAGTTTGCGTAATTTTGTAACATTTCCGATGCTTAGTGTCGGTGAGTTGGTGCACATTGTGTATAATTGATCCTTTGTAAAGATTAGAAATTGAATGTAGCGTCACTGTTTTCGGAAAAACGCAATTTGGTACAGTTCTTGTTGTATTACGGGGCACTGTTTAAGTATGTAAAATAAACTGCACTTACGGAAACGCTTCATGCGTTGCTGTTTTAGATATATCCTCGTTATCTAGCAGATTCATCATATGTTCCTTTCTTTTTATTTTTGAGGGGAGACTTGCACCGTGCAATTTCCTGGATCATATGTTTGTACGCCTTTGTGAGAATATGTGTGCACTACGGGTGACGTTTGAAACATCTTTTAAGGAGATATCTGGTTCCGGCTGTGTGGTAAGAACATCTGGATGTCAGAGATAATATGAACTTAGCGGTGGCTGTAATTGAAAGCACATTTAGCACATGCCGTATAATTTTAAACACAAAATATTTTCTGCAATCACTATATGCAGAGTACCACTCGTTGCACGCTGAATAATGACCCTGGCGTCGACTATATGTCGGACATTGAGCTGTGATATCTTCCATCATATGCGCTGGTACGCAAGGTGTTGTGTGCTGCAGACTCAATAAAGAGGTACGTAAAGCCCGAACTCCAAGTCGACGCTTCGATTCGGGCACATGTCACCCTCCGGGCACTGGTGTCCGCCCTTGAGGCATAGAGGCTGCTGTCGTTCACCAGTGAACTGTTATATAGATCACTTGTATAAGCATACTGTGCTGAGCTTTCAAGAGTTGGATGCAACGACGGCCACATAACCTAAGTGGAAGGTGGAAGGAAGGTGATGCACAGTCATCGTGACACCTCATACAATTCAGCACAAGCGAAGAACGGTTGAAGCTTTGCGAGTGCAGCGGCTCAGCACTATACTTGGACGCGTTCACGGTCTGAATAAGGAGCGTGAACATCGCTATTGTTGTAATCGGCAGCGCTCGGCGTGTAACAATTAGACCATAGGTGGCTGACGTCTAGAATGTCGGGTATCATTTTCGTCGTTTTCCCTATGGCTATACGAAGCAACGCGGGTGGCATTAAGGAAAGGGTCATAGAGCCAGCTTGCCGGCACAACGTGCGTTATTGTGACTTCAAAATATGCATTCCCGGTCGCATTTCGCACTGTTCCCATCACCGCCCGTACCATGTGCCGTGGTTACTGATACACAGGCTTCTTCTACCCGACGACTCCCCGGTGCACTGAACTGTGGAGGCCAGGGGGTGAGAGGGGGGGGGGGTATGGTCGTCACGCGGCCTCGCACCGGAATGGAGGCGCGCGTGCACTGCGTGGCGCGTTTTATCAGCACGCACCGGCCGGCTATGTGCAGTGGCTCGACAAAAGACTGGCGACAATCTATCACTGCTGTCATGCCAGCGCGTATGGCCGCATGATGGGGCGTCGCTGGTGACATCAGCCTCACGGTTAAGCTGCCAAACAGCCTTTCCTAGCTGCTGTAAGCTCCGCCTTCTCCCATGTACACCATACGTGTCAGTTTGTAAGCTCTATCGACGCGTTTTTTTTTTGCTACCTTTGTTAAAGACTTTTGATACAGTGAAAAAGTTTAGTATGCAGTCAAAAAAAAAAAGAAACGCAACCGGTCGCACGTTATTGAAGTTTCATCGGTGAGAGAAGCTTTAAACTACGTTAAATGTTTTGTGCGTAAGTGGGTTGGGGTGGTGTTGTATAGAATAGACAGTTATAATTTGCCGTTAGCGAGATAGCGGGGGTTAAGGGAATGGCGTTATCGTGCAGTAAACGTTCGTTGTGGATAGTGTCTTATAGTTTTGGCTTGTGAAATTCTAGATGTTAACGCTGCAGCGTTAAAGAGTTCATTTCGCAGACATTCCGGTGTCCATTTTGGCAGAGACGATGACGTCCTTGGTGTTGAGCGAAAAAGCAGTGTTGATTGATTGATTGCTTTGTGGGGTTTAACGTCCCAAAACCACCACATGATTATGAGAGACGCCGTAGTGGAGGGTTCCGGAAAATTGGACCACCTGGGGTTCTTTAACGTGAACCCGATTCTGAGCACACGGGTCTACGACATTTCCGCCTCCATCGGAAATGTCGTAAGCCGCCGCAGCCGGGATTTGAACCCGTGACCTGGGGGTCAGCAGCTGAGTACCTTAGTCACTAGGCCACCGCGGCGGGGTGAAAAAGCAGTGTTGGCCGCGTGTGAAACTGCGACGTAGATGCAAATAGAGATATGAGCCGGATGTCGTCCGCACTTCCACTTTCCTTGCTACACGGTTTAGGTTTCCACCGGGAAGCGAAGGCCAGTGAATTGTAAAGCGACACGTGCACACCCTGATTACGCTATCGCGTTTTACTCTTGCTGCCGACGCCTGCGAGAGATACGGGTGAGCGGTGTGGCTGTGCCAGCTCTCGGAGGCTTTGCGATGATGTGTCGCGGTTTTCCCGCCTTTTCCGAGAGATAGCGGGACCACGCCGTGGGGACGTTCCTATTCAAACACGTATACTGGGTGCATTCCGTTGCTAGCGTGGTCTTCGGTTATCCCTATAGTTACCCGTGACAGAGGACATACGCGTTTGTGCGCGCATTCTCTTCCACACACGCAGATGTTCCCCCATGCCGCCAGGATTTTGACATGGTTTTGATGGATTCTGTGCATTCTCAATGACTGACTGCAACGGCTGGAAGTGTCAGTGCAGCGTGTGTGCATATGTACAGTGAGGCAACTGAAGAAGTACGAACGCAGACTATAGAACAGAGACGCGCAGGACACAGTCTATTTAATCTAACAGCGCACCAGCGCACAATACTTGCTCGAACTCTGGACACACAGAAAATTGTTGTCATAAAAGTGCCGTTGAAAAGGGCGGAAAGTGTAACTATTAGTAGGTGTGTTGTCTGTGCGGGCGTGCTTCTGTGCGTGCGAGTGAATATTGCTATCAGGTTGAAAGCTTAAAGAAGAAGGTGAAGCGTCTCCAATTTTTTTAAAAGCTTTTATTATGTAGTGTCGGTTCTTACCTTTACAAGAGTCACGGATCGGTCAATCGGCTTCTGTAGTATAAAATATTATGCGCCTGTAGCTCCTTTTGTGCTTTATAGGCTGTAGTTGATACTTGTTGAGAAAGAATAATAATAAAACAGATATCAAGGAGACGTGCAGCCAACAGTTTCCAAAAGAAAGCCCATGAAGTCTGTTCGTAAGAAAGCAATACTAAGTAAGTTTGGCCGCAAAAAGGAACAGTTCACGCAACAGGGGAGAAGAAAGAGGGATAAACAATTAAAAGCACTAAAAGCCACTCTTCCTATAGCATCAACGCTGGGTCGTTTTTGTGCTGTTTTTCGGGTTTCTGAATTGCTGCAGGTGCCGTGCGATCAGCTAAACTTTTTTTACTACCGCTCCACGCTCCCCGTCCACAGGCAAAGCAGCTTTCTCAAATGGTTCCCGAAATATTTCAAAACGTACATACGCACAGATACATCAAATACCGCCCGCACTCGAAATTAAGGAGCTTTCTCCAGGGAGTTGGACCGACTGTTCACAAGTTAATTAGCCTGGGTTGTTTGTGTTCTTTGTACAAATAATAAGCGCGTGCGTTATTTTTCTTAGACGGAGCGAACTCGTTGGAAGGCACAGAGTTATTGAGTGCGCTCCTTAAAGAAACATTTTAATCTGAGCAAAGGCCGAAACGCATGCATGGAAGGGGTGTTTCGACATCAGATAGTAGTTTTGACACGCAGAATACCCGAACCCAATTAACTGGACTGCTCACGTCCGTTCCTACGGGCAACGCGAGCGACTGTTGGTGCGCTCAAGGCCGTATATCTCGAAAAACGTCATGGCATGGTCACCCTCACACCATCCTCACCTCTTTTGGCACCGACTTTGAAAGTACCAATTTGAAAATTACTAATAAACAATTAAACAATCACTTATTCAACGTTCCCAGAACAAACACAAGTTCTTCGTGCAGGCTCACATAAAAAAAGCCTTAAGATAAACAATGCAATAGTCTCCAGAAAAAATTACAATAAAAAAATGTAAATGCACATAATAAAGAAAGTAACCTTAATGGGAAAAATCTCTACAGTGATGATATTGTCGCGTAGACATAGATGTAGCAATTTTCTTTCAACTTTTGGCTTTCGTAAAAGCGAAAGCTTTTACGAGATGACAACACGGGTCATATGCGGCGCCGTAGTTGTCCACCGCTGCTGTCCGTAACCACTATCGCACAAAATGAGAGAAAAATCTCGGTAAGTGAAAACACCATGGACACAGTGGGATTCGAACGCAGGTCCCGTGCGTGCCAGCCCAGTATTTTACCATTGAGCCACGCCGGTGCTTGGAACTCGCTTGCAAACTTGGCTTATATGCAGGCTTGATGTGGCGAAAAGAATCGCGTTAATGTGAGTATTAAAGCGTTTTAGAACAACAAAGAAACAACTGGCGTCACACAATGCGGATTGCGTAACGTGTGGGTCGTCCAATGCTCCAACCGGTTACCAAAGCCTGTTCTTGATCACATATTAACTGTGGTGCATACCCGCTTCAGGCCTAATTCTTCATCGTCGTCGGCTACTGCACGAACTCGCACAAAGTTTCTTGTGTTTTGCGGATACCACGCTTCTCAGAAGAATGACGAAGGATAGCATAGCAAATGTCGACCTACTACCCAGAAATTAACATTATTATTTCCAGGCTGATGCGCTTTCGAGCTGCGACGTGTGCTTGGAAATATTTTCGACGTCTTATCGTGGAAAACCGGAGCTTAAGTCACATACAACCCTGTGGGACAATGCAATTAACAACGATCATAGTTTTACTTGATGAATAAAAGAAATATTTATCCCAATTGTCTGATTATCTGTAAATAGTGATTATAATATTTAAGCAATGCAGTAGCAGAACTCATTGAGCAAAAAGAAAGGAAAAGAGATACAAGAAAATTATACCGCAATACTGATTGGCAGCCGCAGGAATTGATAAAGATAGCAGACAACTATTTCTGAACAAGCGGCAGGCGTCCTTCGAACATCTCGGGCTGTCCCTCGCGAACAATGTGGCTTCTAATATGCTGCTGTGGTAGCCAGTGGTACATAAATGTGGCTTCTAATATGCTGCTGTGGTAGCCAGTGGTACATCATCTTTGGAAGCATTGATTATCACAAAAGAATCGATAACTTGCACAAAAATGTATAGGGACAGGAGCTGAATAAACCCTTTGTCATGACTCTGAATTTCCAATGCGCGCTGGTCATGAAATTCTCTGCTTATCGTAGCGCAGTTTGATCGTGTAACTGCGATATGTCCAGGACGTTCGTGAGGCAGGCGTCGACATACGGCAGAATCTTTTTAACAACAGTCGCAAACAAGTATCAACGCTTTCTGTATGATATCTCTGTATACACAGACCGTCTCTATTCGCAACTATATATATATATATATATATATATATATATATATATATATATATATATATATATATATATATATGCGCCGAGTGCCAGGCGCACGTGGCGTTCCGCGCCTTCCACTGCACGCCAATTGACGCGTTCGTTCAGGTCAGACGCAGGTCATATGCTGTGCATACATGACATGTGACATGAACCAGACAGTATGCATAGCTGCTGGTGTTGACTACGGGGCTTGTGTAGATGCTTGGGGGTTGGAACGGGGGACGTCTGACCAAGGCAAGCTCAGTCGAGCCTGATGGCAGGGTAGGCTCAGCCCTACTTGGTGGGCAAAACATATGCGTGAACGCTGTCAAATCGAGTAGGCGATGTGCAGGAGCTCGCTGTTTAAATGTTTGGCCTGCTTTCTCAGTTCTTTTTCAGTTACTCAGATACTACGAGGACGACGACGAAGTGTCTATTTCGTAGAACGCTTGTACCCTTGTCTCAAATTTTCTATTCGTTCTACTCCAAATTCTGGGAGCTGCCGCTCCTTCTTTGCGAGAATGGATGAAGAAGCCTCTCAGGATTTTCGAGGTGGACAACCGCTACGTCTGGCAGCGGCTAGGAAACGTGGGACCACCTCAAGTGGCACAGACAGCGAGGCAACGGAGCTCTATTCTGACGGTTTCGAGTCATCGGATGACGACTACGCAGTCGTCATGAGTCGCAATGCAAAAAGAAGACTGCTACGAACATCGTCGACGACAAGTATATCCACCGTGCAGGCTAACGCGCAGCGTTCGCCACACACTATATTCTTCATGGCTGTGGACCCTTCAGCCAACCTACGGCGGCTTAACAGGCAAGTCCTCTCTGCATACCTCGAAGGACACGCTCCAAATGAGATTAAAGACTTCAGGATCAACTCACGGAAGAATGTTCTGGCAGTTGATGTTCTACACCGTAGTGCGCTGCAAAGCCTACAGAACATCTCGGAAATCGACAGAGTCACAGTTAAGTCAGTGATCCCCACTGACTGTAAGGGCAGTGTTGGTGTCATTTATGACGTGGACATTTCTATTTCCGCTGACGATTTTCCAATCTTGATAAAGCCAACTACAGACGACATCCACATCAAGCACATAGCAAGGTTTGGTCAGTCACGATGCCTGAAGATTGTTTTTGAGGGAGACAGTCTTCCCCCACACGTCAAAGTTGGCACGTTCGCCACCAGGTCCGTTCATACATACCGAAGCCGCTACAATGCTTCAGATGCTTCAAGATAGGACATGTCAAAGGAGTATGTACCAGCAGTGTCGTGTGCCCGCGGTGTGCCGAACCTCATTCAGAAGACACCTGCCACGCAACTGCGTTCAAATGCTCCAATTTCCACGGCGCTCATAAAGCGTCGTCTAAAGATTGCCCACGAGTGAGAAATGAACGCGCGGTGCTGAAACGCATGGTGCGCGACAATTCAACGCACAGGGAAGCCGCTGCTACTGTCAGGCGACGTCGGTGTCACCACAAAAGATCATCACGCAACGTGACATCTGCCGATAGAGACCAGTCATCTCAAGCAAGAAGAACTGGCCACCATCGTCCGGCTCTGCGAAGACGGATACACCGAAAACAGAATCAGGGTCAAGACTCCCACCTCGTGAAGAGTGGCCATCACTTCCACGAACACAGCCTCTTTCAGAGGTGCATCGAATCCCGCCAACCTCAATGCCATCACGAACCACTGATGAAAAGACAACTGAGGATCGCCAGGTCATGAACATGTTGTAGACCCTTATGAACGCAATGCGCATGCTCCTAAGCAACATGAACACCCCATCAGCGCAGAGCGCACTCCAAGTGCTGGACACGTTGAGTCCGGTGCTTGACGCTCTAAGGTAAAACGATGGCCCGCAACATGTTATCCTTTCGAGAGGAGGTCAAGAACGCATCTGTCCTTCAGTGAAATGCCAGAGGACTTAGGGCGCGTATGTCCGAGTTGCGGCAATATGTATTCACGAACCAGTTCTCCATTATTGTGATTTGTGAACCGAACCTGAAAACTCAGATGAGACTGTCTGGATATGAGTGCTTTATGTCTTCTGCCCACGGAGAGCGCAGCAAGGTCGTTGTGTTCATACGGCGCGACTTAACTTATGTTCATCACTCTGTACCCCCTGACGAAGAAAAGCAGTACGTTTGCCTAACAGTAAAAAACAAGAAGACCACATTCACCATCATCGGAGCCTACTTACATCCATCAAGTCGTCTAGACCGTGAGCGCTTGTGCGGAATTTTGAATTCAACTCTCCAGCCATGGGTGATAACTGGTGACTTCAATGCCCACCACTACTTATGGGGAAGCTTCAGGGTCAACACTAGAGGTAGACAGTTAGTGTCTTTCGCTTCTGAATGTGAACTTATCCTCGTGAATGACGGCAGCCCTACTTATCTGCGCGGATCGGCCTATAGCAGTTGCCTGGACCTCACTTTCGTCTCACGCTCGTTCACACGCGGAGTGCACTGGTTTTCTGATTTGGAAACAAGGGGTAGTGACCACATCCCAACATACCTGAAGATTGACGGCTTTCCAAGTCTCAAGTCCTCCAGAGCCGTCCAGTGCACTGATTGGCAAAAATACAAGTTAATCAAGGAAGACTATGTTGGCGCCTCACCTTTCAACCTAGAGGACGCAATAAAGAGTGCCCAACAGTCAACGACGCGTTCCCTTCCGGGGAACTCATCTCGCACTGAAATTGACATTGATCTCGAGAAACTCCGAGCGATTCGTCGTCGTGCAGAAAGACGTTATGGACGCACGAAGTCACTTGATGATCTGAGAGTGGCCAGACGCACGCAAAAGAAAATACAGCGTCACATGGACAAGTTGGACAAGCAACGATGGGTATCTTTTTGCGAGTCTTTGGATCCTAGAAAGGCTCTGTCACTAATCTGGAGAACTGTCTGGGGTCTTTGTACAACCATTACTCAGCGCTAGCCGTTAAAATCTTTGGCACTTCAGTTACGCTGCGAAGAGATTGATGTCGCAGATTCTTTCTGTAGAAGGATTGTCTGCGGCTCAAATTCAATTGGGACAAAGACGCCCGACTTTTCTGTATCCACACGTGATCCCCGAATGGAGATTTCGTTTTCAATGGACGAACTAAAAGCTGCGCTTGCTTTGTGTAGAAGTTTTTCAGCGCCCGGACCAGACGGCATCACTTACCGCGCTCTGTGTCACCTAGGAGATCAAGCTCGGAAGGCACTCTTGCTGCTGTACAACGACTCCTGGCAAACTGGCATGGTTTCACAGGAATGGAAGTCAAGTCACTTGATTCCACTTCTCAAAGCCGGCAAGTCACCCTCGGACATTTCCTCTTACCGCCCAATTGCCCTCGCAAGCTGTGTGGGAAAAGTTATGGAAAGGATGATTTCAACGCGTCTGGAATGGTACTTAGAGTTCTACGAAATATATCCAGATGCCACGTCCGGGTTCAGACGAGGCCGCTCGTCAATTGACAATGTAGTTGACTTGGTGACATGTAGAACACCAGAAGGCTTGCAAACGGTTATCTGCTGCTCTGTTTCTTGACATTAAAGGGGCATACGACAATGTCACCCACGAAGCCATTCTCAGCGCACTAGAAGGAGTGGGACTCGGTGGCAGGATATATACGTGGGTTCAGAGCTACCTACAGAATAGATCATTTCACGTGCAGACAGAGAACGACCCGACACCCTAGTATTACTGCAGCCGAGGAGTCCCACAAGGCGGAGTGCTAAGCCCGACGCTGTTCAACCTAACACCCATTGAACTAGTTGGCAAGCAACCAAGCCGTGTACGACTTTCCATTTATGCTGATGACATCTGTGTGTGGACATCAGATGTGACTCGACTTCAACTTCGCGCTCGACTTCAGTGGTGCAATTATATACAAATTCCAAATCTGGACGGAGGCGGTCTGTCGGTGACGTCAAAAAGTGGGCGGTCCGCAGCGGTCGCGAGGACGAAGGGAAGTGAACAGCCAATGAGCGAAATGAAGCCTTGCGTCATCATTTTGACGTGGACTTGGGGACCGTATAGCAAAGCAAAAAGTATTTGTAACGTGTTGAAAAATGTTTAATTACTATTGATCACTAACAAAATGTGTTGGCACAAGTTTTCAGACGTTCAATAAGGAATACAGCACAGTATAAACGTATTTTTTTCGTTATTGTTTTGAAATGAGGCTAAATTTAGCGGGACGGTAATTAGTGGCGCTAAATACAACCCCGTTTCAATCAGTTACTGTTTTCATATGTCCACCACTATACAAACCTAAATGGCGCAACTTTAGAAGTTGTTGGCTCAGTCGAGCGCAATCATGGTGGAGGGCAACGACACCAGTAGCCAACAGCAGCAGCGGCTCATCCGCGTTTCCGAAGCTCAGCGCGCGCTGGTGCTCGCCTTTATGGACGAACACCCCAAGCTCGTGGCGAAATCCGTCGAGCGGCGGCACGGCGTCACCGACCGGCGGCGGCTGTGGCAAGAGCTCAGCGACGTGCTGAACCATGAAGTGCCTGCGCAGGAGTGGCAAGCTTGGTGGCGCAGGCTGGTGCACGAGACTCGCCGTGACGCCGCCGCCATCAGAGAGGCACAAACGTGAGTGACCGTCGAATGGCGCAGGTGATTTGTTCTTTGACATTGGTGTATATTTTCAGGGGCACTGGAGGGGGTTGGCTGCCTGGCTTCTGTGGCCGGGTTCTACAATTGACTGGGATGACACGCTTCAGTGGCGTCTTTGGTCTCACCCATCTACAGGTAAGCACTCAGCCGCCGCAGTATCACGGGTTCCTGAGCGATGCCAAGACAGAGAATGATATCTGAAGGGGTGCCTTTAGCAAAACCTTGTTAAACGGGAATATAGCGCAGGAGAAAGTATTCAAAAGGGGGTAGGTTTTCTTAACTAAAATCTCAGTTTGCAGCCCTTGCAGTACAAGGGGTAATAAATTATCATAAAACACGCAATGCCTGCGGGCAAGTGCATGCACTAAAATGGTAATACATGATATCAATGACCACTGAATAGCTGCAGAACATTTCCGCAGATGTTTAGTATGTAGGGTTGCAAAATAGCCAGAGTAACGAATACCCACTTTCTGAAAGATCATGCTTACTACACTTTCCAGCAGCGGATGTTCCCACTGCTGCGGTGGAAAAGGATGTGGAGGCCACTGAAGCGGCTGAAGATGGCAGTGACACAGTAACACGCAAGCATCTGAGAACTTACTGCTTCATTGAGTGCATGACCGGAACCTTGAGCAGGGCGACAAGGTGCTCAAGGGGAGTAGACCATTTGTTTACATTTTACATAAGGGGCATAAGCATTCTCCATGCTCTATTATGATGACTGAAACCAACTTGGGCTGTAAACAAGAACCATGCATTGTATTGAGGGCATGGTATTGGGTGTCTGCAATGATAAACTGCCGGGCAAAAGGTTGGTTAGCCCTGAAAAGGGCTCTTTCATGGTGAGAGATGCATTTGAGGACATTATTAAAGAGTAGTTTCAACAAATGTTTGTTGGTCCGCACGAGGAGGGCATAGCTTGTACACAAAGCGTCACACTTTCAAAGGATGCCATCAGGCCAATTGGTCTTCAACTGAGGGGAGATTACGAGTGTTGAAGATTGGGCGAGTTGGTTCATCGTACTTGAACTAGTATAGTGCATTATGGGGAAGAAGAAACGGCCGAGCAGACCAACACAAGAGGACAGAGCGCTAACTTCCAACTGAGCTTTATTGTCAAACTGCATCAAATATGTAGACCGGCGCAAGCATACAAAACCACCCTAACGCGACGACAAGATTACACACAACATCGCACCGTCACATATCAAAGAATCCAAGGCGGTTATCCTGATTAAGGAAGGCCACTTCATGTTCAGATAAAACCTGATAAATGCATCTTTTATCGGTGACCTTGTTGCGCTCGCCGTGTGTCGTGCGCGTTCTTTTGCGTACTGCATTCGAGTCAAGCTCCTTCCACCCGATGTTAAAGCGCTCCTAGCATGTTTCACACCGTCTGCCGGTCACGGAACGAGAATGTGTAAGATTCTTCGCGCCGAGTGGTTGCGCCAGCCTTGCTTCTACAGAGATGCTTTACGCCTCAAACTCGAGACTGCCGAAGGCATCATCAAGGCGAAAATGAAGTGGCGAGAACTGTCTGCATCAATTGACCGAAAACGGAGTACCTGTTGCGGCAGATGCTCTTCCACCTTCGTGCCATGACCCCCAGAAAGGTGACTGCATCAAGCAACCCTGTACACACTTTGGGCGGTGTTGTGCTCCCTGAAGCGGTTCGACGCGTATTGTGCCACGGACCAAAGTTCGCCACGGAACCAGCCAATTCGCCGTACGATCTGCTCACCTACGTCAGGCAAGTGGCTCGACAGATTCCTGAGGGTGAAAGGGACAGGTGTGTTGCCGATGGCGTTGATGTGGTTTCGCGTTTCATGCCTTCGACCAAAAAACTGCCATTTAAGAAAGTCGTGGGACACTTAAAAGACAATTCACTAGCTCTGTTACCTTCTGACAAAGAGGGAGGTTTTGTCGTTTTACCGAACTCTTTATTTATTGAGAAAGCGACCACAGCTGTTCGTTCTGTCTTTAGAGCTGAGGATGATACTTCCCTTAGCAAAGTTAAATCTCAAGCAAAAAAGCTGTGTGCCACCTTGGGTTTCGAAAAACTTGCCAAAGCAGTGGATAAGTGCAAGAAGCTTAGCCTTGATATGTTCTTTACGGCCAAAACGCATAAGGGCGATTGCCCTCTGTGGGTTATTGTGACAGAGAGAGGAACACGGCAAAAACACTGTGGCATTATTTCTGCAAGAAAAGCTCAATTTGCTCACTAACGGTGACCCCTTTATAATTAAGAATTCGGACATTTTGGTTAACATTCTGGAACATAACAACAGGAGCTTAAAAGCACTTTCTGTCGATATAAAGGATTTGTATTACGCTTTGCCGCATGAGAAGTTGTTACATTGTGTTGACAATGCCATTGACTCATTTGGTGCCGTAGCCTTCCAGAATCTCACGGGTGTTCATAACAGTAACCTCTTAGAGCTTCTGTCTTTTTATATCAAGTCAACTTTTGTATCTTTTAATCATCATAAATACATACAGAATAGTGGTGTCTGCACCGGGTCATGCCTCGCCCCGATCCTTAGTGACATATACCTTGCATATCATGACCGTTTGCTGATGACCATTGTTGGGACTCCGGGTCCTGCCGGTCTCGTTTTCGGTAGCTGGCCCCGTCGCAGGATCCATCGTCCAACAATTCAGCGAGATAGAAGCGCCCGAACAAACGACAGAGATTTATTTACATGTGAAGAAGTGATCAACTGATCCAAAGAGAGAAGAGTGAGAGATACAAAACGTCTTCGGCATTTTATAGCGCCGCGTTGCCGACACTGGGCGCACTGTCCGCATCGTCAGCCAATACGGTGGCTCCAGCACCTCGGCCACGAGAGAGGGGGAAACACACCTCACAACACATGGAGTGGCACAACCTAACACGATGTCCATATATGGTCACGGCACCCTAAAAAATGCCCAAACATGGTCGCGAACGCACAGCAGATTCCGGAGTTCTCCCGGCGAGAGGAGGAGCCTGAATGGGGAGGTGGGGGTGGACGACCCAGTCGGTCAAGAACCGGTTCTCCCCCAAACTCCTCTTGCTTGGTTCCCTAGGGCCGGTCCTAACAGTCTCTCGCGCGCGGGGGGGGGGGGGGGGGGTAAAGATCTCGATGGGCTGAGGTTTGCAGCCACTGTCCGGAGAGATCAGCGCCGGCAGTCGGTTTGGTGACGACCGTCTTTGATGAAGTAGAGGGCACCACCTGCTTCATTGTGGGCTCAACACACATCACATACGCACATGAAAACACAACTACTCAGCCGGTGAGCGCCGGACAATTCCGCCAAACTCTACCAGGCAATTTTCCCCTTCAACTGATAATAAAGGAAATACACAATTTATTCAAAATATTACTCATACGTTAAGGTGACACAAAACAACAATACTGGAAGCACACCGAAACCGAAACCCTGGATAGCCGTGTCTTCAACGTTTTCAAACAAGCACACCTAAAAGAGTAAAAAAAAAACAATCACTAGCCCTTGTTTAGGTCCGGAAAAAAATGCCAGAGTTCTCGCGACATCCTCTCGCGTCAGGGACATCGACTTAAGCCATCAGCGTTGCCGTGGAGTACACCATTTTGTAGCGTATTTCGAACGTATATGTTGCAAAACGAGGCTCCAACGCAGCAGGCGGCCGTTCTTAGAGGACATGGTCTGTAGCCAGGTGAGAGGACAATGGTCCACTTCCACAATGAACTTGCTTCCGGCAATATAACAAGCCAGTTTCTGGACTGCCCAAACCAAGCACGCACATTCCTTTTCGCTAGCGCTGTAAACCTGCTCGCGAAGGGTGAGTTTCCGGCTAACCTAGAGGACGGGATGCTCTTCATCCCCCTCATCCCTTTGACTAAGAACTGCCCCCATGCCTCTATCACTAGCGTCGCATTGGACTATGAAAGTCCTCGAGTAGTCCGGTAAACTAAGCAAAGGTTGGCTCGACAAGGCCGCTTTCAAAACGCGGAAAGCCTTTTCTTTCTCCTCATCCCAGTCAACCATTTGGGGCTCGGTCTTGCGCAACGCGTCAGTAAGAGTGCTGGCAACGTCGGAATATCTAGGGATGTACTTACGATAGTAACCAGCTATTCCAAGAAAAGCCTGAATATCGGTTTTCGTTCGGGGCTGGGGAAAGTCTCGGATAGCAGCCACTTTCATTTCAGAGGGACGGCGATGCCTCCGACCGATAACATGCCCGAGATAGAGTACCTCTGCTTGTGCTAGCTGACACTTGGGCGCCTTTACCGTTAAACCTGCTTCGCGTAGGCGTGTCAGTACTGCTCTCAAGTGCGCCAAGTGTTCTGGCCAGGACGAGGAAAACACGGCGACGTCGTCCAAGTAAGGCAATGCGAAGTCCTCTTGACCCCGCAAAACCTTATCCATTAAGTTTGAAAAACAGTAAGGCGCGTTCTTTAGGCCGAAACTCAACACTTTAGGGCGAAATGTCCCCAATGGTGAAATAAATGCAGCATACCAGCTCGCGCTCTCAGTGAGCGGCACCTGCCAGTAACCTCTCACTAGGTCTAGCGTTGAGATAAATTCCGCGCTGCTTACCCTCTCGACGCGTTCCTCAATGTTGGGAATTGGGTATGTCTGATCCTTGGTGATGAGGTTTAACTTACGATAGTCTATGCAAGGACGCGGATCTTTGCCGGGTACCTCCACAAGAATTAACAGGGAAGTGTAATCACTTTCACACGGCTCAATCACGCCCAATTCCAACATCCTGTTAACCTCTGCTTTTATTAGCTCAAGCCGGCGAGGTGACACCCGATACGTCTTAGATCTTACCTGTTCTGACGAGGTAAGCTTTATGTCATGAGTGAGGACGGATGTCCGGCCTGGCTCGCTTACAAATCTGTCCTGAAACTCGGTCAAAAGACCAAGCAATTCCTGCTTCTGCTTCATTGTCAGTTGTGACTTTGATACTAAATCCTCAACTCTTTTCTCGATCGGGACTTCGTCCGATTCGGGAGCTAATTCAGGGATTTCTGCCGGAACCTCTTCCGGAACCTTTAAGGTAATGTTCACGATGGCTTCCCTCTCTTTATAGGGTTTGAGTAAGATGCTATGATACACCTGTTGTACCTTACGACTTCCTGGTAATTTTACCACATAGTTGGTGTCAGACAATTTTCGAGTAATCTCGGCCGGGCCGACCCATTGCACTTCAAGCTTATTCTTTTGAGAGGGCCTCAACAACATGACCCTGTCTCCTACAGCGAAGTGTCGCGCTTTAGCTGTCCAATCGTAGTAAAGCTTAGCCTTCTGCTGTGCTTTGGTCATCGCACTCTCGGTCAGTTCTTGGGCTTTTGTTAGACGATCTGATAAGGTGAGGACATATTCCACTACTACAGGATCATCACCCTAACCTTCCCACGAATCTCTCAGCATACGAAGAGGAGACCGCAGTCTGCGGCCGTAAACAAGTTCCGCTGGCGTAAACCCCGTTGTCTCATGTGGTGCAGTTCTTAGTGCAAACATCGTTGCAGGTAAGCACATTTCCCAGTCAGTTTTTCGTTCAAAACATAAGGCTCTTAACACTCGCTTCATCACGGAGTGAAGCTTTTCTATCGAGTTCGACTGCGGATGGTAGACTGAACTATGCAATAATTTCACGCCACACCACTCTAAAAAGGTTGTCGTTAAGGCGCTCGTGAAAATGGTGCCCTGGTCTGATTGTATCTTGGCAGGAAAGCCTACCCGGGCAAACACGGACAGAAGTGCGTTCACTACTTCCACGGAACTTAGCTCTTTTAGCGGGGCCGCCTCTGGAAATTTAGTAGCTGGGCAGATTAAGGTCAAGATTTGACGGTAGCCTGAAGTTGTCTTGGGTAAAGGAGGACCTACTGTGTCAATTACCAACCGACGAAAGGGCTCCATGATTACGGGTACCAGCTTCATTGGAAATTTCGCCTTATCTCCCGGCTTACCCACTTGCTGACACACATCGCAAGATTTTATAAACCTCTCTACATCTTTAAAGCATCCAGGCCAGTAGTATTCCTGTAAAAGACGATTTTTCGTCTTCTTTACGCCTAAGTGATTGATATGTGGGGTTTAACGTCCCAAAACCACTATATGATTATGAGAGACGCCGTAGTGGAGGGCTCCGGAAATTTAGACCACCTGGGGTTCTTTAACGTGCACCCAAATCTGAGTACACGGGCCTACAACATTTCCGCCTCCATCGGAAATGCAGCCGCCGCAGCCGGGATTCGAACCCGTTCTTTACGCCTAAGTGGCCTGACCATGATCCTTCATGCACCAAACTAAGCAAATCCTGACGATACGCCTGAGGTACGACTACCTGGTCAAACTCTACTCCCCGCCTACCTAGATATTTTCGATAGAGTATGCCGCTCCTCTCTTGGAATCTCACATTTCGTTTGGCGATTCCCTCTTTCGAGCTGTCCTGGAATCGCTTAAGCGTCGGGTCCCCCTTTTGTTCGGTTAATAATGAAGCGGGGCTCACCTGCAGCAGCCGACTGAAATTATCCGAAGTTGACATGACACACAACTCTTTTGTATTTCCTAGTACCTGGAATGTGCCACCCTCTGTGCTATCCTCTGTACTACCAGGAATCGGCTTGGGAGCAACGGCATTTTCTATTTGCTCGGTCAACGAGGCGTAATTGACCCTTTCCAATTCGGGATTAGGTTCATCGTCGCCTTTAGGAATGGTTGCCTCCGCGACTACGGCTTCTGCAGCCTGTTCTCGCACAAGTCGATTTGTTACCGTGGTGTCCAACTCGCAACCAGGCCCGTTGTCGATTTGAGGCTTGTTTGCCTCAGTGAATGTTGCTCTCGCCGCCAGCGCACGTGCCTTCGATCTAGTCAGTGCCTCCACTATGCCTTCTCCCAACGTTAGACCTTTCTCCTTCAGCATTTGATCTGACTTATTTGAAAATAAGTAAGGATACTGAGGGGGTAGATATGGCGATACCGCGGCTTCCGTTTCCAACGTACCAAATGCGCCTTTAAGGACAACTTTAGCTACGGGGAGGCACTGACTGTTTGCTTCTACGGCTCGTCTAATCCAGGAACAGTCTCCTGAATACTGTCCGGACTGAACAAAAGACGGATGAACTACGTCCATAGTGGCTGCGGAGTCTCTAAGAACCCGACACTGCTTGCCGTTCACGGTAAGGTCGTACATATAGGGCTCTAACAACTTCATATTCTCGTCGGCTTCATTTATAGATAAAAAGCCACCTTTTCTTTCGGGCAGTGTTTCGCGAAGTGCCCTGTTTCGTGGCAATTGAAACAAGCAGCCGGTTTTCTCGCCTCAAATTTCCTTTTGCTTGCCTCTGCCGACGCCTCATGGTTAGATGAATTGTTTTCCTCACCCTTTTGTGCGAGACTTGTCGGTTGTTTTCTAAACGGCGCCTTATTCGGTAGTAGGAATTTTTCCCTTTCAGGCTCGCTGTTTGCCCCGAGGGCGCGGCGCGTAACGAATTCTTCAGCGAGCTCTGCGGCTTTCGTTACGGTGTTCACGTCCGGTCTATCCTGCACCCAGAACCTCACCTTTTCTGGTAACCTTTGATAGAATTGTTCCAGACCGATACACTCGAGCACCTTGTCATGATTCCCATACGCCTTTGCCTCTTTGAGCCACTCCCCCATGTTGGCCATTAACTTGTAAGCAAAGTCCGGGTATGAATCATCGTTCTCTTTTACGGCGTTGCGAAATTTTTGTCTGAAACCTTCCGCTGACAACCTGTATTTCTTGAGAAGGCTCGACTTTACCTCACTGTACTCGTCAGCCTCCTCTTTCGTGAGGCACGCGATAACTTCTGATGCCTCCCCCGGAAGTAGGGACAACAAGCGTTGAGGCCACGTATCCTGGCTGAAACCTTGCCTTTCACAAGTTCTCTCAAAGTTGACGAGAAACAGCCCAATGTCCTCCTCTAGCTTGTACTATCTCATTAGGTCCGTCATTTTGAACCTGACCCGCTCTGCGGTACCGGATGCCTCGCTGCCTCCTGTTCTACTATTATGGCTAATATCTAGCTCGCGGCGCTTCATTTCAAGCTCGTGCTTTCGCGTCTTATCTGCCTCGGCTTCTGCCGCTTTCCTTTCGGCCTCGGCCGCCTTTCATTCGGCCTCGGCCGCGGCCGCCTTTCTTTCGGCCTCTGCCGCTTGCCTCTCCTGAATCTCCTCGACACATTCTGACAGCTCGTCATCCTCCGCCCCCAATGCGAGAATCGCCTCTATCAGCTCTGGCTTTCTTTGAGAGTCCGACACCTCCAGATTCAACTCCCTTGCAAGTAGCAACAACATGGACTTTCGCAGGGATTTCAGATTCATGGCTGCCTCCAGTACCGCTGTCTCTGTTCCACAAAGATTTCTGTCCTGCAACTAATTAACCTTGACGGCAACGACAGCTCTAGGTTCCTGCGTTGCCTCAAGTTTTCCGTTAACTTAGTCTACAAATAAAGCTTCAAACAGCTCTTATACGGAATCCTGCCCTGCCACTGTTAACCTTGACGCCACTGACAGAAAGAGCTTAACCAAGCTATCACACAATTTCTGTCTGACGCAAGTTACCTGTTAACCCAATGACCAAGACAGCCCCTCTCTACCAGCTTTTACTTAACACATAGAGTAAATGCCTGGTAAAATTTAACAGAGAAAGCCGGCACTCACCCAGTTCGCAGTCATGTCTCAGGCGTCGTGCCTCTCAGAAGTGCCGTTCGATTCCCTTTGGAAGTCGATGAGATCGTGTCATCCTTCTCCTGTCGTCCCGTTGTTGAACTTCGGGCTCACTCCGTCCAGCGGTCGCTTTCGGGGTTATCGGCATCCCGCCGCTGCCATCCAGTTGTTGGGACTCCGGGTCCTGCCGGTCTCGTTTTCGGTAGCTGGCCCCGTCGCAGGATCCATCGTCCAACAATTCAGCGAGAAAGAAGCGCCCGAACAAACGACAGAGATTTATTTACATGTGAAGATGTGATTGACTGATCCAAAGAGAGAAGAGTGAGAGATACAAAACGTCTTCGGCATTTTATAGCGCCGCGTTGCCGACACTGGGCGCACTGTCCACATCGTCAGCCAATACGGTGGCTCCGGCACCTCGGCCACGAGAGAGGGGGAAACACACCTCACAACACATGGAGTGGCACAACCTAACACGATGTCCATATATGGTCAAGGCGCCCTAAAAAATGCCCAAACATGGTCGCGAACGCACAGCAGATTCCGGAGTTCTCCCGGCGAGAGGAGGAGCCTGAATGGGGAGGTGGGGGTGGACGACCCAGTCGGTCAAGAACCGGTTCTCCCCCAAACTCCTCTTGCTTGGTTCCTTAGGGCCGGTCGTAACACCATGCTTGACCAAAATATTGTCACCAGAATATGTCATTACGTAGATAACTTCTTAATTTTCATCGACTGCAGCGACGCTGCCTGCCAGCACCTAATTGACGGTATTGTAATGACTTTTAAAGAATGTTTTAAACCGCTTTTATTGACTCATGAGATGCCAGTTGACAACAGCTTACACTTTTTAGATTTGAATTTAATATTTTCACCTGACCATGTGTGCTGGCTATTTGAACCTAGAACTGGAAAACCTCTTTTACCCTATGACTCTTCCCATTCCAAGTTAGTTAAGCGAAACATCACAAATCTTTGTCTCATCAATCCTCTTAGAAAATCATGTCATCATGTCATGCAGCGCAGCTTTGCAGCTCAAGCTGAAAGGCTTTTCAGTGCTGGGTACCCGGCTATCCTATTGGCATCAATAGCTGAAAAGCTATTAAAACAGATAAAGAAAGGGTGCAACTCCGAGGCTCTGCCGGAATCTAACGACCGAAAAAGACCCGTAGTTTTACCCTACGTGCATGACATTTCCCACCGGCTAAAAAAGATAGGGGAGAAATGCAGCGTCAAAGTGGTGTTTTCAGTGCCGGATAAGTTACAGCGGCTTTGCAAAGCAGTCAATCCTCTCAAATCACGCACCACTGATTGCTAAACCAAGCAGATTCCATTCTCATGTGATAAGTGGTATTTCGGCAAAACGGGGCACTGCCTTAATGAAAGGCTAAAAGAGCACCCTTATAATGTTCACAAAGCAATCCAGGGCCACATTGGAATTTACTGCCGCGATTGTGGATGTTCCCCCATGTTGGATCAATGTGAAATAACACGGGAAATTATAGAAGCGCATTGTATAGCAAGAGCTGTCAGCACGTGTATTAGCGCCCCTTCTTTGGTTTTATCTGAACATGAAGTGGCCTTCCTTAATCAGGATAACCGCGTTTGATTCTGAGGTATGGGACGGTGCTATGTTGTGTGTAATCTTGTCGTCGCGTTAGGGTGGTTTTGTATGCTTGCGCCGGTCTACATATTTGATGCAGTTTGACAAATAGGCTCAGTTGGAAGTTAGCGCTCTGTCCTCTTGTGTTGGTTTGCTCGGCCGTTTCTTCTTCCCCGTAATGCGCTATACTAGTTCAAGTGAGGGGAGATTGTTGTGCCCGTTGCAATTCTTGGCAGCAGCAGCTGTCAGCCACGAGATGGTTAAGGGTTTACCGGTAGCTCACTTAAACATTTCCACCACGATGATTCATCGCAGGTGCTGCGGGGGATGAAAACATCAACCACCCGCATCGCTTCTGCGGCAAGGCGTGTGACAGCAGCACAGGAGAAGGCGGCAGTGGCGCAGGAGGGCACTGGCCATGGCTGATTGCTTTCTGCGAAAAAGGGATACGTAGTTTAGTTTAATTTTTCGTCATGTATTCAATGTTTTTTCTTGTCATCATTCATTAATGATTTGTCGGTTTCAATGTGTTTAGGTGCTGCTGTTCATGTTGAATTTTATACGCTTCGGGAGACACATATAGTTTAGTTTGTTTTTCGCCATGTTTTCCACTTTTTATCATTCATAATTCGTTTACTGTTTTTGATATGTTTACGTGTTGCTGTTCATGTTCTATTTTATACGTTTTTTGTTTGCATTTAGTACATAATACTAAATTTAGGTTAGCATTTACTTTGTACAAGGAGTGCAGCATTTTTATGTTAGATATATGCATTTCTCAATGTGTGTTCTAGCTGCTCCAGCGGCAGTGTTTTTTCCCCACAGTTCAAAGGTGTCTAGTCATTCACACGGAGACCACGAGTGTATAGTTTACATTTTCTGTTAATGTTTCTGTGATATTTGTATTGTCCCGCTGTGCTTTTTATGCAGCATTACCACATAGTGTAGTAATGGGATATCTTTTTGCGTCACACTGTTTTGCAGTTCACTGTGATATTTTCATTTCAGCACAATGAGGCTAGGATGCAACAACTACATTCTGAATCTTGTTTGAGAGTGCTAAGCTAGTAAGTGGTCACCTCGCACAGTTTCACAAATGAAAATGGTCATCACAGCAACATTCCAGCGATTAATTTTATCTAGTTTTCATTGTAAACGACTCGTTGCGGGAATAAATTTTGAACGTGGTATGGTTTGGGAGCCGTGAGATGGCTGAGCCAATTATTCATGCTGTATGTTATCAAAAACTCGCCTGTTGTTTGCCGTCTTGATTTGCGTATTTTTTAGCATTGCAGCATGACTGCAGACGGGAATTCAAATTAAATATTATTTTAACATTCACACAATGTTTAGGACAATGAGCAAAAAACCAGCACAACTTGACGAGCACAATTGCTCGTCAAGCCTGGCGTGCGCAATTGAATGCTTGTAGTCAGTCACTATGAGAAGATATGGACTTATGTATCATGTGTTCATGCAACATGTTACTAATGAAATCGCGATTTTATGCGTTCTGGTGAAAGAAATTTTGAGACATTGCTGCATTGTTCGCACAATTTGTGATAGCAACATTCAGCACAGAGTGCCGCTCAAATATGCTTGCTCCAATCTAGTCTGTTGTGACTGTGATCACTAATATGGAAAAAGGTGTTTGTGTTGCATATTTCTTGTGCCATTTAAAGAAAATGCAGCATTTTGACATTGCCACCTTGCATCATATTGAAGCACAAGTAAGTACTTTGTGTATTCAAATGTGGCAAACACAGCTCTGTCATGTCTAGATGCACTAGAATCAGTGTAAATTAATTATGTGTGTGATATGAAAACATGAAAACTCACCGTTCCTTTGTACTTCAAAAAAGGTCCAAGACAGCGCTGCGCTGCTGCCGCCTCTGAGCAGCACGTTGCGTGGTGTGAGCATATGGCTCCCCCTTGGCTCCCCATCGTCATCCTCAGCTGGTGGCATGTCCACAACATACTCGTCCAAGGTCTAGTCGCCTGCATGCAACGCAATGTTGTGGAGAGCAAACCAATCATAGATGATTTGCGCTGCCCAATCGGGATTGTAGAGCATCGTTCGAAAGTGCTGTAAGCAGCGGAACTTTCTCTTCAACACGGCTATACACCTTTACACAACATTGTGCATGGATGCGTGCTCCTTGTTGTATCGGCCTTCGGAAGTGTCGCACGGTTGACTGCCAAGGACTGCAATTAGGAGCCATGGCTTGAGGGGATAGCCTGCGTCTCCTGCAATGTAAGCATAAAAGCTGAGTGCTCTGCCCAGATAGTACACATTAATACTTACCAAGCAGATATTCGCCAGGCTGCAGATGTGCAGCTAGGCGTGCACGCAGTGGGTTGTGTTCCCACACCCAAAAGTCGTGGCACGAATCTGGGAATCATGGGTCCATGACAATTATGCGCAGCCACGCTTTGCACACCTGCGATGAGGAGCGATATAAAATAGTACTGCATTTACACTCAGAATAAATCCATTTTTTCTACGCATATGCAGGAAACAATGCATACTAGTACAGTCGTTGGTACAAGGAGCTTCACTTAGAAGGAAACACAGGGTGTAGCACACTGAGGAGGGGGGAGGTAGGGGGCAACGAACCCACTTCTGTTGTACACATGGCTACGACTTCCACTGAATGATCGATAAGTGAAAACCTACGCGTTGCTTTTGGAAAGAACACTCGTAAATACCAAAGCCAGCTCGTGCAATTGAGATTGTAAGCACTTTCGTGTTGGAAATACTTCCCTGTCGTATATATATTTCTGCTACTTCTGCTGCCCATATTACCGATTACCTCTAAAATGCACAATTCATATGCGCATGCATGCCAGTGCAAAAGCGGCAACTAGCTCACGCACAAAACACTTGCCACTTATTATTACCGAGGCCTTGCGAGCCACCGTCTAGCTCGCACCCAATTCACTGCAGGTTTTTTTTTACTCGTTGCATTATTACATTTTCCAGCTTTGGCGTCCCAACTGAACAATTGCTCCGAAGGGCGAGTAATGAAGGATCCTAACGGTACTTGCGATCATGACGTTCATGACATAATAGCCCCTTCTTGACATGAAGCTCACCATGTCGGCCAGTCTGAATACCTCTGGCTTGCGAATGGTGACCAACGTGCCATCGGCACACGCCAGCACCCCTGGGATGCAACCGCGTAGCACAAACTCCGTCTTTGCCTCATCCATAGCAGCTGTTGTCAGTGGGAAGTCCGCCACCCTTTTTCTAGCAGCCACGGTAATGATCGCCTCCGTCACCTCGTGGATGGTGTTGCTCACCGCCGGCTGAGACATGCCGATGTGTTCCTCGCGACCAATGCTCTTCTGGAAGCTACCGGTGGCGAAAAATCGCAGCACGCACAACACCTTTCTTTCTCTGGAAAGGCCATTGGCTCGCTGGCATCCGATGATAGGGTCAAGTTCGTCGCACAAGCTATACACTGTTCGTTTGGACAGACGAAAACATCGCCGGAACTCTTCTTCGCTGAACTCTTCAAATGCATCTTTTACCTCTCGTCATCGCCTCTGCTCGGTTAAAGTTACCGCACAGGCAAAACGAAGTACCGTGTCAGTGGGAAACGCCATGTTGTCTAAGTGCCCCGATGCCGAAAAGTCGTGAATCCCTTCCTTTTCAATGCAATCCAGGCCGCCTTGCAGCCATTTCAATCCATCCGGTTGCTTTCGGACGGTCTCTCCGACCGTTCCTTCGCCTTTCTCCGAAAACCGTAAAAAAAACAGTCACGTGACACCCCAGCCCACGTCTCTCATAACGTCACAGCATTCGTCACAGCTTGTATGGGCCAATCGCGTGCGACTCAATGAAACAGACCGCCTTTGTCCGGATTTGGAATTTGTATATAATTGCACCACAGAAGGCAGCATCAGTGACATCGTACCACTTACGCAAACAAGGGCTCGGAAATCGCAAGTGAGAAGTGTGCAGTCATGGTTTTCACCAGAAAACCAATGTCCGCTTACGGCATATCAATTAACGGGCAGTTGGTGTCATGCAGCCAGAGTCACAGGTTCTTGGGAGTCGTAATCGACCGAAACCTGTCTTGGACACCCCACGTAAACTACGTGAAAAAGCGGCTGACTGCCAGTTGTCACTTATACAGGTTTCTTGCTGGGAAAAGTTGGGGAATGTCTGTCAAGTGTATGTTACAGCTGTACAAGGTATTATTTACTGGATTCCTGCGGTATAGCCTACCTGTTATATCTAACACGTGCAAAACTAACCTGCGCACAATCCAAAATATTTAAGCCCAAGCGCTTAGGATATGCCTTGGTTTACCCCGCTGTGCATCGACAGCTGAAACAATTGCCATTGCACACGACTACTCGATCATGACGCACATCACCATTGAAACGATGCGTACGTACCTCAGGCAACATGCTAGGAATCCTTCCCACCACTTGGCAACCCTCGCTACTGAGAGGCTCCACACGAAATTTAGTGCAATTGTCTGTGCTCATCGTGCATCGTTTACGTCAGGCTTTACGCCTGCTGAGAAACTGGTGTATCCTTTGTGGTGCCTGACACTTCCACAAGTACGTGTTTATTTCTAGGAATACAGAAAAAATCAAGTTTGCCTTCATCAGTCCTAAACAAATTGAGCTTGAGCCATCTGCACGAAATGTACAACAACCACGTGCACATATACACCGATGGTTAACCACAGCGTCTGGTTCTGGTGGTGCAGTGGTGATTCCAGCTAGAGGAATCACTCTACGAATCAAACTGTCACATGTCACTACGTCTACGGCGGCAGAACTTGCGGCTTTGCGTGGCGCCCTAGAGTACATCAAATCCCAAAGACCGAGTAATTGGGCTGTGTTTTCCGACTCAAAACCAGCCCTACAGAGCGTGCAGTCAGTCCTTCGACGAGGTTGCCATGAACAATTAACTTACGAAGTTGTCAAGCTTGTTCACCACGTCACAGAAACAGGCCACGAGGTCAAGTTTCAGTGGCTTCCTGGCCATTGTGGGATCAGTGGCAATGATTCCGCAGACAACGTGGCTCGCACATCGCACCAAGAAGAGCACACCCTTCCGATTCCTTTGTCAAGGACTGACGCTGCAAAGCAACTTCGTCACCTGGCGCGTAGTCTGAGTCTGCAGGAGTGGAACACCCCAAGCATAAGACATAGGAGACTATACCAAATAAACCCTCAACTGGAACTTCGACCTCCATCCGGACTTCGTCGACGTGAAGCTTCACTTCTTTGTTGCCTTTGGTTGGGAGTTGCCTTCACAAAAGCATATAAAACCCTCATCGGATTGACTGACAATGCGGAATGCGACGTCTGCTGCACCAAAGAAGACATCGACCATCTGATATGCCATTGCCCTCGATTTGCCTCTGAAAGACAGAAGCTTTCGGATGCATTACGACGATTGGACGATCGGCCACTCTCTGTGGAGATGCTGCTGAAACACCGCCATCGCCTTTCGTCGGCTCAAAAAGCAGTCAAAGCTGTCTTGTGCTTTTTGAGGACTACAGGCCTACGTGACCACCTTTAACTTTTGTGTAGTGCCACCGCTGCATACGCGCCAGCCGATTGACTGACAATCCTCCTTTTTTTCCTCTCTCTCTTTCTCTTTTCTTTCCTCTCTCTCTCATCTTTATGCCCCCTTCTTATTCCCCTAGCGTAGGGTAGCAAACCGGGCATGTTCCTGGTTAACCTCCCTGCCTTCCCTCTTGTTGTTTATCCCCCCCCCCCCTGGATACTACACCGCCCACATATATTTTCTCTTGTAATACAAAGGAGCACTAGACACGCTTAGAGCTATTGCATGCGTATACAGTAACTCTATATAGGCCTGGGAGAACTGAACTGTATTAAAAAAGCGGTCGCATTCGGTTGCGTCGGACCGACATCAGATTGTACTTGTTCGCGTTGCGTGTCGTCTGCGCAAACGCTCAAATATCATAAAGTAAACGCGCGGGAAGCTCTTTCTCGCGAAATTGGTAGTAGTGGTTAGAAGATGAGAAAAGGCACCTAGTTTCTGCAACCCGTTTGGGAGCACGGCGCAGTGCCTGTCGCGAAATTGCAGAACGGATATAGTGCGTACGTGCCGCTTGAAACCGCTTTCTTCGCTCGCTGTGTATCACGGGAACTGCTTGTGCCACGTGTGGTTGCAGCGCTTGCTGCTGCGTGGTGCCCACTACCACGGCCGCTTGATCAAAGTTACTACTCTGTGATGCCCTCTGTCCGTTGTGACGACAGTGATTTCCCACTGTGTACACGCTCAGTGGCTATTCCGCCGACTTGGCCCTCGCCGTGCGTGATCCGCGAAGAAAGTCGAGCAGCGCCATCGCAGCAGCTCTTTGATCGCCAGAGAGAGACTAATTTGACGGAGCCGGGCCGAGCATTGAGCACGCACGTGGCGTTACAGCAGCACCGGCCCCTTTTTGCCCGTTCCTCTCCGTTTCGCTGGAAAGAAGAATAAAGCAACCTGGAATGCGCCACAAGAGAGGGGAGGACGCGTTCAACCTCGCAATTAAATTATTTGCGACGCTGTCACGTTGGCGCTGCTCCCCGTTGGGTCTGATGACCCTTGTGTTGTCTCTGAAAACCCTATTTAGGAAGACATATTTGCGGCGTCTCGCTTCTAACGCTAACCGTAATCAATGCTTCGGCGCCCGAGTTGAGATTTGGTTACTCTGTACGAGCGAGCTAGTGGCGACGCTGCTAAGCGCGAGCTTTCAGGCATACGTACTCTGAGTTGGCATGCGCCATATATCGCCCCACACTAGGATACTGCAAGGTTCTGTCTCTCTCCCTCTGTGTGCGTGTGTGCGTGTGTGTGTGTGTGTGTGTGTGTGTGCGCGTGTGTGTGTGTGTGTGTCTGAGTGTGAAGGAGCGCTAACTATAGGTGGGTTTCCCGGCCCAGACAAACACTGAAGGCTATGGAATGCAAATGAATGAGTTCGTTCAATGGGCATGTGTGATTTAAAAGAAACCGGCACTCTTTCGGCTAAGGAGACAGCTACATAACACCAGAAAACATTCAGTGAGTCAACAATAAAAAAAGAATTTTTTTCACCACCAACGCGAGGCATTCGTGTGGCACATTTTGCGCGATGCCAAACACTGGAAGAGCAAGCGGTGCAATCGCGGTGACGTGCATGGATGGATCACGTGATCTTGCCTCGCTCTGTTGAAGAAAAGATGGCAGTTCGATGCGTTGTTCTTAACTGCGACTTCGCCGTGTTTTCACTTTAAACAGCGTTGTTTTGCTCTCACTTCATGTGTGTGGACTTATACAGAATACACAATCCAAAAAGTTGCAGTAAATGTTATCGGCGGCGTGCCACAGTGCGCCACGTACACGACGCCACGGTCACGGCCGCTAGCAGTGCCACTGTCACCTCTCTTTTTCTATGTTGTGGTTGTTAATTCCAATGTTACGTGTTAATTCAAGCCCATGGGGTTAAAATGACCACTGACCGCGATTGTTCAAATACAAGCCGAACGTTTCAGGTACTGAACGGGAGGCTCGTTCACATAGAAAAACAAATGTGCAAACATCCCAATTATGTACATTTTGAAATTCGACGTACGTGCGTGTATGTAGGGAAGTTGCCATCATTACATTTAAAATTGTGCGCCGTCGTTTGAATTGTCAGAGGGTCAAGATAAAACACGGTAATCCAGTTGTTTCCCTTAATGTTTTTGAATCCAACCATATGCCGGTTTATTTCGTGGCGTGTTGCTTCAGCGTGTTCGCCCAACGCGTTCGACAAAACCTTCTTTCTTACATCGTACATGTGCTGCTTCAGTCAACTAATCTCGCCAATGAGCGCCTTTTTAGAACTAAGAGGCCTATTGTGCTCGAGATGATTTCAGAAATAAGTATGTCTTCGGATTAATAAAACACGGATATCAGAAAGACAGGTACGTACTTTGAAAGGTAGGTGGTGTATTTCTATGCATATTTTATGATATAGTATGCATATCAATAATGTCGCATTTTTCGTCCCTATAGTCACTGCTGAATTCACATCCTCGTTTACGAAGTCTTCTGAATAATTATTCACGCGCGCCCACTGCGTCATCTAATATCATCGGCCCCACAATCTCGGCATACTGTGTTGTGCAAGTGCTTGCTGAGCAGAGAATAAAAGACTGTCACAGAGTGGGTGACAGCGTTCGTTATAGCAAACACGACTTAGCTACACGTTGCTTTGCTGTCGTTTCCGTGCTGCTTACAATCGCTAATGGCGCTGACTTGCCGTGTAAAGAACGTTCCCGCTCTTTTTATTTTTGGTAATATTCATCTCTTATCACATATTGAACGAAATCGAGGTAACGCACGGTCCACGTTATGCAAATAAAAACAATTGTACCAATTTCAATCTGACGAAATTCTCTTGCTTCAAAATGCCTCGCCCTCTTTTCGCTCACTCTTGCGCTGCCATTGGACTCGACATTATGGAGTCTTGATAGGTGCAAGTTATACTATTTGCTTTATCGAGAACAGTTTCGATGCCGCTGCACCTCCTCCCTTAAACCCTACTGAAACGTTCCGTATGAAATCTTACGGAAAATATATGGACTCCGTAACATTTCCTCATGCTACATACGGAAAAAATATGGAGTTTTATGGAAATATACGGAAGTTTTACGGCATTTACGGAACGCTTCTTATGGAGTATATGGAAGGATAAGGAAATTGTATGGCGTATACGGAAAGCTTTTTATGGAGTATATGGAAGGATAAGGAAGTTTTATGGCGTGGATGGAGTGAGTTTTATGGAAAATATGGAAAGGTAAGGAAACTTATGGAGCATACGGAGAGTTCATTATGGAAGATATGGAAGGATAAGGAAAGTGTATGGAGTGTACAGAAGCTTTCATAAGGAAAATGCAGAATGTAAGGTCTTACGGAAATATACAGATTTTGTAAGGTGCTAACGAAAATGTGATATAGTGTATGAAAGGCATGTGGATTGTTGCAAAAATGTGGAAATTCTACAGTTGTTGTCACAGTTTCAGCAGGAAATCCGAGCTCTATAAAGTTATAAATGAATGCACAGTGACATATATAGTACAAAAGAATAACGCAGGCTAGTCTGTGTTGTCAGTCACCGCTGTTCGCCTTTTTCCAGAATGAATACAACTTCTGCAGATGACCAGGTGCTAAAGTCTGTCAAACGGAAAATGTGTTCACAAGGAATGACAATAACTGTCATTTTACTTGCATGCTGTCACACGAAAACAAATCAAGCAAAAAAAGCATAACTTCAAGGGCTCGTTTTTTGGTAGAACCAATAATAATGAGAACTAAATTCAATGTGAATGAACTTGTCAATATTAATGAAACTGTTCTCATTAACATTGGCAAAGAGAAATGTCATTTTAAAATATCGATCATGAGCTTAGCTCTCCTGAGCACCGACAAAAGAAATAAAAATCTATGAAAAATAATTGCATGTAGCCTAAAAATAATTTTTTATTGATAGTATGTGCTCCTACAATATAAATAAAGCTATACACAACTTGCCACAACTTCACGACAGAAACAAGGTAGGGGCAGAGGGAGTGGTCAGAAAAATAATTAAGTATGAGAGCACAACTGATATGTACGGACACATAATGGTGCTTATCATTGATGCTCGGATGGTCGTGTATAGAGCTGGGTCGTTTTGAGATTTTCAAAAGCATTGTTTCAGACCACCGTGCAGATTACGCTTCAATTGTAGTGCTACATAAGACACAACTTAGGGCCAGCTTTAATGATTGATATGTGGGGTTTAACGTCCCAAAACCACTATATGATTATGAGAGACGCCGTAGTGGAGGGCTCCGGAAATTCAGACCACCTGGGGTTCTTTAACGCGCACCCAAATCTGAGCACACGGGCCTACAACATTTCCGCCTCCATCGGAAATGCAGCCGCCGCTGCCGGGATTCGAACCCGCGCCCTGCGGGTCAGCAGCAGAGCACCTTAGCCACTAGACCACCGCGGCGGGGCGAGCTTTAATGAATAAGAAGATTATAGGTTAAACAAATGCTTTAAAGTATATCATATCATGGCTGCATGGACGCATACAAGCTATGTAAAGCGTAATAAAGTGAGGACGCATGAGCTTCTCTTCATGCTTCAGTTCTACATAAATGCTTCAACTCTGCTGCAAAGAATTTTAACCAATGTCTGTGTGTGCAACATTGTCCATTTTAAACTATCTATATGTATATATAAAATTCCTACTGCGAGTTAAGCTACGTAGCACTCCATAACTCTTCCTTTTATTAAGGGCAATTTTTCAAACAATCAACATTATTCATTTTCTGTCTCAAGACATCGTGCCCGCAATTCTTGGTTTGGCTCGATCACAATTGTGCAGCCCTTATTTTGGAGGAATCAAAAAACATCAACCAAAATATATTTTGAAACTGCTTCTCGGTGTTATTGCCTTCCCTCAACTGCCACAGCTTGAGATGAGTCATATAGCAAGTCTCGCGCATACCTAGGGCCTACCCTTGAAGAAACTGGTCAGGCTGTGAAATGCTCAGTTTTTCCTTAAATAAATTTTTTGGTTTCAGTTTTCTCACTTTTCGAGTCCCTTCACAATCAAGCAGACCCAATGTTCCCCTTAGTCCTTAATTTTGTTATAATATGAAATAAATAAAAAAATAATAATGAAAATAAAAATACTATTAACTGTTGCACAAAAAACACAGTCCCACATACGTACTTGAACGCAATATTGCTTTTATTTTGTTATAGAACCTAAGGCATTAGAAAAGATAGCAGTACAATAAAAACGTGTAAAAAACAAAAAAAGTAGATTTGGCGGGACTTGAACCTGCGCCACTCAGTTGTGCTCGCGTACGTGAACTGAGTGCGTTAGCTTACTAAGCTAATCGCGCTGAAGGGGGCACGTTAGTTTAAGTTATGTATATAAATTTTCTTTTTACACGCTATGTGTTGGCATATTTATGTACGATATGCGATCGTATCTATTGTTGTGTGCATATGTTTTGTGATTGTATATACGTCACATGCTTTTCCCATGTCTTTCAACTATAGATTGCTGCCCCGCCGCGGATGAGAACAAGTATTTTTACACCCACACACAAGCTTGAGCAGTTGAAGGTTGTTTCCTGGGGCTCTCTTGCGATTTAGTCGGCCACCACAGGGAATTAGAGTGATACGCCATTAATCCCTGCATCTAGCTGTATTCCACTTAGTAGCTCTATCGCTTGATGACAAATCGAGCGCGGGGCGTGACGCTATTGCGCACGACCATGCCTCGCGTAGTGGCGACATCAGCTCATTGCGCCGGCCGCCTTGCTTCGATTTACTTCAGAGCGAAGAAATGTCATACCTTGAAAGATTGCGTACTGCACTATGTCAAAATGTTACTGCTTTGTAGCCATCCTATGATTCATTGAGAATTGATAACTCTGATATCACTACTGTAGAGCTTTGCGTCGGCGACACGCACCGAACGTGAAACCGCACTACGTCTGTCGTAGAAGCAGTAGGAGGCTGTCGTCTGCTAGAACAAAAACAAAACAAAGACCTGCGAAAATATTCATAAGTTGTAACTTGTTTTTTGAATAACCGTTTATCACTTTTAAAGTTATTTTGCCAGATAACATACATTTTTTTCAGTTTATAGCAGCGACAGATACTTTTTCTTATGTTCCTCACACAGATATCCAAGTCAAATCCATTCACAGCTAAAGCCACATGTTGTTTGTCGTCTTTGTTTCTGTGGGCATGCCGTTTCGGTGCGTGTCTCATGTGTTCGTGCTGCTACACACGAGAGCACGAAATGTTAAATTTACGCAAGGAAGCGCCGTTCCTCGTTCGTGTGATGTGCTAAGATTGCGCCCTATTACCGCGGTTGTTCGAGTGCGGATCAAGAGCGAGTCGTCCAAGGAATCGGCGGGTTGGGCGGGCGCTCGAAGGACTCCGAGGTGACGGCTGACGCCTGTGGTCGCTTCCCTCAGGACAGTGTGAAAGAAAGTAAAGGTAAGGGGGACACTTTTTTATGTAGACAAAGTATGCCACTCAGTGCAAGTGTGTGTTGCTGCACTCGAACGAGGCGTCGTGAAACGGCAACCTTACGCGCCTTTGCGAGTGCGGTTGCCGATTCGCTTTGACAACGCTAACGCCAGCAGAGCCATGGCGCATCGGCGCGGCCTTACTGGAGCTAATTCGAGACAACTGCGGCAACATGCATGTGTATGGTGATCGATTTTTTCATATGTGCAATGTAGTGAGGAAGACGCACACGGCGCTTGCTACGTTGTTGATTGAACGAAGCCTGCAGTGCCATTTGATGCAAAGCAGCATTTTGTTTACGTTCGCGGGCGATACAATTTGTAACTTGGCTCGATTCACCTAGCCAACCGCCTAAGTGGGTTGATTAGCATACGTTCACGGTAGAGCGTTATTATGCCCCTAAACATTGGCGTGTGCTTGTTGAAAGATATAATGTGTGTGCCTAGTGTAGAGAGAGAGAGGTGTTCGTGCAATCTGCGTGTGTACCTGCAAGACGCCTTTGCTTGTAACTAATAATGTACCGGCCAGCACCTACATTGTACGCCTGACTTTGAAGAAAACTTGCATGCACAATGTGAGATTTTGTAATCTGCCAGAGTTGCTTTTTATAAAATAATACACTGCCAGCATGTTCAAAATATGTTTCGCTGCTGTGTGGCAGGGGTGCGGTTATCACGCTGTTGTGTAGTTGCTGATGCAAGCACTTATAGTTTTGATGCGTTAATATTTCTCATCTAACTCATCAGGTGTTTGGCTGTTTCAGCACAAACAAGGCAAAGAGTGAAGGAAGACGGGTAATGACAGGACCAGTGCCGACTTTTGTTTGGAGGAGAATACCCATGTTGGTGTATTTATTGTGACAGCCTTTCTTTGTTGCTTTTTTGCTCAATTTATGCAACAACACAGTTGTCAGCAATATGAGAGAGAACACTGAAGTTAGCTTTTAAAGATCATGCTGACTAAATGCCTAGTAAATCACAGCACAAAGTAACAACAAAAGACATCAGTATCATCAATGTGGATGAGTACAGTCTTGCATCTAAAAAATATATTGTGCAAAATGTTGCCTTAGTTAGAAACCTTTCTATGTTTGCAAATAGTGTGACGTCACTTCGAGCACCGTGCCAGCCATTCCCTCTCTCTGCGCAAGGACTGGTTGGCAAGGAAGTTATTTGTGACGTTCCTGATACACCACTGAGATGTATGCAATTCTAAACCTGTAGCCTAATGTATACGTAATATTTTGTGCAGTTACATCACTGCATCTGACACCTACAACTTATTTGCATATTTACATTGCTCCCTTAGGACCTAACACACAAACCTATTGTTTGCATTGTCACTTCATGAATATCGAGCGGTAAAGGAACTGAGTATATGTGAAACAAGAATCTCTGCTTATTACATGAAGACATATGAGGCCTTCGATAAAACGAGTTATACCTTTATTGAGCTTGCGTACTCGTCGGGGCGATTCATACATGCATCTTCAGCAAATGGTATCTTCCAGCCCGGTGACCTTGCAATTTTTTTCTGCACACAGCGCAAACACCGAGATGTACCCACTCGCAGGTGGTCGCGTCAAGTGCATATTTACCTTGACTAAAATGTCGAATCAAGTTTTTTCATCGACCGGTCCCTGCCATGAGTGCTAACGTCTTCGCAAACAAGACACGTTGTTATTGACACTGCACACACCACACACAGTATTCTCAGTTGAACCGATATTCTCAATACCTTTCAATGCACACTACATGCCGCAATCAACAGTGCACATTTTTGGAGACTATGCCGCTGTTGCTCGCACAGGCCACCACGTGTGTTCACTTCTTCAATATAAACAGACAGCGTGGCAAATATATTACCACACAGTTTACCACACAGCTGGATGTTTGCTGACACATACTACAGCTAATGTCGACATTGTAACGTGAAGCGTAAGCTTTGAAAAATTAAAACTTGCCCCAAACACCGCACGACTGTACCGGGCTGAGCCACCAGCGGGAGTGTTTTTCCAGCCACACCTTTTACATGCGCCAGTAACATCATGCTGTGACGTACCTCGGTAGGGGCCTATCACTGCATACTTTATGTGAATGAGGGTCCTGTTAGTGAAAGCAGGCATTGTTGATTTCGTAACTTGTTCATGCCCAACTGGACCTTCATTTGCACAAGTTGTCTGACTGATATTCAGGCGAACTTTTGTGTAATAAATTATACAGTTGGCAGTCTGTGCTTGTCCCATACTGTTGTTACTGGTGTTTCTTGTTGTTACTTTGCACTGCTCATTACTGCTCACCTACAGAAACTAGCCTATCTTGCCACTGTTTTGTACAAGATGCAGCTGGCAAGTGCGATAGTGTTCATAACTCTAAATTCTCGAGCAAAAATTATCGTTTGATATTCAGTTAGTTGCATTCATATAAGTACATTATAAGAAATCATTGATTAAACATGAATCCGTGTTCCTTTACATAATGCTCACAACTTTTATATCAAATTGAATGGTGTTTATAAAAAACATGGGTTTTAGCTAAACTTCATGCTCTTTTCTCGAACAGCTGACAAAACGCTATTGCATGCTTACTTGCCATGAATCGGACTGTGTTCGAAATACATTGCAATTCTTCACCGGACTGCCAGTACACTTCACATTGGGGGAACATTTATTAACCATGGATTGATTAATTAAGAACGGGAAGAAAGAAGCGGCAGGCCAGGATGTTGGTTATTGGCATTCGTTTTGCTACCCAGCGCATTATCATGCAAACTTCCTATAGAGTGGTTATGCGTCTTGCATGTGTGTCTGTAAACCAAGAACTTTGGGTAGAACTATATTTATCTTACAAATGGTTGCAAGACTGTCGAGGCTGTAGGGCTGCTTAGGAATGGCAGAATCCCTGGACATGTGTTCAACCTTGCTGCATCAGCTCCTTGGTGTTTTCACGGCATCTTTACAGATGTGTTGGTTGAGTAAAGCAAACAGGTTTCAACACAAGGAAAAGTATAATATGGCAGCACCTCTTGTGCGTGCCTTACATCCCAAGTATATCGAATATTTATCTTGCCTTGTGGCCTATAATTTTTAAAGAGACACTTCTTTTTGCTTTATATTTGAGTCTTGATGCTTCGACAGCAATGTATTTGTGTTTGACAGCAAGTGTTCTTGAACAAATAACTGATCTCAATAATGACAAAACACCCTTCGTACTTGGTCCTTAGCATAAGCTAGCACATATCTGTAGCAGATTCAATTATTCATTTTTTGCTGGGATGATAATGGGCAAGTAGCAAAGACAAGTTCAGATTGGAGTGGTCGGTGACGTCTGTTTAGGCCCTGCCATATTGCTTTGCAACCAGAGTTACTTGTGGCCACATATACAATGAAGCCACATGACGTGCATTCTAAATGAGATTACCATATCACATTTCACTGCATCTTAGTATGTGCCAAACAAATGCAGATATCATTAGCTTGCCACTATAAAGGAATCCTAAACCAACACAAGGTTGAAATTTAGTCGTGGTGTTGCAGCTGTGTATCACTATACAATGGATGCATAGCCGTGATAATTTGTCTATATGTTGTCGCAATAGTAATGTTACACACAATGTACGATACAGAAGAGGTCCTCGCTTATTTCGCTTTTTTTCGCTGTGCTTCTTTCTTGTCTCTTCTTGCCATGTGCTCCTCCTCAATGTACAAGGAGAAAGAGCAGTGGGCACACAAACACGTATTTAAAAAAAAAGTTGTAAGGTGAGCTCTGAGAAGCTGAACACTTCCAAAAGGCTCAAAGAGGTAAAGGTATTGTTTCTAGCTACTTTTTGGGCACCCATAGCTAGTTTTGCTGCTGCAGTTGAAAAATAAGTTAAATGTTAAAAATTATTTAGAGATGGTTTGGCACCCATTATTGCATTTACATACAGAACTAGGTTTCAATGCGTAGGCAAAATCTGTTCACTCTAAATCAATCCTAATATTATTAGAAATTCAGGAAATATTCACAGAAAAGCTCAGGAAAAGGCTAAGTGGTAGCCCCTTGAACGTGAAGGAGATACCCTTCTTCTAAAAGGTCAATAGACAGTCTAGTAGTCTCGATATTACATGCACTATAAAATATTCTGGTGTGGTGCTTTTCATGCATGTTATAATGAGAGGGGTTTTTAATAGAACTGTTGTCACTTTGCCCTGCACTGCTGAAATTGTTCACATAGTTATAATACATGAATCACTTTATGCGTTTTGATTTTGTGCAAATGGTTTGCTTACCCAGTCGTTTTACCTTGATTTGGATAAAACCATAAATGCTCTAAAATTGTTTTTACTATACAGCAGGTTTATTTTTAAAATAGGCGACCATTGATGTGAACGCCGTTGGTGGCGTGCTTGATTAATCCTTCACTATCACCACTCTAACTACACCTGCTACAGTGCATAGTGTGACAAAAGTAATGGTAATTAACATTACTGGCAGCATACACATTTATGTCTCAAAATAGGTTAAAAAGCCTGGTAAAAATGTGTGTACGTTTTTTTTCGCTCCAACTAAATATTCTGGTCTACTCAAAGTAGCTTCCGCTCTTTTAAGGTCCTCAAACTTTTAGGTGTTCAAAAGAAGTATCAATGCCATATACTTTCTTTGTCAGCCTACTCACCATCTAATAATGAGAATTACCCGACAACATTACCCAGTAAAATAAAGGGATGTTATAAAAAGTAATGTCAATTCAATTGTCAAAAAACGTTGCCAAGTTACGTTTTTGTTCACTTTTCTTTTCACAATTTTGTTAAAGCTACTTTTGATAACTTCCCCTATAGTTTGTTTGGCATCATTTTCTGCTAGTTCTCATTATAATGTGTTCAACAAAGACAAAAAACCTTAAGTTTATAGTTCTTTCCTTTACTCATGAATCTGAAACGGTGAATCTCAGTAATCTTAGCGGTGTGTGACTTGTTTTTTTTTTGATCAGTTGTGCATGTGTTCAAGCACATGCATTTAGGTGGGAGGGCGAACTATTGCCTCCTCCTGTGACTAGCAGATTTTCTGAGAACTGACAGATGCATAAATGCTGCCAAAGAAGTATAGGGATATTGGAAGTAATCGTAACGTAATTGCAATCGTAATGCAATTGCCAGTAGGCAAAAAAGGTGTCCCACACTCGCCATAATGGTAACAGGCAGCGCTGACTGACTCTTCCATGTATAAATGCACATATATACCGTACAAAATGGAAGAGGGATAGCTGCCATGGTAGCTCAGTTGATAGAGCATTGGACATGTTATTCGAAGTTCGCAGGCTCGGTCCCTGTACAGGGCAGGCTATCTTTTTTTCTTCTACTTTTCTTTCTTCACAATTATAACACTTCTATTCTTCTTGAAGATTTTCTGGTGTAAAAAAGGTACCTTATAATCTGAAGAGGCAAACAGAATGTGCCAGTGTTCGAGTTAGCTCTTGTAGTGGTTACAAGTAAGATATGTTTTGAAGAATAAATCATTCTGCCACTTGCCTAAAGAATAGCTACAGGACATGGCGCTGGATGCGCTTTGTTATTTTTGAATCAAGCTATCTTGTATTCTATTTTTATAAATTACATGGGATACACATGATGGTATCACACACTTTAACGCCACAAAAATTATGCAGCGAACAATGTTATAAATGCGAAATTGCATAAGGATAAGGTGAAAACTGCACCCTCAACGAGAATGTACAGGGAGCACAGGGTGCAGGCGTCATTCCTTCTGCCCGTGCTTTTCAAGTGCGAGCCGTTTTCACCTCGTTCTGACCAACTAACTAGATTGAGATGTGTCGTTATAGTGCAAGAGGATGCTCCACGGGAAACTAGGTTTGTCTCAAACTCTGTGTGTGTCTTTCAACCTATATGGTGCCCGGTTCAAGAGTTTATGCAGACCGGATCGTGTAAAACAGGACCATGTAAAATGGACCATGTTAATAAAATAAAATGGACCATGTAAATAAACAGGATCGTGTAAAATGTCGTTTTCGTGTGCAACTGTAGTTGTGGTTGTGCTGAATGACCTTTCTTTATATACACTACATAACAAACTTGCTCCTTTAGAGTCGAGTGCATCTTCGGATCGATTGTTAATGTTTGCATATGCGAGGCTTTAAGTTTCATAAGAAATTTCTCAGTGTGCCACGAGGAAATGTGTGTTCAGCGAAAATTTGTATATCATTTTATATAACTCTTAAAGCCTCGTCTACAACTTTGTGCAGGTTGACCTTGAGCAGAAAACGAGGAGCGGCAGCAGCCCCAGAAATGAGCAAGCACCCTCCAAGCTCCCGAAGCTCTCTTCGACAGGAACAGCAAGGTCACTGTGTGGCATTGAAAACCATTGCAAGGAGTGCCTTATCAGTACACTTTGCTGTTCTTTCATTGCAGAAGACGAAGTTGACCACTCCAGAGGAACTTCACGCTGTGTATTGTGAGTGCTTCAGTGGTTTTTTTTCCAGCCAGCAGTTAAAAAATTATGTGTCAGATTCAGCCAGGATGGCTAGAGGGAGTCGGGCAGGCATGTTTGGACATTTGTCTAGCCAAGTAGTGCCAATTTTCGCACTGGTTCTGTTGGAGTTACTGCCACAATCACAGAAGCTACGTCACCTCTCTATATGTACAGATGTGTCGGGGAAGATTAGCTGCATTAGGTTTTTCTATAACTGATAGCTGCCAACATTCTTCATTATACAGGAGTTTTGTTCCTCACTTATGGGTGTAAAGCCCTCTACAGAAAAAATGCAACACGTCTACTTCCAGAAGACTCCAAGGCCCTACTTGTAGGTTTTTTCGGCTTGTATCATAAGCACCTCGTTTCGGGTACATGAACATTTTATAAACATGTACAGCGAAAAATTTGGGTGGCTGGTCGTTTTGTCGTTATCTTGTTCCTCGCAGTATTCTTAAGCATGTTGTGCATTACGTTGTGAATCTGGTTCATGTGCATAGAAGACATTACGAAGTTTCAGGCTACAGTATAAAGAGCCTGGAAGCAAGCTATCAATAATTTTTTAACAGAGTGTCTTAATCTGATACATGATACATCACTAAACTTTCGTGTGTATTCATTATTGTAAGCTCGTCTTAGTGTTATCCAAGATGAAGATGTGAGTCGACAGAAGGAAACATCTAGTGGGGTAATCAGGGTGAACAGTAGAAGTGCTTCAGACAGGCTTGCCGATGTTGCGATAGGAGGACCTATTTTTTAGAAGTCACCTTGTCATCCTTGGCGTGTTAGTTTAAATGGTGTCAGTAATGACATCATCTTTTGGTGTAGGCGTGTGTGCCTGTTGGAAATGTTTGTCTGAAAGAAAAACCTATAACGCAGAAGAGTGCAGCCTTTGCTTCTCTTCAAGTTAGGTTGCGCTGATACAAAGTGTTCTCCTGTCGGAGTTTGGGGGTACGGGAAGCAAAAAAAAAGATAAATGATAGAAAAGAAGAAAAAAAAGAAAGAAAAGGGGAATTCAAAGTAAAAGTAGTGCTACAATGCTCCTACTTTGCATCCCCCGTTTTCTTCTTTCTTTTCCCTTGTTTTCTTTTTTCACCTTTTTTTTACAATATCATTGTCCCATCTAGTGCATGAATCAATGACACATGGCTTTGCTATAGCAAAGATGTCTATGTTGTGTTGGATTGCACAGTGCATTGTTCTTCATTCAGTTAATTACAGACTGATCAGTCTTGCAATAAGTGCTTCCTGTCTATCACCACACATGTTCAAATGAAAAGTTTGTGCTTGGCTCTTAGTATGCTGGTATATAGCTTGTGTCTTGGACTACTCAAAATGAATGCTATTTTGCTGCTGTTTATGGTAATGAATTTATCCAACATGAAAATATCTTGCCTTGTGAACTTTGTCGGACCTGCCTTTCTTTTTCTTTCCTATGCAGGCATTGTATGTGAGGGTAGCAGTAACAGAGAGGTGATAGCTTGAGCTTCGGAAGAATAAATGCTGGCAGTGAGGCAATTACGCATCAAACATCCCAGCCGTTTTGCCAACCGTCCTAAATGTGTTTTATAAAAAAAATATTGTGCTCGTTTGCTGTAATAAAAACAGCAAATTGCTAAAATATATCGCAGAGAACAAAATATTTAGCCACGTTGGTGCCTTCTGGACTTCCCAGAATGCCGTCTTGGTGTTGTTTGTAAAAAGTAAAAAGTGTTTCAAAAATACTGCCTCTTCTACACCAAATTCGGTCTAGGTATTAAGTAAAGGTGATTGTGTGTAGTGCATAAAGCTCAGTAATATTAGTGCAATTTTATTGACACATCAAAAGCAAGGAAGCAGTTCTCTTTATATGGCAAGTTATATGATTACATTTTTTCTTAAAGTAGAAATGAATTTTTGAAGTTTTCTTATGATGGCTGTTTTCTGCATTTGATATACGACAGCTTCCGTTCCGAAGTTCCCCAAGGCCCTCAATAGGAGACTTCAAAAATCATTTTCCTCATATAAACAAAAATTGTAGTGATAACACATGCCATGTAACAAGAACTGTTTATTTGCTTTCAACTTACACATAAAAGTAATTTTCAATTAGACAAACACACAGCTCAAATTGCATATCAATGTGGACAAAAATGATTATATAGTGATATTTGTAATCTGGACCTAACATTATTTTTTTTTGTGAAATATAACTTCTGTGCAGTGAGTATTTGTGACTCAAATATTCATACAAAATGCAGTATTGCCATACAAGAAATGCAAACGATAAACAGTTTGGCTGAATTCTTCAAAGCATATGTAGCGGAAAAATTGCACTAATGTTACTCGGCTTCAAATACTTTAAGAAGCACCTTTACTTAATATGTAGATCAAATTTGATATGGCATGAAAAAGCGGTACTTTGAAATTTTGCTCACAAATAACACCCGCACGACATTCTGCGAAATTCTGATGGTACCCACGTGACCACTACTTTTTTCTCTTCAAAACATTTCTGCAAATAACTATTTTCAGAAGAGTAAATTACCATCATTTTTTAAACTATACATCTGTGATGGTCGCCAGGCAGTATGGTTTGTATGTTTGGTGTAGAATAGCCCAGTGCGAAAAACAACAAATGGCTGAGCATCCTTTGACGCTCGGGCAATTTCGAAAGCATTTGTTTGTTAGCAGCAATTCAGTTAAGCCCTTGTCTTTATGCTTAGGCCCAGAAACAAAACACAAGTAACCAAAGTAGTCCTAAGAGTCATGTAGTCTCGCTGTTCCAAAGCTTGTGGAGCCTAATTTAGTGCAAGCTTCACCATTTTTTAAAAATTCAGATTCAACCAACAGGTTTTGGAGGCACAGTGCATTTTCAGCTAACTTGTTTCACACCAGTTACTTAGATAAAAAGCTGAAAGTAGAGGTAAAAATACCATTTCAAAGGCATTGTAGGTAATAACAAAAAGGACTGCTTTCTTTTTTTGTGTGGTGCTTTGCCTGAACGTTGTGCTTTTTGTGGTATAGTTCATTGTCTAGTGAACATAGGCCTTAAAAACTAACATTAGCCATGTTGAGGTTGATTTCTTTGTTATAGTCATAGTAGCCATAATAAAAATTATGACTTCAAACTTGATTGTTCTTTTGAAGATTTTTTCCTTGCATAATGATATTTGAGAGTCTTAGTCAATTTTGTTATAAGAAAACGTGATGTCATAGTAGGGTCACTTTTTGTAGAGTCGTTCAGTTCTACCTTACCTTTTACATTTCTAATAGAGCAGTTATTCTCAATATCGGTATTTAAAATGGAATGAGCATGCTGTATGTAGTAAGGTGTAAGCACTTAAAGATAGCACATGCACCCAACTTTTCTGTTGGCAGTTTATTTCTGTTATTCTTGATTTATATCTGGGGTTTCACGTCCGAAAACCACTATATGATTATGAGACACGCTGCAGTGAAGGGCACTGGAAACTTCGACCACTTGGGGTTCTTTAACGTACACCCAAATCTGAGCACACGTGCCTACAGCATTTCTGCCTCGATCGGTAATGGAGCCGGGGTTTGATACCGCGACATGCGGGTCAGCAGCCGAATTTCTGTTACTCTTGCTCCCCTATATGTGTGCAGTTCGGTTATAGTTATCTGGCTTGCACAGATTTTTAATGGCACCTGCCTGGTCCTGCTTGCTTTTATGGTGATTTTAACCTTCATAAGTGGCATAGAATTAACTCTCAAAATTGTTCAAGATGCCAATTTTGTGCACAAACTGTATAGTATAAAGGCAGCAGATGTACATGCACACACTATTAAATGCACATTGAGAGCTTTCACTTGCAGTTCCTAAAGTTTTACTGTGCAGGAAGCATTTAAATCATAATTTCATAAGAACATAATAATCGATTATCTCTACCATTGAAAATCGTGACAACCTAGTGATTTTCACTGTGATAAGCATGCTGTTTTTTTGATGTGGCAGAACTAATTTATACACTCATTCCATCTATTATTCACATATGCATAACATGAAGGATTGTGTGCCTTACATTTTCAGTTTCATTCTGTGTGTTATATTTCTTGTGCATGTGAACTATTGTGCTAACATGTGTCTGTGACATTATTTGTGCCAATTATTTTCATTTCCAGGTGCCTATGAAGGACACATAAGTTCTATGGCAGTGAGCTTCCAAATTTACAGTGGTGCCGGAGCCTCAAGCAGCATTTCGCCGATCTCCACAAGGCATTCATGAGATAAACACAGCGCCACACTTTCAAAGTGCTATGATTATTATTTATGTTTAAACATTTCGTTCTGAAATTGCTGTTTCATTGTGTTTTGTGCCACCATCCTGTGGCTTAGGTGGAGCTTGTGAAATTACGGTGCAGTCACCTCATTTGTGTACGATCAACACTGCAATGTCACTATTCACAGCTGGAGCATACAGACAAATAAAAAAATTATTGATTGTAGCAGGGCTGATGTGTATATTAATGCTTCTCTATTGATAATAATAACTTTATAGGTTCTTTAAGTCTTGCATAGAACACTGCATTAATGTGTTGCAATGTAACCACCATTTATGATCGCTAGCATGTTAATTTAGTAGTTTTGTAATGTATTTTATTTAAAAGGTAATATTGCTTCCGCATCACGACAATTAGAAAGATGCCGATGATTCAATCCCTCATCATGCACATTTAAGAAATATTGTGATTTGTACACAGTATTGCATGTACTCAAGATGTGGACATCTATTCAGTTTACACATTATATTGCTTTGCACTAGATTCAGACGTAACATGCACACATTTCAGTTTTTTCCGCATGATACGTCCTTCCATAATATGCGGAGTCCGCATCATACGTCTTATGCGGAGTCTGCATCGTACGTCTTATGCGGAGTCCGCATCATACGTCTTCCATATTCCAATGATTCCGTACTTGAGGTCTCCGCATCTTACGGAACGTTTCAGTAGGGAAAGAGCTGATCCAACAGCTAGAGGGTGTCCTGGCCACCCAAAACCCCCGCCAGCCCAAACGGTGGTTACCAAACGCAAAAGCAAATGCACATAGAGTAGTGGTATATAGTAGTAGTAGTAGTAGTAACAGCAGCAGCAGAAGTAGGCTTTTTTAGCCACAAACTAATAAAAGCCGAGCATTTCGACCACCTCCGCTACCAGGCGATGCTGTTTTTCTTCGCCTTCGGTAGCGATGCAGTCGAGCTATGGAAAGGGAAGGAGTAAAAGTTGGAATAGGCCCGTAGAAAAGGCAGTGTGATGGGTCACAAAATAACAGTCGACGCATCTGCCTGGCCGCCCCCCCCCAAGTCTATTCAAGCTGGTGCCCCCTCCGGAAAAAGTTTCTGCCTGTGCCCCTGCCGTCCACGACATCAGCTCACATGGTTCCTTGCTTATACGTCTGTAGAATGGGCCCGCAGCCACCGTCACTTCTCCTCAACGTTGTTTTGATCTACAAGCAAAAACGCGGTCAGCTTCAAAAGCTGATTCCCCTTCTAATAGCTGTCGTGAAATGTCACAGAGCTTTTCGAAAAAAAAAACTAGACACTGGCATTTTACTCAAACATGAAATATCCATTTAGATCACCGTACGCAAGACGTACCTCGCAGCAAGCCAATTCAAGGGCGCAAAATAATACGGCTGGCGCGCAGTGCATTTCCTACGGTAATCGAGCCCGGTGCAGATCGCATTTTTTTAATCAAAGTTTACCTCTTTGCAGAAGCTGTGGAACTGAGCTAATCATTCATAATTTTCACCCATGTGTGGCTCGATGGCGATCAAATGTTCATCGCCTGACAACCATACAAAATTTTAACAATAAATATTAGGATCTTGCCGGATAAAAACCTTTCCTCGTGTGCAAGTTCACGCCTCAGTCAGAGCTGTAATGACCAGTGGGACCTTCTCTTTGTGCGAAGCACGAGCGTGTGCACGAGCTTTAGACGCTGAGCTGTTCGAGTATTTTTACCCGTACCGGCTGTCTGCCTACTACCTGGCATTGCTAATAAACTCCCTTCCCATATATATATATATATATATATATATATATATATATATATATATATATATATAACGGAGTCAAGTGTATACTTAAGGGATCGTTTTTTTGTGTTTTTACGCAATAATAATGGGATCTTACAGACAATAATGCCAAGGAAAGTATAGGGGGAGTTAGTCGAATTGTAATGTAAATGAGAACAAAGAAAAGTGGGTGAAAAGACAACTTGCCGTGGGCAGGATCCGAACCTGTGACCTTCGAATAACGCGTTCGATGCTCTACCACTCAGCTACCACGACAGCTATCCCCCCAGCCACTTTATTGGGTATCTATGTCAATTTAAACGTGGGGGTGTCCGTCAGCGCCACTAGTAGCCATGGTGGCGAGTGTGGCACAGTCTTTATGAGCCTGTTTGGTGTCACGTAGCACGTGAACTTATTACTAACTGGCAGCTGACCAATAGTCCCCCGTATACAACCTAAAGGCACCAAGTCTGCCAGTACGAGACACTCGTTAATGAATAAGGGAAACAAGTGTATACTTAAGGGCTCGTTTTTTCGTGTTTTTACATAATATTAATGAGATCTAACAGACAATAATGCCATGGAAAGTATAGGGGAAGTTATTAGGCCAATTATAATGTAAATTATAACAAAGAAAAGTTGGTGAAAAGACAACTTGCCGTGGGCAGGTTCCGAACCAGCGCCCTTCGAATAACCCGTTCGATGTTCTACCTTGATTTTAAGGATCAAGGACCCTCATGCAGGGTCCTTGATTTTAGGACCCTGCCTGAGGGCGCGAGGTTCAGGAGACACGCACCTCTACAACGTGCCACCGCTGCCTGCATCACCGCGAAAAGGGGAGCAGCCTACTGCATGGGGGCGGCGGCTGCTTCTAATGGCCTCCGCCGCCTCTCCTTGAGCCACACTTCCGTGCAGCAAGAGCATGCATTGTGTTGCGGCATCCCTGCTCTACAATTTTTCCTTGCCCCCATAACGACTACGCCCCTCAATTTTTTACAGCTTCTCTTTTTTACCCTTCTTATTACCCAAATCGGAGGTGTGTGTGCTCTTTCCGATTCTAGAAAAACCCCCGTACACATCTCAGCCATCGTCCTGTCTTCTGTCTACTCAAGCGTTTCGTTCCCGGCGGAGTTTTTCTCATTATAAAACTAGCTGTAGCGTTTGCTACCCTTTTTCTTTCTTCCTTCATGCGTTTATTTATTATATTTTGTGTGGCCCATAAGATTGTCCGCAAAAGAATTTGGTTCCCTCGTAATCAACTGCAGGTCCGGTTTGTACGCATACATTGAACGAAACATGAACAGGAAAAATTCAGCGATAACACCTGACCTCTCGTTTTAATGTGCCGATCCCGGTTTTTGCCAGCCAGGATTTTGATATGATTATGAAGCAAGCCGTAGTAGGGGGCGTTGGATGAAAGCATTTGAGGTTCCTTATCTGGCACTTTATTGAAGTACAGGACCGTTTTATGGACGAAGATCCTTATACACCATTTTCCGAATGCGCTCAAGTGCGGCCATCTTTGACTGATAACGTTGCAGTTTAGTATTCATATCACATAAACAAACAGTGCTATGGCGAACTCACACGCACGAAATCTCTATGTCGGTACATTCAACATTTCATCACCACAATAATTTTATATTGTGACATAAGAAATATACAAAACAAACGCTTATCAGTCAGAAATGGCGGCGCCCATCTCGTCGAAAAGAAAATTGTGTATAGTCTAACCTTGTGACTAGTCACGCGTAACCGAGAGAAGAAGAGACGAGAAAGAAAAAAAGGCAAAAGAAATGAATGACCATTTCCAGTCTGATTTCCTAGATGGCGTTACTCTTCGGTACTCCCTGAATGGCCGCTACCATGGAGGAAGATTGACTGATTTGTAGGGTTTAACTTCCCAAAACCACCATATGATTATGAGATATGCCGTAGTGAAGGGATCCGGAAATTTCGACAACCTGGGGTTCTTTAACGTGCACCCAAATCTGAGCACACGAGCCTACGACATTTCCGCCTCCATCGGAAATGCAGCCGCCGCAGCTGGGATTTGAACCCGCGACCTGCGGTACCATGGAGGAAGGAATGGCCACTACTCTCCCAATGGCTGCTGCGCGCCGCTATTCTATATCGGCTGCTGCGCGCGCTTTGCCAACGAGTGCCTCTCTGAGTCAGATTCCTGAATAGTCACCGTACGTGGTGGAGGCTCGCTCGCTAGATTCCGTGCCGACCGATTGTGCCCCCGCGATCTCCGACGACAGAGTAGCAGCTCTCGCCAACCGGCTCGCCCTCCACTATCTCCTGACGCCGTGAAGCTCTCGCTGAGTGGTACCCAGTCTTCGGACTCCCGCGACCATGCCCTTCTTCATCTATCTTCTCTTTACTTCTCTATGTAGGTGCCCTCATCTCTATCCTATTCCTTTTATTCCTCGCTATCGCTTTAAATCCCTCCTCACTCCCATCCTTCGTGAGCAACTGTTGAGACGTCACACTATGATGCAGACAGTTACGGAGCTCATCTTTAAAAACGATAATCTCTTTAGGGACCTTCGATGCAAAAATTTTGGTCTGTCTGTCTGTCTGCACATGTGTCTGTTAGTCCTCCCTTGACAATACCCCATACGGCACCAAACAATACCCCAAACGGCCGACCCAATCCGCCGCACCCACCAATATTGTTCTAGATTTAGCGTTCATACACGTGCGATTGTCAATTAAAAAGCAATTATTGTGCAGGTCTGAGGTGCCATAACAACCTGTCAATACTCTGTATGTGTGTCTTTTTACTAGAAAGGCATACATAAGTAATTCTAAGGACCATAGCGCATATCACGCTGCGCTGACGATGCAACGCTTGCATGAAAAGACAAGTTTTTCCAGCGCTTTGCTGAGACGAAACGTACCCGTCGCCTTGCGCTCTACACCTAATCGCCTTCGAGACGGGCGCGCACTCCACGCGCTTTGTTTTTCAAGATAACTGCCAGATAGCGCTCATGCCTCACATGTGCCATGACTTGATCCGCTCGTTCGCCTCCACTGCACGCTCGAGTCACTCTAAGGCAGCGCTTCCAGAACACCATTAACCGATTTTCTTGCGCAGAACATCAAATAAACGTTTTGTTCATTCTCTCCACACGCAAGACTATCGTCTTTCAAAGACATTTGCAGTGTAACATGCAGATACGGGGCCAATTTTTATCTTCTTTTCTCCCTTTTAAGACTCACACCGTACGTGGTGGATCGTTGGTGGAGCATGGACTGAGCAGAGCGGCGGGCGGCTTCAAGACGCTTGCGCTCGGCTTTCTTGGCTCGCGTCTCGTCAGTGTTACCCGCGCACCTTTTGCATTGTCGAATGCCATCGGTCGCATGGACGCATGCACGGATGGATGGACACCTGAACACGCGGACCCTTCGTTTCACTCATAATCATTCACCACGTAAATATGTCGTGATTTTTTTTTTGCATTTGGTCACATTCGCAATGGGGCCCTCGTGTCTGGGAATTGAACTCCCGTCATTTTGTGTATAGCAGCGCATTATAGCAGTCTCTAAAGTTCCCACCGAGGTGGTCTAGTGGCTAAGGTACTCGGCTGCTGACCCGCAGGTCGCGGGATCAAATCCCGACTGCGGCAGCTGCATTCCCGATGGAGGCGGAAAAGTTGTAGGCCCGTGCGCTCAGATTTGAGTGCACGTTAAAGAACCCCAGGTGGTCGAAATTTCCGGAGCCCTCCACTACGGTGTCTCTCATAATCATATGGTGGTTTTGAGACGTTAATTCCAACAAATCGATCAAATCAAATCAGCAGTCTCTAAAGCCTTCGACATTGCTCAGAAATCTCTCCAATGACATTTCAGTCCATCGATCTCCCCTGTGACCCTCTTTCATAAAATGTAATGACACCAACATTTGTTTTAAGTGAAGGCGGCTCACCATTGACAACAAGTGCTTGGAAACGCTTAGATATATGTAGTCGAACACCTCTGCGCCTTCACAATAAAATACCTCTATGATGCAGGGCTACCAGTCCAAAACATCGCGAGCGGTACGGTGCGCGACCTTCAGAGAGACGTGACCTGTATGAAAAAGTGGCTTAATATTTCCGAGCGCTTCGTTGTGAGAATGTTTCAGTGTATGCATAGGTGATTCCATTGGTCGAAAGATGATAGAAACTGTGATTTGCTCGTAAAATAGGCAATATTACATGACAAATACTATTGACCCTCGAGTTTAGAAATTTGGGGCCTCTGGGCACCCAGTAACTTGTGCAGTATTTTGCGTCATTCAGGAAATGTCCTTATTTAACTTTTCAGTTATTCAACTGAGGTTATTAGAGCGAATGGGTAGCAATCTTCATTAAGAACGTCCAGCAGCGCGAGCATATATAGGTGGGTTGCTTAACTGTGCGTGCACGGTTAAATTCAGGGCCATCTGTCATGTTGCAATCTCCTGCTTCTTAAGGGCGCTTCACTTCGCTGTTCAGAACTTCACCAAAACCCGGCGTGAACGCACGCGCGAGCGCAGCGCAGGCTTTTCGTTTACGTTTATTTTTTCTTCCGATTCTGCTGCGGCGAATCACGCGCTCGCTGACTCTCTAACCGTGGCTGTCGAAGAATGCGTGTTCGCAAAGGTATGCTTCTTTTCGTGTTGCGGACACGCATTGACAAGGCGCCCGCCAACGACGAAGCTGTCGCCCTGTGCAACACGCCTGCAAGTCAGATCCACGCTCCCTTTATTGCGAACCATTTGTGATTAAGCTGGTTGTGCTAATAGGCACCGTTCTCAACACCTTCGCGGGAGTCCAAATGTAGACGGCTTCAGGGACTAACGCACTCACGTGTCGCAATACAGTTGCTTCTGCGACCGTTTGAGCCTTGTGATCGGGGAAAATGGCGTAGTCGAGCCGTACGCAAGCTTGAACTCGCCTCCAGTGTTTATTCACACGTTAATATATGAGGGGACAAAACAAACAAACATGAGCGGTAGAAAGGAACGTGATAAAATTATAAGGTCACTGCTACAATGACCGTACTGTTTCCTGTGCACTGCTGTGCCTGGAACATGCTTAGCCAATTATGGTCGCACTTTTGGGAATCAAGTCTTCGTTGACTTTATAACGGTACCGACATTCGGCGCGATATAAGCTGGCAAATCAAGTTGCAGGAAGCTTGTGTTTGTTCAAGCTGTTTTGTGTTGATGCCGCATGATGTAATGATAAAAGACGTTCCAGTTATCAGTTCATTTCGATAATGCTGGAGCGACTATAATGCCTTTGTTTTTCAAATGCCTTATTACGCGTGCGCGTATATGCATCCAGATTGAAAATTCGTGATGCAGATGCACGAAGCTCGGGGACGAAAGTTGTCTCAAGTCACCACGCCACCTGTGACCATGTCACCCGGTTCTTGTCCATACTATCCGTCATTTCTCCATCATGGCAATTGACGTATGGTATGGAACCCTTTGTCTAGTGCCCATGACTTTATCAGCACATCTGGTGGGGCGGCAATTTACGCAGGTAGCACGCGGCAAACAGATTCCTCGCCCGAGATAACTGGGCGTTCGTATATGCACGTAATAAGTTCTGTAACAGTGCTGGAAAGAAAAGTTCATGCTCTAGCTTGTAGAACTAGTATACGATCAAGGCGGATGCATCTCATGATCTTGCAGCCGAACAGCAACGTCTAAACTTCTCGATGCAATAGAAGCACCAGGCGGCCAAGCAAAGCTTCCTATCAAACAACGCTTGTTTTCTAAGACTGTGGAACAATGAGAAAACTACACAATCTTATGACATTGGGCAAATGCTTTCCTAGTTTGCTCCATATTCATGAACTAATCATAGTTTAAACGACTTGAACACAGTATACCTGCTTGATATAACAGGTTTGAAATAAATAAAAAAGTCATTGCTGTCTTTATTTGAAGCGGCAACCTCTTCGCCCACGTGATTATCACAGTAGTGTACTGCACCTTTGCTCACGTGTTAATAAAAATGAATCATCGTTCCGCTACTAAGACGAGTGCCTTCGGTGGATATGTGTTTGGCTGGCACCACTGTTATACGTATTATACGTACAGAATTCACAGACTGAAACGTAATATCAGAACATTCAGTATAAAGGCTCGCGCGCACAAGTGCTCGAAATAACCAGGTCATGTCGCCGCAAATCTCGCCGTGGATGGTAGTGCCTGCGCTGGTGTCAATGCTACAGAGTTGAATTTACGGTGACCCGACACGAAGCGAAGACGGTGGAAAATAAAGTACAGTACTCACCATTGAAACCGCACAACTTATACAGATTAAGTAGTGTAGCGTCTTCAGTTCGGATCATGTCGGTGGAAATTCAACTCTTATTTTTTGAGACCAGATTCGTCCAGACATGACGGGTTATTTGGAGCATTACGCATACTTGTCGTAGAACTAAAATTTGATGAGGTATTTAAATCCATCAGTGTACCATACGCGCAATATTTAGCCATAAATTGCGGCCTTTCAACATGTATTAATTCCGCTATACCAAAACGGCCGTCCTTTTTTTTCTCCTCCTCACCCTCTCCTCCCACTCTAAAGAGTGTAGCAGCAGAAGATTTCGACATACCCACATGGCTTTCTGTCGATGGAGCGAGGCTTCCCGGATTATTAATCCTTTAATCTTCCCCGCTGCCTTATCCTCGTGTCTGTTATTTTTTGTTTCTCGAAAATCGAACGATTAAGAGCGTACGGTTTTGTCCGGCAAATGGTGAACGAAGAATGGCACCGTCTCTTCATTTTTTGGTCGCACGTCATCGTAAATGACACCCCCGCTGCTTTGCATGACTTTTTGCGAGCATAAGCGACCATCGACGGTCTCAGTGGCGGCGTGTCTTACGTGCTTGTGCTCTCGCGCTACTTCTCCACTTGTCATCGCAGAATTTGCGATTCAAAGCAGTCCCGGTCAGTTAAATAAGGCTGACCCTTCGTTCCATCCCATTGACAAAGAGAACAACAAAGAGCTGCACTTTGAGTGCATCCGCCTGTATAATAGGATCTTCTCCGGAGCAGAGCCCGATAGATGCTATTGCAGGGATTCGGGTGCATGCTGTCCCTGATTGTGTGGTGAAAGTTTTAAAAGAAAATGAAGTCACTGAAAGCACAACTCTTACATTTAAACGTGCGAGGTCTCTAAGCTTGTGTAAAGGCGCTGTTTTGGGTAATCGGATTTCCGCCGATGCTTTCGCTTCTCTTTGTTCATAGGTGAGCAAACAAAGTTAAAAATGGCTAGTTCGAAATTTTCCGAACGCAGCGATTAGCGTCGACTTCTTGCTAGGGAGATGCAACCTGCGCCAGAAGTAAATGTGCGAACGTTGGGTGTGTGCTATCACTGTGAAATGACTTTTATCTCTCTTCGGCGAACCATGACTTCGCAAAAAAAAGAAAAGCATGATAAAAAGAGGAGCTACTTCACAAGTCTGTGAAGGTTGGTGACTTGCCAAGCTGTAAATATATCACATAGAATTAGACAAGGTTACATTTATTTATTTTCTTCTGGTCGTCATGTTAATGATAATGGCAATGGTGGTCGTGGGTGTGAGGTAACTGGTGTGAGCACAGGTCAAAGCTTGGGACGTCATAGATACTTATTGAAATGCGCCCACCTTCTCAATCAATTCTATTGTATCTCCAAGCTTCGGCAGCCGCATTTTCGGTGGAGGCGAAAATACTTGAGGCCCGTTTGCTCTGATTTGGGTGTACATTAAACGAAAACACCAGGTGGTTGAAATTTCCGGAGTTCTGCACTACAGCGTCTCTCACAATGATAAATCATGCTTTTGGAAGATTAAAGCGAACAATTATTATTATTATTATTAATACTACTACTACTACTACTAATAATAATAATATTATTATTATTATTATTATTATTATTATTATTATTATTATTATTATTATTATTATTATTATTATTATTATTATTATTATTATTATTCAATTGTATCTCCAGAAAGATTACAACAGTGTGAAGCATGCTGCTGCATGCAATTGTTCAAATCCTGCCACCATAGTAGGAAGATTTGATCTGCGAATGCGAGAAAGATTACTTAAAAATGCACATTACGTAACCCGCAGATTAAATATAAAGATTTCGTGTTGCCACGTTTGCTGTGGAGTACCACATCCCTCTTTGGAGTACCACCACTGCGCAGTTTGTGGTGATGCCTTTACATCGTACGTCATAGTCACCGTTTTCAGAGATCTGATGTTAAGTTGAAGGCATGACTTCACATGAACGTGCAATGCTGTCATAACGGCTCGCGCGAATGCGCCCAAAGAAAGCGAGTGAGCATCATATGCGTGTATGTGTGTTAGGCGTTACATTATGCGGAATCGAAGTCGTTGCGGCTTGAATTCAGCGCTCTATACTCACTGGCAAGTGGGGGGGGGGGGTGCATTTTTGCGACCTCACATGTTAGGGAGTTATCACTGTTCATTCATTCCACGAACTTTAGTGTGGCGTGCCCCAGATGGCAACGAAAATTGATATGATGTATAGGTTCTCACTTCACTAAAATACATGCCGAGAGCGGCTGGTTTGAGAAGGCTTTTTGCATTCGTGCTCATTTAGGTTGCAGCCTGAAGCACTTGTGCTCGCTTGACCATTTTGAGCGATGGAGCTTATGTACGTCTGACTAGCGTCTTTCTTTTTCATCGCATCCAGTTTCCATATTTTCTGGCCAGTTTTTTACGTATATTTCCGACCACTGGGCTGAGGGTGCGCCTCAAATAAAGAACGAACGAAATTGATAATCAGGGCAGCTATCATTGTCAGCACCTGCAAGAAAAACTTGTTTATTTGATCAAACAACTTTCAAACACGCATATATATATATATATATATATATATATATATATATATATATATATATATATATATATATATATATATATATATATATATATACCCAATAAAGTGGCTAGGAGGATAGCCGCCGTGGTAGCTCAGTGGTAGGGCATCGAACGCATTATTCAAAGGTCGCAGGTTTGATTCCTGCCCACGCCAAGTTACCTTTTCACCCACTTTTCTTTCCTCACATTTCCCTTACAATTCCGTCTAATAACCTCCCGTATACTTTACTTGCCATTATTGTCTCTTTTATGAACGGAAAGCACGTGCCCACCTTTTCGACCGGGCAAAGCTATTAGTACCAGACTGGTGCGACAAAATCTCACCGCCACTCATGGGGCCCACGGTGTCTCAATATCTTCAAGGGCCACTCACCAGGTTTGCCCATTTTGAGCTGACAAGCGCAATGCGTAGATGAGGCGCTCAGGATCACGTCTGCCGAAATTTGCAAAGCTACGCGCAGCGGAAATGGGTCAAACTTCAAGATGAACGCTGCTTACCCTTCATTTTGCGGGTGCGCGCCCAGAGAGTGAGGGCATGACGTGCGCGTATGAATGGCCCTACGTAGACGGCAATGCAGTGACGTTGGTCCTCTACTTAGGCGACTATGCTCTGACTTTGCCAACAGTGGCACGTGACATGGCGAAAATTCTTTACCACAACATGCGTAGTTTATGTATTTGTTGCTGGAAGACATTGATAAATAGCTAGATAAATAATGAGACGCAATAAGAGAATGTGACCGTTCTTTTTTTTCATGTTTTTTTTCGTGAATTGCAACGAGAAGTGGGGCTAATGTTTCGCCGTTTCACATGCGTTCGTGTCCCCAGGGTAAGCGCATCGAGCAGACGACAGCCGTGGAATGCTCCTACGCGTTCGCGCCACTTACTTGCCTCCCCTCCTTCTAATCCTTCGGTCCACCCGTACCCCAGAGCAGTGGGAAGGCATCCTTCACTCGGCGCCCTCGAGGTCTGCCGGGCCCTCATTCACGGGGCCTGGGCTGTCGCAGAGGTTACCATAAAAGTCCTGGAATAGGGATTCTTCCCGGTTTTCTTGAATTTTCATAATAAATTGTTTCATCATCATCATCGCGCACTCATTCTGCTAATTTATACCGCGTCTAAGCCAGCGTTTGCAAACCATCCCGCAGAAACAGGCAGTACCTCAAAACAACGCTGGCCAACAAAAAAAAAAAAGACAATGCCGCTCGCGTGCACAGGGGTTGGACTTGTTCGGGTATACGTCATGCGCACGTGACGTCTTGGTGGGATGCTGGAAAGGGTAGGGAAGAGATTTGGCTTGCGAAGGCTACGCGCAGAAGCGCGAAAAGTTTCGAGCTCACCTCCTCTCATCCTCGTTTCGTGCCGCTTCAAAAACAAAAAAAAATAGTTTTCCCTGCTCGTAAAGAACCTATTCAAAAAGTATTTGTGGTAAAATGTTCCTCATCGGACACTCAACGACTTCCACGGTCTAACAAAAATTTGGTATGGGGCCTGGTGAGTGACCCTTTAATAGACGCATGGTCTATCCTCCTTTCCTGCTCTTTTCTTTTTTTCTATTCTCTTGGATGTGTGTTTCTTTTTGATGTTATTCTGAGTCGCGTTGGCCGGGAGCGGTCGTATAGCAGATCGCACCACTGCTACGTCTACAGTGCGAAGGGCGGGCGGAGAATCGCGAGCCTGCACGTCTTTGCGCCCGGGCGCAGTTATATCGGCCGATGGGCGCATGACTATGGATAGAGAGAGGGAGAAAAAAAAAATATTTTGCTCCATTGCGCGGAACGAACTTTCGAAGCTTGGGACGTGCTCTGATCGACGTGTAGGGCGTGAGCCCACACCGACCACGCGCAACCTGAGCGAAGCTAAGTGTGTGGGGAAAAAGAAAAGGAAGAAAAAAAGCAAGGAAAATGAAAATGCAATAGAGAGGAACAGCTGCCTACGCAGCCAACCTCGTCAGCTGCACCTCGCGCAGCCCTGGATTCGATCAGTCTGCGGTCCGCAAGGAAATCCGCGACTCGATTGAGACCGTGAATTTGTGCTTCGTGCCCACCGCTTGCTCGTTTCTCGAACGACCGCACAGTCGCGCCTGCGTGTTTCCTTCGCTAAGGCAGCCTGCAATGCGCATTATAACTTTGCCGCGTAGCCTTTCAGTTAGACAGCGAAGGTTTGACGAAAATGGAAATCTTGACTCTTAGATCAAATAGAACCGTCTGTGATTTTTACTACCTAATCAAAATATCGATAGACCATTTGGCACAATACTGCACCGTCTACGATAAGTGCTGCATACACACCTCACTTCTCATGTCAAATAAAAAGAACAACGTCCCTGCATTGCGACCACTGGGATCATGTCAATGCGTCAGAGAATCATAACCTTAGAGCATGTCTGCAATTTGATGAATAATGCGCTCAATTGAGTGATCGCCTGAACAGACTCGATAGACGACCATTTACGATTGGAAAATTATTTAGACTGTGCCTACATTCCGATAATCAAAGGCACGCAGTGAGTGCCCTCCGTGATCGCTTGAAGGACACAAAATTAATTGTCTTTAGTTCGTATTATACCTTGCCACTATTTGTACGAACTCTATCCGCGATGCGATCCCGTCACATGATTTGGACTATGGCCATATATACTGCGCTTATTCATGCGCTCATTCAAGCCAGAAAGCTGACAGAAAGCTGGTTTATGATGAATCGCATCGTGCTGTATCCTTTCAACCTGGAGACGAAGTGCTCTTTTTGACGCCTATTCGCACACCTGGTTTGTGCGACAAATTCCAGCCATGGTTTACCGGGCCGTACACAGTTCTTGAAGAAACTTCACCTGTGAATTATCGCGTGACGCCACTTGTTGCCACAGCAGATTGCCGTTATCAAACTACTGAGGTCGTCCATGTCTCCCGTATGAAGCGCTTCATGCGACGTTCTTTGTCCCCTTGACTTGCCGCGGCCAGGCTCGCCGCTTTCACGTGGGGGGAATTAGTGTGGGCATTTAGTGTACCAATCCTCTTCATCTGCACATTATCATCATTATCATGTGTTGCTCATGCATCCTCCTCGTTGTCACGTAGCATCATCATCTTGGTTCGTTCATCTCAGCTGTCGGCTGCCGGTTCCTCGGGCATAATAAAGGCCTTCCAAACCAAGACTTCATAGTATGTATGTATGTATGTATGTATGTATGTATGTATGTATGTATGTATGTATGTATGTATGTATGTATGTATGTATGTATGTATGTATGTATGTATGGGAGAGATACGCATGGCCAGAGTACTCACGCTGCATCATTCGTTTCGAGGCATCAGTGCCCACATTTACGACGAAGTTCTTGCTGTAGCCCCGCCGCGGTGGTCTAGTGGCTAAGGTACTCGGCTGCTGACCCGCAGGTCGCGGGTTCGAATCCCGGCTGCGGCGGCTGCATTTCCGATGGAGGCGGAAATGTTGTAGGCCCGTGTGCTCAGATTTGGGTGCACGTTAAAGAACCCCAGGTGGTCGAAATTTCCAGAGCCCTCCACAACGGCGTCTCTCATAATCATATGGTGGTTTTGGGACGTTAAACCCCACATATCAAGTTCTTGCTGTAAAACCATTAGTACGAACAAATGGCCCCGCCGCGGTGGTCTAGTGGCTAAGGTACTCGGCTGCTGACCCGCAGGGCGCGGGTTCGAATCCCGGCTGCGGCGGCTGCATTTCCGATGGAGGCGGAAATGTTGTAGGCCCGTGTGCTCAGATTTGGGTGCACGTTAAAGAACCCCAGGTGGTCTAAATTTCCGGAGCCCTCCACTACGGCGTCTCTCATAATCATATAGTGGTTTTGGGACGTTAAACCCCACATATCAATCAATCAATCAATCAATCGAACAAATGTCGGACAGTTGCACTGACGTCACTCAAAGAGCCACGTTACAGCACCAACATGGAGGGACGCGAACTTTGTGATGTCACGTAAGTGTCGTCACTGCATCGCATGCTGGTGGCCTCATTATTAATGCATCGAGGCCCAATGACGTTCCAGTGACAGCGTTATCACACTGAAGCAGGATAATCGCCACGTGATTATTCTGCCTTGATGTCACCTGAGTCACTATGTTGGGGCCACATGTTGTGCCTCTCTGACGTGTGACAGCCGATTGGTGGTGTCAGAAGTTGTGCAATTACAAGCACCACACATGAACGTAAAGCTCCATGAATTTATGTCGCGGGTTTCGCAGCTGTCATTTAAGCAGAAAGATTCAGACAAAAAACTTGAAACTCTGACCACAAGTTATGGTCATGTACCCACTCGTCCTTTATATAGATGGCACTCTCGCGTGCAGATACCCGAGTGGATTGCCTTTGCCGGAGGACCCGATATCTTATCTGCTTTTATGTATGCATGTGTCGATTTAAACTTTGCTGACAAAGACGTCGGACAAGATCAGCGCAGCCCGGATGCTGCGCTGCAGCTGAACGGTTTCGTTCCTTTGTGTGGACTGAAAAGTTGCTATGGCCTTTGTGTGGCTCCCAACCTGTCTTGACGACAAGTGCAGCAGCAATACCTTGCCCTAATTAGGACGGAAGTCGCGGTTCACCGTGCTGTGCGTAGCCCATCTTTTCCCTCTTCGCCTCCTTTTCGATCTCGGTTTGCAGCGACCACAGTTTCGTGGCCGTATATATCGTTCCTCGCTTTCCCGGATGCTTCCCTCTGCCTGAGCTTCCGAGGCTTGAGAAGCCAGTCTAGGAACTACCTCTACTCGATCCGGCAGTTTCCTTGTCTGAGAGTTCACGCTGGTGTGGCCGAAATGTTATACTGTTACTGCATCCTTGCTTTCAAACCGTGTATGCGGTCTATATTGCTGGAGCGATGTAGCTTATAAATAGACGGTCGTGGCGCTGACACGTTAACACGATGTAATTTGCTTAAAACATATAGCGTACCGGGAAACCGAGAGAGAAAGAGAGAGAGAGTGAAGGGTGAGGGAGAGCCGAAGTGGCAGAATCAGTTTCGCCAACTAAGGAGTGTCCGTCGACTAGCGTACACTTGGGGAGTGAAGGGTATAAATATATGATAAGAAATGAAATCCAAGATAACTATCGAACGGGCAATAATGAGAACTTACAGAATATGCGCGAGCATTTGAAGCCAATTTCCGCAGCTCTGAATGAGACGGGGCGTTGGGCTAGCAGATAAGTTATGTAAAAAAAGTTCACCGCGCATTTATATATCGCAAGATACATGTGAACACTAGAGAAAGTCGCCTATTCGCTGTCTTGTAAAACACCCGTGTGACCAACTCTGCAGTTGACTAAAACTGGTGTTTGCACATACGAGAATGAGGGTATGGGCCCCTTCTAATCGCAATAATGGCCCGCCATGAAGCGCGGCATGACCATACCACTTTCAGACGAGTTGCGCATTTATCAGTTCAAGATATTCGGAATTTTTTCTACTTCATCTTTACGTAACCACGTTAATCAAATAATTGGACCTGTTTGGGAGTAGCCTCTTTTGGAAGCATACAAGCTCGTAAATTCCAACTCGATGGAGATGGCAAAACTGTTCGAGTCAAGCGGAATTCCAATTATGGGACGGGCGCTGCAATTAAGGGACATCGCCCCACACTGCGCTCACGTACCCAAAGAACCCATCTTAGGACTCGTTATCACGACATAGCCGCTACCAGCCATTTTTTGGCAGGTGATTTCATAAATTAAGTTCATGTAGTTCCAACGGTATACGTGATTAATTGATCAGTCATTCATACGCCATAAACAAGCACCGACGCGCATTCAAGCGAGAAGTGACACTTGATGTTGAAATAGTATATGACACCAATTATGTTCCAAAACATGTTTGTTTGACAGGCAGTGTTGACGCAATCAAAATAAACGTAATCGGTAATTTGCACTGGCTTGCGTTTGTATTGACGCGACTCCATGAGCATACTTCGGAGCTTGCGCAACAGCGCAGTGCTCCTATTGTTACTTCCTAAGAAATGCTGTTTGCTATGATTTTCAAATTCTAGCAAATTAGGTATGCTTTGAGTTAGCAACACATTGTGATAACTCTGGGCCGACCTCTCTGAAGACCAATGAAAACGAGGGGCTCTCAGTTCGAGTTGACTGTTGTGGATACCAACTCGTTCAAATTATTGGGAAGTTTCCATCTCATTTCTTCTGTCTCTTTAATTTCCATTCCCCCATTCCCTGCGCAGAACTTTGGAGGTGTCCTCCATTGAGAGAAGCAGTACAAAACTGCGCTTGTTTCTTCCTTTTCTCCTTTTTAAAGTCACTTAATCTCCCATAGAAGTAAAAAGAGCTGTGACAAGACTAGGGGCCAGTTCGAGTTAACCGAGTTAGAGGTAACCAGCTTTTACAGCACTAAGCCAATGGTCTCAAACTCACATCAGCTACTGGACCGCATTTAGTCTTGCAAGGGCCCAGAAGTTGGACGCGGGAAGGAGAAGGAGGGGGTTTGAACAAAATGTCAGTGAACGTTGCCGTTTTAAAGGGGTCCTTTCTCATACGTCATACATGGATAATTTCGGGCAGGGATTTGACGTTAAGTTTCGATGAACACATCTATACTGCTCTCCGGAAGCTCTGAAATCTGCACTTATGCCTAGTTCACACGGAAACATCCGCTTTCTACAGCGACCGAAATTCCCCTGCCGCCGAAACGTAGCGTCGTTCGCACTGGACGTGCCCCGCGCCGCCGAATATTCCACCTACTACGGGGCGAACACGGGATCGATGCGCTGTCACCCGGTTGTTGTCGCGGCTCGCAAACGCTACTACGCTATCTGGTGGTGTATACTTCGACGATTCTCGTACTCAAGAAGCAAGAAAAGACAGTACTGCTTACTTTGCTGGCAAGTGGCTGTCTTGTAATGCATGAAGAGCAATAAACCGCCGACGCCAGCGGCGTTGGTGGGTTCGTTTTGCTCTGAAAGACCGCAACAAGCTCGGTCACGCAAACAGCAAGCTCGGTCACCTCTTTCACGAAATACGGAGACGAAGTAGGCACAGAGAAGGTTAAACTCTCGTTGGTTTCAACATTCAATTACGTGCACTGCGGCATAACAAGTGAGTAGGGCTTGGCCGCCATTTTTCAAAATTCCTTGACTAGAGCTCCTATTGGTCCGCGGTGACCGATGTGGCGGCAGACGCCGCAAAAATCGGTCCGAGAGCGATCGCCGTGGAGAGGGCCCTTTCGGCGGATCTCGCCGCCGCCGAACCAGATTCGGAGCACTTTCGGCGGCCGGAATGCTCAGTGTGAACGCGGCCTTAAGTAGAGTTCTTTTTTTCCGCGGGTATGTTCGACGAAAAGTGACCTTGCTGGGTGCCTCACGAAAAAAAAAGAATGCTTAAGACTGGTCATGCCAGTGCAGAGTTTACGCCAACAAAGTGTTTTTAATCACGACAAGCAAGAAAATAACGCAAGCACCATTTAGTGATACCAGAAAGAGCATCAATGTCATTAAAAACTATGGGACAAAAAGGGTCGTGTGCGGGCCGTGTACCACTATATACTATAGTGAAAGGTCGGCGGGCCACGTGTTTGAGACCCCTGTACTGAGGTATCTTAGACGCGCAACGACGCACGTAACATTGTTGCACTCTCCATGGGACGCACAAAATTCAATTTAACATGATTTGCTACCTCTGGGAAAAACAACGGAAAATGTTCAAGACATCGTCTACACAATGTTTGGGAAATTGGAAATCAACCTGTAGCACGGGAAAAGGCGCGAATAGCCATTGCATTTAAGTCCTCAGACGCTCGTAACTTCAAAATACGTCGGGTTTTACAAGCCGCAAATCTCAGTTGAATGGGAATCCTCTTACGTCCGCTAAAGGCGCCTTTGTTGCGGTATGCGATGAATGTAAGAGTCTAAGAGAAGGCCATGCGATAGACGCGTGCTATATTCCTGCATTTCAGGAGCAACGAAAAGGAGCCCAATCAGCGTAGGCTGAATATATTATCTAAAAGCTTTGACTGAGTGGTCGTCGCTGTCCAACTGTCGCAATTATCTCATAGTGAAAACGGCGGTACCCTATAGGTTATTTTTATGAATTCGAATATCCTCAGGGGCAGACACAGTTCGTCGTACACGTTATGAGCGTACTCCCCGGATAGGCGCCAATAACTCGCCTGCGATTAAAAAATTAAAAAGAAAAACTGCTCCCTCTGTGCCTTCGAAACTGCCGAACAAAATCCCACGAGATGCAGAGAGGCTCGTCAAAATTGTCACGTTTGGGTTAGTTTAACTCTTGCGACGCCTTCGACGTACTCTAACAAACTAATGCTTCTCTCTCCAATGCTGTACATAATGTATACAGCTCCGTGTGGCCGGCTTCACATGCTTGTTTGTTTGGTGGCTTGTTTGTTGCTTTTTTTTCCATGGTCTGCGCGTCCACCTTCGTCTAAACAACAGCAAAAAAAAACTGTTTTCCTCTATCGAACTAGCACCACATATTTGCGTTTCTCTTCGTCCGCCAACTAATGAAGCGTGTACAGCTGCCCACTAGTAATCGCTGAAAACAAACAGCTTAAGCAACGCCTTGACAAATACGAGAACAAAATAATGTGGCTCGAAAAACAGCTGGCCCAATTAATGGGAGCCACCCCGAAAACTACAGTCCAGGCCTCTCAAAATCTAACTAGCCACCCAAGCGAAAAGCTACGGGACAATGGGCACATCCAACCGCAATCGACACCACCACGAGATCCTGTAGCCAATATAGGAACAGAACAAACAGCGACAAACCTCACTTTACAACAACAACTGCAGCTACTGCAACAGCACATACTGCAGCAAACAAAAGCCCAAATGAAACAGTTCTTTGTCAAATTTCATGACCTTAAGCGATACGTTCATGAAAGCCTCGACAAAGAAACGAAGCGTCGACGTAAGCAGAACCAACCGCGGTCCCAGGAGTCCGACGCGAAAAGCATGCTTACCTCGGACGCTGAAAGCACACCCACCTCCTCGCATCATGGCAATTAACCGACGCATAGCAAACGAGAATCTCACTATATGGTCCTGGAACTGTCGTTCCCTGCACAACAAGCACGCTACACTCACTCTATACATAAAGGCGGCGCTGGTTCCTCCTGACGTAATCTGCTTGCAAGAGGTGGGAGCCAGGCCTAAAACAGTTTCTGGCTACAAACTGTACATGGATCTAAATACACCTAAGATTGCGACACTCGTCCGGAAAGAATTGGCAGCTACATGCATAACGGCACTGAACGAAGAGACGCAACACCTTATCGTAACGCTCTGGCCAGCGAAGAAAGGACGCCCGAGGCAGATTATATGTAACATATACAGTCCCCCACAAGACAGAAAAGCAGCATTCAGCAATATCTTCCACTATTTGAACAACAAGCTTCAACCACGCGACCGCTTGATCATCACTGGGGACTTCAACGCTTGGCACACCACATGGGGTTATAGCGCAGACAGACCCAAAGGTACGCGACTTTTAGAAGCGATACAGCGCTACGACTACACACTCCTCACGACACCGGGCATACCGACTCGTATAGGAAACAGTGTCAACAGGGACACCACTCCCGACCTTACCGTAACCAACAATGCCGCGACCATGCGCTGGAGTGTGCTGGACGACAATCTGGGCAGCGATCACAATATTGTGCAAGTAACATATGAAACAGCTCGACTGGGACGCCCGCTCGGAAAAGCCAGACTGACTAACTGGACTAAATATAGAGAGCAACAGGAAGTAGACGGGCCCAAGCCAACAACTATAGCCCAATGGACACCGTACATTAAGGGTCTCTATGACAAGAACACCAAGATATATCAAACAACTACCGACGCACCTGCCATTGACACCCACTTGACACATCTTTGGGAAGCTCGTCGAGGCCTCACGAAACGGTGGCGCCGACAAAAGCTAAATAAGAAACTCAGACTCCGTATAGCGAAAATCACAAAGGAAGTAAACGCATACTCAAAGGAACTTTACAACAACAACTGGCGCACCTTCTGCGATTCCTTAAAAGGCACATTAAGCACGAAAAAGAAGTGGAACATCCTACGGAGTCTTTTGGATCCCTCTGCAACAAGAACCAAAACAAACGCTACCCTTCAACGACTAGCTGGGGAATTTCAAGGTGATCCGGATCAGTTAATAGAAGAGCTGAAACAACGCTACACAGGAGAACACAAGCGAAACGTTAGCCCAACACCCAGTCAAGAATACAATGGAGAACCCAACACTGAGCTCGACGCCCCCATAACCTTTGCGGAGGTTTATGCAGCGGCTCAAAGCTTCAAAAGAAATACAGCGCCCGGATTGAATGGCATTACAAATGCCATGGTACGGAACCTCAGCGATGAAGCATTACAAGCCATCACAGACCACTTTAATCAGGAAGTCTGGACACCGAGTGGAACGATACCTGCAAAATGGACACTGGCACAGGTTGTACTCATACCTAAACCAGGCAAACGGCGAAGCCTTGATCAGCTACGACCAATTTCTTTAACGTCATGCATTGGCAAGCTCTTCGAAAAAGTTATACTCACTCGCCTTGACCAATACACAGAAGAACGGGGGCTTCTACCAACATCTATGTACGGATTTAGGCGAGGAGTGTCTACCCAGGATATGTTCTTACTGCTCAAAGAGGAAGTGCTTAACCCAGCGCCAGGTAGTCTCAACAATCTACTCATTGCACTCGACATCCAAAAAGCATTTGATAATATTGCGCACTCTACCATACTAGACGGTCTTGCAGCCATAGGATGCGGACAACGCATATTCAACTATGCCTCTGATTTTCTTGGAAATCGCAAGGCGCAGATTGGCATAGCTGGTACCAAATCATCACCATACGACCTCCCACTGAAAGGCACACCTCAGGGCTCCATCTTGTCTCCATTTTTATTCAATATCGGCCTCCGGAAACTAGTCCTCCAGCTGGAGACTGTACCAAACCTGGGCTGTGCCTTTTACGCGGACGATATTACGCTATGGGCAACAAAGAGCTCCTATGGAGAACGACAAGATGTACTGCAAACCGCTATAGACATGATTCAAGGCTACCTCACTGCTGCAGGCATGTCGTGCGCACCTAGCAAATCGGAATATTTGCAAATAAGACCCCCACGCACTCGGTCCAACCGTGCACCCGCGCTGCAGCTAGAAATTGCCGGACAGATCATCAACAGGACCCCAGTAGCTCGAATATTAGGCATGCACGTGCAAGAAAACAACAGCGTAAAGACTGCAATAGGCAAACTCAAACACCGTAAAGAGTATTGCATCCCTTATAGCTAGAATTGCGCGAAGTAATGATGGGATGACAGAGGCCGACACGGTACGTCTTGTACATGCCTTCGTTCTCAGCCGAGTCACGTTCGCTCTTCCCTTTCAATCAACACGCAAGCCCGAAATAGAGCAGATTGACAGACTCATCAGAATTGCGTACAAAGCCGCATTGCGACTTCCGAACAGCACAAGCACAGAAAAACTCATGGGACTCGGCATGCATAATACGTATGAAGAATTGGCCGCCGCCACGCTAATCGCACAGCGAGAACTACTCACCACTACGCTCCAGGGAAGAACACTGCTACAGAGGCTGGGATACCCTCTCACCCCTCAATATTGGGGCGATGAGACAGTCATTGTACCCAAGCAAATACGTGATCAAATAATCGTGGAACCCGTTCCAAAAAACATGCACCCGCTCTACAACAAAAAGCGCCGTCAAGCGCAAGCATGAAAACTCCTGCAGAGAAGTAGCGATCCAGACGCTTACTTTACCGACGTCAGTCTTTGTCCCGCGCCACCACAAGGCTCCAGAAAACAAGCATATGCATTGGCAGTGACTAACCAAAGCAAAGTCCTGGCCTGTGCGTCCCTACGCACCAGATCAAGTGCCACCGCAGAGGCAGCAGCCATAGCCTTGGCAATCAAAGAAGCCGAAAGAAGGGGGCGCTCAGCGTATATTTTGACAGACTCACAAGCTGCATGTCGCTTATACCTTAGAGGCACACTTCCAAGGTGTGTCACTGATATTTTGGGGTCCATGTTGACGGAGGCACATGGCGTCACTTGGTGCCCAGGGCATGACGGCCTGGGGGGGAACGAGGAGGCAAACTGCGTAGCTCGCGGACTTACTGGCCGAGACGCAGGACTCTCCTCAGGACACCTCACAGGGCATCATGAAGAGCAAAGTGTAACAAGCAGGCAGATATTGGAAAACCAACGCCTTACAAGACGCACGTACGCCCCTCCACATCCGAACTTAAGCAGCCAACAAGCCCGGGATTGGCGCCGCCTCCAAACGAACACATACCCCCACATATCAAAACTACACGCAATTTTTCCACAGATATATACAACAGGGGTATGTCCATGGTGTAGTAAACACACAGCCACACTTACACACATAACCTACCAATGTACCGAGCGGCCAGCCAATGCAGTATCTAGGTTGGTGCGCTCACTACAAACACTCACAACGTGGTCTTGGGAGGCACGGCTTTCCGATCTGGCACTGGGGAGCCAACTGGGGACCCTAGACCAGGCCCGGCGAGCCGCTGTGGCCAGTGGGGCTCTACAAGAGGGCTCCACCCGGGATTAGTCACGTAATTTTAATTCTTCAATAAAGTTTATTCTCTCTCTAGTTGTGTACACCAGCTGTGTGCGTGCGCCTGTCTACAAAAAAAAAGAATGATAATAAACGCATACACTGCCATTTGTCTGCCTGAAGGCGCGGGAGCTACGGGCAAGCAAGCACAGATCCCCCCCCCCCCTCTGCTTCTGCATGATCTGCACTATTGTATAGGCTCAAGCTTGGTGCTTGTTTGTGCAATGGGGGACGTCGTGAACAAATAAAAAAAAGGCGAGAAAAGTGCTAACGAGCCGCGTTTTAAAAACAAAGCTCTCTTTTCGTCTTTTGGACACCTCGTTGTTTATATTTCCCAGTAATATCAGCCTCTCCCCTTTAATTGTCGCACTCGTCGATTGAAGAAAGTTTACAGTTTTAAATTCGACATTGCTCTCGTGCTGTTCCTTGTCACGGCCGGGCTTGGCTACACATGTGCGCGCTTTTCTCCTTACGGTATTTTCACGCGTCGCGAATACAATGGTAGAGTTTCTGAGTATGTTTCGCCACCCGTCGGCGGTAGGGGCGCTGCGAACCTGACCTTGCATCTTCTGCGACGCGCACACGGCACATGGAAGTTTGTCGATGTGAAACCGTTGAATTGGGGATCTTGGAGAAGAGGGTGAGAGGGAGTATCAAAGAAATTAGGGATAAAGGAAGCATCGTCTACTTTCAAAAATATAATCTTACCAGACGGCTTGCCGCCTAATGTAGGCATGTATGTGCTCGCGGACAATACAAGCTGAAGCTCGGTGAAAATGCGGAGAATAGGCTAATGACAGGCATAATTCAGGATGTATAAATCACTGGCAATTAACGTTTAAGCACTAAACACCTTTGGCCCTTGGTCTCGTCGGGAAATGACAGAAATTAAGAGAGGTCGCTGACAGAATGACGAACGCGCATTCCCTTTGCTAGCTATTTCCTATATTTATTTATTTTTCCGAATATATTTTGAGTGGTTTTTGGCCTAATAGCTGCTGTCTGCAGCCTGGCAACTCTGTTAAACAAGTACGTGTGTTGTATATCTAATGGCTGAAGAACTGTGCAAAAAAAGATAGTAAAAAAAAGAGAGGACCCTTGCTGCTGAATAACGCCTTGGACGGCACGCACAGAGAGTAGTGGTGTGCATTGTCAAGGCTTTAACACCACCTGGAAATACTGATTCCGGAGACCCAAGCCCTTTTGCATTCCTTTATACTGCAAGTCACGTCCGTGAAGAATTCGAATGAAGTACGCAGCTGCTTACGTTCGCAAGCCGTTTGCCCCGGAACTAAAATTATAGTGCAAGTCAGTTCTGCGCTATCCTTCGAGTTCGTAAAGCAACATATGTAGAAATAGAAATTGACAGAATTAAACTTTTTGGCAAATAAGCACTTTTTTTCTTGAAACATTTCTATGAGTTCTCTTGTGGCTTAGTGCTACAAGCAGGTTGTTGTCAATCGCCTTTTTTTTCTCTAGTGTGGCTTGCTTTATTCTGAATTGACCCACCGCGGCTGCATTTATTTGGTGCTTTGTCAGTGTTCAGTGTACAGTGATTTCTCGAATCGAGAAGGCAGTCGCACAACCTTCAGTACGTGCATTACGCACATGGATATGCTGTATATTAGCTGTGTGAAGTTGTACGGCTGTGTTCCGTCACGGCCGCTGGATCAGAGTGGTTTTCTGTTGCAAGTCCCGTCCGGGAAAAAAACCCGTGTTTCTCCTCACCAATTCAAAAGAAAATGCTGAGCTGTGCGTCAAGTCACAAAAAGATATTGCGAGAGGCAACCTCATCATCAACGACAAGTCTACATCGACAGTCGCATGCAGCAGACACTTGCACGATCAAGATCACGTGCCTGCGTTCTGCATCAGAAAACTTTTCCTGACTCCGCGCCTACTCTTTTCGAGGACTGTCGTTCCCAGTTGATTTCAAGTGCATTGAAGCCTCGCAAATATCCTGCTTCACGGGCTTCGTCTCTACGTCATACATCAAAGAAGGGAAAAGTGCACGCCAACGAAACAGATCTGGATGTTGCAACTTTCCAAGGTGTTTCACTGAAAAAGAAGCAGTAAGTGTTTGCACGCAAACAATAAACAGTGACGCTCATCCCGCGGGTCTATACCAGGCTATGATAGGGTGATTACGCGCCCAACTGTCGCAGCATTGTTCAAAATGCGAGAACGTGTACCGATTGCTGAAACAAGAGAAAAATTCGTCCCAATATTATCACAAAAGCAAGCACCCCGCATATGTTAAGAAAGTTGCAACAGCATGATGCACAGAAAGAAGACAAAAAGGTCGTGTTTCTTGATTGATGTTTGTGGTTTAACGTCCCAAAACCACCATATGAGACTGAAAGACGCCGAAGAGGAGGGCTCCGGAAATTTCGACTACCTGGAGTTGTTTAACGCGCGCATATCCAGCTTTTCTGGAAACAAAACAACCAGCGCCCCTAACGGTCCCGGCTGGAACCTAGCGCGTTTTCAATTGATTCGGTGAGTTTTTCTCGAATAATAAATTGTATAGGGTGAACGGTGAAAAACGCAGACAACAGAGTGCGTCTGCGAACTTAAACGGACGAAACGTCTGCAGGGATCATGTTGGGGTAAGCTTCAATTTCGTTCCCAGAACAGTGAAAGATCGTACAATGGATGGCAACGACAAAAAAAGTAGCCTGTTTTTCGAGACTCAAACGTTCACTGCAGTAAAATTAAGCAGGTTATAACAACGATCATTGCACCGTATATAGTACTGGCACTCAGTTTTCGATTGAAGTCATTCTCAACGTGCCGCAATCGGCATAACATGGTTCCCCAACATGATATTTTTTTTGCAACGCGGTTTTTGAATGCTTGTGGTATATTGATACTGAGACGTTCCGTATGCGATGTCCAATAATTCCGTATGTTTCCGTAAGAATACATATGTTTCCTATATATTTACCATATATTTCCTTAAGATTCTTACGGAAACATACGGAATTATTGGACATCGCATACGGATTGTTTCAGTAGGGTTAAACTCTTGCTTATCGCAGGCGGCTCGGCGTCACTCGTGGCCGAGTGCGTTAACCACGCCGTTGTGCGGTTCAAGGTCAGCGCGTCGTCACAAGGTCAATGCCGGGAATTGGAGCATTTTTTTTTCAGCCCGTGAATAAGTTCCACGGCATCCTAGAAGATGTCGTCACCAAAAAAGTAAAAAGAAATTTCTGTTTAACTTTTGTTTTTTCTGTGTAATCTTGAGAAGTATTTGTTTTACTTCATTCTCATTACTTTTAGTGCATCTTTTACTACTGCACACAAATCATAGGCTTAAGATGTAAATTTGTAATTCTTACCTTGCTATTTCAAACATCCAATGGAAATTCACGTTCCATCTAGTTAGGTAATCAAAGGTCTTTTGTTTTTCGTACCTTTTTCGTGGTGAAAACTTATATCCAGCTTTCATGATTTTGTTAAGCTCTATTCAGGTCCCTACAATTCACCGATAAGTAGACGAACTAAGTAGAGAAGCAAGACATATTATATGGCAAAATTATACGTTTTGCCTTTGCTTTTTAAATGCGTAGCGTTCCTTTCAGTATTATCTATCTATCTATCTATCTATCCGCCCACGTGTGTATATATTGCCATATATCCCATACTAATTCTTGTCTACTAGGTAAAGAGACGATTTGCGAAGTATATATCGCCGTATATCTTATACCGCAATATATACTACGTACATCGCCTCATTATCTTGGGGTCAACCAGAATTAGTATTTAGAGATAAGAACGATTGCCGAATAGGTTTGACGGGTCATGACATGAAAGACTTGCAAAACCCGTTGCGTACGTACGTCTTCAAACCGTTTTCTCCTCACATATGTGGCACATATATACCCCCATACCCCATTTGGCGGTATGCGGGTATACGACACAGGTGTTTGACAGTTTGTTGACCCTAAAGCGGCGGGAACAGACATCTGTAATTTTAGTGCTAGAGCGTCAAGAAAAAACTAAAACCAGCAGCGTTGACCCGGTAAATGCAAAAGTTAAATATTATGGTCCCAGCAGGAATTTAAACCAAGAATTCTGCGTAGTAATCAAGTACAGTATCACAGCGCCGCGTTAGGTCTCGAAACTTCTTTGGAAAAACAACCTATTGCTCGCGAAACGGCAATTGTGGTTGCGTTGCAGGCCATTCAAATTTATAAACATCACATATGTACTCCTATGACACATGATTTACATTGGGTTAGCGTCAGTTATACACTTCATGAACATTAGCTGAAGTTGTTTTACGCACCACTTACCAGAGTGACCATCCTCCCAAGCACAAGCGCTACATATCCGCTTTTCCATTCTGCGTTGGTAATAACCATGTTGCTGTTGGCATCGTTGCACAACTTTAAACATCTGATTATGTAAAGCATACAAGACTGTTCAACATATGTCTGAGCGACGAGATTCGTACATGTATTTAGCACCATTTCGTAATGTTTGGCTTAATTAAAAAAGTACAGCAAGGTCACACTCCTTGTGCATGCTTCGCATTACATTGAATCCATGTTACGCGGGATCTGCCAATTAAAATGACGAAAAGTCCCTCCCGTATATGGGACCGGAAAGTATGTCATTCTGTAGGGCTTCTTTGCAGAGGCTAAAAATAGCCTGCCAGTGAACGTATAATTTCGTGCTTTATCTCAACGTGTGTTATTGCGATAGCAACTAAATCGACACTATGGATAGGTTCTCGCCGTCGACGTTGCCATCACCGTCATGTTCCTTAAAAAGTCCCCATTGACAACATTCCGCTGTGTATTGTTTGATTTACGAGCGGGTAAAAGCGCGTAGATCAAACGCGTAGATCAAATGCTGCTGCAGCAGAGCGTAAACGTCCCGATTGCTTTGAAGGCGCAGGAAAAGACGCAAAGGTGAGGGTGGGGGTGGGGGAGCAGCGTTCGAGCAGTGACTGTGAACGTTGACTATAAGGACGTGGTGGCAAATACTATGAGGATTTACATCGGTGGACGCCTTGTATACCCTTCTACGTTCTTCGCTCTCACCGAGAAGCGACTGTGGGATTTCCCCTTTCCCATACCGCGAGCCGCTGTGCTCTGTTGCAGCAACGTTTTGTAAAGTTACGCAACACTGGATGTAAAAATTAAATCTTACCTTATTTGTCGCTACTGCACGTATTACAACACCCTTGCGGTGAAACTGGAATATTTTTTCATAGGTTGTCATATTTAAAGTCCTGCTTGAACAGAAAACGAGCAGCATGCCTTCTTTGTATACCATCATAAAGCTCTGTGCGCTGCATCGGATAGGTCTGCGTGATAAGACTTATCTAGATCAAAACTCTCAGAAAGTTGCAGAGACTGGTACTGTCACAGGGAACAACAAACCGCCATCGATGCAACATAATTTATGATCACAAATAAATCTTGCTCTAAAGAGCAACGAAACCTGCGCTAATGCACTTTCATCACTTTCCGAACTTCGTGCACTTGTATGATTCTTTCTACATTTCATTGTTTGGTTTAGTCTTGTTCTTTTCTCTGTTGGTGAAAAGCGCATATACATATATCTATGCTCGAAAGTATAGCCAGCTACGCTTTCCGCATTGAGATAGCCGATACCGCAGCCTGTGACTACTGTGACAACGAAGAAACCATTCCACATATGTTTTGTGACTGCTGGCAGTATAGTGAACAGCGACTATGCCTTTGCAAGAACTCAATGAGTCAGACAATCAACGTTTGTCGAAAGGAAAAAAATACAGATGAGAGTGGCTCCAACTCCGAGCTACCCGGCACTGAGGCACCCCCAAATGGACTAACGCTTTTCATGAACGAGAAAACCTCTTATGAGGGCTACCACAATATCGCTGTTTGGGGTGCATCTTTTCCTAATACATGTTCTTTAAGTTGATTATTTACGAATACGAGTGCGTTTTTCCTAGTTTATTATTTTTTACTATATCGGAGAAATGAGCACTTTGTCACAACTTATATGTTACTAATCCCCAACTACGAAAAGATTGGTGTCTGTTTTCTCAGTTTTTTCACATTGCTCCAAAAACAGATTCAGTGGTTTGTAAGGACAAGAACATCAAAACACATGGAGCATAATTTAACTGTCACTGAGGCACGCACAAACACAAGCCTAAAGTAGAAATACTTGAATGCAGAACTTAGTCCGTATAACAACGCTAAAACTTGTGGTAATAAACGCAAATGCATACTTCTAATGAATGCAAGAATATCTTACGAGGTTGTTGTAACCGATGGAAGCGCACTCCTTTTGAGTTTTGATTCCCGGCCTCTGAAAAAGGGGGGTGTATCAACATACCAAGTGTTATTTTGCTGCGCTGCTGAACCACTTGTTAGTATATCATGATGCCCCTACGCCTAGGAAGCTCCTCGTCAAAAATAGTTGCAAAAACTGTCGCTGCCTGTCATCCGCGAAGTTCCGGCGACTCGTCGATGGCGCTGAAAATGGGGCCGTTTTTCATAAAAGGATTTCTTGACGCAATGTCTTTCGCATTGTGTTCATATAGCTAATTATGTATTTAGGAGAGGGTATCGTAGACACGCTAGCGCTAAAGAAATCAGTTCTGTTTTAGCTTTGAGGAAGACAAGTCTCGACACAACCCCTGTTTACGAATTGTTCATCGCAAGGTTCCATCTTGTTCTTTCTACAGTTTTTTTTTATATTTCTGATAGAGTAGTAATACAGTACTTGGCATTGTGCATGCCACTGGACACTTCATTCAACAAAGAGAAAAAAGTCCAAAAAGAACCATCAGTCAAATTCCGTAAAATCACAAAAAAGCTAAGGTGAAGCTTATATTAGCCAAACGGATCAACCAATGTCCGGCACCACACGAGGCCTGTGCCCCTCTCCCCCCTCCCCCCATCTTCTCGAATTTTTTTTCGCTATGGCATACTCAACGAAAAAAGCATATGTCAACATGTTGGCCGCTCCCCCCCCCCCGCCTTCCTTCAAAAAAAAACTGCCTACGCCTTGCGGGAGACGTGTCAACGAAGACTTAGATCATGCTCATTTGTTAAAAGTGGAACACGGTTTAATGGCCGTAAAAAATAAGGGGACCCTAAAGCATCACATAGGAGTTCAATGCGATAGCGATCTTCTGTTCCTATAGTGCGCACTTCAAACGCTTAATGCATGAAACCTTTTCGAACCAGCAATGCACTCTTTACATAGCCTTAAAAAAACAAGCGCAGTAGCGTGCGTGCGTTTTCTAGTGGGTTACCGGCTTCAAAGCACCATGTCATTGTGATGATCACATGTTGGAACGCCTGATTTTCATAGGCGCTTGTACCATATTTACTGCAATATTTCATGTTGCATTGTGAAGCATGTATACATGATGTATGTATTTGCAAAGCATGCCCGCCCACCGCGGTGGTGAAGTGACTAAGGTATTCGGCTGCTTACCCGCAGGTCGCGGGATCAAATCCCGGCTGCGGCGGCTGCATTTCTGATGGAGGAGGAAATGTTGTAGGCCCGTGTGCTCAGATTTGGGTGCACGTTAAAGAACACCAGGTGGTCAAAATTTTCAGAGCCCTCCACTACGGTGTCTCTCATAATCATAAGGTAGTTTTGGGACGTTAAACCCCACATATCAATCAATCAATCAATCAAAGCTTGTCTCACTTTCACTGCATTTTCTAGGAGAGGAGGAGGAATAAACGTTTATTTTCAAAACGTGTAGTGGTGTAGGTTCCGCGTTAACCTTAGGTGGGAGGTCTCCTCATTCCAGGAACCCTCTGGCCTTCGCTGCCTCCTTGGTCCTGGCGACGAGATGTCGTTGACGAGACGTCCTAGGAGAAGAATTTATTTTCAATGTGTCCACAAGCAGACGCTTGGCCGCGTCGTAGAACATCCGCATGAGACTGAAACCACGTCAGTTCGATCCCAGAATTTTTTCTTATTTATTCTATTTGAAACGTTATCGATATTTCGGTGACGCATACGGTGATTTTTTCGCTCACAAGCAACGACGCTGAAGTCGACACTAATGATGGAATCTCTGCGAAACGAGCTCTTTAACGCTGTTGTGGTAAAAGGGTAGTTGATGGATAAAACAGAATGGTGGACGATTTTACAGGCGTGAGTTCATTATTTTTTCTATTTGAAAGCACGGAGCTCTAATTATAACAAAGGACACATTGGGGACGAACGCTGTTGTGTTCTTTGGTATTTCAGTCCCAATGCACACCTTAAAAAGGACACAGTTTATATTTATAAATATATATGCAGCGCTTCTCCGTTGCATGATTCGATATGGTGTCACGGGAGTGTCAACATATCTAATCACGTCGTGGGAGAAGCGCGATGAGAAGCGGGCGCCACGGATGCAGTGCCGAAAATTCCTCGCCCTTGCGATCCCTCTGAAGGAACGTGCACTAACACTTTTATTTCTTTGTATCCACGCCATGACGGAGTTGAAAAGATTACCTGCAAGTATAAAAGCAGCAATTCTACAAAGTAGAGCCTAGTTACAGGAAATTCGTTAGAATAATCGATGTGAAGCAGTGTTGTTAGGTTAACCACAATACCGGCTGCCTTGGCAAACAGGCTCACTTTGCTTCCACTTTTCCTGGACTCAGTGGGGGTACCAAAAAAGGCAATTGCATATGCGAACGTAGTACAGAAAACACATGATAACATTATGGCAAAAACTACGACCTACGATGCACTTCGACTGTTAGAAAACGGTGGCAGTAACGGTGTACATATATATGCACGTTGATTTGCCGCTTTGAGGCGTCAGAGATGGCGCGTTGTTGTGATGTACTCCTCACTAGCCAACGGTGGCGTATGCGGAGGAGGGGGTGTTTGAACTCCTTTCGAAAATTTTAAGTTTGATAAGTATTTACATCCACGCATACAAATGAACGCATGAGCATAAATAAGATATGTACAGATACCCTTCCCTTTCCCTCGCTTACGACTAGAGGTCAGCTGCGATGGCGGTGCGGACCGATGTGCGCGGAACATATATACGACAAAATGGTCGGCAAGCAGACACGGTAACGCGACAAAGCATGGCTGCACATAGTTGCCATAGTAACGACAGATATATCTTCGAAAAAACAAATGTGTATCTTTTGATACACCGAGGGTGCGTCTGTGACGGCCAGACATTTCGTGCGTAATGCTTCGAGCTGTCTGGCACAGTATGTTTAGAAAAACAGCCAATTCATTGCCAGTTGTTGCCATTGAGATAACGCCGACACACCGCACATCTTTATCTGCGCTTTGAGATGAAGCGACAGTCACAGGGTGTACATAATTTTTCTTATATTTTATTCATTGCTACGTCACTGTCTACGTCATGGCGAGAGTTTTGAATTTTTTGAGGTCAATATGCCACGTGGTGTCATTCACGCGAAGTAAACCGCTGGTGTCCAGAAAAGCTAGATATGCCCAAATCTGAGGACACGGGCCTACGAAATTTCCGCCTCCATCGGAAATTGAACCGCCGTTGCCGGGATTCGATTCCGCGACCAGCGAGTCAGCAGCCGAGTACCTTAGCCACTAGACCACCATGGTGGGGTAAGGCTATGTTTCTTCTGCATATCAAATAGAATGTGATGGAATAAAGCATCCAGCGTACCCAGACGAAGTAGTTAGAACGTGTGCGATATGGCACTTTCTGTTAGAAAAAAGCTACAATCATGCGCGCACTTCGGGGCTCGTGACACTGCCAGCAAAGTGCACTCTTCAGAGGTATATATGTCCAAGTCCAGCATCATCAGGTATGTTAAATGCCATAAACCATTTGTGCGTCTTCAATGAGTAAGTAACTCGTTTTTCAACGCGCAGTGAGTAGAGAAGCTCGCTCGAACCCGTGTGCTGCCGTTGAGCGCGCTGTACGGAACGGCGGAAGAAGGTCAGGGTCACAGCGCCCCCCTCAAAGGAGTGACGAGAGGCATCTACTACACCCGATGCGAAGGCCGTAAGAAGCGAGGGCTGCAGGTGCAGTCTAGCCCAGCCGTGCCCACGTCTAGACAGACTGCTGCACTTCCTGCTGCTGCAGCGCCATTGAGGTGACATCCCTAGCTCCAAGTATCCAGATAGAATTTGACTGCAGTTTATTTCTTTTTATGTTAAGACGTACATGTTTTCTTTAGTATTATTCCTTCTTTGTCTGACAGGAATCCGAAACAAGAAACCACAATGTAGAGGAATGTTTGGCGAATGGGAAGAGCTGGAGCGAAAAAAGGGAAACAAAGCAGCCAGTAATGGGCAGAAAGAAAGAGATGAAGCCAACACAGTTAATCAAGAGCGCCTCCTCTACTTTGCATTCCCACAATAAAAAGATCGACCGAAAGTTGAATAAAGAACGCGAAGCGTGGGTTCAATGCAAGGACAAAAGAGGTACGAGACGAAAAAAAAGAAAGCTAGGGTAGGCACAGATTATATGTTAGTTTCACGTGTCAGCTCTTGCAGTTGTGCATACGTATGTATCTAGGTACATTCCTGGGGTCACAACACGGAGGCCGAGAATCACTGCCGCGTGTGTTAATAAAGCCTCTGCTTAAAGAGACATTTGTTGCCCATACGGTTATCCGATTATTTGCCTGCTGCGCTCCCCCCCCCGCCAATTTTGCTTTTTACAACTACAAATGTACTCAAAAAACAACGTGAGCTTTGGCGTTACTGTCAAAGGCAATGAAAGGGACACTTGTAAAGACCGAGTTGTATAACTAGGTGAACACGATAGGAGCACTATTTTGCCCGTCGCTTCTGCGTTTTGCTTTCTGTGGTTAAGTATGACTTTCTCTTCTCGCGTTCGCTTGTGGGTTAATGATTATAGACGCTCACCATTATACGATGCTGCGCATGTTATGCGTATACGTGCGCTACATGTGGTACTGCAGCGTCTGTCGCAAATTGTGACGAACGAGACGTGGCCAAAAGAGGCACGCACTTTCTCCCATTTTTATGGGGCTTTTTCTTTCGTAAGTGTTCTTGTTGATGTTTTTCTTAGTATTCTTCTTAGAACTAACCCAGGAAGTCTGTCTCTCTGCTCATTTGTGGGCCCGTAATGCGTAACATGATGCGCTCCATAATGGATAAAGAAAGCAAATATACACAAATAACAGAGATATTGCAGCTTCATAAGTTTACCTTTAATTTCTTCGATATCTTGAAGCATTAGATCAGCGTGCACTTGAATATCTCCTAGCGGCCCTGTGGAAGTCATAGCGGCCCTGTGGACGTCGCAACGGGCAGCAACTTCGCCTTCGTACGGCCTATCGACTCCTCTCTTTTTGACGTCACACCGGGCCGAGACTTCAGAGTCAACCACCCTCACGACCCCTCTCGCCACGACATTGCAGCAGGTCTCGAGCTCGCTTGAGACCGGCCCCACGACTCATCTCGCCTCGACGTCGCCGCAGGCCAAGACTTCGCTTTCGACTGGCCTCGGAACTCCTCCAGCCTCATGTCGAAGCAAGCGACGACTTCACCTTCCAATGGCCTCCCGACTGCAAAGCCAACCACAAGTCGAACGAGTTTTGAGCACACGCCGAAAGACCTGCCGCTTTCCACGCAATCCATGGCCCTTCGGAGCAAGAGCTTGTCCACAAGGTGCGCCATGGAGAGTTCGATAGCTAAGGAAAATCCCGGGTGCGCCTTGTGCATTGACTCCAAAGATCCAGCTTCCCACAACCTAAGCTGCTGCTTGGCAAGTCCGCCTTACTTTCGTGATACAGGTGATGAATGCATGTAGCATTCGTCTTACGGCACCCTGTACCCCCAGGACTTGCCTCATGGGGAACAACACGCGGAGCCCTATTTCTTGTTCTAGACGCGCCTGAGACCTGATCGTGGTGGTAGGGTCACCAGTTCGTCTTCAATGAAGGCCAAGGAAGTCGATGATCGGGAGTGCGAGCGGAAGCGTTGCTACAAGCCACACTCAACTAGAATCATGCATCCTGTGACCATCCACGACACCACCGATCATCACAAAAAGATGGCGCCTGACGCCAGAGAACTGCGCTGGATGTGCCACATAACATAGCTCCATCAATACGCCATGCGCATCATGCAGGGATCCGGAGCAAACGAAGAGTCTCGTGAAGCAGGAAACACCGTGATTGACCAGTCGTTGGGAGGCCCCTGCAGTGATGTCTCCACAAACTTCCACATGACTCAAAATCACGCATCTGAAAACCTCAGCTCGACGCACGTCATCGTTCGTGACGCTGGGACGGACACGGACAATCTGCTACCGGCCACACAGCCCATGAATGAACCTCCACTGCCTTCGAACGCAGCCGAGATTCCCGTCCTTGGTGAGGTCACTGCCCAACAGAACCAGGATGCTTCAGCATCGTCATCATTCACGTCGAGTGAGGAAGAAGAAGAATTGTCATCGACTTCGGAGTCTTCATGCAGATCTGAGGCTCCTGCGAGCTCCAATCAGATGCACCTGAGTAGCGATAGCTCCAAGTAAACTACCATTGCTCAGAATCTGGCAAATAAAGACATAATCTCGGCGGACGTAATCGTTTGGGACGCCCAGACATGTTTCAACACTGCACTGCCGAATACAGTGCACGTGAACGAGTCGTTTATGCCATCAAAGGCAGCCGAGATGCCCCTGCTTGATGCGATCGTGCACAAAAGACCCAGGACCCATTAGCGTCATCGTTGTCCTCGTCGAGCGAGGAAGAAGAATCGTCGTGGTTTCCGGAATATTTATTCAGCTCGGAAGAATCTGCAAGTCAGGCACACGATCAGGACCAGCTGACGCCCGAAGTGATCAAGTGGAGCATGTTCGCGCAGCACCTGCAGAGACTTGACATGAAACACCAACAGCACAAGGATGACGATGATTATAAGGAAGCTTTCCGAATGTACAAGAGCAGACTAAAGTCAAACTCCGCATACTACAAAAAACGACGCAAGAAGCGCAAAAACCACGAGCAGAACTTTTGCTTTGTGTCAAGGCAACCAGTGACGCCTCGCAGGAATGCGAACCCATCGTGTCACAGAACGAACTGCTCAAGATAGCACACAACGTGACCACGAGGTATTCTGGACAGCATAGCGAGGTTGGACGACTTCCCCCACAAGACAAGCTACCATTTTGTTTACCTTTATCGTCATTGGCTTCATCGAATGTACGATTACGTCAAGAGCCTTCCAAGTTTTCAACCACAAGATCGTTATTTTGGACCAAATTCTAGATTGCTATGCACTGAATGTCAGAAGCCAGCACCATTGTCATCAGCAGCTCCAAAAGTCGCTCAATAAATCATTCATATACCGGCTACTATAGGACCCAAGCCTACCTGCGCATCCATACTTCACGATCGACCACACGTGGCTTCTCCCCCTTTTACTGCATCTCGATCACCAATGTCCGCCTCAACTTCCGCCGCTTTGCACCCGAACTTTACTGCAATTTGCCGGCTGCGCGAGTGTGTTGGAAATAAAGGAGGAAGAAGGGGCGACGGGCACGAGCACGAGCCAGGGGTGCTGGCTCGCTCAGTTGTTCCGTTTACCTTCGATGTAGCCAGACGACCGGGTCAGGGTCCCCTTCGTTTCTCACAACTATGTCGCTGAATTTAGCGGCTGTACACGTTCAGGCTGAAACGACAACATCGCCCCTATACATCTTAGTAATCCTGTCTACATTTTGGCGGCTTTTTATTGGCATATATACGCGTAGCTTAATTTAATAGTTCGTTTCCTTTTTACATCATACGTGATGTGAGGCACTTCAATTGTCGCCATTTGTTAAAAGTGTTGTGCTGAAGAGCGTACATATATGAGCCGTCCATGCATGGTATACGTATAAATGCTATTTTTTCTAGCCAAAAAACAATCTATTTATCTTACTGACGTTTAAGAATATTGTGTTTAGCTCTCTGTTCGCGCATTTCTGGCCGTTACAAAGCGATGGTTTCAATATATTCGATAAATTTACAGACATGAAAAGCAGAGTCTCGGGTGGCATCTCACTCACCGCTATAACTGGAAACCCTGTCAACAAATACTGTGTTGGGGAAGCACGGACTGCTGGGCGAGTTGGTAATTAATCTTACTGAGTTGCGCGAAAAACTGAAGTACAAAAGGAGGACAGCTGGACAGAGCGCACTGTGACAACTGTGTTTTGGAAGTGGCGATAGTGCATATCCACCACGAAGTCATCCTATTAATCCATGTGCCTATAATTAAATGGCGCAAGTCTCAACTGGAGACATTCCCGATGGTTCTGTTCGCTCCTAGCAGTGTATATGAATGAAGCGAAAAGGCAAGATTGACGCACTCTGGAAAGGCGTGCCCAAAAAGGTGAAGAAGGACTATCTTGGCCAATGGCGTGGTGCGCGCCTTAGGCATTACTTGCGTTCTTTTTCGTTACAGGACCATTCTCTCCTGCAGACCTCCACTCCGATGTTATTCGAACTTCATCAAAAAAATGTAGGAGGAGTGCTGCATGGGGTGCTATCTAGTTGTTAGTGGTTCGGAGAGAAACTCGGTATCCTTCGCAGCGGACGGGCAACAGTATACACATGCTGTTTGGTGTATGTTTGACAGAAAACCTAAATGATCCAGGTTTGGAGAGATTGAGTAAGTGCGTTTACTAACCAAATCTCTGGAACTGCAGCAATAAGTTGCCTTATATATATATATATATATATATATATATATATCAAGCCAGTGTCTTCTGTGAATCCAGTGATAAATTGAAATTGGCTTGAGCGGACAAACGTATGAAAACTTTTATTACTCCTACGTTTCGGCCGGGGTGCGGCCTTCGTCAGGGAATTTCCTGGTATTCCCTGACGAAGGCGGGACCACGGCCGAAACGTAGGAGTAATAAAAGTTTTCGTATGTTTGTCCGCTCAAGCCGAATTATATATATATATATATATATATATATATATATATATATATATATATATATATATATATATATATATATATATATATATATATATATATATATATATATATATATATATATATATCCTTTGAAGGGAAACGGACGAAGATTAAAAGTAAAAAGAGCCGACCGACCCATTAACGGGAAACCCTTCCTTTACGCACGCCGTCACGGACTCTCCCGGCACCGCGGCGACAATCTTGGGTGGCCCGACACACGTCGAGAACTGAACAGCACGTGATAACAAACGTATGTGGATGTACACGGACAGTTGGTTTCGTTCTCAGTGTTGACATTGGTTCCTCCTCTTTTTTACTTTCTTTCTTTTTCTTTTTTTCTCCCCCCTTTTTTTTCCTTTTTTAGTTCCCTCTCACTCTCGCAAACATGTTTCAAGGCGAGAGGGACGCGGGAGGAACGAAGTTTCGAAATTCATGTCAGTATAACTCATCCCCTGATGAAGGGAGGACCCCTCCCGAAACTGTTGGGAAATAAATATATTTATCCTTGTTGACAACGCTCCCGTTGTGCCATATCCTATACCTTCACGAAGACTAACTGGCCCATTGAATTATTACTCCCACTGACCTGAACCATGGCTGCCAGTACATCATCTACGGAGCGTTTGTCGCGGAGATATCCAAATTACCCTACAAAGTGTGCCGTCATCGGGGACTCAATCATGCGGTACGTCCACGCGCACTTCAGCCGGAACGACTCATCGACGCCGTGCTTCATCTCCTATGGTGGCGCTACGTTTTTGGACATTCCGGCGCTACTTGAGTACCTACCTTACCGGGTGGACACGCTGTTTCTGCATGTGGGCACCACGGACATCCTGAAGACGAGCTCTTCAAGATCACTGGATTCGTTGAGGGAGGCATTGAAGCGAATGAGGCAGATGCGCCCGAACATCAAGACACTGCATCTTAGTCTGCCACTACTTCGCGCACCCAATCGCCGACGGCGGGACTCGAACTGGCGATCAATTAATCGGTTTATTATGGAGGTACAGCGATTCAGCAGAGAGGCCCGCCGTCTCTGCCACTACGGGTTGTTGGGATCCGGCGTCTATTACGTCGAACATGGTTTCTCAACACTCCCGCTTCGCCGCTTCCTGGCTGCTGACGGCTTACATGCAAGCTTCGAGAGAGTCGCGCTGCTGGCGCAGCACACGAGGGTGCAGCTGCGATGGACGTCGGCGGTATGGAGATCAGGGGCAATCGCTTGCATGGACAACTCCAGTGCCAAGCCCCCTCAACAACAAGGGGCCGAACGACACACAGACCCATCCAGGGCACCAGCAGTGACGATGTCGCCACTACCACCAGCGAGGCCAGCGAGCCAGCGAGTCCCACCAGTGAGTCAGAGATCGGCGGCAACGGCTTGCACGGCAAACTCCAGTACCAAACCAACTCAACAACAGGGAGCCGAGGGACACAAAGAGCCATCCAAAGTCCCAGCAGTGACGACGTCGCCACTCCCACCAGCGAGGCTTTACAACACCAGGCGGACGAATGCGGCGAAGACCAAGGCGGCGGCTTCCAAATGACACGGGGAAACAAAAGATACGGGCAGTCTTAAACACGCATGGTCCCACTCATTTCTATCGATTAGGAAAATCATTGAAAAGCGGGTGCAATACGAAAAACACGGAAACAACTAACCAAATATCTATCTCACGAAATTGCACCTAAGGGCCTCCGCCTAGCCTGCAACCCCTCAATGTCTACACTAAGTGAAGCAGAAAGGAGGAAGTGGGAAAAAATATTACGAGAAGAGTCCTTGCAACTGACTCGGGTCATTGCGGACCATAGTGAGCGTAAGGCCGCCGAATACAGTGTCACGGAGGCCACGCAGAAATTGGTATCTAATCTCGGAGAGCATGAGGCAAGAGAACTCGAAAGATATGAACTAAAGAAGAGAGGCGAAATTTCAGTAGTAAAAGATAGAAAATTCAAGCGGGACTGCAGTAGCTCCACTGCTCTGCAACAGGAAAATAGGAATGAGGCCGTACAAGAATGCCAGGGACCACCCGTACCACAACCTAACTTTGAGGAGAAAAATGGGAACTCTGAACTACAGTGTAATCCTAATCAAAACATCCTTACTCTCGTATATGACGCTGACACTCCCGTGCCACGTGATAGCCAAGAGCAGCCGAAAACTTATGAGAAAAATGTCGTCAATCTTTCAAACACAACACTCACACCCGCTCATCTTCAACTTTTGTCGAGAGGCTTAACCTTTTGTCCATCATCCGGTAGATTCAATGAATTTGAACTGTACCAAGACCTCGATAACTTTGCGCGTAATCTCCGCCTCCGTGAATGCTTTCATGATCGCAAGGACTGTATGGACGAGAATAGAGTGATTGGTGGTGACAAATCATGGTGTCCGGGTGAGCAGAGGGAAAATTACCTCGATATGTATATATCAGCAGTTCAAAAAGATATCATCAGAGCGTATGAAAAAAATCGGCCATTTCGAAAACACATATCAAAGTCACAACGAAGCGCACTCGATGAACTACGGAAAAACACTGGAATTACTATCAAACCGGCTGATAAAGGGGGCTGCATAGTAATTCTAAACACGTCGGACTACTTAAAGAAAGGGGAACGACAGATATCAGACACAAAATTCTACAAAGAACTTCCAACTGACCCGACTCCCGAATTTGAAAGGGAGATAAAAGTAACCCTAAACAATCTCCGCCGGGACGAGAAAATTACCGGCAAAATGTTAAAAGCAATGTTACAGGCCCATTCTATTCGCAGTCGATTCTATTTGCTCCACAAAATACACAAGGCAGGTAATCCGGGACGTCCGATAGAATCCAGTAACAGCACATCAACAGAAAATATATCACAATTCATCAATTCCTCAATAAAAAACATCCCCCCAAGTTTTCCCTATTACCTAAAGGACACAAACCACTTCATCTGCGAAACTTCAAGTCTCGACATCCCTGCCGGCAGTTTTCTGGTGACCATGGACGTCTGCTTACTGTACACCAACATGCCCCACCATGACGGAATAGCGGCTATGGTTTCTGAATATGTAAAATGTGACTCATCAACTAGTGTAAGTTGCAAGGTACTGTTTACACTTCTTGAACTTGTACTAAATTATAACCATTTTGAGTTCAATGGCAAGCATTTCCTTCAGGTCAGTGGCACTGCAATGGGCACGAAAATGGCCCCAAACTTCGCGAGCACCTTTATGGCTTCACTTCAAATCCCATTCATTGAGAGACTTACCTTGAAACCTTTCTACTACAGAAGATACTTAGACGATATTTTTATGATATGGAACCATGATCAGGGAAGTCTTTTCTGCTTCATAGATGATTTTAACAAGTGCCACCCGTGAATAAAACTCACGCACAAAATTTCCAAAACTAGCATTAACTTTTTGGACGTCACTGTCACGGTCTAAAATGACCGCTTGTCAACAAACCTTTACAAAAAGCCCACAGACCGTCAAATGTGCCTACATTTCAACAGCAGCCACCCAAAGCATTGCAAAACGGGTATTCCATATTCTCAGGCCTACCGGTACCGAAGAATATGCACCGATATGCGGGAATTTGACAGACACGCGGAACACCTAAAGCATTCCTTATTGAAACAAAATTATCCGGAAGACATTATTGACGATGCCATACTACGTGCTCGCAACGTGAACATGAATGATATTATTAAGGGACCAAAGAGAGTATCTAAAACGACTTCTCGAACGAACTTTGTACTAACTTACTCCTCATCAGCGCCACGAATCAACAACATACTGTCCCGTCATTTCAACATAATCAGGCAAAGCAAACGTCTAACTTCTATCTTCGCGAAGCCACCTCACGTGGTGTACCGCCGGGATAAAAATCTGAAGGACATTCTTGTCAGAGCAAAAACAACCACCCCCGAATTTCAATCAGGGTGCCATCCCTGCGGAAAAGCTCGGTGCAAGGTATGCCCACAGATGGTCACAACACGTGAATCCAAAGCGAACTTCTCGGATTTCAAAGTCTGCATAACTGAAAGCCTTAATTGTGACTCCAGTAACATAATATACATGCTACATTGCAACATCTGCGGACAAGAATATATCGGCCAAACAGACACGCAATTTCGGCTGCGGTTCAATAATCACCGGTACCACGCCACTTCACTGCCGAAGCTACCTTTATCTAGACATCTGCGCCTGCCAAACCAAAGTTTTGAAAATATCAGCGTAACTCTTTTGCAGTCCGGTTTCTGTAACAGACGCGAGCGCGAACAGCGTGAGGCATATTTTATTTTCAAATTTCGAACATTAGTAGCCGGCATCAATGAGGACCCCGGAAAACTCAACTGCCTCCGAGAAGTAAGCCAGGAGGAAATTGGTGACAAAGATTGATAGCTGGAGACCATGCTTTTTTCTGACTGACTCGTACGTGTACACTGTCCTTTCTTGTTTTTGTTTTTCGTTTTTTTCTCCCTTTTTTCTTTTCTTCCTTTTTTTCCTTTTTTTACATGCACGTACAAAATGTTTTCGTTCGCCTACCACTTGATGACCATTGAAGGGAAACGGACGAAGATTAAGGGTAAAAAGAGCCGACCTACCCATTAACGGGAAACCCTTCCTTTACGCACGCCGCACGCCGACCGACCCATTACGGAGAAACCCTTTCTTTACGCACGCCGTCACGGACCCTCCCGACACCGCGGCGACCGTCTTGGGTGGCCCGACACACGTCGAGAACTGAACAGCACGTGATAAGAAACGTATGTGGAAGTACACGGACAGTTGGTTTCGTTCTCAGTGTTGACAGTGGTTCTTCCTCTTTTTTACTTTCTTTCTTTTCTTTTTTTTTCTTTTTTTCTCTTCCTTTTTTTTCTTTTTTAGTTCCCTCTCACTCTCGCAAACATGTTTCAAGGCGAGAGAGACGCGGCAGCAACGAAGTTTGGAAATTCATGTCAGTATAACTCATCCCCTGATGAAGGGAGGACACCTCCCGAAACTGTTGGGAAATAAATATATTTATCCTTGTTGACAACGCTCTCGTTGTGCCATATATATATATATATAGATATATATATATATTTAATTACAGAGTAGGAGGAAATGCAGGGGGGATGAGCATTTATTGCCAACAGCTGAAGCGTATTATACGAAATGCGTCACGGGCGGGTGGTTCGGTATAGGAACTTTATTTAAGCGAACTGCTTCCACAGTTGCCCCGGCAAGAAGATTTTACTTCAGATTCTATTTCCAGAAGATGTCTTATCGCAGGGTGTAAATGCCGTCACAATAATTTATCCATTCGATTTCATTAGAAGTGTACGTAGCGTTCTCAGAGTGTTTATAAAACTTTAAGCAATATTTTTGTCTAAAGTTTCGACAGCCTAAAATTTCAACAACACGTAGTAATATGCATGGGATATCAAGTGCCGCGGAAACGCATGGAAAGATGTACGGCGATGTTAGAAAGAAACAACAAGATATAACGTTAAGCAAGGCCATAGGCTTTTGAAAACTGGTCGAGAAATGACGAGGGTAAGAAGTGGGCCTTTTTAGTAAGCCATGGTAACACATCTTTAGCACATATAATAAACGCAAACATGGAACAGAGGAAAGACACAAGACAACAGAACTCATGCTGTTTCCCTTCTTTTCTTCTTGTGTTGTTGGGTCGCTAAAGATTCGATGCGAAGAAAAATTACACTTTTGGTGACCACAGACGCGTTATTTCATACCGATGCGTACACGTGGTTGTCTAAAGAAAGAAAGAAAGGAGGAAAGAAAGAAAGGAAGAAAAAAAGAAAGCTGACGGACATGTTCGTGCTGTTTTGAGTTGAATTCATTATTTACGACTTCCTCAAACAAATGACTTCACGAGCAAGAGTAAGTTTCTTGTGCATTGGAAAGTTGCTTCCGACTAAAGTGTTTTGTGGTGTCATGCGGGCTGATGTGAAAAATTTACAACCGCGCTCTTTATGCGTTCTCATAACCCAGCTCATGTGATGTAACGCATGCTGTGCTGAATGCCCTTCTTAGGGCTGTTCAGCTTGGTGAAATTCTTTCCTTGGATTGGTTCACCGTCACAGCAAAACGTACACCATGGTATAGTGACCGAAAGTCCCCTGCCCTCCCCCACAAGAAAAAAAAAGAGTGCAGCCTCACGTTTGCAGATAGTGATCGGTAATCTCGAGGGGGCACCACGCGGGCTACAATGCGGTTGGAAAGCGCAAGCAGCGCCACCCTCCGACGCTAGCATGGCGCCTGCTTCAGTGACGTCACGAGCGCGTTGGCTGTTCGTGCGATCCCATTAGTTGTCCATTCCTCTCATTACGCAAAAACCGGTGGAACACATATCCTTCCTGTCCAAGGAATCAAGGCGCACGGAGAGCTATATACAGTGTGTGCCTTGGCCACCGACCGCAGGCACTGTGCCGTGCTCCAAACCGGGCTGCAGAAATTAGGTGCTTTTTCTCATCTTCTAACCACTACCACCACCACCCACCGGCAGCTCCGTTCGGGCACTTCAGGCGGCCCGCGCCAAGAGCAAGCAAAAGAACGCCCGCTGAAGCGAGCGTGCTGCACGTGCTTCGCCTGCCGCCGACCAAGTGCTGCCGTCGGCGCCCGCACTGTTTGATCGGCCGGCGGTAATTTACCATCGGCAACCCGGTAATCGAAGCGAGCCGGGCGACCACTCAAAGAACCGTTTCTTTGTGTATGTACGCACTGTATAAAGAGAGGCAGCAGCTCAAGGAAGGCACGTCCCTTTCACCGCCTCCCGGTTCTCTTCACTGGCGCCGCGGACACGAAGCGCGGCTGAGTTCAGTCAGCGAGAATCTCGACGATGTGCTCGGCTCCCTTCCTCTCGTTCCTTGCGTTATTTTCCTTTACTTTGCTGTAACGCGTCGGATGATCCTAGCCACACTCTTCTTTATGCGCTTTAATCTATCTGTAGACTAGCTGTCAGGTGTGGAGACGAGGATGGGCAGAGAGAAAAACACTGCCGTTTCTCGATCGCTACTTGGCATGTCGCACTTTTCGCAGTCGGCACTAAGTGATTGTTTATTATATCCACGTTCACTTTCATCTCTCTTACAACAGCAGCGTCGGGAACGCAGGAAGGGGCTGCAGTTGTGGACGACTGTGTAGAAGACGGTCAAGGGTAACGTATAGCGCAAGTACACCTCAACTCTCTTCCTTCTACATCTGTGTGAGAGTCTCTTGCGTAAACTTTCACTTTGTTGGACAAAGGTATACCCTATAGTACGGTATAGGGGCACAAGCAGTGACAGGTTCGCTGGTGCCAAGCCCCGCCGCTCCTCACAAACAACGCGAAGATTGCGATCGAAGTGGGCGATGTGCTTCAGTGCGTCTCCTGCCCGGCCAAGAACTTCGGTCTGGAGGAAACATAATTGCGCCTCTCGAGGTATGGGGCGGAAGAGACGAAGATAATGCGACGAAGATAATCCGCCCCTATTCAGCGTTACTTTTTTGTTCTGCAATCTTGCGTGTTTGTACTAGGCGCTTCGGCTGGTACGCTCCGCGTCCGCCCTGCGTCTGTACGTCGAAGGCTTCGATCCTGTATTTTGTGTATTTTATCTTAGGCACTACCCCCTCCCCCTTTTTTTGTCTTGAGTCAGGGGAGGTAAAGAACCACGTTTGTTTTTGCTAGCCGTGTTCAGATGGGTGTGGCTCCTTATAAAAACATTACGTCGGAACTATATACACATCATCCTTTGATGTAGTTTTTTTGCACCGCTGACGAATCGAGTATGATCGCAAACCTGGAATACTCGGCCTGTTCCAATAAATAGCGCGACAACTGGCCAGATTGCACGAATTGCTCGTGATGGCAATGAAAATACTTTGAATGATAGGGGCACAGTCAAGTGTCTTTTTCGTGATATGAGTAGGATTTATGTTTCAAAATTGCGTTTAAATGTCTGAAAAGCTAGTGGTATGTCGTGCTGGTTAGCTTTATTCGGTGTTGCTGACGAGGTTAAAAAAGTAGCAGAAAGAAACGGCACGATTTTTTTATTGTCGCACGCATTCGTACACCGGTTGTTCGACAAATAGGTATTTGGTTATAACAAAATGATAAAAATTGGCGCATTGCGTTCTTGTCAGGGTTGTCGGCGTGGATGTAAATTAGCAGCATATCATAGAAAGAGATACACGTATGTTAGTGAAAATTGTTTTTTTCACAATGGGAGTGATCAACTCAATCAGTCAGGATACTCAATATTCAGGGAGTGGTAGCTAGAGATTGTCTTCTTCATGGTGTTGAGAAAGGAAAAGCTTGAATATAAGAAAATAAATAAATTATAAATAAAGACCCCCCCCCCCATCGAGAGCTTTAGTTTTGCAATGTTATAAAGCATGCAGACGCACAAACACAGCACAGCACAAAGTTTGATTGACTCCCACTACTCCGGGCCAGAAATATATTTATGGCAACGCTACTGATTTAAATGACACATAGAATGGGAAATATCGAGAAGACAAGCGGGCTAACTGTATACTGGTCTTTGTGGAGTTTTGTTTCAGAAGTCTTTAGAATCCTAAAAAGTATTTAGGAGCGTGCATGTACTTGCTTCAAATATCGCTCCAAATCTCACTTATTGAGTGTCACCACTGCACAGTAGTTGCCTTTTTGGTCAGTTTCAACATTTTAGTAGCATCAGCACGTGTTTCTTCGCCATGACCTTTGGGTCATTTCGATTATCTCGTTGTGCCAGCCCACGAAAGATAGTTATCTTACGTATCTTAGAATCCTATCTAGGTTTTGTGATGTGAGACTTGTATTTATTATTATTATTATTATTATTATTATTATTATTATTATTAGTCGTCTTTCAAAGAAACTTTCATTAAGGATTACCAGCTTTCTTTTTTTTCTCCATTGTAATAATGGAGAAAGCAGCAGGTGTGCACTCCTCGTTCTGAAGATCGCGTTCGTTTTCGCCATTCTCAATCGGGAGCCAACATGATCGTCACGTGCGCTCATCTGCGATGCGAGATGGCCCTTTTCCATTGCAACCCTGCTTGCGTATATAGCGCCTCGTTTCGAAACCCGGGGGACAGAAAGGGTCAGTATGCTTGAACCTGCCTGTTTTAATATTATGCCTTCAGACGCCGCATAGAACAGCGACACGTGCCAGAAGAGCAGTGCATCGCGCGACTTGCATACTCGTGGTCCCGAAAATACTCCAAGGGCTGAGTGGGACTGCTGAGTGCTTGTTTATCTATAAATATAATCCTGCAAAACGTGTCACGTGCGTCCATGGGGCTAAATTTATATGCGTTCGGACGTCACTGCATGGCGCGTGTCTGACCCACAAAGTCAAGCCAGTGCGTCACATGCTGGCTGTGGCTCGGCTATTATAAAGTATGGGCTTGAGGTCAACAATTTAATATACTGGGAATGAAAGATATGGACCAGTAAAAAAAAACTAATGAGAAAAATCTTGATAAAATTAAAGACGCTGGGGATGGACCCAATAACTAACGTTTTGTGCCGCTTGGTATATAGGTAGCCTGTAATAAAGTTTGGTGTTCTCTAGCCTCAAGGTCAGTGTGAAGTATGTAAAGAAAAAAAAATACGTGCATCAAAAGTTTCCTCAAGTGGAACCTAACGGAGACATCGCTAGGGCCATGAATTATATTGAAAGTCTTCATGGCTTTAGATTCATGTCTGTCTATCAGCGAGACAGCTTTGAAAAAAAAATATCTGCAGATTCCACGTACCTTGGGAATCGACGTTATGCGAAGCATGCGGAGAGAAGGCGACCGAGTGATTATTTTTTTATTGAGTGTCATGAAATGACGCTAAATATAAGTACGAATGTTGCATGCATAGACATATGTTGTACAATTGCATATGCTTACATAAGCAGCTGTTTGCACTTGCGCAACGATGCCAACAGGAACATAAATATTTGTAACACCAGGAGCGATAAGCTGGTACGAAACGCTGAACAATGCTACATAAACTTCGGCGAATGGCACCAAACTACAATTGACGTTAGCCCGACGTGATGGTTGTGTGATAGGAGCACATATGTATTGTTTATAAAATTGGATAGCCCCCCCCCCTACCAGCACTGTAACCACAGTTGACGTTTGACAAACATTACGGTCTATTTGAAAAGTAGTTCCGGGATTTCGTGTGGCTCTATCGTAGAATGCTCGATTGTCGCGCGCAATGCTGGCGTTCCATTCCTGCTGACAGCAGGATATTTATTGTATGCGTTCGTTGGCTGAACGCTTCCGATGTCAGCTTTTTCCTAACGCTAACGCTTTAAAGTTACCTATTTCTGTTCTGGCTGTCCATGCGTAGATACGAAGTTTCAATCATCCGTGGCATTTACGCGCATACCACTGGCACATACCCGTCGGTGGGTATGTGCCACTGTTTAGTGGGAATTGTTTGATGACGTACATGACGTGACATTATTCAAGCCTTGACTGGCGCATCGTACTCATCAAACCATTTCTCCTCCCGTGCTTATTTTGGTTTGGTTGACACCAAGTATGGGGGTGATAACAAGAGCACCCAGTCGTTAGCAGCTAGATAGATAGATACACAGAGAGACGCCAAAACTTTTATACGCAAAAAAAATGCTTCCCATTAGACTAAGAAAAAGATTAGCTTGATTCGGGGACACTTGTCGGTCATAAAATTAATTATCGCAGTTGGCACCACATCACGCAATCAATTTAATTGGTATGTGAGATTTAACGAGCCAAAACCACCATACGATTATTAGAGACGCCATAGTGGAGGGCTCCGTACATTTTGACCACATGGGGTTCTTTAACGTGAACGTTGCGCAAGGCTGCTGTCACAGTAGAGCTGGCGCTCTAGAAACAAAAGAAGAAAGAAATGAAAATAACGAAGAGAGCTTTTGCCGGTTCAAGAAGATAGTTTCCATACGATCACGGCAATCTATTCTTTCTATGCTGTACTACGCCTGCCTATGCCTCATCTCTTCTCTTTCTACCTTCGGTTTGTGTATGCTTCTTTATATATCTTCCTGTCTGCCTCCCACAAGTGTACCTACCTCCCGCATACATACGTCAATGAACTCACATCCCTCAGTTTCCAGCAGCTGCGAAGCAACTGACCATGGCGGCGGTCAGATCTGCAACACAGCAGAGGGTGGTGAGAATTTCTGGGTCCGGAGAGGCCGCCACTTGAACCTGAACTTGGCAACGTTTATTGCTAGAGCCTTATCTAGTGAAGCAAGTCGAGCTTTATTATTTGACCAGTTAGAGGGTGGTAAATGAGATGTAATAAGGCTCAGTGAGGATAGGATGACAGATGAGGCCTATACAGTGCTACAGAATGGGCACGTCCTGTGCTGTTGTGGCTTGGCTGATAGAAGACAACTGGGAGTGGGGTTCCTTATCCCCAGAAGCATAGCTGGCAACATATAAGAATACTCTAGTGTTAATGAAAGGTTGGTAGGTATTGTAAATAAACTCAGTAAGAGATACAAGACGAGGGTGGTACAGGATTACATGCCTACGTCCAGCCATGATGAAGCGTCAGTTGAAACCTTCTATGAAGACGTGGAATCGGATATGAGTAAAGTAAAAACACATTCTACTATACTGATGGGAGACTTCAATGCTAAGGTAGGGAAGAAGCAGGCTGGAAACCAGGCAGTAGGAGATTATGGCATCGGTACTAGGAATTCCAGAGGGGAGCTACTAGTAGAATTCGCAGAACGCAATTATTTACGGATTTTGAATACCTTCCACTGAAAGCCAGGGAACCGTAAGTGGACATGGAGGAGCCTTAATGGTGAAAATAAGAACAAAATAGACTTTATACTGAGTGCACACCCAGGCATTGTGCAGGAATTGGAAGTGCTTGACAAGGTACGATGCAGTTACCATAGAGTGGCACGGTCTCGAATTTGCCTAGATCTGAACAAGGAAGGACAGAAACTGATAAGCAAGCCGCCAATCAATGAGCTAGGACTGGAAGGGAAAGTACGAGAATTCAGGGTCTTGCTTCGGAACAGGTAGTCGGATCTTATTGAGAAAATCACCGTTAGTGTTGACGCAATCAATGATAATTTGACGAGTATCATTACGGAGTGCGCAGTGGAAGTTGGAGGTACAGTAGCTAGGATACTGGCAAGCTGTCTCAAAAAATGAAGAACCTTATCAAGAAGCGTGAAAGCATGAAAGCCTCAAGCACAACAGAGAAAAATAGAGTAGACAGAGGTGTCCAAGTTGATTAATAAGCGTAAGGTATACGATGTAGAAAGGTATAACATGGGCAGAATTGAACACGTTCTGAAGAATAGAGGAAGGGTCAAAGCAGTGAAGAGGAATCTTGAGATAGCGAAAATCAGATGTATGCACTAAGGGACTAGGAAGGCAAAATAACTACCAATATGAATAGGATATTTAAAATAGCGGAGGAGTTTTGCAGAGATCTGTATAGTAACCGCGACCACCACGACCTTACTATAAGAACTAGCAGTAACCTAGATGGCACCCCAGCATTAATGATACAAGTCAGAAAAGCCTTGTAGAACATCCTAAGAGGCAAAGCTGCTAGTCAGCTCAGGTAACATCAAATCTGCTGAAAGATGGAGGACCGATTATGTTAGAAAAAATTGTCACCCTGTTTTCGAGGTGTCTCCTGATGGGAAAAGTACCAGAGTCTTGAAAAAGTGCTAACATCTTCTTAATACATAAGGAAGGAGATGGCAAGGACTTGAAGAACTACAGGCCGATCAGCTTCCTCTCTAAAAATTGAATTGCTGCACAAACTTGAAGGAAAACAAGAGATACAGGAAAGAGCGCACTGCGCTCTTTCCTGTCTCCCTTGTTTTCCTTCAAGTTTGTGCAGCAATTCAATTTTTCAAGTATGAACCAACTAGCCTGCAAAAAAGTATTGCTTCAGCTTCCTCTTCGTCGCATACGAGCTATTTACAAAGGCAAGTGCTAACAGAATTAGGACAACTTTAGAATTCAATCAACCAAAGGAACAAGCAGGATTTCGAACAGGCTACGCAACAATCGACCACATTCATACTATCCATCAGGTAATAGAGAAATGCTTAGAATACAGCCAACTACTATACATAGCAATCATATATTACGAGAAGGCGTGTGATTCAGTAAAAATATCTGGAGTCATGCCGACACTGCGGTGTCAGGGCGTCGACGAAGCATATATAAACATCCTGGAAGAAATCTGCAGGAGATTAGCTGCTACCATTGTGCTTCATAAGGAAAACAACAGAATACCAATCAAGAAGGGTGTAAGGCAGGGGGATACAATCTCCCCAATGCTATTTGCCGCGTGCTTACATGAGGTTTTCAGAGACCTGAAAGGGGAAGCGTTAGGGATAAAAGTTAGTGGAGAGTACCTCAGTAATCTGCCCTTCGCCGATGATATTGTATTGCTTAGTATTTCTGCGGACGTATTGCAACTCAAGATTACTGAATTATACATAGAGAGCAAAAAAGTAAGTCTTAAAATTAATCTTCAGAAAACGAAAGTAACGTACAACAACCATGGAAGAGAACAGCGCTTCGAGATAGGGAATAGTGTACTTGAAGTTGTAAAAGACTGCGTCTACTTAGGGCAGGTAATAACCGCGGAGCCGAATCATGAGTTAGAAGTAACTAAAAGAATAAGAATAGTTTGGAGCACAATTGGCAAGGACTCTCAAATCATGACAGGCAGATCACCACTTTCCCTCATGAGGAATGTTCATAACAGCTGCATATTGCCGGTATTTAGCCACAGAGAAGAGAGTTGGAGACTTATAAAGGGGCATGTATTGCGTAGACAGGATAACCGCTGGTCATTAAGGGTAATTAGCTAGATTCCCAGAGAAGGCAAGCGAGGTAGGGGGAGACAGAAAGTTAGATGGGCAGATGTTTGCAGGTTTATAATGGCAGCAGGAAACACTGGACCGAGTTGACTGGTGGAACATAACAGAGGGCATTGTCCTGCAGTGTTCGTAGTCAGGCTAATGATGATGATGATTACGCATGCCTATGGATCATCTTTTATCTTTCTACCTTTGAATTTTGTATGCTTATTTATATATCCTCCTCTCTGGATTTTCTCTCTTCCTTTTCCTCACCCCTCTTTCTCTCCCTGTCTCAATATGTAGTCGGTCTCTCGGTTTCAATCTTTTTCTCTGTTTCTTCTCTTTCTTTCTATCTATACCTGAAGGTTCTATTTCTCTCTCTCTCGCAGTAGTCATTACTTTATCCATATTTCTTTCCACCTAACCATCGCATCAATCTTCCTCACTTTTACTTTCTTTTTTTTCGCCACCTTGATGTATAATACTAAACAAATATTTATTATAATTAAAAAAAGTTATTGCCCCGTACTGATGGCTTACCAGCGAAGCTGAAACGTGCAGGCACAAGCGGTTGCGGATGTCGCAGCCAGAGCTATGTTGCCGCTCGAGAAACACCGATCGAAAGTGGGCGCCGTTCCCGGCCTACGCGTTTCTGTCATTCCCACGTTGACGCTGCTTTGCCTGCAACGACGCTTCTTCGGCTCGCCGTTGTCGCGTGCGTTCGGCTCTGAAGGCTGCAGGATCCTCGGTGCACAGTTGCTGCTTGCGCTTCACCACCCGTGCCTGTTTTTCCGATGGAGGTGGAAATGGTGTAGGCCCGTGAGCTCAGATTTGGGTGCACGTTAAAAAACCCCAGGTGGTCGACATTTCCGTAGCCCTCCACTACGGCGTCTCTCATAATCATATGGTGGTTTTGGGACGTTAAACCTCACATATCAATCCGTGCCTGTTCTTGTGCTCGGACAGCTGCATCGACCCGGCGAACGTGAATTCTCTCACGGATCAGCTGTCAGCGCTGCTCTTCCGGTGTTCGTACGCTCCATGCCCCCCTCCCCCCGAAGTGGAATTTACAAGTTGAAGCTGCATGCGCACGGGCTCAGTCGCATGACTGCAAAGGTATGAACGACATCACTGACGTCAATACCTTGCAATGCGTTATCCACTGTACTGGCTGAAATATTTTTTCACGACAGACATGCAGGCACGGAGATGTGAAATCTAGATTGCAACGTTTGCGCAATGAATGAATGAATGAATGAATGAATGAATGAATCAATCAATCAATCAATCAATCACTTAATCAATCAATACATTTTGTTTCCTTTGAAAACGCACTGTAGTTTTCAGATTGATCAGTTTGGAACACAGGGGCAGTTTTCTCGTACAGTGAGTGGTGCCGTTAATGGTGGTAATGTAAATTGTTTTGCCTCTCAAAACTGTGCAATGTCTTTCAAGGTGCACAATGTTGTAGTTGAAGGCGCCAGTCTTCTTAACATTGGGTTGGTTCTCTTTAACGCCGCCAATGGCACGCAGCAGCTTCTTCTAAATCCGTCATTAGATATTAGTCCAGCCTTCATCTATGTTCGTGCTTGTGTTGGTATGTATGCGTGTTAGTATGTATGTGAATTCAAAATGCCAAAATTTCGGGGGGTTCAAACCACATCTCTGGGCCTGGCTACGCCCCTGGGCAGTGCAGCATTCGTGAACCAGTGTGCCCCGAAGCGGAGCCTCATGGGTGCATAAAGTGTGTGTGTACGTGCTTGTCTTTGCAGCGGAGAGTGTACAGAAAGAAAATCGCCTCTGGTCGAGTCCTTGGCGGCTACAGTTTGCGTGAAAGTGTCGCGGCTGTTTTAGATTAGTTTCGTTTAGGCCCCCTTCTCGCTTGCACAGCCATGAGACTTTTTACGAAAAAGTAGTCAGTTTTTACTTTCCTGCATGCTATAGTGCGCACTGAGGTAAGTAAGAGAAGCGCCATTTAGAACCGCGTGATGGTATAAGGACGAGCTTGAAGTTTTTTACGATGAATGGTTTTTATTTTATAACCTTAAGCAAAGCCGTTATGTGAATTCGCCCTTTCTGGCCGCTAGAAATGAAGCAAACTGATGACTAAAAAATAAAAAATAAAGTAGTAGTTATCTAGACAGAAAAAAAACGAAGACTGGGGAGACAGGGAAGAAAGTGCCAATTAATTCTATCTCATTTCTTTACTGCTTTTTTGTGGTATTAATTTGGGCTTGTTTCTCAGCTTTCTATATTTTTCTCGTCATATCTTCCCCAACCACTGAAAGTGAGGACCGAGAATAAGCAAGTTTTGCGGCGGGTGGGTATGAATGTCTGTTTAGGCGCAATTTTACAGCTCCCTAATGGAGCATAGCGGCCCTAGAGTCTGCCTCTGATTTACCGATTTCTACTTTGTTGTCGTTTCTTACCCCTCATCCTCTTGTGTATCTTCCCGCTGGTCGTTCCGTGCTCTTCCCCGTCCGAGACGGATGCGGACGCCGCAGGGCGCGTTTCTGGCTGACAGCCACGTCCGTCCCTGTCCTGAGGCGTGTCGCACTTTCTCTTCATTGCGTGTCAAGTCATACCCGAGCGACAGGATGATAGAGAAAGTGAAGGGGAAGATATGTAAACCGAGAGAAGCATACGAAATGGAGGAAGTAAGCTCCAGTTGGAAAGAATGGCATGCTGTAATGACTTTCTAGCATTGGTTATGACCGGATCGTATTTAGAGCGTTTCAAGGAAGAAAATGAGAGCGAGCATCAATTTCAAGCGAATGAAAATTTACAGTTTCCAGACCATTGTCACGAAATTGTGCGTTCGTTTGTTCCGTAAAGGACAATGCGCTTGTGTGCGTATACACTGATGAGACTCTAGCGCTATCGTTTATAATGCGGTCGCTATAAAGTTTTTCTCTGCAAAGGAATATAAAAACGGCGTTTTCATTGTGTCGTTTTTCTTTACTCCAACAACTAACAGTGTGCTTATCACGCTGTATTCCGGTGGTCGGAAATGCCACGACGTGCTGCCACGACGTATGCTTTCAGAGCATGCTGAAAGGCAATCTCAAAGATTAGCTTATAATCTGCAGTGACGTCGCATCTTGCAGTTCTAGACGCAGTAATGATCTCTTGAAAGAAGAATAATATGGTTGATAGAATAACAACACCTTCACTGTGTGCTATATGTATTAAAAGCGTTCATACTTTACCTCCATCCTATTTCTATTTGATAGAATCGGTGGCACATCTCCAGACATATCGATGTTCCATAATAGCGCCGCCCGATTTGAACATATATTTTAGCGGCAGCATGCTAAAACATTCACTGTACAAAAAGTCACAGCTTTGCCGCGAACGCGAAGCAATGAACGCGATAGCAACAAATTGGAAGGTCACGTGCGGATTGGCAAGCCGATCGAAACGTGCCCGCGTTTCTCACGCACAAAGGACGCACGAAACGTACTCACAGGTGCAGATTAACGCAAATAAGCGTCTCAGCTGTTAGTTCGCTGTGTCTGAAAAGCGCGCCCTTTTCGCAAACGGAGGCTATGCAACGACTGCAGTGACCTTTGAGTGCCCGGTAACTACAACAGAATTGCTCCAACGAAATTCAAAGGCTAGACAAAACGTACGATTCTCCCTACTGCGAGATTAGGGCGCGCGATCGAGCTTACGTCCCCTTATTTTCTACGCGGGCCAAAGTACGCGTAAGACATGCGAGCCACCACGCGCTCACTGCGACATCTTGCTGATAATGCTGGAAACAGGATAGCCCCCCCCCCCCCATCATGCCCGCCAACAGCGGAAGTGGTAGATATGAATAGCTTGCAGTTTGAACGTTGAAGGAGGTACCTCTCGGTGGCTCAGTGAGCAACGCGCCGCTTCACAACGTGAAGGTCCCATGTTCGATTCCGTGCGCTGGAATCTTTTTTCTGAGTTTTTTTCTTATTGCTTGCGTTTTCACACACACACACATATAGACGGGTATACATATACGAAGCATGATATAAACGCCCACGCCGGCGCCGGCGGGGAAATCCAGCTGAGAGTGTCCATATAGTTGTTATCGCAATAAAAGTTGCAGTTTCCCTGCAAGAGCGAAGCACTGAGTGCGATATAAAGTGTAGTGGCTAACTCATCTTCCATCAGGTCTGTCACGACTCGGCATCACTCTGGCGTATAAAAGAACGCAGCAAGCGCTGTGACCCCCGTCAGTGTAAAGTAAGCAGTGAGAGCAGAGAACGTACTATGTCATGGGCCGTCCTCTGATCTCCATCCTAACAGTGCGACCGCGCCCGTGTGTCGCAAGGGTGCAGTTGCAGCGCAAGCTATGCAACTGCTCGACCAGGTCCAATCCCTTCTCAAACGAGCCTTTCGCAAGACCAAAGATGATCGCCGCGTTTCCTCTCGAAACGCCATCTATTGTGGCACTTCATCATCTGTACATGATTGTCATCACGTAGGCTTCTGCGTCATCATTGCTTGTGGGGTCACATCTAGAGATTGATCTGTGCCTCCTATGTGATCGGTTCGCCACCTCTTCAAGGCATAATAAAGGCGTGTCAGCAGGTATACGCCACTATATCTTCGGTTTTTGTGTGTTATACATATGCTCCTGCACGCAGATTCAGTAGCTGCGTTCACTAATCATGCGACATAAACTGTATGCACGCTGCAGCAGACATACTATTAGTTAATCGCACCGACCGCACAGCTCGATAGTGTGTGTAATAAGCGTTATTGTTCCCCATTCGCAGTAGTATGTAGTACATGTTCACTCATATGTGCAAGCGTGCGAGTGCCATCTGAGCTCGACGACATCGGTGCACAAGCCGTTCCATACATGTTATGCATACGGCGTGTATGGGGTCGCACCACAATGCGGACGCTGCACGGCGCTCTGAACATTTGTGGGCAAGTCGCGGTACTCCTCTCGCCGTATGAACTCTCTATGAACTCTCGCTGTTTAATAAGTCTGCTGTAAGATTCTATCTATGCAATCGGCACGACGTCCTCCTAATCGAATTTGCTGCGCGCTCGCGGGCTTTCTCACTGCTTAGATTCTTTCATTCACTTTCGAGACTCAACCACCACTTCAACACCCTCTTGTTTCTGTTTCTTTCGTAGATTTCCACCCGGCATCACGCCGGCACCCAAGCTGCTTTTATCGGTGTTGGTTCTTTTAGCCTTTACTGTCAAATCCATATTTCAACAATATGCTAGTGGATTTGTGCCGTACCTCAGGGCAGTGCGGAAAGGGTGGATATTGAAGTGCATTCTTGTGTGCCTGACTTTTCGCGCGGCCCGGAAACCAGCTAATTAACGGGGATCCAACTAAGTTCGTCCAGGCCCACTCTTCTTTGCGCATCTTCTATTATTATTATTTTACCGCCGATGGCGTTAATTAGTCGCGCAATAAAGCCCTAAAACTCTGATCGCGATAACGTGCCTACGCAAAAGCGGCCTGAGAGACAAATGTAAAAAAAAAATTACAAAGCGCACCAGCCGTTGCTTGTCGAATTCGCGGTCGTCGAAAGCGAACCAGGCTTAGCGAATTGGCTTCTTGCCTTGACAAACAAGGGCGCAAAAAGAGAGTGAAGAGCTGTCTGTCAGCGTGAAAACTATTTCGCTATACTTAAACTAGGCAAATTGGCTTAAACCAAAAGTCAGAAGGAGCCTTCGGAATAAAATAATTGGGATAAACTTTCTTGCAAAGTCGAATATAGTTTTAACGAACACTGCTGTATTGAATAATGGGTTATAGCGCACTAAATACGCACGTCGGCTCGTCATGCTCCATTGCAGTGACATTTGTTTTTATAACGACACCGACAACGCTAGAGCCAAAGTGATATCGGCCGTAACGACCGAATATTTTGTTCGTCCCCCCTCCCTCATTTCTAAAACACAATGAGTTTTGAAATACCATATGTAAAGCTTTCAGTACGCTATTCGTTCCGGTCGCTGCAACTACGCATGCGTCATAACGCTAGCCGCCGTTAGCGTTTGTGGTCCGCCGAGCGAAAATCCGGAATAGCGTGTGGCGCACAAGGTCTCTTTGCGGTGATCTGGACGAGATCAGCTGCAGTGGGGGACGAACGCTATTCGAAAACTCATATGGCACCCATAAGTGAGCGCTACGCCCACGACGCTCACTAACTTAGCGTACGCTGTTTGAAGGCTCCCCAGTGATCCTAACACATCACACACAGCAAGTGGCCGGAGAAAATGCGACGCCTTCCATCTCAGAAAGAAAGGGAGTGAAGTTTCAGCAGGCCGTTGATGAACCTGATTGATATTGAAGTTCAATATCTCACACTTGCGAGAGATGATGTATCGAAAAAGCGCGATGTGACTTGCTCTTTACTGTATTTTCGTTCTGTGGCGTTTTTTGGTTACTTGGTTGTGTTAATTTTAGATATTTATTGTTTCTTTTCCAATAAAAAGGCCAGAGAACAGTCAGTGCAAGCTATAGTCCTGTTTGGTTCGATCTTTCGGTCCATCGTTTCTGGGCCCCACTGTATTTTACGCCTGATCTGGACTGACAAACCGCCTAACCTGAAAAAAAAAGGCTTTTGCAAATTTTTTCATGGATGAGCAAATTTTAAAACAGAGAAGAAAACTTCTCATTCTCGGCACAGCCACGTTGTCTTAGCCCAATAAAGCCTGATGTTGTCAGCCGTTCTGAGGTCAACCAAAGGGGCTTGGCTAATAGGCAACAGTGTAAATTACTATTCATTGCAGTGACTGTCTTCTGCGTGTCTTATCTCTGTTTTTACGTGTAGGTGTGCAAGTTGCGATGGTCCAAAGGGGTCATTAGACAAGTGCCAAGACATAGTCGCGTACTGAGTATGAGCGAACGAATACTATATATATGATAAAATATGAAAGTAGAAGAAACATTTGTCCTGTGAATTTGAGATGGACTAAATACGACACTTTTCCTGTCATCTTGGCAAGTCGTGTTATTGTTATTAGAAGTAAGCTTGCCGTGTCTTAATGAGAGCCCTATATAGTGTGACGTCCCCGCAAATACGGACTGAACTCCGGTCCTTTCAAGATGTTTTCGCTCGTTTCTTAAACCCACGCAAAAAAAGGGAAAAAAAAACCTTCGGTGTAACGAATGGGCATTCCAGAGTGGAGTACCTGGAAGGATTATTTCTACTGTTCTCGCCCCCCCCACCCCCCGCACGAACACGAGGACCGGGCGGCGCCTTGTCGTCTACAGACAGTGTGACAGTGTATGGTGGAGATAATCCACGCACACCCTTCAGATTTGTGGCATGGGGGAGCAGCAGAGCACCTTTCGTTGGTTCGGGGAATGCGACACTGCCGCAGCGCCTGTGCCGGGTCCGGTCTGACTTCTCTCAGCCTCCGTGGCTCCAGGACTCATTACTGCGTTCTGCGTGGATGGCCACCCGCGGCGTTGAATGACGAAGAAGCGGCGGCTACGGAGAATTTTGCGGGAGACACCGAGCTGCATGGAAACGTTGAGACTTGGTCTGGACATCGGCTCATCAAGTACCGGAAGCATTGGACCATTGTTCGCCCGTAATTAAAGTGTCTTCGGACGGCTCGCCCATCTATCTCCCTGAGACTTAAGTTTGAACATTGTTACTTGCTCGGCTTTGCTTGGGAGAGGGTTTTTACTGGTCTGAGCCGCGGGGGCGGCCGTCGAAGATGACACACTCCGACTGACAAGAAAATATGCCGCGTCGATAGTGGCGATTGGTTTGGTGCCCCGGTAGGGCAGAGTCGGGTCCTACAAAAAGACACTACGAGACGATACAGAGGGGTCAGAGATATACGATGCGATGAGCTCGAGTTGGTAGAGAGACGGAACGGAAAATGAATATAAAGGTGCGAAGAGATAGCGATGAGAGGCGATGAGGTGATGGCTGGGGCAAGGACGGTATACGATGAGGAATGAAAGTTAGGGATAGGAGACGAGTGAATGGAGCGTTACGAAAGAGGGCTAAGAAGGAAATCACTGAGAGGCACGACGTAGGCGACGATGACGAAGACGATGAAGACGCTGACGAATTGGACAGATCAGACCTCGACGCCAAGAACCAACCTTCGGCCCCGATTCGAGCAGCCAACTCCGAGGCCCCGACTACATGGACATTCTGTGAGACGAACTTTACCTCCCTTACTTAAACGAGCTTTGCGGGAAAAAATGCGGCATATTGAGACATTGCGCGGTTTTAATAATTGATAACTTCATCATGTGTGTCGTCGTGTGTTTTTTTTATATGCATACCCTTGTATTGTTACAGTTACTTTCTTTATGTGCCTGCCCTGTGTCGAATGTCGCAAATGTCCAAATCATGTGTCATAATTTTGTGTAGTGGTTGATGTACGCGGTATACGATGTTTTAAGTTAATAATAAATTAAATGAATCAGTAAACAGGAACAGGTTGTAGCGTCTCTTACTTCCCGGCCCCAGCACGAATCCCTGTATGTGAGAAGTGTTTGAGACACGTATCCAAGAGGGAACCGGATAGACAAGGGGTTGAGTGGTCTTCCCTTTCTTTGGTAATCGGTGGCGTAGCGGGGGACGTCTCAATAGTTACGGTTCTTCCTGGACGAAATTCCGTGGTTGGCGGACCTTTCACTATAACACTGCGCTCTGAAAAAAAACAAATACAAAAGAGTATGCGCTAATAGTTCAGAGCTTCCTCAATAATGACGTACATAACTCTCTCTTAGAGATTCCCGTAAACTCTCTTTTGAGCCACGCGACTCTCCAACAAGAGAATGATATTCTATAAAGTTCACGTGCTTCAATTAAGAGAGATATATGCGGAGAAAGGGTTGAATCACGCAGAGAAAAAAATGTCAGATCCCACGTAAAGTGGGAATCGATGATGTACGAAGCACAAATGAGGAAAGTTGATATGCCACTTTAAAATCAACACAACACTATGAGGCGGTTATAAATTATGCCGTACATCACTGCAATGTCAAGATTATTATTTTATGTTCGTCGCCTGCTCAGGTCACGTGATACAAAATTTGTTATATATGGAGCTAGCGAAACGACCGCGAGCACGCTATGAGCGTACATGTAGTCATGTTTTACGTGACACGCATGTCATGATTATTATGTTTGGATGTGTTATTTACCTTCATCGTCCATTCACGCCATGTAACACCAAATTTGGTATATGTGAAGCTAGCGCAACGACCGGGGGCGCAGCAAGCGCGTGGTATGTTGTCATGTTTTTACATAAGATGCATATCATCATTGTCATGTTTGTAGCAGTCTATACCTTCGTTATTCATTGACGTCGTTTAACACGAAATTCGGTATATCTGAAGTAGTGAAACGGCCACAACTGCGTCATGAGCACGGCATGTATAGTCATGTTCTTGCATGACACGAATCTCATGCTTACTATGTTTGCACCAGTCATATACCTTCGTCGTCCATTCGCGTCACGTAACACCCAATTTGGTATATGTGAAGCTCGAGAAACGGCCGTGAGCGCAATATGAGCGTAGAATGGAGCCTCGTTTTACACAACACGCATGCCATGATTATCACGTTTGCACTAGTCATATACCTTCCTCATTCATTTACGTCACATAAAAGAAAATTTGGTGTATGAAGCTAGCAAAACAATGGTGAGCGTACTATGAGTGTAGCATGTAGTCATGTTTTACATCACACGCAATTGATGATTTCCACGTTAGAGTCCGTCACTTGTGTTTGTCACGTAGTCATATCATACCTTACCAGTATTGCAATATATCATGCGAACGAAATGACCGAGTGAGCATCAAGACCATGAATTGTAAATCATTGCATTTATGACGTATACATCATGATTTTCATGTTATGACCTAGTCACTTATGCTCGTCATACAAACATCTTGTTCCATACCGATCTTGGTATAGATCCTATATCGAAACGACCAGGAGAGCTCAATGCTACAGACAGACAGACAGACAGACAGACAGACAGACAGACAGACAGACAGATAGATAGCTAGATAGATAGATAGATAGATAGATTAGATGAATAGATAGATAGATAGATAGATAGATAGATAGATAGATAGATAGATAGATAGATAGATAGATAGATAGATAGATAGATAGATAGATAGATAGATAGATAGATAGATAGATAGATAGATACACTGTGTCAGGTGCCGGATAACGAACGGCATATAGGCGTACGGGCTAAAATCCTGTCACCCTCGTACTGGCTGAAATCCTGTCTATAGGGAGCCCAGCAATAAAAAATACCCGTAACAGCCGCGCGGCGCGGAAATTACGCCTATAGCTGGTAAGAACAGGCGCAAGAAATAAAAAAAATAAGAAAAAAAGGAGAGCCGCCGCCTCTGTCGCACCAGCCTGGTGCCAGGAGCCGGCATCAATTTACGCAGAACCGTTCAGCGACAAGCGCGAGCGCGAAACTTGTGTACGTCATACTTGACGTTGGCGCACGTTTCGGCATTCACTTGAACAGCGGTGTGATGCTGAATAAAGGTAAGAGTACCCACTCCCCATAAGTAAGAGCAGTCAAAGACTTAAAATGGGTAAAAACCACTCTTTATCGTGAAATATTGTGCATAAATTCTAATTGCGAATAAGTAATCGTCGAAATGCTAAAAAGGCGCTGCTGCCCCTGCGGGCAGCTTGCCGGAGTTCACGAATACGAAATGCAAATGTTAGAGTAGGCGTGCTAAAATACCCATGCGACGTTTACGTGCGAAAGCGCATTGTCTTCAAGAAGCTTGAGAATAGGCTCCTGTCACTGACACGCATGTACTTCCCGATACAAATAAGCGAAATTGCTCACAGCGCACGCACGTGCCAGAAACATACGTAGGTTTTGACAGCCGAACACAGCCTTGTCCGCGAATTTCGTTGAGTGAAACATCCACGGTTCTCGGAAAAGCACTAAAACGACGCACAAACACACGTTAATCGTTACTTGTTGCTGAACGGCGCACCACGAACCGAAGTCGGAACCGAAAGCGCTCACCGTGGTTGTCTCGAGTTCATGAAGCCCTACAAACTATGCGCTGATAAAATGCATGTGGAAACAATCACATTTGGCACAAAAACAGTTCAAGGATCCACCGACGGTGTGCAAAAAGCCACTTGGTAGATATATATCCCTGCAAAAAGGCTCATCTTCATGCGTTGGTGCTGTAGTGCTATGGGTAAGGCATCTGCTTCCCGTGCATGCGGTCCAGAGTTCGAATCCAGGGCTCAGTGTGTTTGCATGTTACAACTTACAGATGTAGGTTGTTGTGATACTAATAGTTTAATAATTACCTATAGTCATAATCATCCACCGTATTGTCGCGAGAGCAAGGTTTCCAGCTCCAGTATCTTCTCAGGAAATTTGTGCAAAACCAAGTCCTGCTTCTTTTTTAAGTCTTTCTTTGTACTCTTCTACCTTTGGGTTTGTTTCTCTGGCCATTACAGAGCTTCGTCTTTCGACTTTAATGGAATGTGGGATAAATCGTGTTTTCCAGCCTGGGACAGGCGCCTACACGCTGCATTTTACGGCTCACAAACCGAGCAGTCAAGGTCGCCCCGTTCGGGATTAGAAGGGGAAAGCTTACTAGGAAAAGCGTCTAGCAATAGGCAGGTCCGGCGCCACCGTCTGAGTCTAAGCCATTGTTAACAGGCACGCGAGTCATTGAGAATGACATGGGGACGCGACCACTTAGCCTGACCGAGACATAGTGGTGGCCGGTAAACGACCATATTCCCCCGCGCTCTTGTTAGGATGTCGGGGCGCCTCGCTGTCGCATGTACACCTGGTAAGCAATGGTGTACCCATCGCTCTTAAGGACGCTTCTAGAAAGCAACAGTTAATGAAAGAACTTACGGGGCCCGAGCGTGGGAACGGCCGCCGACGATAGTCGGCCGAAGGAGGCAGCTCGGCCTGGCATGGGAGAGAGTGTCACGTGCGGAGGACCTTTCCCTTTGCGTGTTTCATTTTGGTAAGGAGGTTTTTACAAATGTAGTGCCTTTTATGAAAGTGTTTCTGTGATTGGTTGTGATGCTGCGAGTCTCAACATGTGATTGGTTTTTGTGAAGACTCTTTGTTCGACCAAGGGTTAAAAAGAGGATGTTTGAACTTGAAAGCGAGCGGAGTCGGGGGTAAACGGCGGATCTCACCACCGGAGACCAGGCCATGCCGGCCGAGGGGTATGCCACCATTTTCTATGTTTTGTCTTTGTGACCCAGTGCATTTTGTAAAATGAAGTTGTGTTAGCTAAATAAACCCCCAATGAGTTCTCCCCGAAATCATCGTGTTGACTTCTCATCGATTGCCTGCGCGGAGTTTCACCCACACTTATTCGTCTCCCTGGTCGTCCGATGCGCCTAACTTTGAACAACCCCGACGTTTCGCTACAAAGTGGTGGAGGTTGCTCGGTAACGATAGTCCCGCTCTGAAATTATGCCCCGAGTCAACAACAAATATAAGGAACCTACCTCTGACAGCTCCACCCTACTGAAACGTTCCGTATGAAATCTTACGGAAAATATATAGACTCCATGATTAAAAACACAGCGCAAACAACGGCAGGAAGAAAGGAAGAGACAGGACAGAGCGCTGACTTACAACTGATCTTTATTAGGAAATGCGAACAAATATATATCATGGCAGGCAAATAACATGTATTTGAACCAACTCGCCCAAGCTTTAACCTTAGCATATAGACTCCGTAACATTTCCTTATGCTACATACGGAAAAAATATGGGGTTTTATGGAAATATAAGGAAGTTGTATGGCATTTACGGAATGCTTCTTATGGAGTATAAGGAAGGATAAGGAAATTGTATGGCGTAAACGGAAAGCTTTTATGGAGTATACGGAAAGATAAGGAAAATGTAAGGCATATATGGAAAGCTTTTTATGGAGTATATGGAAGGATAAGGAAAGATAAGGAAACTTATGGAGCATACGGAGAGTTCATGATGGAAGGATAAGGAAAGTGTATGGAGTGTACAGAAGCTTTCATAAGGAAAATGCAGAATGTAAGGTCTTACGGAAATATACAGATTTTGTAAGGTGCTTACGAAAATGTGCAATAGTGTATGAAAGGCATGTGGATTGTTGCAAAAATGTGGAAACTCTACAGTTGTTGTCACATTTTAAGCAGGAAATCCGAGCTCTATAAAGTTATAAATGAATGCACAGTGACATCTATAGTACAAAAGAATAACGCAGCCTAGTCTGTGTTGTCAGTCACCGCTGTTCGCCCTTTTCCAGAATGAATAACACTTCTGCAGATGACCAGGTGCTAAAGTCTGTCACACGAAAAATGTGTGATTCGCAAGGAATGACAATAACTGTCATTTTACTTGCATGCTGTCACACGGAAACAAATCAAGCAAAAAAAGCATAACTTCAAGGGCTCGTTTTTTGGTAGAAACAATAATAATGAGAAATAAATTCAATGTGAATGAACTTGTCAATATTAATGAAACTGTTCTCATTAACATTGGCAAAGAGAAATGTCATTTTAAAATATCGGCCATGAGCTTAGCTCTCCTGAGCACCGACAAAAGAAATGAAAATCTATGAAAACTAATTGCATGTAGCCTAAAATTATTTTTTATTGATAGTATATGCTCCTACAATATAAATACAGCTATACACAACTTGCCACAGCTTCACGACAGAAACGAGGTAGGGGCAGAGGAAGTGGTCAGAAAAATAATTAAGTATGAGAGCACAACTGATATGTACAAACACATAATGGTGCTTATCACTGATGCACGGATGGTCGTGTATAGAGCTGGGTCGTTTTGAGATTGTCAAAAGCATTGTTTCAGACCACCATGCAGATTACGCTTCAATTGTAGTGCTACATAAGACACAACTTAAGGGCCAGCTTTAATGAATAAGAAGATTATAGGTTAAACAAATGCTTTAATATATATCATATCATGGCTGCATGGACGCATACAAGCTATGTAAAGCGCAATAAAGTGAGGACGCATGAGCTTCTCTTGATGCTTCAGTTCTACATAGATGCTTCAACTGTGCTGCAAAGAAATTTAACCAATGTCTGTGTGTGCAACATTGTCCATTTTAAACTATCTATATGTATACATAAAATTTCTACTGCGAGTTAAGCTACGTAGCACTCCATAACTCTTCCTTTTATTAAGGGCAATTTTTCAAACAATCAACATTATTCATTTTCTGTCTGATGACTTCGTGCCCGCAATTCTTGGTTTGGCTCGATCACAATTGTGCAGCCCTTATTTTGGAGGAATCAAAAAACATCAACCAAAATATATTTTGGAACTGCTTCTCGGTGATATTGCCTTCCCTCAACTGCCACAGCTTGAGATGAGTCATATAGCAAGTCTCGCGCATACCTAGGGCCTACCCTTGAAGAAACTGGTCCGGCTTTGAAATGCTCAGTTTTTTCTCAAATAAATTTTTTGGTTTGAGTTTTCTCACTTTTCGAGTCCCTTCACAATCAAGCAGACCCAATGTTCCCCTTAGTCCTTAATTTTGTTATAATATGAAATAAATAAAAAAATAATAATGAAAATAAAAATACTAATAACTGTTGCACAAAAAACACAGTCCCGCATACGTACTTGAACGCAATATTGCTTTTATTTTGTTATAGAACCTAAGGCATTAGAAAAGATAGCAGTACAATAAAAACGTGTAAAAAACAAAAAAAGTAGATTTGGCGGGACTTGAACCTGCGCCACTCAGTTGTGCTCGCGTACGTGAACTGAGTGCGTTAGCTTACTAAGCTAATCGCGCTGAAGGGGGCACGTTAGTTTAAGTTATGTATATAAATTTGCTTTTTACACGCTATGTGTTGGTATATTTATGTACGATATGCGATCGTATCTATTGTTGTGTGCATATGTTTTGGGATTGTATATACGCCACATGCTTTTCGCATGTCTTTCAACTATAGATTGCTGCACCGCCGCGGATGAAAACAAGTATTTTTACACCCACACACAAGCTTGAGCAGTTGAAGGTTGTTTCCCGGGGCTCTCTTGCGATTGAGTCGGCCACCACAGGGAATTAGAGTGATACGCCATTAATCCCTGCATCTAGCTGTATTCCACTTAGTAGCGCTATCGCTTGATGACAAATCGAGCGCGGGGCGCGACGCTATTGCGCACGACCGTGCCTCGCGTAGCGGCGACATCAGCTGATTGCGCCAGCCGGCTTGCTTCGATTTGCTTCAGAGCAAAGAAATGTCATACCTTGAAAGATTGCGTACTGCACTATGTCAAAATGTTACTGCTTTGTAGCCATCCTATGATTCATTGAGAATTGATAACTCTGATATCAATACTGTAGAGCTTTGCGTCGGCGACACGCACCGAACGTGAAACCGCACTACGTCTGTCGTAGAAGCAGTAGGAGGCTGTCGTCTGCTAGAACAAAAACAAAACAAAGACCTGCGAAAATATTCATAAGTTGTAACTTGTTTTTTGAATAACCGTTTATCACTTTTAAAGTTATTTTGCCAGATAACATACATTTTTTTCAGTTTATAGCAGCGACAGATGTTTTTTTTTATTTTTCTCACACAGCTATCCAAGTCAAATCCATTCACAGCTAAAGCCACATGTTGTTTGTCTTCTTTGTTTCTGTGAGCATGCCGTTTCGGTGCGTGTCTCATGTGTTCGCGCTGCTACACACGAGAGCACGAAATGTTAAATTTACGCAAGGAAGCGCCGTTCCTCGTTCGTGTGATGTGCTAAGATTGCGCCCTATTCCCGCGGTTGTCCGAGTGCGGATCAAGTGCGAGTCGTCCAAGGAATCGGCGGGTTGGGCGGGCGCTCGAAGGACTCCGAGGTGACGGCTGACGCCTGTGGTCGCTTCCCTCAGGACAGTGTGAAAGAAACTAAAGGTAAGGGGGACACTTTTTTATGCAGACCAAGTATGCCACTCAGTGCAAGTGTGTGTTGCTGCACTCGAACCAGGCGTCGCGAAACGGCAACCTTACGCGCCTTTGCGAGTGCGGTTGCCGATTCGCTTTGACAACGCTAACGCCAGCAGAGCCATGGCGCATCGGCGCGGCCTTACTGGAGCTAATTCGAGACAACTGCGGCAACGTGCATGTGTATGGTGATCGATTTTTTCATATGTGCAATGTAGTGAGGAAGACGCACACGGCGCTTGCTACGTTGTTGATTAAACGAAGCCTGCAGTGCCATTTCATGCAAAGCAGCATTTTGTTTACGTTCGCGGGCGATACAATTTGTAACTTGGCTCGATTCACCTAGCCAACCGCCTAAGTGGGTTGATTAGCATACGTTCACGGTAGAGCGTTATTATGCCCCTAAACAGTGGCGTGTGCTTGTTGAAAGATATAATGTGTGTGCCTAGTGTAGAGAGAGAGGTGTTCGTGCAATCTGCATGTGTACCTGCAAGACGCCTTTGCTTGTAACTAATAATGTACCGGCCAGCACCTACATTGTACGCCTGACTTTGAAGAAAACTTGCATGCACAATGTGAGATTTTGTAATCTGCCAGAGTTGCTTTTTATAAAATAATACACTGCCAGCATGTTCAAAATATGTTTCGCTGCTGTGTGGCAGGGGTGCGGTTATCACGCTGTTGTGTAGTTGCTGATGCAAGCACTTATAGTTTTGATGCGTTAATATTTCTCATCTAACTCATCAGGTGTTTGGCTGTTTCAGCACAAACAAGGCAAAAAGAGAAGGAAGACGGGTAATGACAGGACCAGTGCCGACTTTTGTTTGCAGGAGAATACCCATGTTGGTGTATTTATTGTGACAGCCTTTCTATGTTGCTTTTTTGCCCAATTTATGCAACAACAAAGTTGTCAGCAATATGAGAGAGAACACTGAAATTAGCTTTTAAAGATCATGGTGACTAAATGCCTAGTAACTCACAGCACAAAGTAACAACAAAAGACATCAGTATGATCAATGTGGATGAGTACAGTCTTGCATCTAAAAAATATATTGTGCAAAATGTTGCCTAAGTAAGAAACCTCTCTATGTTTGCAAATAGTGTGACGTCACTTCGAGCACCGTGCCAGCCATTCCCTCCCTCTGTGCAAGGGCTGGTTGGCAAGGAAGTTGTTTGTGACGTTCCTGATAGACCACCGAGATGTATGCGATTCTAAACCTGTAGCCTAATATATACGTAATCTTTTGTGCAGTTACATCGCTGCATCTGACACCTACAACTTATTTGCATATTTACATTGCTCCCTTAGGACCTAACACACAAACTTGTTGTTTGCATTGTCACTTCATGAATATCGAGCGGTAAAGGTACTGAGTATATGTGAAACAAGAATCTCTGCTTATTACATGAAGAAATATGAGGCCTTCGATAAAACGAGTTATACCTTTATTGAGCTTGCGTACTCGTCGGGGCGATTCATACATGCAGCTTCAGCAAATGGTATCTTCCAGCCCGGTGACCTTGCAATTTTTTTCTGCACACAGCGCAAACACCGAGATGTACCCACTCGCAGATGGTCACGTCAAGTGCATATTTACCTTGACTAAAATGTCGAATCAAGTTTTTTCATCGACCGGTCCCTGCCATGAGTGCTAGTCTTCGTAAACAAGACACATTGTTATTGACACTGCACACACCACACTCAGTATTCTCAGTTGAACCGATATTCTCAATACCTTTCAATGCACACTACATGCCGCAATCAACAGTGCACATTTTTGAAGACTATGCCGCTGTTGCTCGCACAGGCCACCACGTGTGTTCACTTCTTCAAGATAAACAGACAGCGTGGCAAATATTTTACCACACAGTTTACCACACAGCTGGATGTTTGCTGACACATACTACAGCTAATGTCGACATTGTAACGTGAAGTGTAAGCTTTGAAAAATTAAAACTTGCCCACGCCGCACGACTGTACCGGGCTGAGCCACCAGCGGGAGTGTTTTTCCAGCCACACCTTTTACATGTGCCAGTGACATCATGCTGTGACGTACCTCGGTAGGGGCCTATCGCTGCATACTTTATGTGAATGAGGGTCCTGTTAGTGAAAGCAGGCATTGTTGATTTCGTAACTTGTTCATGCCCAACTGGACCTTCATTTGCACAAGTTGTCTGACTGATATTCAGGCGAACTTTTGTGTAATAAATTATACAGTTGGCAGTCTGTGCTTGCCCCATACTGTTGTTACTGGTGTTTCTTGTTGTTACTTTCCACTGCTCATAACTACTCACCTACACAAACTAGCCTATGTTGCCGCTGGTTTGGACAAGATGCAGCAGGCAAGTGCGATAGTGTTCATAACTCTAAATTCTTGAGCAAAATTGATCGTTTCATATTCAGTTAGTTGCATTCATATCAGTACATTATAAGAAATCATTGATTAAACATGAATCCGTGTTCCTTTACATAATGCTCACAACTTTTATATCAAATTGAATGGTGTTTATAAAAAAACATGGGTTTTAGCTAAACTTCATGCTCTTTTCTCGAAGAGCTGACAAAACGCTATTGCATGCTTACTTGCCATGAATTGGACTGTGTTCTAAATACATTGCAATTCTTCACCGGACTGCCAGCACACTTCACATTGGGGGAACATTTAATAACCATGGATTGATTAATTAAGAACGGAAAGAAAGAAGCGGCAGGCCGGGATACTTGATATTGGCATCCGTTTTGCTACCCAGCGCATTATCATGCAAACTTCTTATAGAGTGGTTATGCGTCTTGCATGTGTGTCTGTAAACCAAGAACTTTGGGTAACTCTATATTTATCTTACAAATGGTTGCAGGACTGTGGAGGCTGTAGGGCTGCTTAGGAATGGTGGAATCCCTGGACATGTGTTCAACCTTGCTGCATCAGCTCCTTGGTGTTTTCACGGCATCTTTACAGATGTGTTGGGTGAGTAAAGCAAGCAGGTTTCAACACAAGGAAAAGTATAATATGGCAGCACCTCTTGTGCGTGCCTTACATCCCAAGTATATCAAATATTTATCTTGCCTTGTGGCCTGTAATTTTTAAAGAGACACTTCTTTTTGCTTTATATTTGAGTCTTGATGCTTCGACAGCAATGTATTTGTGTTTGACAGCAAGTGTTCTTGAACAAATAACTGATCTCAATAATGACAAAACACCCTTCATACTTGGTCCTTAGCATAAGCTAGCAATTATCTGTAGCAGATTCAATTATTCATTTTTTGCTGGGATGATAATGGGCAAGTAGCAAAGGCAAGTTCAGATTGGAGTGGTCGGTGACGTCTGTTTAGGCTCTGCCATATTGCTTTGCAACCAGAGTTACTTGTGGCCACATATACAATGAAGCCACATGACGTGCATTCTAAATGAGATTACCATATCACATTTCACTGCATCTTAGTATGTGCCGAACAAATGCAGATATCATTAGCTTGCCACTATAAAGGGATCCTAAACCAACACAAGGTTGAAATTTAGTCCTGGTGTTGCAGCTGTGTATGACTCTACAATGGATACATAGCCGTGATAATTTGTCTATATGTGGTCGCAATAGTAATGTTACACACATTGTACGATACAAAAGAGGTCCTCGCTTATTTCGCTTTTTTTCGCTATGCTTCTTTCTTGTCTCTTCTTGCCATGTGCTCCTCCTCACTGTACAAGGAGCAAGAGCAGTGGGCATACAAACACATATTTAAAAAAAAATTGTAAGGTGAGCATTGAGAAGCTGAACACTTCCAAAAGACTCAAAGAGGTAAAGGTATTGTTTCTTGTTACTTTTTGGGCACCCATAGCTAGTTGTGCTGCTGCAGTTAAAAAATAAATGAAATGTTAAAAATTAATTGGAGATGATTTGGCACCCATAATTGCAGTTACATACAGAACTAGGTTTCAATGCGTAAGCAAAATCTGTTTACTCTAAAACAATCCTAATGATATCTGAAATTCAGGAAATATTCACAGAAAAGCTCAGGAAAAGGCTAAGTGGTTGCCCCTTGAATGTGAAGGAGATACCCTTCTTCTAAAAGGTCAATAGACAGTCTAGTAGTCTCGATATTACATGCACTATAAAATATTCTGGTGTGGTGCTTTTCATGCATGTTATAATGAGAGGGGTTTTTAATAGAACTGTTGTCACTTTGCCCTGCATTGCTGAAATTGTTCACATAGTTACAATACATGAAACACTTTATGCCTTTTGATTTTATGCAAATGGTTTGCTTACCCAGTCGGTTTAACTTGATCTGGATAAAATCATAAATGCTCTAAAATTTTTTTTACTATGCAGCAGGTTTATTTTTAAAATACGCGACCACTGATGTGAACGCAGTTGGTGGCGTGCTTGATTAATCCTTCACTATCACCACTCTAACTACACCTGCTACAGTGCATAGTGTGACAAAAGTAATGGTACTTAACATTACTGGCAGCATACACTTTTATGTCTCAAAATAGGTTAAAAAGCCTGGTAAAAATGTGTGTACGTTTTTTTTTCGCTCCAACTAAATATTCGGGTCTACTCAAAGTAGCTTCCACTCTTTTAAGTTTCTCAAACTTTTAGGTGTTCAAAAGAAGTATCAATGCCATATACTTTATTTGTCAGCCTACTCACCACTCTAATAATGAGAATTACCCGACAACATTACTCAGGAAAATATAGGGATGTTATAAAAAGTAATGTCAATTCAATTGTCAAAAAATGTCAACCCATTAGTAACTTGCCGCCAAGTTACGTTTTCGTTCACTTTTCTTTTCACAATTTTGTTAAAGTTATTTTTGATAACATCACCTATAGTTTGTTTGGCATCATTGTCTGCTAGTTCTCATTATAATGTGTTCAACAAAGACAACAAACCCTTAAATTTATAGTTATTTCCTTTACTCATGAATCTGAAACAGTGAATCTCAGTAATCTTAGCGGTGTGTGACTTGTTTTTTTTTTGATCAGTTGTGCATGTATTCAAGTACATGCATTTAGGTGGGAGGGCGAACTATTGCCTCCTCCTGTGACTAGCAGATTTTCTGAGAACGGACAGATGCATAATGCTGCCAAAGAAGTATAGGGATATTGGAAGTAATCGTAACGTAATTGCAATCGTAATGTAATTGCCAGTAGGCAAAAAAAAGGTGTCCCACACTTGCCATAATGGTAACAGGCAGCGCTGACTGACTCTTCCATGTATAAATGCACATATATACCGTACAAAATGGAAGAGGGATAGCCGCCATGGTAGCTCAGTTGATAGAGCATCGGACATGTTATTCGAAGTTCGCAGGCTCGGTCCCTGTACAGGGCAGGTTATCTTTTTTTTTCCTGCCCCGCCACGGTGGTCTAGTGGTTAAGGTACTCGGCTGCTGACCCGCAGGTCGTGGGTTCGAATCCCGGCTGTGGCGGCTGCATTTCCGATGGAGGCGGAAATGTTGTAGGCCCGTGTACTCAGATTTGGGTGCACGTTAAAGAACCCCAGGTGGTCAAAATTTCCGGAGCCCTCCACTACGGCGTCTCTCATAATCATATGGTGCTTTTGGGACGTTAAACCCCACAAATCAATCAATATCTTTTTTTCCTTCTACTTTTCTTTCTTCACAATTACAACACTTCTATTCTTCTTGAAGATTTTCTGGTGTAAAAAAGGTACCTTATAATCTGAAGAGGCAAACAGAATGTGCTAGTGTACGAGTTAGCTCTTGTAGTGGTTACAAGTAAGATATGTTTTGAAGAATAAATCATTCTGCCACTTGCCTAAAGAATGGCTACAGGACATGGCGCTGGATGCACTTTGTTATTTTTGAATCAAGCTATCTTGTATTCTATTTTTATAAATTACATGGGATACACATGACGGTATCACACACTTTAACGCCACAAAGATTATACAGTGAACAATGTTATAAATGCGAAATTGCATAAGGATAAGGTGAAAACTGCACCCTCAACGAGAATCTACAGAAAGCACAGGGTGCAGGTGGCATTCCTTCTGCCCGTGCTTTTCAAGTGCGAGCTGTTTTCACCTCGTTCTGACCAACTAACTAGATTGAGATGGGTTGTTATATTGCAAGAGGATGCTCCACGGGAAACTAGGTTTGTCTCAAAGTCTGTGTGTGTCTTTCAACCTATATGGTGCCCGGTTCAAGAGTTCATGCAGACCAGATCGTGTAAAACAGGACCGTGTAAAATGGACCGTGTAAATAAAATAAAATGGACCATGTAAAAACAGGATCGTGTAAAATGTCGTTTTCGTGTGCAACTGTAGTTGTGGTTGTGCTGAATGACCTTTCTTTGTATACACTACATAACAAACTTGCTTCTTTAGAGTCGAGTGCAACTTCGGATCGATTGTAAATGTTTGCATATGCGAGGCCTTAAGTTTTATAAGAAATTCCTCAGTGTGCCACGAGGAAATGTGTGTTCAGCGAAAATTTGTATATCATTATATACAACTCTTAAAGCCTCGTCTACAACTTTATGCAGGTTGACCTTGAGCAGAAAACGAGGAGCGGCATCAGCCCCCAGAAAAGAGCAAGCACCCTCCAAGCTCCCGAAGCTCTCTTCGACAGGAACAGCAAGGTCACTGTGTGGCATTGAAAACCATTGCAAGGAGTGCCTTATCAGTACACTGTGCTGCTCTTTCATCGCAGAAGACGAAGTTGACCACTCCAGAGGAACTTCACGCTGTGTATTGTGAGTGCTTCAGTGGTTTTGTTTTTGTCCAGCCAGCAGTTAAAAAATCATGTGTCAGATTCAGCCAGGACGGCTAGAGGGAGTCGGGCAGGCATGTTTGGACATTTGTCTAGCCAAGTAGTGCCAATTTTTGCACTGGTCCTGTTGGAGTTACTGCCAGAATCACAGAAGCTACGTCACCTCTCTAAATGTACAGATGTGTCGGGGAAGATTAGCTGCATTAGGTTTTTCTATAACTGATAGCTGCCAACATTCTTCATTATACAGGAGTTTTGTTCCTCACTTATGGGTGTAAAGCCCTCTACAGAAAAAATGCAACACGTCTACTTCCAGAAGACTCCAAGGCCCTACTTGTAGGTTTTTTCGGCTTGTATCATAAGCACCTCGTTTGGGGTACATGAACATTTTATAAACATGTACAGCGAAAATTTTGGGTGGCTGGTCGTTTTGTCGTTATCTTGTTCCTCGCAGTATTCTTAAGCATGTTGTGCATTACGTTGTCAATCTGGTTCATGTGCATAGAAGACATTACGAAGTTTCAGGCTACAGTATAAAAAGCCTGGAAGCAAGCTATCAATAATTTTTTAACAGAGTTGCTTAATCTGATACATGATACATCACTAAACTTTTGTGCGTATTCATCAATGTAAGCTCGTCTTAGTGTTATCCAAAATGAAGATGTGAGTCGACAGATGGAAACATCTAGTGGGGTAATCAGGGTGAACAGTAGAAGTGCTTCAGACAGGCTGGCCGATGTTGCGATAGGAGGACCTATTTTTAGAAGTCACCTTGTCATCCTTGGCGTGTTAGTTTAAATGGGGTCAGTAATGACATCATCTATTGGTATAGGCGTGTGTGCCTGTTGGAAATGTTTGTCTGAAAAAAAAAAACTATAACGCAGAAGAGTGCAGCGCTTGCTTCTTTTCAAGTTAGGTTGCGCTGATACAAAGTGTTCTCCTGTTGGAGGTTGGGGGTAAGGGAAGCAAAAAAAAGATGAATGATAGAAAAGAAGAAAAAAGAAGAAAGAAAAGGGGAATGCAAAGTAAAAGTAGTGCTACACTGCTCCTACTTTGCATCCCCCCTTTTCTTCTTTTTTTCCCTTGTTTTATTTTTTCACCTTTTTTGTTACATTTGCATTGTCCCATCTAGTGCATGAATCAATGACACATGGCTTTGCTATAGCAAAGATGCCTATGTGGTGTTAGATTGAACAGTGCATTGTACTTCATTTAGTTAATTACAGACTGATCAGTCTTGCAATAAGTGCTTCCTGTCTATCACCACACATGTTCAATTGAAAAGTTTGTGCTTGGCTCTTAGTATGCTGGTATATAGCTTGTGTCTTGGACTACTCAAAATGAATGTTATTTTGCTGCTGTTTATGGTAATGAATTTATCCAACATGAAAATATCTTGCCTTGTGAACTTTGTCGGACCTGCCTTTCTTTTTCTTTCCTATGCAGGCATTGTATGTGAGGGAGGCAGTAACAGAGAGGTGATAGCTTGAGCTTCGGAAGAATAAATGCTGGCAGTGAGGCAATTACGCATCAAACGTCCCAGCCATTTTGCCAACCGTCCTAAATGTGTTTTGAAAAAAAAAAATATTGTGCTCGTTTACTGTATTTTTCTGAAAACAGCAAAATGCTAAAGTATATCGCAGAGAACAAAATATTAGGCCACGTTGGTGCCTTCTGGACTTCCCAGGATGTCGTCTGGGTGTTGTTCGTAAAAAGTAAAGTGTTTCAAAAATGCTGCCTCTTCTACACCAAATTCGGTCTTGGTATTAAGTAAAGGTGCTTGTGTGTAGTGCATGAAGCTCTGTAATATTAGTGCAATTTTTTCGCCACATCAAAAGCAAGGAAGCAGTTATCTTTATATGGCAAGTTATATGATCACACTTTGTCTTAAAGTAGAAATGAATTTTTGAAGTTTTCTTATGATGGCTGTTTTCTGCATTTTATGTACGACAGCTTCCATTCTGAAGTTCCCCATAGCCCTCAATAGCAGACTTCAAAAATAATTTTCCTCATTTAAACAAAATTTGTAATGATAACACTTGCCATGTAACAAGAACTGTTTATTTGCTTTCAACTTACATATAAAAGTAATTTTCAATTAGGCAAACACACAGCTCAAATTGCATCTCAATGTGGACAAAAACGATTATATAGTGATATTTGTAATCAGGACCTAACATTATTTTTTTTCGTAAAATATAACTTCTGTGCAGTGAGTATTTGTGGCTGAAATATTCATACAAAATGCAGTATTGCCATACAAGAAATGCAAACGATAAACAGTTTGGCGGAATTCTTCAAAGCCTATGTAGCAGAAAAATTGCACTAATGTTACTTGACTTCAAATACTTTAAGAAGCATCTTTACTTAATATGTAGATCAAATTTAATGTGGCAAGAAAAAGCGGTACTTTGAAATTTTTCTCACAAATAACACCCACACGACATTCTGCGAAATTCTGAAGGTATCCACGTGACCACTACTCTTTTCTCTTCAAAACATTTCTGCAAATAACTATTTTCAGAAGACTAAATTACCATCATTTTTTAAACTATACATCTGTGATGGTCGCCAGGCAGTATGGTTTGTATGTTTGGTGTAGAATAGCCCAGTGCAAAAAACAACAAATGGCTGAGCATCCTTTGACGCTCGGGCAATTTCGAAAGCATTTGTTTGTTAGCAGCAATTCAGTTAAGCCCTTGTCTTTATGCTTAGGCCCAGAAACAAAACACAAGTAACTAAAGTAGTCCTAAGAGTCATGTAGTCTCACTGTTCCAAGGCTTGTGGAGCCTAATTTAGTGCAAGCTTCACCATTTTTTTTAAATTCAGATTCAACCAACAGGTTTTGGAGGCACAGTGCATTTTCAGCTAACTTGTTTCACACCAGTTACTTAGATAAAAAGCGGAAAGTAGAGGTAAAAATACCATTTTAAAGGCATTGTAGGTAATAACAAAAAGGACTGCTTTCTTTTTTTGTGTGGTGCTTTGCCTGAACGCTGTGCTTTTTGTGGTATAGTTCATTGTCTAGTGAACATAGGCCTTAAAAACTAACATTAGCCATGTTGAGGTCGATTTCTTGGTTATAGTCATAGGAGACATATAAATAGTTATGACTTCAAACTTGATTGTTTTTTTGAAGATTTTTTCCTTGCATAATGATATTTGAGAGTCTTAGTCAATTTTGTTATAAGAAAACGTGATGTCATAATAGGGTCACTTTTTGTAGAGTCGTTCAGTTCTACCTTACCTTTTACATTCCTAATAGAGCAGTTATTTTCAATATCGGTATTTAAAATGGAATGAGCATGCTGTATGTAGTAAGGTGTAAGCACTTACAGATAGCACATGCAACCAACTTTTCTGTTGGCAGTTTATTTCTGTTATTCTTGATTTATATGTGGGGTTTCACGTCCGAAAACCACTATATGATTATGAGAGACGCCGTAGTAGAGGGCACTGGAAACTTTGACCACTTGGGGTTCTTTAACGTACACCCAAATCTGAGCACACCTGCCTACAGCATTTCTGCCTCCATCGGAAATGGAGCCGGGGTTTGATACCGCGACATGCGGGTCAGCAGCCGAATTACTGTTACTCTTGCTCCCCTATATGTGTGCAGTTCGGTTATAGTTATCTGGCTTGCACAGATTTTTAATGGCACCTGCCTGGTCCTGCTTGCTTTCATGGTGATTTTAACCTTCATAAGTTGCTTAGGTTTAACTCTCAAAATTGTTCAAGATGCCGATTTTGTGCACAAACTGTATAGTATAAAGGCAGCAGATGTACATGCACACACTATTAAATGAACACTGAGAGCTTTCACTTGCAGTTCCTAAAGTTTTACTGTGCAGGAAGCGTTTAAATCATAATTTCATGAGGACATAATAATCGATTATCTCTACCATTGAAAATCGTGACAACCTAGTTATTTTCACTGTGATAAGCATGCTGTTTTTTTTTGATGTGGCAGAACTAATTTATACATTCATTCCTTCTATTATTCACATATGCATAACATGAAGGATTGTGTGCCTTAAATTTTCAGTTTCATTCTGTGTGTTATATTTCTTGTGGATGTAAACTATTGTGCTAACATGTGTCTCTGACATTATTTGTGCCAATTATTTTCATTTCCAGGTGCCTATGAAGGACACATAAGTTCTATCGCAGTGACCTTCGAAATTTACAGTGGTGCCGGAGCCTCAAGCAGCATTTCGCCGATCTCCACAAGGCATTTATGAGATAAACACAGCGCCACACTTTCACAGTGCTATGATTATTATTTATGTTTAAACATTTCGTTCTAAAAATGCTGTTACATTGTGCCACCATCCTGTGGCTTAGGTGGAGCTCGTGAAATTGCGGTGCAGTCACCTCATTTGTGTACGATCAAACTGCAATGTCACTATTCACAGCTGGAGCATACAGACAAATAAAAAAACATATTGATTGTAGCAGGGCTGATGTGTATATTAATGCTTCTCTATTGATAATAATAACTTTATAAGTTCTTTAAGTCTTGCATAGAACACTGCATTAATGTGTTGCAATGTAACCACCGTTTATGATCGCTAGCATGTTAATTTAGTAGTTTTGTAATGTATTTTATTTAAAAGGTAATTTTGCTTCTGCATCACAACAATTAGTAAGATGCCGATGATTCAATCCCTCATCATGCACATTTAAGAAATATTGTGATTTGTACACAGTATTGCATGTACTCAAGATGTGGACATCTATTCAATTTACACATTATATTGCTTTGCACTAGATTCAGACGTAACATGCACACATTTCAGTAATTTCCGCATGATACGTCTTTCCATAAGATGCGGAGCCCGCATCATACGTCTTATGCGGAGCCCGCATCATACGTCTTAAGCGGAGTCCGCATCATACGTCTTCCATATTCCAATAATTCCGTATGTGAGGTCTCCGCATCTTACGGAACGTTTCAGTAGGGCACTATGACGGAACCCTATACCTTCTTCTCTGCTATGTTTACCCCCCAAGCTAAACCATTCATCGGACCACCAGTCTTTAGAGGTGCGCTGGAGGAATCTATTTCCGAGTGGCTACTTTGCAACGAACATGTAGCATCACTTGATAATTGGGACCAAGCCACGAAGGTGAAATTTCTATATCTGGCCTTAGACGGAGATGCGAAAAAGTGGCACAATACTCAAATTCTAACCGGTGCCCCTAATACATGGGAAGAATGGGCGACGCTACTAAAAACGTCCTTTACGAGTCGCCACTCAGTCGAGATCGCCTATTTGCGGCTACAAAACCGCACTCAATTGCCGTCCGAAACCCCCGAGCAGTACTACTATGACGTCGTACAGCTGTGTGCAAGAGTGAACCCGTCTATGACGGAAGATGATCGGTTGTGGCACCTTATGCGCGGTTTGCGTCCGGATATTCTGGAGAATATGATAATCGCAAACCCGGAGAGCTGCACTGCATTCCTCCTAATGTTACAACGCATAAATCTGGCAGCTTTGATGAGCCGTGTGTCGGGGCTACAACCGATTGGCATCCAGTATTCCACCGGATCGCAGTCGTGGATGCAAAACATCGCGCATCCCGTAGGGTTCGCACCCGCCGCAGCGACAGGGTACTCTCCTCCTACGTGTGTCGCCACTTGCGCCGCGGCCGAATTGCGTTGCCCACGGGAGGCTGCTGACAGCGAAAGAGACCTAAAAGCGATTGCGGACTCGATCGCCGTGCTGTCTGACCGGCTAAAAAGCATCGAAGACGAGGTGCGTCGCCCCCCAATGCCGTGGCCTCAGAGAACTTCCCGTGCCAACGACGGGCGTCCCCGATGCCAGATTTGGCGCCGCATAGGTCACATAGCACAACAATGCTGGCAGCGATTCCGAGATGGCAGGAACGATCAGGCGGAGCTCCAAGGCAATCAGAATGTACAGCCTAATCTTTCGGGAAACGAGAACGGCCGGGCCTAGGGGGCCAGCCCGGCCGCCCCATCGGCACATTGTCGGAAGGTCAGCTTCTCACAGTCCCCACACGAGCCAACGGTACCGAAACAAAACTTGTAATTGACACCGGCTCGGCCGTAAATGTCATCTCAGAAGAATTAGCTAACAAAATAGGTGCTTCATTCAAATCGAGAAAAGACATATTCATCCGAGGAATTGGCGGAGGCTTGTTCACCCCCAATGGCGAAGCTGAAATAAAACTTGAATTTGGCACCACCAAAGTTCACGAGACGTTTTTAGTGGTCAAGGATTGCCCGTACGAGCTACTCGGTGGTCTTCCTTTTTGTCGAGCAGCCCGGCTTCTCATTGACTTCTCCAAAAAAGAGCTGCAACTAAACGGTGAAATTTTCCGGCTACGTATAGACTCAAGTGCCCCCGAACATAATGATGTACTTGCAGTGCGGTGCCACGAGCACATTCGCATTGAACCTCGCACAGAAGTCGCTATTGAAGTAAAGGTCGCAAGGGACGGAATTCACCTCGTCGAACCGAACAGCACGCTCAAAAACGGACTTCAGGTTGCACGCACGATAACGAGGATCGTGCATGGGAGAGGCCTCATTCGCATAGCTAATCCTACCATGTCGCCAGTAAACCTGCTCAGCGGAACAAAGCTTGGACGGGCTTCATCTATTCATGACGCACAGCTGGCAATCACGGCCCCCGAGAACGATCAAGTGCCTCAAGAGTTTGACATAGAGACTGGGGATCACCTACAGCCATCTGAGCGGGATGAACTGCTGTCGCTCATTGAGAAATACCGCCATCTATTTACGAGCAGTGACAACCCCATCCGGCAGACTCATGTCGCTGAACATGTGATCGACACAGGTGATTCTCGACCAATTCATCAGCACCCATATCGTCATTCCCCTTTTGAAAGACAACAGATTGACCAACAAGTAGAAGAAATGCTGCGCGATGGGATAATTAGAGAGTCTCACAGTCCTTGGTCATCACCTGTCGTCCTCGTGAAGAAGCCAAATGGGACTTGGCGTTTCTGCGTCGATTTTCGCAGAGTCAATGAAGTCACTAAAAAAGATGTACACCCACTGCCACGAATTGATGACATTCTCGACGTGCTACAGGGGTCAAAATACTTCACCACACTTGATCTAACATCAGGCTACTGGCAAGTGGGCATCAAGGAGGAAGATAAGCAAAAGACCGCATTTTCCTGTGGACCCGGCCTGTATGAATTCAATGTTGTCCCTTTCGGCCTGTGCAACGCCCCTGCCACATTTCAGAGAATGATTAACAAAGTCCTCAGTGGTCTTCTCTGGAGAGTTTGTTTGGCCTACTTGGACGACATCGGTATTTTCTCGAAGACTATGGCAACTCATTTGCAAGATTTGGAAAGTGTGTTTTCGGCTTTGGACGTGGCAAACTTACGACTGAAGTCCGAGAAATGCAGCTTCGCTCGCCAGGAGATCAAATATCTTGGACACATTCTCACAGGTGAAAGCATCCGGCCGGACCCAGACAAAGGAGCAGCGATCGAAAAATTCCCAAAGCCACGAAACAAGAAAGGTGTACAGAGCTTTCTCGGAATCTGTAACTACTATCGGCGATTCATCAAAGATTTCTCTCGCATTTCTCGACCTCTGACCAACTTAACCAAAAAGGATGCTCCTTTCGTCTGGGATGCGGCATGCGATGTGGCCATGCAAACCCTCAAAGAGAAGCTGATCACAGCCCCAATTCTGCATCAGTTTGAGCCGGGAAAACCGATACAGGTGCACACTGATGCCTGTGATTACGGCATTGGCGCCGTGCTTGTACAGAAAATTGGAACTCAAGAGAGAGTCGTCACCTATGCCAGCCGCCACCTTAACAAGGCTGAGATGAACTACAGTACCACTGAGAAAGAATGCCTCGCCGTTGTGTACGCCTGCGGACAGTTTCGGCCATACGTCTTTGGTTCTAAGTTCACGGTCGTGACTGACCAAGCCAGCCTGGCTTGGCTAATGAAAGTAAGGAATCCGAACGGTCGTCTTATGCAATGGTCCCTGTTGCTTCAGGAATTCGACATAACGTTGCGACACCGCCCTGGCCTCAAGAATGGAAATGCCGACACGCTTTCCCGCCTTCCTCATGATCCCGCGCCTGTAAGCGAAGAAATCCCCTTACCGTTGCTGGTTCTGGATCAGGTGGATGTTGGAAAAAAGCAGAGGGCAGACCCATGGATGAAAGAAATTATGCAGCACCTCGAGCACCCGGATGCGCCCGTTGTCAGGAAAACTAAAAGAACGGCACGGAGCTTTCGGTTGATCGACGGTGTACTGTATCGAAGGGCTAAAGGGTTTCAGGAGGATCGTGCTGCGCTCGTTGTCCCCAAGTGCTTGAGATCTGAGATTTTAAGGTACTGCCATGACGCCACCACGGCAGGCCACTTAGGTGTCAAGCGCACATGGGAGAAAGTTCGTTGCCGATATTTCTGGCCGAAGATGTTCTCGTACGTAAGAGAGTACGTTCTCTCCTGCCCCGACTGCCAGACACGAAAGCAACCAGCGGGGCGTCCGGTCGGTTTCCTCCAACCGATCCCACCTGCAGGTCGACCTTTTCAGCAGGTGGGCATGGACTTCATTGGGCCTTTCACTAAATCCAAAGCAGGGAACCGCTACATCGTCGTGATTACCGACTACCATACAAAATGGGTCGAGGCTGTCGCGTGTCCAGCGGCCACTGCCGCAGAAGCAGCCAGAGCTTTCGTCGAACAAATCGTCCTACGTCATGGTGCCCCGGAGAAAGTAATAAGCGATCGTGGGCAGCACTTTGTCACCAACTTGACCGAAGAAGTATTCCTGCTCGTGGGTAGCGAGCATGCCACCACAACAGCATACCACCCACAGGCCAACGGCTTGTGCGAGCGTTTTAACCGCACGTTGGCTGACATGCTCAGCATGTACGTTTCCTCACACCACTGCGACTGGGATGAATTCCTACCGTACGTTCTATTTGCATACAATTCTTCCACCCACGAGACGACTGGATTCACTCCCTTCTTTCTTCTTCACGGACATAAACCGACACTACCGGTGGATGTAGGGTCGGGCGCGCAACGCGGATTCGACTACACTCTGGATGCAATGAAAGTAGCCCGCAGGCTGCGGCAGGCTCGAAAAATAGTAAATGAACGGGAGAAGCGTCAGCAGGAGAAGAACAAGCGCAGCTATGATGCTAGGCGACGAAGAAATGTTTATCATCAGGGCGACTTGGTGTACTTCTGGACTCCCTCCAGGGCGAAAGGGAAGACGACGAAGCTTCTTCACAAATATCACGGACCTTTCCGTCTTGTGCGCCAGGTAGCCGAGAACAACTGGGAGGTGGTAGACCAAACTGGGAAAAAACGTGACGTTGTGAATGTGGCGCCTTTAAAGCCCTGCCACGTTCGATTGGGCTCCGATGCCGACGACGCGGACGATGAGTCTGATGATAATCATGAGGTGCGCGATCTCGGTGGTGATGTGCGCGAGGGAAGTGCCAGGAGGGATGACCATGGATTGCATCGAAGTGTTGTGCGCGAGTGCAGTGCAAGGAGAGATGACCACGGATTGCATCAAAGTGTTGTGCGCGAGTGCGGCTCCAATGGTGATGTGCGCGAGTGCGGTTCGCGAGTGGGTCAGGAACTCCGTTTGCAACATTGTGTGCGCGTGACACAGACCAGTGTTTCAGTACAGCAGTGCGAAAGCTACGACACGGACACTGAACTTTACTCGGACTGGAAGACATTTTCAAGTAATAACAACGCACAACAGAATGTCAGTGCTTACGAAACGGACACTGAATTGTATTGCAGTACCGATGAGTGAACCCATATATTTCTGTGTCCAACGATTTTGTTTTGTTTTTCATCTGTTGTTTTTATGTAATTTTTTAAAGCCTCTCACCTGTTATACACATGCATAAGTGTCTTTAAATAAGCATCTCACACACTTGTTGAATGCAAAACCTTTTTGTATAATTAGTCTATTTATTGTCGTGTTTTGCAGATAAAACGAGTGGGGCACTCTTTTTCGTAGGGGAGAGGTGTCGCGAGAGCAAGGTTTCCAGCTCCAGTATTTTCTCAGGAAATTTGTGCAAAACCAAGTCCTGCTTCTTTTTTAAGTCTTTCTTTGTACTCTTCTACCTTTGGGTTTGTTTCTCTGGCCATTACAGAGCTTCGGCTTTCGACTTTAATGGAATGTGGGATAAATCGTGTTTTCCAGCCTGGGACAGGCGCCTACACGCTGCATTTTACGGCTCACAAACCGAGCAGTCAAGGTCGCCCCGTTCGGGATTAGAAGGGGAAAGCTTACTAGGAAAAGCGTCTAGCAATAGGCAGGTCCGGCGCCACCGTCTGAGTCTAAGCCAATAATAACAGGCACGCGTGTCATTGAGAATGACATGGGGACGCGACCACTTAGCCTGACCGAGACATAGTGGCGGCCGGTAAACGACCATATTCCCCCACGCTCTTGTTAGGATGTCGGGGCGCCTCGCTGTCGCATGTACACCTGGTAAGCAATGGTGTACCCATCGCTCTTAAGGACGCTTCTAGAAAGCAACAGTTAATGAAAGAACTTACGGGGCCCGAGCGTGGGAACGGCCGCCGACGATAGTCGGCCGAAGGAGGCAGCTCGGCCTGGCATGGGAGAGAGTGTCACGTGCGGAGGACCTTTCCCTTTGCGTGTTTCATTTTGGTAAGGAGGTTTTTACAAATGTAGTGCCTTTTATGAAAGTGTTTCTGTGATTGGTTGTGATGCTGCGAGTCTCAACATGTGATTGGTTTTTGTGAAGACTCTTTGTTCGACCAAGGGTTAAAAAGAGGATGTTTGAACTTGAAAGCGAGCGGAGTCGGGGGTAAACGGCGGATCTCACCACCGGAGACCAGGCCATGCCGGCCGAGGGGTGTGCCACCATTTTCTATGTTTTGTCTTTGTGACCTAGTGCATTTTGTAAATTGAAGTTGTGTTAGCTAAATAAACCCCCAATGAGTTCTCCCCGAAATCATCGTGTTGACTTCTCATCGATTGCCTGCGCGGAGTTTCACCCACACTTATTCGTCTCCCTGGTCGTCCGATGCGCCTAACTTTGAACAACCCCGACGTTTCGCTACAGTATTATCGACGAGAAACCACTCTCGAATGCATAAAATAATACTTCTTTTTTCCACCACCACGTCAGGGCCGGGCCGCCTACGGAAACGTCACGCCTAACCGCAGGCCGTATCATGCCAGGCAAAAATTGACCTGAAATCCCGGCTATTCTGCAGGCAACTTGGAAACGAGCCAGTTTCTCTGGGACACGGCTACAGAGGCGCGTAGAAGCGGCCATGATTAGACGTGATTTCCTGCTTGGAGGCGTGTGTTTAGGCCAGGATTTGACTGAGAGTGTATGCTCAAAGTCGCCGAAGTTTGCTAAGAAATGCGTCGCATTTAAAATCTAATGACTCTTGTTTTTCCTACAGTGATAATCATGACTGAGAAACCCTGCTAAAACACTTTGTTCAAGCCTTGGCCATGGCTTATGTCCACTACAATGTCGCCGTATTGATACATCTGCCTATATAGCTGAGTGGCGCAAGTCTCAACTTGAGGCATTCACGAGTGTGCGGTTAGCTCCTATCAAATATACATGTATACAGCGGGAACGCAAGCACAACGGAATCTCAGCAGGCGTACCCGAGAAGGTAGCGAAGCAAGATCAATATTTATGGGCTGGTGTGTGCCTTTGATGACTATTTTAGTTGTCTCGCGTCACTTTCGCTTTGGTGTTGCTCGCATTCGATCGAAAACAACAGCAACAACAACAACAAAAACAAGAACATGAAATGTAATTCTTTTGTAGAGCGTGGGAAAATTTTCCGTGAGGCGTTTTTAAAAGTACACTCTTTTATGATTCGTGTAATACACCGTACTCGCATTCACGTCCCCAGTACCTGAATGCGCTATAAGCCGATTATCCACTCTCGGAAAGACGGTCACTTGAAAGCGGACAGACGCTCGCCCTTGTGGTGAATGCTGCAACGTCAGTCTTTGCGGTGATAATTGGTTTCAGATGCGAATTTTCATATTGTGTCAAAAAAACTTCTGTGAAGTAGGCAGCACGCTCGTTAAGCATCTTGTTTCGACGGTGATGCCAGTGCCGTACAGCGTTGAGTTGTGAGTCAGGGCTCATGTTGCCTTGATTTTCTCCTTTATTTCGTTCGTGCTGTTAATCAAAGTATGCTATCCTACCAATGCTATGCGCTTTCGCTTAGCTTGAAAACTCATTCAAAAACTTGCAGCACGCTTGAGCTTCGCCTTCAAGAGCTGGACGCGATATCGTAATTGGGCCTCATGCACAGCATCTTCAGCCTTGCCGCAAGGAAGTGATAATTTTACGCCCGTAACAATGGCTGGTTCATATTATCCTTGATGCTTACGGCAAGTCTGTCAAGTGTCTAATTTGTTCTACACGTTATTTTTTTGAATTGGGGAAAGGCCCACTTTGCGTCCGTATAAGAGGCCAAGCACACCTGTGCAGCTGCACATTTCGCAATGGGTGGGCAGCTTTAAACCACCTACTCGAGCCGTAATTTTCTTGTTTTGACGCCTGGTACGATTCTTTGATGCTGCCACGCATTATCACATGCGTTAAGGAGACCCATCACACTATATGTATACACTACAATAATATAGGTTTTTCTTTCACAGCGAAAGCTGTTATTAGATCACAGCAGGGGTCGCGTGCGCCGTAGTTGTCGGCCGCCGCCTCCGCTGGTGTCCGTAACCACAGTAACGTGAAAAAAGAAAACTGGAAAAATAAAAACACAAAGATATCATAGAATCTGAACTCAGGTTCCTTTGCGTAGCAGCCCTGTATTCGACCACAAAGCCACACCGGCGCTTTAAAAGGGCCCTGCAACACTACTTGATTATGGTCAGAAAACGCTATGGCTCGGTAGTAGAGTCTGCCGAGAACACGGTAGCCAAATAATGTAGCGTAGCACGTGGCCTGGAATTCACAATAAATTATCAAAATCAGCTCAAATTGCTTTCTCTTCTCTCAACAAATCACGTATTAAGCCCAAAAATCACTCGTAGTAAGCCGATCTATCAGCCATTGGCTGATTTGAACATGGCAGGCTCGGTCGTTACAGAGATCGCCGCGGGAGGCTGCTACTTGTACACACGTGCGCGCGCAATCACACTGAAAAACCCACGCATTTCAAGAAAAAAAGAGAAAAAAAGTGATCAAGGTCAGGAGGCGCGCGTAACGTTTTGTTTGCCCCTCCGATCTCTCCCTGCCTAGCTTGCAGCGGTTTCGTCGAGACGAAAGAAGAGAGATTGTGATTGCAGCATGTGACAAACTTTTGTAACTCCGCTCGTACTGGACAGGTTTTTTTAATTTTCGCGGCGTTCATTTTTTGAGGCAATACACTTTTCCGGTGAACTGATTCCATGGGTACTCAAACAATCGTTTCAGGGCCCCTTTAAGCCCCGTCGCAAACTGGCTATAGTCAGGCCTGATGTCGGCAAAGGGTGTACCCTGCTAGTGTGCTTGTAGCAGGTACCAAAGAGCGCGTAAAAAGTACTCTGAAAGACCGCTCTGCTAGATTTTGCGGTGACTGTGCTGCGCCTTTCGTGCAGGCCTGGCGCTTTTTTTTTTTTGAAAGTTTCAAGCAGGGGTGCTGCTTCATGGTAGAACACCAGCTTGCCACGCAGAAGGTCCGGGTTCAATTCTCATTTTTATTTGTATCTTTCTCGTTTTTTGCGGTCATAACCTATAAAGGCACCAGCTATACAGACGCCGAAATTCTTGCGGAACGAACTCTTAAAGCTATCGCGTTAGTACTTGAGCGGCGCTCAGGCGCAGCGCGATGGGGTATGCTCCTGCGCCAACACGAGATGCTCCCCCGATCATAAAGGGTGGTGGCGAGCTTTGGAATGGGTGGAGCCTATACGCACCACGACGTCGCTAAAAGCGCCTCAGTATGTCAGCGGTGCCTACCCCTTTTTACAAATATGGAATATGGCTACACACTCTGAAAGGAAGGCGGCGATGGCTTCGCATAGTGAGTGTTCGATTGATGCGGTGGCAACTGGTATGAGTACCCAGGCAACCGAGGGTTTGACGATTATTTCTTCTACGTTCGATTAAGAACGTATATTGTTCCGCCATTGCGCATGCACGTGCCCTCCCTCCTCTCTCTCCTCTCCTACGCTCCCCCTCTTTCGCCTCGCAACGCCGACGCAGACAGCGTCTGCAAGCGAGTTTCTTGATTGCAAAAAACTGACTGCTCGCGCTGCACAACTGTTCACTGGCCAACCAGAATACATAGACACTGCATTTTGACCTCCACTGGAGTGCCGGTGAGAGATTTCTCCTGTGCGTTGTTAAACGATGATAATTTGCATCATGCACGTTAACCAAAACAGAACTGCGGGTTTCTGTGTCCAATCGGAGTCTTCTGTCTCTCACTGCTCCTTTGCAACAATTGGCATGTTCCAGTAGGAAACACCGGTCCATCAGTGCGCGCTTTTCGCCTCCCAAGGTTTCTCTCCTGCGCAACGGCGTGATGAGCGCCGGCGTCAACGTCGCCGCCAGTGTAAGCGTTAGCGCCCGCTGCTGGACATCTGCACAAGACGGCGTAATTTTTTTCTACGACTTTGCCACATCGGGAGTAAGAGAGATGAAGTTTCAATGCGAATATGCTACGTAAAGATAAGGAGAAGGAGTGGCATAACTAATATAACACTTTATCTGAGACGACAATCACGGCTGATACTTTATCGCTCTTCGTAACACAAAATTAATTGCAATCAGCTATTAAAATAGACATCATTAGAGAATAAGGGCAATTGGCCTGGCCAGTGACAAAGATTGCGCACAAACTAAACGATTCGGTAACTTTGACTTTGTCCTTAAAAGTCAACTCTATTGCTTTTTATCAGTAGGGTGGTATTGACAGGGCTACAAGCGGCCAGGTGAGTCGATCAGCTCAAAATATATCAGTAATTTCAAATGACGGCTAATCTACATGTCTGGAAACCCTAACGGCCAGCTAGTTTCTGCAATTTCTGTTACATTCATGCCACAACGTGGTGTGGGTTCAGAATTTGGTGTGGGTTCAGAATTCATTAATAATAATAATAATAATAATAATAATAATAATAATAATAATAATAATAATAATAATAATAATAATAATAATAACTATTGCTCATGTTTAACGTCCCGAAACCACGACATGATTATGAAGGATGCCGTAGGTCAGGACTCCGGAAATCATCACAGTCTGGTGCTCTTTCCCCGCAGCTCAATCTAAATACACAGGGCTCTAGCATTTCCCCTCCTGCAGAATGTATTCTCCCTGACCAGAATGCAATCCCGCGACCTTGAGGTCAGCGGTCGAAAAACTTAAGCACTAATACGCCTCGGTGACTGTTGATTCTGACTTCGCAAACGCAGCATAGTCCGTAAAAAGTCG